>NW_025336598.1:5931054-6041289 GCF_004798865.1 Varanus komodoensis | reverse complement strand
AAAAAAAAAAAGGCTAGGCCTTTATTTCATTTCCCAGGCCTCACCATCCTCATCTGAAGAGTCAGTGTTGCCCTTGAAAGCGCACCAAAAATAAAATCACAACACTTAAGCTAATAAGGGTTCAAAGCCCTTGTACACAGCAACTTCCACTCTGATTGCACATACTTTTAGGGTCTCTCTTGGCTTCTTGAATAATAATGAGGAGTTGCCAGAGGAACATCCATTCTGGAGATTGTAAGCAAGGAAGGGAGCATACCTTTTCAAAAAATTTTTCCAGGTCTTCCAGATGTGTTTCAAAAATATCTGGAAAGGTGCTCCAATGTGTGTTCTTGCTTTTAAGATGATTCTTATATTTTGGGAATAACTGACCACAGTAACTTAAAGAGCTGTACTTCTATAAAACATTATTTGCTATGGCTGTGTTCGGTTTGGCAGTAACTGCCCAGAAAAATATGGACACATCCATTTAGCAAAAGTCAGTAAGCAAACAAAAGGTCAAAGCACAGTATTATCAGGTCAAGTAAAACAGGCCAGTTCAAAAGCAGAGTTTTATCAGGAGTACAGGAGTCAGCAGCACAAGAAATCAATCCAAGGATAATATCTCAGCTGCAGCATCTCAGAGATGTCTAGTAAAAACCCTTCTTGTGAGGAAGATCCTATTCAGGAGGAATCATTTGCTCTTGGGCAGCCTTCCTTTATGATACTCCTCACAAATTTTCCTTCCAGGACTGCTTCTAAGACACCCCTACTCTTTTTTTGTTTGAGAGATGGAGTTCCTCCCATTTTGTGGGGATGGACCCACAGCCATCTCCTCCTCCAAAACCCCAGGTTTCTTCTTTTTCTTCTGGCATGGGCTGTTCCTTGATGTTGTCTGTCTTTGGGAGCACTTGCTCTTCTGGATGATTCCTTGGTGAAAGTATGACACAGAGTCAACACTTCTGTCCCAGAATTCACATAACAGGTGGACTGATATTTAATTTACACTCATTTAGTATAACTAACTCTGGTATCAGAATCATTGTCAAGGGAAAGTGCACATGAATAGAAAACATTTTAGTTACCTGCACTGTTGCAGCTAAAAGCATTTCAACTCGACAGCAGGCAAGGGTGTCAATCATGCGAGCCAGCACACGAAATGGAGTATACAAAAGCTTGTCCACATACAACATTAACACAGCGCCAGATTGGCTCAGGTGAATGCCCTCTAAACATTGTAACGTTTTCTTTACTGCACTTGGCTAAACAAGAAGAAGGAAACAAAACATGTAAAGTCTTTTTCCATGTTAATCTACCGAAAAGAAGATAATATATGAAAATTTTCAATTATGCTAAACAAAATAATTCACTCCTTAATGGGTCCATAAACTAAAGGTCATGATTTATAGCCATAAATACAAAGATAAGCACACACTATATATTTTTGTGAGTTTGTCTTTATGCTATTTCACTCCTGCCCCCTCCATGTTGACAATACCAAATCCTCCCTTGGTTTTTAGGAGAGGTGGTAGATACTCAAAACAGCTGCCTGGAGATGGTGACAGGATAGATGGATACTAATAAGCAGGGGCTGAATACAAATAAGATAGAAATAGCATTGAAAGATGACCTATCTGACCTTGGAGATGGAATTCTACTGATTCTGTAAATAGATGCTCTCCTCATTTAACAGCCTTGAATCTAACATAGGCTGTGAACGTTCAAAATGTGCCCAAGCTTGACAACTGTGACACACCATATTTGGAGGCTGCCTTTGAAGGACTTTTCAAAAGTCCTCTGGATGTTAAAAACAGCACCTAAAACTACCTTGTCTTCCATAATTGCTTCCTCAAAAGTTTTTAGGACGTTCCAATGGAAAGACATCCTTAGTGTTTGCCATGCTGCATAGTCACATCTCAAAAAACACCTTCTGAGAAACCAAACCCTGTCCTTAAAAGCTGCATAAACTAAACTAGAGTTCATCTATTAGTGTTTAAAGATACAAAACCTACCATCTTATGTTCACTAACCTGACAGTGAGTCCTACTGAATTCAATGGGGCTCACTTCTGAGTAGACATGTATGGGATTACATGCTGAGTGAGCATAGGAAAAGGCTAATGGAGACACATTAAAACAACTTACAGCTGCAAAGTTCTCACACCGTGACTGAATGGCCTGGATAAAAAGCCCACTTGCTGCTGAATTCCTGTGAATGGCACTAATGAAGTCTTGCACTGGAGGTTCGTGAGACAGATTAATAAGATCTTGAACATGATTCACTGTCAGCCAGGTTAAGTGTTCTGAGTCATGCAGGTTCTGGCACTATAAAAGGAAAATCAACTCTAAGGTTATTTGTTTTTGGAGGGATTGCTAGTAACCATAAATATGGCATGGGTATAGTCTCCTGAATGAAAATTTCTCAGCTGGTTCCTTAACTGAAAATTGCTATAGATCATGTTGGAGGGTGTGAATTCTTATTTGAGAAAGCAACACTTAAGTGACTATCAGGGAAACTGTAGAACTACCTGATGCTGTTGAACTACTTTTAAATATGTGGCAGTCTTCCCACTTCCTGTTCAATTGAGAGAGAAAATCAAATAACTACATGCTAGAAGAAAAACAAATCTAAGAGACAATTTCCAGTTTTATCTATGAAGTTGTCCAGGACAAAGACAAAAGCCAACTTTTGGTAAAGGTATGGCTAAACATAAAGATTATATTTACGTAAAGATCCCAGGTCTGAAACTCTAACAGCCAAAATAATAAAGGGAAAAAAACCCTAGAGCACTGTGGAGGAAGGAAGGTCCAGGAATAGCTCCTGTCACAAATGCAGAAAGGGGTCAAGCTGATGTTATGCTTACATGCAAGGTTGTACACCAACATTACTAAAGTTTTCTCCTGCAGATATTACTTATCTGGTACCAACATGGTGCACATAAATCTTTGCAGCAAAGCACAGAAGGACAAGAAATAAATAATAATAGTATGTTGACTATAATAATAATAATTTTAACAGATTAATCATATCTGATTATTTTATATGCCTTCTACAATACACCAAAGCTAAAACACATGAATTTAAAACCAACTCTTCAGAGAAAGCTGGGAAAAACTTGTTAATTTGGATTAATTCAAAACTCACCACATAATCACAGAAAAGAATGAGAGCCCCTCTTCGGACGATCTCTCGATTGCACACACCAAGTTTGGTTTCAGAATCTGAGCCAGTGTTACCTCCAGATGTCTGAGGGCTAAGTAATTTAGTAGTAGAAAGACTGTGCCTTCTGTAAAAGAGAATGTTTTACACTGCTCAGTACAGAGCTGGGTTTTTGGAAGAGGAAAATTTGAGCTCAATGTAAATTCATTTTATGTGTTCCTGGGTAGGACAGTGTATACTCTTGGGAATCTCCTCTCCTTGGTAGACCATGCTTCCAGTGAGACTACATGAAGGAGAGGAGCTTCTCTTCAGCTCTCTGTTTCCAGTCCAAGCCTGGAGCCTAGAAGAATGTATGACTGCACCACAACTCCTAAGTGGAAGAGGGTGTTATCAGCTCTGGGGAAGGACTGAAAACAGCCATTCTTTTTCTACAGACTGCCTCTCTGGGGTGAGGGGAAAAGGGCCAGAGCTCAGGGAAATGCTGTGACACTTACTGGGTGAGAAGACTTAATTTCAATGTGAAATTAAAGAGAGTAAAGAGACAAGTGGCACCTTTATGTTAAATAGAAAAAGATGACAAAGGAAAAGTTGACTGTTGAAACAAAAAACATAAGTATGCAATGATCATTCAGTTTTTTAAAGGTAGAAAACAATAAGCTGTGATATGACATGTGCAACCATTTCAAAAGCAGTAAGAAGAGTACAATGTAACACATAGAATGAACTAACACACTGGATTTGGGGAAGAATTTCTGTCACCATAAAAAGTCTTACTTTGGAGTCTGATGTACCTCTGACCACCAGCTGCAATTGGTGTAATTAATAAGTAATAAGATTTGACACCACAGAAGTACTAAAGAAGGATGGGTGGGTATCATGGACTTAACAAGATCATTTAAATTTTCAAGAGTATAAAAATGATGACCAGGTCCATCTCCTGTAAAAAGTTTAGTAGCTGCAGCTGTGATTCTTCTGAACATTCCTAAAAATAAATAAATAAATGGTTAAACATAAGGAAAAACATAACTGAGATCCAAATTATATCATAGTCTGGGGACAGTATTACAGTTCTGGGCGTTAAACAGCTTTTTGTTTCAGTGGCTGCAGTTTGCACTGAAATTAAATTATTCTTCATTAAGAGTGCGGGGCTCGGACTCAGGCAATCTGGATTCTATTCCCTGCTCAGCCATGGAGCCAGCTGGGTGACTTGGGGCCAGTCACAGACTCTTAGCTCAGCCTACCTCACAGGATTGTTGTTGAGGGGATAAAATTGAGAACAGTAGGAGTAGAATTATATAAGCTGCTTTGAGTACATCTGAAAAAAGGAAGGCTATAAATCAAATAAATAAATAAATAAATAAAATCCTAGGTAAATGTTCACTGCAAAATGAAAATAATCTATCTGACAGTCTTGTGTTCTCATGAGCCACAGTGAGACCTTTGTCTCAGGTTATGTATTAGGAGAACTGGAGATCCTGGCGCCCCTGTGCTAGAAGAATCCTCTGATTTGTCATACTGCCTTTGATGGTTGGTCACTGCCCACCACTATCACTCTACCACCACACTGTCAGTTCCTGCCTTGTCTAAATATAATATACTAACAAGAGGAGAGGCTGGATTGTACAGTATGCCCATGAAGGGGTGACCAGTCAATTACTTCTCAGTACTGTGTTTGCTCCCTCTGGTGGGTATAGGCAGAGGATCCTGTTGTCAAGGAGAAGTACAAGTGCATGATGTTTGGTGTGACAAATATTTGCTGAATAATCTGAGTTGCTGGCAACTCCCTGCATATAGGCTACCTTGCAAATATTTATGATAAAATATTATGGTCTTCTACACTTTTTCATAAATTATAGCTTTCATAAATAAGCAAATATTAAGGTATATTTAATATACTCATATTAAGTTTGAATCGGTTTAATTATAAATATTCTAGCATGTATTCATGCTGACATATTGTGACTTTTAACTGAAGCTTAAAGTCTGTTTAAAGCATATGAGTCTGTTTTTGTGAAAGTAACATGAGAAAAACAAGATAGAAACAAATTCACATGTATGTCACAAAAGGAAGGGATAACTGTTTAGATTCAAATATTCTGCTTAGGATGCAAATAACTAAAAATGACAAATAGGCAAACAAAACTGGGAAACAGTTCAAATTTGTCTAAAGGTGGATAAGTATCCACAAGAAAGCCCACTCCCAGACAGAACTGCATAACATGCATCAATTGGGGGAACTTTATTGCTGCATTGTGATTTTAAAGGCCATATGCTTCCATGGTGTCCTTGTGACCTGAAGATTGCAAAATAAAGTAACAACAAATTATTAAAAGTGCTCCTCGGTGACGAGGAGTGCTTTCAGCTTCGGCTGATCCATCAGCTGTATCCCTACCTGGAGAACAACTGCCTGGCGACAGTGACACATGCGTTGGTGACTTCCCGACTTGACTTCTGTAACGCGCGCTATGTGGGGCTACCCTTGAAGACGGTCTGGATACTTCAATTGGTTCAAAATAGAGCTGCCAGGCTGCTGACGGGGACTGGGCGTTAAGTTCACATGACTCCAGTTCTCCGTCAGCTTCACTGGCTCCCCACTGAAGTCCGAGCCCAATTCAAGGTGTTGGTTATGACCTATAAAGCCCTTAACGGCTTGGGTCCTGGTTACCTGAAGGAGCGCTTATGTCCATATATGCCTGCCCGCCCCCTGAGATCAGCGGGAGAGGCCCTTCTCCGGGAATCCTCCGTGAAGGACATTAGGAGGGTAAGTACTTGGAGAAGAGCTTTCTTTGGAAGGGAGAAGGGGACTCCAGTGGTGAGACTGTCGGTGTTGCCCCACCAGCGGAGAGAATCTCTGACCACCTGAGGGGGAGTCAGTATGGTGGCATGGGGGTCTTCATCCATGGCAAAGGCTTCCATGAACCAAAACAGGAGGGGCCTCATCCAGGGCTGTGTGAGCTAGAGGAATGACACAGTGGCAGACATGAGGCCTAGGAGCCTCTGGATGGTGTGGGCGGTGGAGTGTGCCACAGTCCTGATGGACATGGACAATGAGGTGAGAGCTTCTGCTCATGCCTTCGGGAGGAATGCCCTGGTGAACATGGAGTCCAGTCAAGCCTTTATAAAGAGAATGTAAGGGAAAGAACAGATTTGTCATTGTTGACAAGGAGCCCTAGGTCCTGCAGGAGGCCATGAATGGTGTGGATTCCTCACAGAGGTTCAGACCTGACTCTCTGGAGGATGATCTGCAGTGGTCGTATGTGAGGCAGCCTTGCTGTGGAGCTGGTGTGTTGTGTCATGCCTGAGGAGGGTTGCAGGCTCATCAGAGGTGCAGGGTGTGATCACAAGTGCACTTGACCAAGCACTCCTGTTCCAAGTCCATCCTGGGACTCTGACACCAGGTGGCTTCATGGTGGGGCTGGTGGTGGAAATTCGGGAAGGCCTTGTGAGTGGTGATTTCCTGACGCTGTGTTTCACGCAGCCATGGAGTGGAGTAGTTCTCATGAGCCAAGTGGCGGTATTGACTCCATTCAGTGCCACATGCATTGATGCACTGCTGATGTTGAGGCAGGGCACATGGTCGACATTGGTCGTCAGGGTAGGCTGTGGAACCGTGGTAGCTGCTTTTGCATAAGGGCAGGACCAGTTCAAGGTAGCATGGCCAACTTGCAGGGATTCTATTGGTGGCATCAGGAAGTGGTCCAGCTCCAAGATGAGAGACCTGGAGGAGTTATGGTCCTCTTAGTCAATGCAGTATCTCCCATGGCAGGTCATGGCTGCAGTGGGGAGGTCCTGGGAGTAGGGCCGGTTGTTCAAGCAGGAGGAGGTTGGTAACCATGAAGAGGATCCATCCCAGTTGGGGAAGGTTGAGCATGGTGAGCCAATCAGTCTCCCAGAGGTAAAGGGTTGTGGTGCAGTCAGTGGCAGCGGGCTGAGCAATGGGCCTTGTGAGGAGGCTGCAAGGTGGTGGGTGGGTGGAGGCAGCAAAGATGGCAGGCCGCATGGTGATGGCAATCTGGGTGCAGGGAGGGAGGCTTTGGGCAACAAGAGGTCATCTGGCAAATCTGCTGGGGCCAGGGAGGTCCAGTCCCAGTGGTCCCTGGGGTCCAGCATGCGGGGGTGACCCTCACAGGGTGAGATGGCATGTGGAGCGGCTGTGGGCTTGGCAGCTCAGCACTTCTTGCACTTGGACACAGTCGAAAGCTCCAAGGGCCCTCCATGGCGGTGGTGGCAGCCCTCATGGAATGCTTGGCTGATTGGGCAGGCTCCTCTGTGGGCAGTTGTTTCTCAGGCTCTGATCTGGAGAAATCTGCCATGCTTAGAGCACTTTGTCAGAGAGCAGATTTCAGGTGGTCTGCCCATTGCCGGGGGGTGGGGGGGGGTTTGCTTTTTAAATGCCTGGCAATGCAGGCATGTCTCCACAATGTGCACCTCACCAAGGCTGTGAGGACACCGGGAGTGGCCGTCTGTAGCCAGCAGGTGAGAGGCCATGAGGTGCTGGGCCAAAAAGCCAGGTCAGCCATGTGGAGGCGGTGGTCACGAAGAAGGGGGATACACATGGGAGGAAAAAGGTAAGATAAAAGGTATTTAGGAGAAAAAATGTGTGTGTGTGTTAGTTAAGTAGAGAGTAATGAGATCAAGAGAGAAAGAAAAAGGGAGAAAAGTGTGAGCTGGATGAGATCTGATCAGCGATGTCACTGCCAGTAGGGCTGAAAACAAACTGAGGAAGTGAGCAGCCCCCCACCCCCTTTATCCAGGCCCATAGAAGGAGTGGGCAGGGTGACAACCACTCTGTGATGCTGAGCTATGGAAGTTTTAATCCGATCTAGGACTTATACTCTGTGGCAAAGCCCAAGTGTGTGATTACACAGAGATTAAAAAAAAGAATTTCCTGAGGCACCAAAAGTTGTCAAAGAAGAACTGAGGGAAATTGTAGGAGCCCCTCCCTTTTATATGCATGTTGCTGGGAGGGTTTCCCACCAAAATGTTCTTAGCTTTTACATCTTCCTAACAACAGGCTCCACACAGGTGACTGTATTCTCTTCGACAACAGATTCATGGTACTGAACTTAGCCCTCTCATGGTAAACTGTTCTTCATTTACCTTAAGCTCATGAATTAGTATTTCCTGGTTTTAAAAACCTCCCGATTGGATTACTGTAATGCCCTCTACGTGGGACTGCCCTTGAAAACAGTCCGGATACTTCAGCTGGTATGGAATAAAGCGGCCAGGCTACTGATAGGGACCGGTCGTTACTCTCATATAACGCAGGTCCTCTATGCTGGTCCTCTACCAGCTCCACTGGCTTCCAGTTGAAGTCCGGGCCCAATTCAAGGTGCTGGTTTTGACCTATAAAGCCCTAAAATGGCTTGGAACCAGGATACCTAACGGAACATCTCCTCCCTTATATGCCCTCACGCCTCTTAAGAGGGCCTCTGTGGGAAAGGCCCTGCCCCAGGAACCCTCTGAGGGAAGTAAAAAGGACATCTACCTGGAATAGGGCCTTCTCTGCGGTGTGCCGATTGTGGAATGTGCTCCCCGGAGAGGTTTGCCTGGCGCCAAGCCTATATTCTTTTTGGTGCCAGATCAAAACCTTTTATTTAAGTGTTATTTTAAAAATTAGTATTTAAATAGTTTTAATCAGTCACTCTTGATTTAATTTATTTTATTTTTGGCTGTATATTGTTTTATATTTGTATTAATTGTTTATTCAGTTTTGATCTTAATATTTGCAAGCCATCCTGAGATGCCACGCATAGAGGACAACATATAAAAGTTTTAAATAAATAAATAAAATATTGTAACATTTCACTAAAGAGATTACAAAAACTAATAGTGGTGGGCAGAAAGCAAATTCCTGGATGTTCAGAATCCCAATTTCCAAAGGTCCCTGGCACCAATGACTAAGAAAAATTGAAATTCAAAACACTGGGAGATCCACCCTCTGCTCTAGAGCAGACTTGCTCAACTGAGCACCTTCCAAATAAGACTTCTACTCAAATAAAACTGAAATAAAATTTAAAAAACCCCGTATTTCATTTACTGACATCATTATATAAAACCACACAATATCTGATATATACTACCTGATTTAAAGGTATGAATTAAGCACATAAGAAGTGTGCCTAATTCTTGGCAATAGAATGTGTGTTGTTGTTCGTTCATATCCACATTCAAATGTTTGGTAGTAATATCTTCTAGCAGGATTCCCACTAACTGTAACAGGAACCTATAGAAAGGGAGGGAAGGAAAGAGAAAGCATTTTTTTTACAGAGTAATGTGTAGCTCACTGAACAAGAGAAGTCTAGGCTTAAAGGCAAGTTGCTTACCTGTAACGGTCATTCTTTGAGTGGTTATTTGTGCATTCACGCATAGGGGCTCTGTGTTTGCATGGGACCGGTTTTCTGGATCAACTAGCTGAGAATGTTTTGGCAGGAACCTCTCCCTCACCCTGGCATCCATTAAAGTAGTAGGAGTTTCTGTCCTTTCCCTCAGTTCTAAATGAGGATAAGTGGCCTTGCTAACAAGGAGGATCGACAAGATTGACCTTGCAGCCAATGAAGTCAGTATAGCATAAAGAAGGAGAAAGAAATTAAGTCACTCATGATACCGAGAGTGGCTGGCAGGTGGATTGTGTGAATGCACAGATGACCATGCAAAGAATGACAGTTACAGGTAAGCAACTTGCCTTTCTTCATCACAGTCTCTGTGCCTCACCCATATGGGCAACTAGCAAGCTTACCCAACCATGGATGATTGGAAGGTGTCATCTCACAGTATGGACAAGGGCTGCTGTTCCAAAAGCACGGTCTTACATAAAATTGTAATGCTTATTAAGGTTTTAGTCAGTAGCTGACAATGTCCTCAATGGAACAGAATGCGTTCTTGGTGGGGCTGGATACTGGAGTTCTGACGGTACATATGTCAATGAAGTGTCCACTGGGCTTATAGACATTCAAATACAAAAAAGCTGCCTCTTAGGCTTACCTGCATAGCAAAATGAAGAAAGGATTTGGGGTCTGTTTTTTTTTTTTTAATTTCACAAAAGGGTTCCCAGTATCCTATCCTATGTGTGTGACTCCTGGAAAAAAAGAAGGGCCCAGTTGCAGTACCACCTTATCCCAATGGAAGAGAATCATCCCAGTATGGACATACCTGGACACGTTTTAATTGGAGATGGGTATACTGCACTACTGTAGATTCTGTAAAAACTCTTGAGAAGGTAGAGAGTCCAAAGGTAAACTTAGAAATGGAAGGTCTGTCTTCAAACTTGAAAATGAAGGAAAGGCTTGCAGGATGTCAGCCAAAGAGAGGTGACCATCCACATTTTCTTCTTTTTATATCAAATACAGGGGTGAAAAGGGGTCCCACAGATTTCAGGTAGGCTGAAGCTCTCCATCCCTCTTGGGTACCAAAAGAGTACAGATGGAGAACAGCAATATGAGCCGAAGGTCACTTGTTTAATTGCTCTCTCCAACAGAAGAAAGTGTACCACTGAGCATGGTACCAATGGACAGGAAGGCTTCAGAATCCATCCTGCAAACTCTCTGTACCCTGACACCCAACTGTTAGAGATAATTGTTTCGCTGGTGGTGGTGATAGTAAGGGAGAGAGGACAGCTTAGCTTTTCTGTTGATCTTGACTGACATCCTGCCCATGATAGTAGCAGGATGTAGTGTCATTTAGGCTTTGGAAATTGTGTTGGCACTTGACAAGATATTCTATTCACCAGAGGCCCAAGGAGGAGTAGAGAGGAGCTGGACTGAAAACCACTTGCATGATCTAATACATAGATAGGTTTTGTTAAATTCTCATCTTTTTTTACATGGAGGAATGTGTTCACTGGTTTCAATGCTGACTAGGTGTCTTTGATCTAGGGACAGGTTTCTGATGAGAGACTTGCTGAATGTGGACAAGCATATCTCATTAATGCCACTGTAGTTATGGCCTTCAAATACAGAGAAGTGCACTAAATTGGCTTGGAGAACTTTGGTGATTTATCTCTGCCCTGAACAGGTAAAGAGGTATTCCAGCTTTCCAAAGAAAAAAATGGTATCTTATTGTGGCTTGATAGTCAACCACTTTTAAGTTCCATTGCTGAAGATGCTGAGATGAGCCCACAAAGAGCGCCCAGGTGGTGCTCCTCATTGTCTTAAGAGTTCAGAGTACTGAGTTTCTCCTGTTAAAGTTTGGAAGAGGACAGTTACATTGATCTTCTGAACTTGGTATGTGCTCTCCAGTCACTTCAACATCAGTACCATGGCAGACTTTCAATAGGAATGTAATGGACTAGCCTGGCATCAATTCCTTATAATGAACAGTGTTGAAAAAGTAGAGTTGACACTTTTTATAGATGCAGCTGAATGCTTAGTCCAAGGGTCTGGATAACCTATGCACATGTTCAATGCGGTAGCTGTCAGATTCATAGTCCACAGCATTCAATGGTGAATGACTGGGAAGCACAGGAGCAGGAGGTTGAATCGGCATGGTGGCTTAATGGCAGAAGGAGAAACATCTGTTTGGTTCAGTGAAAATATTTGCATACCTGTGGATGTATCTTGAATCTCTCCTTTGGTACCAAGGCAGGGATGGGTCCAGGTTTTGTAACAAGCTTGGTACAGAAGACAGAGACAGTTGGATCTGATGTGGTTGGACCCAGTTGAGGATCTACCTGGTGACTGGGCCAGGCTTGTGATCATCAGGAATGGGCAGATCCAATGCAGTCAGGATTTACTGAGAGTTCATTCAGTGGTGTTAATATATGGTAGCTGAAGATTTTGTTGATTCTGGCTCCTCAGATCCTTAGCCAGTTGAATAGCTCTTCACTTCTTCCCTGAATTTCTTAAAATCAAAGGTGCATCCATAAATGGGTATGGCTCAGGATCACTGGAGATGGATGGGTCCAATCCAGTTGGACATGCTCTCTCTCTCTCTCTCTCCATTTGGCGGATAGAACCAAGGTGGTTGGGACTGACTGAGAATTTATTAGGTTGCAGTTAGGCTTGGTAACCAATGTTTTGTTTTTTTCGATTCCTCAGATCCTTATCCACTTGCTGACTTTGACTTCCAATGACTTTCTTCGAGCTGAAAGTAGCAACTGGTCCAGGAATAGTATGGCTCAGCACCACTGGAGATGGACAGATTCAATGCCATCACCACTGATAGAAAAAATGTCTGGATAACCCATAAAGCAGACAGCAGATGGCTTTGCCAATTTTGCCACACTGGCTATCTTGGCCAATTTTCTGCAGCCTTATCAACTTTGTTGGGGCCAGGGGTACTGAGCAGCCCTCAACTGGACTGGAAACCTCTTAGATGGAGGGGTCCAACTACATTTGGGACTGACCAAAAGTCCAATTAGTGCTGGTTATGTCAGGCAGCCAAGGGTGCCATCAACATAATCTCCTGGGCCAATGTAGCCAGTTTCATAGCTTTTTTTCAAAATTACAGACTTCGTTGGAGTTGGAGAAGACTATTGTCCCATAACTGTGGAATGGGTGCAGAAAGCAAGATGACATGGAGTGTGAGGCAGACTCTACTACTCTTATAACTTTACTGCATAGATTTGCCTGAAGGTTGTCAACCCAATGTTTTCTTGTCTGGTTTAAACAGGCTTTGTGGTGTAGGCACTAGTATAGCAGGTAGCCTTGGCAATGAAGCAAATATAGGAGTGTCTGTACTAGGTGGCAAAGTAGAGTTGCTGCAAAAGCACACTTTCTGAAGCAGTGCTTCAATGTTCTCAGGAGAGACGAAGAAGGGAATTAAAGGAAATTAAAGGAAAAATACATCAGGAGAGAGAGAGAGAGAGAGAGAGAGAGAGAGAGAGAGAGAGAGAGAGATTGAAAATCAGGGAAAGCAAGCAATATATGTGTAAGAGTAAAAAGAGTAAGAAGAAAAAGATGCAAGACTCCAAAAGGAGAGAAAAAACTTCCTGAATGTAGGTAGTCAAAGAAGAACTGGGGAAATGGGCACAAATTCCTTCCCCTGTACCAGATACATGGGGGAAAGTTTCTTGTCAAAGGCTCTTAGCTAGTAAATCTTCCTGAAAACTGGTTCCATGCAGGTGCAGAGCCTGTATGTGTGATCCACAGAGACAACAAAGATAAGCATTTGACTGTTAACACTGGAGAAGAAATGCAAACCTATGAAAACATGCACAACTGTACACACAGATAAATTCTACCTGCCTCATTTAGTGCTTTATTTATCCAACTTTCTAACATGGCTCAGTTGCCTAATCCCATAGCCACTTGCTCCATTTAAAAAATAAGTAAAAAATGAGAAATTCATGCAAAAAAGCAATTAATGAAAAGGCAGTACAGACCTGGAGAATGTCTCTTCAGGCAGATATTTATTGTTTTCCTCCACAATTTGCTCCTGTGTTGAAGTAACTATGTTTTCACCATGTCGTAGTCTGTTAATTGTTTGCCGTGAGATTAAAAATGGTGTGAGGGAGAGCTCTTGAATACGAGAAAGAACTATGTCTTCTGTTGATTGAGAGATCAGAACCCGGAGAATAGCAAGAATGCCCGATATCCATAACTGGACAGTGCTTACTGAGACCTTTTGACCGGGGGTAGGGAGACACCAAAATGCAACGTATTTAAGTAACATGGGAATGTATACACACAGAGTGCTGCATCTACTCTCAGAAAATATATTTCCTGTCCAACTCTAAGTTCTGTTTTTGGGAAAAGGGGAACATACAATGCAAGGGAATGTAAAAAAGGAGGGCATCAGGGAATTCTCTCAGTTGGAGTAGAGGGAACATGTTTTCCCATATTTATTGTTTTCACACATTTACTTGATATTTATAGACTGCCAAGTAGAAACATTATGCTTACCATTGTAGCGGGAGTCACAAACATGCTTCTTAAAAGCATGTCCACTGGACGGAGGGCTGATGGTGCCAATATTTCAAATAACATGTTTAGTACTCCCAGAGCTTCATGGGAATCTATATACATCTATTTAAAAAAATAAAATACACCTCAATCATCTTCAAATTAAACAAAACACATCCAATTCATCACCATCAGAGTAACAGAAAGATGATCTGCATGTTTAATACATATGTAAAGACACAATCCTACATCTGTGTATATAGGAAGAAGTCCTACAGATCCCAGTATTCACCAGTCATACTGGCTGGGGAATGCTGGGAGTTGTGCAATATTTCTGTTCAAATGTTGCACCTGGAAGCATTAAAAAAAACTCTGAAATTCTGTTTCAGAGGACTACCAGAATTATACTGTTTAGTCTGTTTCTACCACAATCTCAACGTAATATTAAAGAATACTACAAGTTCACAGCAACTTTTCCTCAAATGTGGGATTCTCTCCTCCCAAAGGGAAGTCTCACTTTTGATGTCAGGGCAGGAACTTATTCATTTTTTATTAATTTCTGGAATGAAAAGTTTCATGATGTATGCTGTTTCACCTTGTTTATGTTCATATATAGAGTCAATCTCCTCTCTTTTATAGTTTTTAATTGAATTATACTGTGATTTTGTTACTTTAATTTGCATAGTTAAGACTTTGAGATTAAATAATATTAAAACAGGCAATTCTGTGCCATAGAAGGAAAATAGAGGTTTCTAGGACTATCAGAAAGACATTACTAAAAGCCAAAGAAGGGAAGAGACATGGAAGGCATCTTAATCTTATTTGCCAATGGAATAAGAGCACACTCATGACTTCACTGACTGAAAGCTATTCTTCGAAGGAGGAAGATGAGGAGGCCTCTTGCATTTGTTATGCAATGGGTTGGCCGAAATCAACCTGAGCAGCTTGAATTTGGTTGGTTGGGTAGACAGAGGGATGTCACATAACTTCCTAAGCATTAGAAGAGCCAAGGGTCCTCCTTCCAGAATTAAAAGGGGTCACCTTCTGGGTACAGTCAAGAGAAAATGGGATCAGCCTGAAGTAATCCATAGGAACTGTAGCCATGGTAGAGTCATTGCTACCTTGCCTAAGAGAAAACTGCAAAACTGCATTCTGACTGATACTGAGAGGTTTTCTCATTACATAGTTCAAGTTCATAGTGCAGAATTATTGGGATGGTAGTCGGTGCTGAGCGGGGTGCCCCAGGGCACTGTCCTGGGACCGATCCTGTTCAATCTTTTCATCAATGACCTGGAAGAGGGGGTGGCCAATCTGCTATCAAATTTGCAAAGGATACAAATATGGGGGCATTGGCCACAATGGAGGAGCAGGTACTCCATACCCAGAAAGATCTGGACAGAGTATGGAAGTAGGCTGGAGACAACAGGATGACATTCAATGCAGATAAGTGCAACGTCTTGCACTTGGGGCATAAGAATGGGTGTCATAAGTACAGGTTAGGAGTCAAGTGGCTGGACAGCAGCACTTGTAAAAGGAATCTCGGGGGAATGGCTGACTGTGTCACACAGCACCACTGTGTGATGCAGTGGTAAAGAGGGCAAACACCACCCCTGGCTGCATAGCCAGAAGTGTGGCTACTAGATCTTTGTTAACAATATTTACTTATTTATCTGGCCAGGGCGACTTCTTTTCTTTTTCTTTTCCTTTATAACTTTTCTTTTATAACTTCTTTTATATCGTTTATATTTTTTATTTATTTTATATTATTAACTTTAATTTTATATTGTTATTTTTGTATTGTATTGTATTTTATTGTGTTGTAAGCCGCCCCGAGGCTTCGGCAAGGGGCGGCATAGAAATGTTCTAATAATAATAAGAATAATAATAGATCAAGAGAGGTATTAGTGCCACTCTGTACTACTCTAACAGGAGCATTGTGTTCAGTTCTGGGCTCCACATTACAGGAAGGATATAGCAAGGTTAGAGTCAGTGTAGTGTGTAGTCAGTGTAGGGCCACTAGGATGGTGGCCGGACAGCGGGGAAAGCTATATGAGGTTAGGCTGAGGGAACTGGTCTTTACAGCCCGGGGAAGAGTAGACTCTGAGGGGATCTGTTGGTGACATATAGGTACATGAGGGGGTATCATGTGGAGGAGCATAGAGACCTGTTTTCCCCTGCAGAGAAGGACAGGACATATTCCAGTGGAGCAAAACTCAGGGAACCAAGATTATGGAATGAGGTTCCACAGGAGGTGGTTGAAACCACATTGGTGAGGATGTTCAAGGATAGCCTGGGCATGCACATGGTAAGCATGTCATGAGCAGAGCTGGATGGAGCTTGGGGTGGGGGGTGGTCAGACTCGATGGCCTGGGAGACCCCTTCTGACTCACTCTTTTTCTATGTTCCTAAGTTATTATGTGAACACAGACCCATGGTCTATTGAGTCTTAGGATCAATGTAAGGTAATGTAAGTGTGACCAAAAATAGTCAACAGAAAATTTTGGGTGGAGATGGAGTAATTTCCAAAACCAACTAGAGGAGCCCAAAGCTCTGCTATAATTCCAGCCTCAGATTGCTCTCGGTGATAATTTCATTTTCTGTTTCTGTCTACTCTAAAAGTTTTCTAGTGGCTATTTTTTGTTTCAGTCCTTCTCTGCCTCCTCCTAAACAAACAGATCTCAATTTCCATCTATAAAAATTGAGTTAAACTCTGTCTTTTTTTTAAAAAAAAGAACCTAATATTTCTTTTTAGGGAGGTCATGGGCTCTCCCACTTTGGAGGCATTCAAGACACAAAAGCATCTGTCAGGGATGCTTTAACTTGGAGTCCTGCACTGGACAGGGGCCTGGACTTGATGGCCTTATAGGCTCATTCCAACTCCACTATTCTATGTTTCAAGAATCCATAAATAGCAATCAATGGTTCCTTTAGTCCTGGATACTGAAGCTACAGAGAAGGGAGTAAAGGGAATCCTTTTTCTGAAACACAGGAAGTCTGTCACCCTAAAGACACAAGAGGAAAAGGGTAGAATGAAAGCAAAGCAAACAAGCTGCTTCCAAACGCTATGAAAACATGAGAAAACTGTGCTTGATAGCAAGTGGGAGATAGCTTTTAGCCCAGTCCAGTCTCTCAGCCAGTCTTCAATTAAAAAATATTTGGGCTACTGGTTGGTACCAAAAAGAGAAAATATACAATGTAACATGTTTACTATTTTGTGAGCCACCCAGAGAGCATATGACTAATGGGGCAGCATATAATATACATCACAAATACCCACACATATTGTACACAAAACATTACATTAAAATACATTAGTTGATAACAATAAAAAGCATTTTAACCTGCTGTTTTGCCAGCATTGGTAGAATTATGTCTGCTATCTGTCGTGATAATCTCTTCCACTTGTCTTCATTCTCTCTGTGACACTGTTGCAATACTAGGATAAACATCTCTAGCACCTGACAATGGAGGAAAAAATCGAAATATGCAATATTCATCTGTTTTTAAAAATTAGTTCTGCTACTATTCATCTCTTGTGAGTTTTGCAACTGATGTTCTTAAATTCCTCCTCCCAATTCTTACCAAATATGTAATATAAATTCAACTATGTCATTATACTGAGCATTTCCCTCCCTGCTAGCTGCAGTCAACGAAGAAGTTCAGGAGTGGGAAAACATGTAACTGAATGAGAAAATACACTGTGAAACTGAAAAGGAAAAGTCATTTCAGGGCTAGTTTTTTGATAGCAGACTCATATTAATTTCTTTTATGTGGAGTTCCTAGGAGTAAACAGCTATATTTAGAAACAAAAGTTGTGACACCCAATACCTTGGTGGGGAGTATTTCACTGTGCTTGCTACAGGAAATAGATTACCAGCATAGGGAGTCATTCTTTTGAAAAACAGCAATAATGAGATCAAATGTCTTTGTGGAATTTTGTTCCACCACATAATCTATCTTAATTTTTTTCTGTTTATGTGCCAGGTAAGCATTCTGTTACTTAGTGACACATGAAGGATATTGCAGTTAAACTTCTGAATGTATGGGAAGCATATGGTAATTATGTAATTGGGTGATACTCTATTTTTTAATGTTTTGATTGCTTATGTTACCTTAGAAACACTATGGCGGAAAGGCAGGATAAAAATATTTAAAATAAACAGCAATATTAAATTAGAAATAGATCAGGTACAGAAACACTGTCAAAGAGAGCTAGGGATATAACATATTATTATAGTATTATTAATGTGTGTTATTATCTGCGGGGTGCAAATAGATAGGAAAAAATATATTTGCCTTTCCTTATATTCTAAACCAGAAAGCTATTCCTAAAAAAAAGTTATTTCTTTGTTTCTTTCAAGCTTTTATATACTGACTACTACAGTCTCAGGACGGTCAAGCAAAGAGGTGGTGGATCAGATTAGTCCAAGCACCTTGTCCACATTCTCAGGCCGCAACAATTGAAACTCATCCAATAAAGATGGAACAGACAGTGCTCTGGACACTTCCCATTAAGGGACCTCATCAACTGTGGAGTCCAGCTCATGGCAAATCTGAGCAATCTTATCCCTAAAGTGCTGGGCAAAGTCGACACAGCAAGCCATTGATGGTGTGATAAAATCCTTTTTAGGTCCAGTGTGTAGTAGGTCCTGCAATACCCAGAAAAGCTCTGCTAGACAGCACTGTGAGGATGCAGTGGAGGTGGAGAGGAAATCCTTCTTCGCTACCCTCACCACCACAGCATAGGCTTGGTAAGGAGACATGTTTGGTCAGATTCATCACAGGATTTCCTCCACCTACACTCTAATTTTCTCCCAGACTGCTTCATCACCCATAACTCAAGCATATAACAGGGAGCCACATGGGCCCTGCATGGTGGGAGAGGACACCTGGAAGCGATCATGTTGATTAGCCGGATTAGCCGGGCCATTTCCCCATTCCATAAATCAACCAGGGCATTGAAAGGAGCACCAGTCCTATCAACCAGGAATTACCCCAGAGCCCTCAGGAATCCATCAGGGGGTGGACCATTTTAATAAGGTCTGCACCCTTACGGAGGGAAAAAATGGTCCCAAGTTTAAACCCCACAAGGAAGTGATCCGACCATGACAAAGGCGTTAAGGCCAAATCCCTTACTTGCAGATCACCATCTTCCTGCCCCATCAAAAAGACAGGTCTAGAGTGTGACCTCTTTCATGTGTTGGGCCAGTGACATGTTGAGACAGCCCCATGGGTGTCATGGTGGCCATGAAGTCCTGAGTTGCCCTGGTCAGACCAGCCTCATCATGGAGATTGAAGGCCCCCAGGACCAACAACCTGGGGGGTCCTCAACACCAGGTCTGAGATGATCTCCATCAGCTTAGGCAAGTTATCAATTTCTCAGTCAAATACTCTGTTCCGTGAATTCCACACTGACCTTTCTAAAAGAAGAGTAGAGGATTGCTGACTCAAGCTACTGCATTTTGTTGTAGAGCCTCTGTAGCTATCCTGATCCTATCTGGCTATATCAGCCGTTAGAAGCTAAAACAATTATTGTGTTGTTTTTTTTGTTCATGGGAATGCTATAGTCTGTATTTCCATAAGCCAACAGTTTTGCTTAATTGAAATGTAGATATGTCTAATTTATCATATTTGACTTCATGTGAGTTCTTGGTCCTTTCAGACAAATAGGAAGATGCATGCTAATGGTCTAGGGGAGCCAGACACTTAGGGAAGTGGAATCTGTCATAGTTGTACTCATGACCCCAGTGATTTCTCTCGCCCTGCTCCTCTTTCTTAAAGTCTTTAACTCAACAGATGGCAACTATTATTTCTCTGTGATATTTTAGGGTAAATTCAATCCCAGTGGTACACCTGGAATAAGTAGATTCCCACCTAATTTAGCTTATCAGGAGCTTCCTGTGGTGTCAAATTAAGAAAGTAGTAACAGGGGCTCACCTATGGACTTCAAAGATATCACAAATATACATATTATGCAATGTAGAATTATGTCAAATAATTTATATTGATGCTAAACATTGTGGAGGCTAAAAAATGGCTAAGATGAACAACAACATCAACAATGCCCTCAGCAAGTACACAAGGCTTGAATAACCATCTCCAGTCAAAGAATCTTTGTAAATGGCCCAGAGATCTTAGGCTATTGGGAGGTACAGATATACTGTATAATAAATGAAATTCATTAGTACCACTGTTAAATCACAGCAACGAAAGAGTACAGCCTTTAAAATTTTACAATACTTTACATTTGGGTTTGTTGTAAGCCACTTCAAATATCTAAGGTAAAAATGTTTTCAATAAAAACAAAAAATACTGAATACTGAACCCCTGAAGGGTTTACTTCAGGCCAAGCTAAGGTAAATAATAGTGGACATAATATTCTGTTCAGCAATTCCTACACAACTTACCTGATGGTACTGGATAAGCCTCAATAACATGGAGACAACCACTTCTTTTTGTGTTTCCAGTTCTTTACCAGCATCAGCTTTGTTTGCTCCTCTTAATATAAAGAGATCATGAACAATGGGTTGCAGAGCTGGTATTGCTAGAGAGAATAATATACTGTTTTAATTTAAGATCTAGTTTATAACTGCATAGTAATCCCCCACCTAGAGATGTTCTGTTGCCAAAACATCTTTATTTATGCAACACCTCTCTTGCTCTTCCTAGTACCCCATGGTAAAATAACTCAGATAACCAACCAAACATGAGATTCAGAATGATTCTAGGAGGGCATTCCACATCCTTTAGAATAGCACTACCTCCTAGACAAGGAGTCAGAGCCAGACCTCTTCCAATGACTCGAGGGAGAGAGGCATTCCTTTTTTTTCCAGGCTAGAAAAGTAAAATAAATTCCTCGCTCCATAACTGTAATAAACAAATGTAAAAGAATGAGAACAGCCAAGAAACATGCTAATCAGAACATGAGAAGAAAAAAGGGGTAGAAAGGACACACGAGAAACTTCCCAGAAGTCTGTACCTATTGCCCCAACACAGTTCAAGTTACTTCATTAGAATTTTTTCCTTTTACAGCTTGGGATCCCCTTTTTAAATTTTCCCTGTATGCTCAAAACAAGGACATATTGATCTAGTTATAGTTCTTTAAATGAAGAATTTAGTAGTTTAGTCTACCAGTATGCTTAGGGATGTTTTTTAGGTCAGGTTTAATAGATAAAATTATGAGATTCCATTCTATAAACCACCTGGAAAAGGTGCCTGTTTGGATGGATGGCTGATACATGCACAGCATTCACATAAGCCAACATAAACGATGCAGATGAAAAACGAGGATAAGGTGCCTGTTTGCTTATCTGCAGCTCTCAAAGCAGGTTTCATATTTTAGATAAAACATTTTGCCAACCCATTTGCAGCTGGGAAATATGGTGCTGACAGCACATACTTATCAATTTACTTGTAAGACATATTTGGAATTACAAACTGAGGGTCACTTATACAGACAACTCTAACAATCAAGTAGCTTCTGGGATAAGAGTTTTATGGAATTTGTAGATGCCTTGCAGAATACCTTTGGAAATTCAAAATATCCATATACTTCTACCAGAAAATTTACATTGAAGAATGGGCTGACAAAATAAGATGAATGCATTGTAAGGAAGTTACTAGTCAATTGCACTGATGGAATGATACCAGTTCAAGCATATTTTGTACCCACTATCATCCAGAAAAGTCTTTGGTTAATTGCTACATCTGCCTATCTAAAGCTGACAACCACTGGCCTTGGCCAATGTCCTCAATACCACTATTGCCATATGTCCCTCATGAAGTTCTTTCAAAATTTTGCTTCACATTTTTTCCATTTCATTTCTAAACTTTCCAATAGTCAAAGCTCTCTGGGTGATTCACAAAAATTACAACTCACAAATACAAGATACGAGAGCTCGTAATAAAAATATAACATAAGATCTTTACCTTACAACATCTTAAAACAAATGCCATCTCAATAGATTGTATTTGGGAAAAGTGCATCATCATGTATTGCAGTCCTAAGCCATACAGAGCTTTACAGGTTAAAACCAGCATCTTGAATTGGGCTTGGAAGTATATAGGCAGCTGATTCAAACAGGTAAGAATTGATGCAATATGTTCAAACCTTCTGGTCCCTGGCTGGCTGACACATTTTGCATAAGCTACAGCTTCTGAACAGTCTTCAAGGGCAGCTCTGCATACAGTACATTTCAGAATGTAGAGGCATAGCTGGACCACCAACCAAAGCTGGTAGAAGGCACTCTGTGCCACTGAGGCCACCCGAGTCTCACATGACAAACATGTATCAAGAAGGACCCCCAACCTATGACCCTGCACTAGAACAGGGCAGAAGAACCATCCCATAACGGCATCTCGGTCTTGCCTGAACTGAGCTTCAGTTAATTAGCTCATTCATTCTGTTCATTGTTGAAGTCAGGCACCACAATAGCACATCCACAACCTTACCTGCTGAAGATGAAATGGAAATAATTCTGATGGCAACACACTCCAGATGACCATATGTAGATGACATATGTTGGGAGAGAGATGGGGAGTATCTCCTGGCACTCCTGGCACTAGATTTTTGCCAGTTTTTGATACTGTATTTTATTTATGAAAAATTATACTATCATTCATTAAACATCTAATTATGGTTTACATAAAAAATTAAGTTTCAACAATACAACAATTAAAAATTCTTTAGTGTCAGTACTTGATATAAAAAATAAAATAACAATTAACAATTAAAAAACTGGGTAAATGAAAAGGTTGTGGCCTGGTGGTAGAATGCATAAAGCATCAGTGCTAGGTGCACCTCTGAGGAGTGAGTTCCATAATCAGGGTGCTATAGCAGAAATGGCCCTCCTCCTAGTTCTAGCCTTCCTCACTTTGTCAAGGAAAGCTCTTGCAGGAGAACATCCATAGATGAACTTAAGGTCCAAGCAGGCTCATATGCAAGGACAGGGTCTCTTAGATAACCAGGTCCTAAACCATTTAGGGCTTTATATGTCATCATTAGCACTTTAAATTGGGCCCAGACTTCAACTGGTAGCCAGTGTGGCTGATATAGGGCCAGCGCAGTATGTTATCATCTACTGATCACAGTCAGAAATCTGGCAGCTCTATTTTGAACCAATTGCAATGTCTGATACATCTTCAAGGGCAGTACCATGTAAATAGTCTTTACAATGGCCTACACAGGAGGTTGCCAGTGCATGAATGTTGATGTTGTAAGCCGCCCCGAGGCCTTGGCAAGGCATAGAAATGTTTTAATAAATAAATGAATGAATGACTTTTGCTAGGGCTTGACAGTGCAGGTAAGGACACAGCTGAAGGAAAACATTCTTTGCCATAGATGCCACCTGGGATTCAAGGGATAGCTCTGGGTCAAAGAGTACTCCCACGCTGTATACCCTTTCCCTGTTGATTATGGCATCCTTCTGTGGTGACTGGCTGAGCTGGGAATAGGGTGTACTGCACTGGCTTCACTCTTAATTGGATGGATAGCTCTAGAAGGTGATGCTTGGGGGATATCACTTGGCTCCTTGAACTTTCCAGCATGGGCTTGCTCATGGGTTGGTCTTGTCCCCTATGCTATTTAACATCTACATGAAACCATCATAAAGGGTAAAGGCAGGTTGCTTACCTGTAACTGACGCTGAGTCATCATCTGTGCATTCACTCACGAGGGCTTTGCCATGGAGCCCAAGGCCTCGATCAGAAAAATTTCCAAAGCTTGGCACCATGGAGTGGCAGGAGCCCACTCTGCCCCCATCCAGGTAGCAAAAGAGAGGAAGGATCTCCTGCCCAGTCCCTCAGTTGCCTGAAGACCACACTGTCCCAGGTGTGTGAGGGATCCGAAGAAACTGTGAAGGGCACAGAGGTGACCTCACCCTGCCCAAGCCTGAGCAGGGTGACATGCTAACGACAGTCAGCGGGGCAGAGGGTGGGTTGTGTGAATGCACAAATGACCACTCAAAGAACAACAGTTACAGGTACGCAACCTGCCTTTCTTCTTTACGGTCTCTGTGCAATCACACACATGGGTGACTAGCAAGCTTACCATCCAGGAGGAAGGGGCTGTCATCACCAGCAGATTTAAGAAAGTACTGCCCTGCTGAATGTGCAGTCCTATTTGGCATGGATGTCCAGCTGGTAGTGGTGGACGAAAGTCAAGGGCGTGGACCATGTCGCAGCCTTGCAAGTTTCTAGGAGTGAGACACCAGTCAGGAGCGCAGTAAATTGGCTTGTATGTGCGTAGAATGGGCATGTGGGCAGTCTGGGAGGGAATCTTTGTCATTTTGTAGGTGAAAGAGAAAGTGCTGGAGACCCATCTTGATAATCTTTGGCTGGAGACAGGCTATCCCGCCCTGGGGCCTTTGTAGCACACAAAGAGGTGGTCAGAGTGGCATAGCGACTCAGTCCATGCCTTGTAGAAGCCAAGAGCCCTCCTGACATTGAGGAGGTGGAGTGTGGCCTCGATGGGGGTAGATGGGTTTGGGAAGAAGGCAGGAACGACGATGTCCTGGTTGACATGGAAGGGAGAAGTCACCTTGGGAGCAAAAAGTGGCAACCTTATCCCTGTGGAATGTGGTGCAGTGATCCACAGGGAGCCAGTTTGCTGGCACAGTGGGCAGGTGTAATGGCTATGAGGAACACAGTCTTCCAGGAGAGGAGGCAGAGGTCTGATGTAGCTATAGATTTGAAAGGCATCCTTGTGAGGTATTGTAGGACCACAGAGGGGCTCCAGAAAGGGGTGTGAGGCTAGACTGGGGGGGGAGGTGCAATATTTTGGAGGCCCCTGAGGAGGCAGCATGCCAGTGGGTGGGTGAACACAGAGGACCGCTGGTTGGGTGGGTAGGTGAAAGTGCGAGATGGCTGCCAGGTGAACCCTTAGAGAAGAGGCAGAGAGGCCCATGGCAAAACAGGTCTGTAGACTGACCAGAATGTGCTCAATAGTGGCAGAGGAGGGACTGAGGCCCTGTGTTATAGTGGAAACCATGAAGGCTTTCCATTTCTCCAGGTAGTAACGACAGGTGGAGGGTTTGAGGGTGACCTGCAGGATGCAGGTGACCACAGGGAGGATGGCGCCATAGGAATTGGTCATGGGACGATCCTCCAGGCAGAGTGTCCTGATGTTGGAGTGCAGGACCTTCCCTGGACCTAGGACAGCAGGTTGCATGGGGTGGGGAGGTGGGTGAATGTTCTCCTGGACAAGTGGAGGAGGGGAAGCCAGCTCTGTCTAGGCCACCAGGGAGTGACTAGGATACAGTTGGCCCCATTGCTCTGGAGTTTGGCTACCACACTGGTGATCAGGAAGAAGGGAAGGAAGGCATAGAAGAGGGTCATGTCCCACTTGAGGAGAAAGATGTCCCCCAGGGACTCCCTGTCTTGTCCTGCTCTGGAGCAGATATGGTTGCATTTGGCATTTGTGGAGGTGGCAAAGAGGTCCACCTCGGGGTGCTCTCATTCCTCACAGAGTGTGTGAAAGACACAGACACACAGAATCTGAATGAGTCAAAAAGAGCCTCCTGGACCATCTAGCCTGACCCCCAGCTCCAGCTGGCTTTGCTCATGACATGCAGAGTGGGAGGAAGAGGGAGTGGCTCACAGAGTCCACCAGGGTGTTTAAGTGTCCTGCAATGTGGACGACTGTGGTGGTGATGCACTTTTCAACACACCAGGGCTAGATGGAGGTTGCCAAGCTTGAGAGGTGGGTGAATTGCCCCCCGCCCCCCGTTTGTTCAAGTAGTACAGGACGGTGGTGTTGTCTGTGGCTACCTGAATGTGTTGCCCTGTCAGGCTGTCCTGAAAGGACCTGAGGGCCTTCCGGACTACTAGCACTCCACCATGTTGATGTGGAGAGCAGCTCTGTCCAGTTCCTAGTGATCCTGTGTGCGCATGTCTGTGAGGTGGGCACCCCAGCCTGTGTTTGATGCGTCTGTCATGATGGTCATACATGGGAGGAAGGGCATGTCTGTGGTGAGGTTGGCGGTGGTGCCCCACCAGCAGAGAGACTCCCTGACTGCTAGGGGTGGAGACAGGAGGATGGTGTGGGGGTCTTTGTCCACTGCGAAGGCTTCCACAAACCATAGTTGAAGAGGCCTCATGTGAAGCTGTGAGAGCTGCAGCACTGATACCGTGGTGGCCATTAGGCCAAGCACCTTCTGTATGGTGTGGATAGTGGAGAGTGCTGTGGCCCTGACAGACGCAGCCAGTGAGGCAAGGGTTTCTGCCATGGCTGAGGCAGGAAGGCTTTGGTGTGGTTGGAGTCCAGGCGAGCCCCTATGAAGAGGATGGACTGTTCAGGGGAGAGAACAGATTTATCATAGTTGATGAGGAGTTCCAGGTCCTGCAGAAGGCAGCATGTGGTGCATAAACTGCACAGGAAGTCCTCCCTGGAGGGGGCCACAAAGACGAAAATCTGGACACCTTGGAGCCTAATGTGGGCACACACGACTGCCACACATTTAGTGAAAACACCGGGGGCGGGGGGGAGTGTGGCCAGGCTGAAGGAGAGGACACAGAACTGGAAGGCCTCCTGGTCAATTTGGAAGTGCAGGAAGTGCCAATGGTCTGGATTGATAAAGATGTGGAAGTATGCATCCTTCAGGTCAATGGAAGTGAACCAGTCTCCTCAGGTGAGGAGAGGGACAATGTCTTGGAGAGTGGTCATTCTAAATCTCTTGGGGGTGATGAACTTGTTGACCCCACCCCCCCGGAGATGCAGGATTAGCCTGAGGCTTGAATCCTGTTTAGGCACCATGAAGTACCTGGAGTAGAAGCCTCTGTGTTCCAAGGGCGGGGGACACGTTCTATTCCCCTTTGGCCAGGAGGGCCTGGACTTCTGCCCAGAGAGAGGGGAACAATGGTGTGGTCTTGACACATCTTAGGGGTGGTAGAACATCAACTTCTCTTCTGTATCCCCTGTGGATGATGGATAGGGCCCAGGAGGTGATATCTTCCCATGCTGGGAGGAACTAGGCCAGATGGTCTGTGAAGTGGGTGGTGGGGCAGTAGTAGGGCTGCCTGGACTGGGGCATCAGCACCTGGTGTACTGGTGCTTAGGTGGGAGCTTCTGGTAGAGTTGGGAGTCCTACCTCTTGTTGATGAGTAGCACCCGGGGGTGTGTAGTGCAATCAAGGAATGGGCAGCATTTGGGGACCATGGGGGTTCCTTGCCACCTTTTCTGTAGTGTGCTCCACCCAAACCCAATGCACTTGGTAGTGGTGTGCGCTTTGTGGAGGGAGTCCATGTTCCCATCCGTGCAGGCACTGAAGAGCCCTTCACCATCAAAGGGTAGGTCCTCTATGTGGGCCCAGGTCTCAGGGGGCAGGGAGGCAGAGCGCATTCATGTATGGCGGAGAAGGGCTATGGCACCCATTATGGCCTTGCTATCACAGTCGATGTTGTATTGAGCTGCCTTGAGCTGGAATCTGGAGAGGCCTTCCATCTCTGTGTGTATAAGGTGGACAGTGTCCCAAAGGTGGTCTGGGAGCTGGTCTACTATGGCACCCATCTCCCATAAGAAAAATTGGTACCTGGCCATAGTTGCCTCATAACTGGAGACCCTAAAGCCCAAGGCAGCAGCCGCAAGGATGGTCTTGGCCATGATGTCTAGGGGGCGACCCTCTGTCCACTGGGTGGACTGATCCCTCTGGGGTGTACCTTGCATAGACTTCACAATGATGGAGTTGGGCTTGGGGTGCTGGAGCAGGAGAGGGAATGCCTTGATGGTCACCTTGTAGGCAGAGTTGATCCTGCATGAGGTGTTCAGTGGTCCCGCAGGGGCCTTCCAGGACTGCTGGGCTGTGCGGGGTAGCGTGGGCAAGGCGGGGATAGACACTGGATTGGCATCCCCTGAGGCCGGGATGTCATAGCATGGGTCACCCTCAGGCTCTGGTGGGTGGGATGTTTGGAAGCCAATGTCCTCTCCCATGCAGAGGACAAGGTCAGAGAAGCCACCCCCCTTTGCAGGTGAGAAGGAGAGGTTCTGATCCAGGGCCTGCCCATCTGGGGAGTGAACAGAGGCTGAGGGGGAAGGAGAGTGCACCAAATCAGATCAACTCTGACCGTGACAGAGAGCAATGGCAACGATGGTTCCTGATTTGATGATATCGGCGTGGAGCAGGTGAATGGTTGTGGTGAGTTGCTGCAGGATCGTCTGTGAGGTGCCCTGAGGCAGAGTCTTCACTGGGCTGGCATCGTCATGGGGTGAGGAGTTGGCTCCTGGTGTTGGCAATGCAGCCAGTTTCCTTTCAGGGGGAAGCACAATGGCAGTGGGATGGCGCAGCTGCTGCAGTGCAACAATCCTGGCTGCAAGGCCGGTGCTCCTGGCCTGGCTCTTCAGCGCACCACATGATCCTGGTGTGGTCTCATTGCCAGCTGTGATCTGACCCGTGCACTCTAGGAGCAGCCAGAAAAGCTGGAGAATGGCAGCGGGGTTGGAGGACCTCGTAGGAAGCCACGTCGTCATAGTCGGTAGAGCTCCAAGTGTGGCACGACCTGTGGTGCAAGACAAGAAGCCTTTGGTAGGCATGGGGAGCATGGGCCTCCAAGGAGCCAGAGTAGAAGTCAGCCAGGCAGGGCCTCCTCATGCGTGGGCTCAAGACAGGAGACATGCTGGAGCACGAGGAAGCCGGCGAGTACGACGACAATCCACCCCTACTATGCTGGGGGGCGCAGTGTCCTTGTCGAAGCGGCATTGCCTGTAGGTGACACTTGTGGTGGTCAGTCCCTTGAGGACGTGGAGGCAAGGTGAGCGGTCTCTGCAGCTGGCATGGTCATTGCACCACGTATCAGCAGGACCTCCAACACAGGCAGCAGGTTTCTGGCTGCAGAGGAGAGGCGTGCCTGGGAAGTCCAGAACTGGGACCACTGGGGTCATGTTCAACAAGGCCCCTGGTTCTGGTGTTCGTGGGCGGTCCTGGGTGATTTCCAAAGTTGGGGGTGGGGGCAGGATCCTTTTCAGCGCGTCATTTCTTTTTCCTTGAAGTGGCTGCATTGTTGGAGGGGCCTTCTCCCAGAGAGGTGGGTCTTTTCCTAGCCTTTCAATGCTTGGAGACACCCTCAGCGGGGGGGGGGGGGGTTGTCGGCCTCCAAGGGGTCAACTGTGGTAAGGGCCCTCTGCTAGAGGGCCTGGCACAGGCAGGTGACCCTCTGCCTGCAGGTCTGCTTCTTAAATGCCTGGCAGTTGGAGCAAGTCTCGATGACATGCCCCTCACCAAGGCAGAGGAGGCCTTGGCCATCCGCAGCGGGTTTCCAGGCTATCTGGATGGGGGCAGGCCGGGCTCCTGCCCACTCCATGATGCCAAGCTTTGGAAATTTTCTCCAATCAAGGCCTTGCACTCTGTGGCAAAGTCCATGTGTGTACTTGCACAGAGACCACATAGAAGAAACAAAGCTTCTGTGCCAAAAACTTGTCTAATCCTAACTGAAACAGATCCAGTTAAACAATTTCATTTGAGAATGCCTGGAGCTGGTTTGCCACCACCAGGAAGGGGATATTTCCCATCAGCCTAAAATTGAGATTTTATGGGTTCGGAGAGGGTTTCTTCAGGAGTGGCCTCACCACCACCTGTTTCAGGTGGCATGGGATCACTTCTTCTCATAAAGAGGTATTCATCACCTCCCTGTGTCAGCTAGTGGTTTTCTCCCCACTCGCTTTTATTAAAGTGGGACACGAACTCAGTATGGACCTGGTTGCACAAACCTGACTAAGCACTTCATCAACATCCTTGAGATGTACTATTACTCATCCAAAAAAACTTGGCTGTGCAACTGCATTAATTTTGGAGTCTAAGTTCTGGAGGATTTAAGAGATTTTATCCTGGAAGTGCCTAACAAATAACTGCAGCAGGTCCCAGATAGCACTAAGATGTCCATGGGGTCAACATATAATAGGCCACAGAGGACCCTAGAGAATTTCAGCTAGAGAGCAGAGATAGCTGAACAGAGGCAGTTAGATATCAGGGTTTGACTGCATCCCCTAGAAGTTTTCCTTCAGCTGCACTCAAGCCCCCCCTTGTTTTGTTTCACTGTTCTCACCTCTAGGGTATACTGTGGATCTCTGTACAAGTTCTCTACAAAGAGGAAGCTCAGGAGTAATTCTGTTAACTACCTTGGTTATCTCTATATTCCAGAGAACAACCAGGGATTTAACAGGACCACCAGCCATATCATCTGGGAAACCCCCCAAGAGCCCCTTGGAAATAGATCAGCCACTGAGGATAGACCGTATTAATAAGTCCCCCACTCTTGCAGGGGGAAAAGTAGCTTTTAGACTAAATTGCAGCAGGCAGTGATCTGAACATGACAAAGGGATCAATTCAAACTCCCTCTCCTTCAAATCATTATACCCATCCATTTTTAAAACAAACAAATCAGTCTGTGTTGGAGACCAATTAGATGTTGGGGCAGTCCCATGAAACTCAAGGAGTCCATGAAATCCTGAGTCACTTCAGGGAGGGTGCCCTTCACATGAATGATAGTGTCTCCCAGGATCAGCAGCCTGGGAGAACTAACATCATAGTATTACAGACCTCAATCAGCAAATGTGGAATAAAACTTGATAGCTGCTTAGCTGATCTCTGGCAGTTTTCCTTCCTCAATAAGGATCAAGGCAATAGAAGTCTCCAGTTCATCCACAGCAACCAGTTACTTACACCATGATCAATGCCCAACAAACCCCACTAGGCTTAGGGCTGTTGCTGAAACTGTAGCTCCTTCTCGCATTAGCAACTGTATGCAAGTGAATGTTGTGGGAAGACAGGAGACACAGCACCTGCAGTGGATCACCCACCCCCAGCTTGCTGGTTTTGCCTCTTTTCCCCTTATTCTAGGGGAAAACTTTGTCTCCCCCACACCCAATCCTTAGAAAATCACTTCAGAACCCTTCAGGTTGAGCCAATTTTGTTTGAGAAATCACAAGCCTCTCATTATATTCTGTGCTGTGATTCCACTAAAGTCAAGGTATAAAGGGTCATATTCATGTGTGGCTTAATTCACACACCCCTGCACTAAGAGCATACTGCATTTTAGTGTCCACTGGCCATTTTGTGGGTTTGGCTGGCCAGATGTATCCTGACAGAAAGCTTAAGGCATTTTAGCTAATAACTAGTTAAAGTAGTAATGGTTCCTTGACACCAATTCCACTTCAACAGGTACCTTACTTAAAGCTTGTAAAGGAACCTGAAAGAAAGTTTTAGAAGAAGCTTGAGCAGGCTAGTCAATCAGTTTACTGAAGACTCTGAATCACTACAAGGGTTGCTAAAAGAAGGACATGGATACTCTATTGTGCAGAAGAGCTTTTGTAAGAAGTCCAGCCTTATTTTTTGTCCAAGCCTATCACAAAGTATATAGAATGTCTTTTGTGAGTTAAGCAAGATCTCTATCATTTGGACATGCACATGGTAGACATGTCATGAGCAAAGCTGGCTGGAGCCGGGGGTCAGACTAGATGGCCCGGGAAACCTCTTCTGACTTGCTCTGTTTCTATGTTTCATTTATGAAGACATGTCATGCTAAGAAAACCTGGGTATTATTAATGAGCATCTAATAGATTAGCAGCAAAATCAGTGCACATGCATGTGTGTGATGGAAAACATCTACAAGAAGAGATTAATTTGGCCAGTTATAGCAAACATTGTACCTATTTATGATAAACAGTGTGTGTGGAAAACCTAGAGAACTACTTGATGGGCGATACAGGCAGGCAGGCAAATTCCACCTGAACTGCCCCTTCTCTCTCAAAAGGGCCAACTATGATTAATGACCCTGTGGGACAATTCTTCATCACTTTTTAAAATAATCTATTGTGATTTCATTTATTATTGCTGATATTATTTGTATATTACCTTGGAAGGATTTGTATCCTGAAATTGCAGTGCAATAAAAATATTATTCAGTTGAAACATTTCTATATTCTTAATTAGGTAGGTAGGTAAGGGTCATTTCAAGCAACATTAACTTTCCACAAATTACTGTGTTTCCAACAAAAGGGATTAAAAACTTGTCAGTGATGAGAAGGGTTTGCTGCATAACTAGGTTACGATTTTTAAGCCAACCTTCCCCAACCTGGTTCCCTCCAGATGTTGTACACTAAGCAAACCAACTAGATCAATAACCAGGAATGCTGGGAGTTGTAGTCCAGAGCATCTAGAGAAAAGCGATCTAAGCATTTGTCAGTACAGAATGACAAAACACCTGGAAGATGAAAAAAGCAGCTAATTGTTTTGGGATTTTTTTTTCTCATCAATCCAGTGTAAATACTTAATGATCTGACCAATTGGTAGTCAAAGGTAATTGTAGAAGGCACCTTATTAAAAGCAGGAAAGGTGAGAAAGTAACTAGAAGTAAAATGGCAAAGCTTGTAATTGTGATGCTTCTTAAAAGCTTGGTATCTCACTATAGCTCTTTCTATCAGACTGACACAGGAAAATTGCCCTTTTTGACCAAGAGAATGTCAAACTTAATGAAATAATATTTATGCAATTACTTTAAGAAAACATATGAAGTACTTAAAAACAGTTTTTAGTGCTGACTTCATTTCAAAGCCTTATCTACACTTGCCAATTTTAGTGCTTTAACTTTTTAGTTACCATGTGTAACAGCTTTTCTTCCACTTGCCATTATCCCATCGCAGAGTTGAATAATTTTAGGAATTCCAATTATCTGTTTGGAGTGGTAGCGCTCATAAGACAATAATACCAGGAAAAAAAATATGCTAGGAATAATTGCTTCTGATTCCCTGGGAGGAAAAATGAAGAGAAACAGTATACTTATTGAGACAGTCATCACAGTATTTTTTTTTCTGGTAATGGAGGATAAAACCCTGAAAAGACAAGTGCCTCATCCTATACACTTGAAAGTGGATGTACTTTCAGAGGCTTCTGGAAAATCCCTTGGGGACAGGGCAGACCTCTCATCATGGGAAACACCAATAAATGAGAGCTATACTCAACTGATCTATGCTTTAAAAAGTGCCCCACATTCACAATTTATATGCTTAATGACTAGTAACTCTAATTTAAGAAAGGAAAGTTGGATACTTACTATGAAGTTCTATTCCAATACAGTACACAGAGGAAACATCCATCAGGAGTTAGCATCTACCACTGCTGAGGTCAAGCAAGGAACATGTGACCAGACTTTTTGCCTTTATCCTGGCCTCTGTGGCCACTCTCAGCCCTGAAGTTCCTTACAAGCTGAAGTTCCCACTTCGATGCACATCTTAACATGGTGAAGATGGCTGAGAATCTCAAAGAAGCTGACAGCAATGCCACCAGGAGTCTGGTTTTCTCACTAGGTTGATCTCTTAACAGGGTCACCTAAGGCTGAATGGGCAAAGTGCAGACACCAGACTAAGATGCATCCACCCTCTTCAGGAGGCACACTCACATCAACAGAAAAGAATGGATATCTCTAATGGTGGCACAGAAAGTTCTAGAGGACAGCTACTGGGCAGTGGCAATAGTTGAAGGTAACACTGGCAAAGGATCTTGCACAGACAATAGCAGTCATGTTCAAGCTAATTCTGGTTAGTACTTCATGGAAGAAGGCAATGGTAAACAACTTCTGAATCTTCTTGCCTATGAGGAAATAATCCAAGATGAAAAAAGAGATAGTACCAGAAAAAGAGATTCCTTAGTTGGAAGGCACTCAACTAGCAAATGGGAAAGGACAACTAAGAATATTGCTGTTAATAATGACACAGCATGATGAAAGCCAAAATTCTAGTTGTTGCCATGCACAAAAATGAAAGGAAAGTCCAATGCTGCATGAGACATACAATTGGAACATGAATTATTAATGAATGCACACTGGAAACTGTAAATAAATAAATGGAATGGAATGGTAGAACATCGCAGGACTTGGTGTGAGTTAACTAAAATAGACTGGACTGGGATATCTGCAGTCCAACAAACTCAAAGTGGTATTTTACTTTGAAAATGACAAACAGAAGAAACAAAATAGCTCTAATATTGTGGCAAGATATAGTAAAGACAATTAGGTACGGTCATGCAAAAGTCCAATAACTCAAGCCTACATGCCAACAACACAGACTGAAGAACAAGAAATTGAAAACTTTTACACATGTGTCCAAGAGCAAATTAAGAACACATGAAAATAAGCCATGCTGAACACAAAAGTGGGAAACAAAAACAAAATCATACATTACTAAATAAATTAGCGTGGGGTAAGAAATGAGGCAATTGTGTGAAGCCAACCATTTGTTCATTGCAAATACATACTTCAAGCAATTGATCAGATGATTGTATACATGGACCTCACCAGATGGCCAATACAGAAATCAAACAGACTAAGCAATTCAAAGTTAAAGATAGAGAAGCTGTATTTTTACTGCTCCAACAGGACCAGGAGCAGATTGTGCTAATGACCACACACTCTTAAAATGAAACTAAAGACATTCTTTACACAAAGAAAAAGACAATTGCTAGATCAAAAAGAAAAAGGCTAGAGAGATGATGGAACACTCAGAATTGCTAAGGACAGGCCAAAAGCAAAAGATAAAAAAGAATGATTTTTTTTTCAAGAATGATTGAAAAAGAAGATTGAGGAAAGATTGAAAGAACTGGGCATATTTAGCCTCAAGAAGAGAACACCGAGGGGAGATATGATAGTGCTCTTCAAGAATTTGCAAGGCTGTCACAGAGAGGAAGGTCAGGATCTCTTCTCAACTATCCCAAAGTGCAGGACACAGAATAATGAGTTCAAGTAACAGGAAGCCAGGTGCCAGGTGAACATCAGAAAGAACTTTCTGTTAGAGCAGTACAACTGAATCAATTAACTAGGGGGGTTGTGGGTTCTCCCATACTAGAGGCATTCAAGATGCAACTGGACACCCATCTGAAAGGGATGGTTTAACTTGGAATTCTGTACTAAGGGGACCTGATGGCACTCTGCCCCCATTCAACTCAACTATTCTTTGACATCCAGGCAATGGCCTTCCTTTTCTGCTGGTGCAAAGTGTTCCTTCAGAGACCATCCCTGGGCTGATTCAGTAATGATGGAGTTAGGTTGGGAGTGCTGGAACAGGAAGGGGACATCTTGTTCCTGGACTCTGCATATTCCCTTGAGTCTTCACAGCATCAGTGTCATCAAGGAGGGGGACTTCTGCACCTGAGTCCACAACAGTTGCCAGGAATGGCCTGGTGACTGGTGCTGTGGTCAAGTATACACAGCCTTGAAGAATGGATCCTTTGTTCTTTTGGGCTCCTGCTGCAGGTTTAGCTCCAGAGCCTGGGCCATCCATAGCACCCGGTCTGAGAAGAGCCTCAAGTCCTCCGAAGATGAAGCTTGGTTTTGTGGTACTACATGATGTCCAGGGACAGTTCCAATGGTTCCTTGGAGAAGGCAGATTCCAGTCCAAAATGTAATCATCTGAGTCAAAGGAAGGAGACTGAGGGCTAGGTGCTGAAAGGCCCAGGGCAGGTGACAAGGACCACAGTGGTCAAATGTCCAGGGGCAGCAAGCAGTGGGTTTGTGGGTCTGTGTCAGCTTCTGGGGCATGGGCAGCTGACTAACAGACAGGGGCACCAGAACCCAGCCATTTGGGTTGGGACACAAGGGTCAGTCCAAAAGCACAAACAGTCCAAGGTCAGAACCAGCAGTTGAAGTATCAGGCAGAGTCTGTTCAAGAGGTCACCATGGTCAAGCAAACAGGAAACTGAGGAGACAAGCCAAGAGAAGCAGGTACCTGGAGGACTGGAGAGTGAGAAGGAACAAGCAAGTGTCAGGAAGTCAGGCAGGATCCAAAAGCAGAAAGAAGAATAAGGTCCAGGAATGACAGCTGGCCTAGATAAATGCTGGAGGAACCAGAACAACAGGAGCAAGCAGAGCAGGACTGGAGCAAAACTAGAGCCAAGACTGAAGCAGCATTTGAATAAGGCTAGGGTGGCTGGGGCAAGTTTGGAACAGAGCTGAAGCAAGGCTGGAGCCAGACTGGATCTTGAGCACAAGGAGTCACATAGCAACAGGGACCACCACAAGAAAGAAGTCAGGAAACATTCAATGTTGAGGTAGCTTCTGGAGGGAAGAGCCAGTGTTTAGATAGTTCTTCCCCCAGGGCTCCCAGATGTGGCTCATAAGGGCCCTGATAGCTGCAGTAGGCTGTGGGTTCAATCCTGCAACTACCAGGGCTGTTATTCTGCCCTTTAACCAGCAGAGGGAGCCCTGAAGCTGCCTTGGATCCTGACAGTCTGGTATAGGCTTGGTGTTGCCCAGGGTCTCCCTGCATACATAGTCTTGGTTGGGGCAGGCTAGAGTCCAGTAGTATTCCCCATGGTGTTAAGAGTTGTAAGATGCTCTACAGTCCTGATGGTAGTCCTGTGAGTCATACTTCCTTCTGTGTGGGGGAGGTGTGGCCAGTCAACCTTCAGTCCTAAACTAAGAGGGGTGAATACAACCATTATCTATGGCACTCAGGTTCAATGATGACAGGACCATGCACCTTGGATTCGAGGGAAACAATAGCGTGCACTTGGGCATCAAAGAAGTGAGCCTTGGATTTTGCCCTCAGCAGAGGAGGTAGCCAGGGCAGCTTGACACATGTCAGGATCTGAACTGCCCTGCAGCTCCATCTGCTGCCAGAACCAAGACAGCAGCAGCAGCGAATGCAGGACTACAACCCCAGTCTGCTGGAGCTCTCCAATCCTAATAAGCACCAGCTGAAAGACCTGGGGGAAGAGCTTTATAAGAATAGGTTCTCCCCCTTCAGTCTTCTTGGTAATGAAGGTACTAACTTGTTGTGGTGCTTCATGTTCCCTGGTGTTGCTTGCAGTCTTACTGCTTAGATTTCTGCCCTGCATTGCTGAACCCTCTGTGCCTATCTGCTTTGCCCTGCTTCTGGACCCTGGCAGTCTTACCTCACCCAGATAACTGTGCTTATCCAAACCTTGTTCCTTCCTTAGTCTTATTTCCCTGGTATTTGACTTTTGCACTGCTCCTTGATCACATCTGTACTTCTGGACCTTCTGCTGGACTCTGCATGGGTCTTTTGCTCTGTTGCCTGGTTCTTGCTGCCTGTGCCCTGGACCCTGGCAGCATATTGGGCCCAAAATGTCATGCTGAGGTTTCATCAGTACTGGGGGCAGCAGGAGTACACCATCAAGGTTGGAGTATGGTGCCTGGTTGGAGCACAGTGTCCATCTAGAGCATGGCAGCCAAACATCTAGCTTTGGTGTGTTTCTTGTAGCTCCTGGTTGTGTCAGCCATTTTTGCCACTCTTGCCTTTTTGGAGAACTTAGTGATCTTCACGGAGGCAGCCTAGGGTTGGAGGCATGTCCGAGATGGGTGCTGCTGTTGCAGTCAAGGCACATGGGGCTGATGAAGACACTGGGGCCTCCAAGGAGGAGGAATGCACAGTGGGCTTGGGGGAGCCAACTTGGCAAAGGGTTCTGCTCCAGAGTTGGGTCTTCAGCCAGTTGGCCTTGTGTTTTCTCATCTGCCTGGTAATGAGCACTTTTTCCTAAACGAAAGAGGCATAGTGACTGGCCATCCATCAGAGGCAGCTTGCTGCCACAGTGAAAGCCTTCCTTGAACTGGGCTTTGAGTGCCATTTGAACCAGAAAGAAGAAAAAGGAGGGGAAGCAAAGAGAGCAGACTAAGATTGCATGAAGTCTTTTTGTATTTTGCTTATTTAGAGAAGGTTCAAAGAATCAAGAAAGCAGGGTGGGAAAGAGAGAAAAAGGAGAGAGAGAAGGGAGGCAGAGGAAAGAAGAAACATAAAGCTATGGAGAGTGGAGAAAGAACTTCCCAATGCACCCACAATGGTGGTCAAAGAACTGAGGAATGAGTAGGAACCTGTCTCTTAAACCAAAGTGGGGCTGGGGAGGGGCTCCCTCTGAATAAATCTTAGTTAAGGAATCTTCTGAAAACAGGCTCCACTCATGTGCAGAGCCCATATGTGCGATGAACAGAGACTCCAAAGAAGAACCATGATGAGATGTATCTGGGTTTCTGAATGGGTGTGCTCTTTGCTATGTTGTGTTGTTTGTCACACCAAAAACAAATGTTTTGACTGATTATGACAAAGTGAATTTGATGTGTAATCTGGGGATTGTGTCTGACTGAAATGGAAGAAGCAGCTATTGAGAGGTCTTGACTGTAACCTAGCCCATGACATGATCCCTGAGCAAGACACTGTGAAACCCTGTGCTTGAGCAAGGAACAGCAGATCTGTTCAGCACAGCTGAAGGACTAAGCTTCTTGCTGGATGCAGCCACCAAAAAGGCAAATGCTATTTTGGGATGCATTAACAGAAGTATTACTTACAACCCATGAGAAGTTGTAGTTCCTCTATACTCCTCACTAGTCATACCTCATCTGGAATATTGTGTCCAGTTCTGGGCACCAAAATTTAAGATTTAAGACATGGTGGACATGTCATGAGAAGAGTTGGCTGGAGCTGGAGGTCAGATTAGATGGCCCAGGAGGTCCCTTCTGACGCCCTCTGTTTCTGTTTCTGGAAGACTGCTGGTTGTTTTCCAAGAGAGATTAATGCTGGCAGGTGTCTAACTTTAGAAAGAATAAAATTAATTGTTAAAGAATCTTACATTGGGAGGTTTCTCTATATCCTTAGGATCTAAACATTGTCTTTTAACTGTGGTGTTTTATCTAGGCACACAGGAGAATCTGCATCAGAAGAGATCCCCTTTGATTTAAGTTTTCCCCTGACCTGAGAAAAGCATTAGAAGAATCAAGAGCTGGTTCAACAGAAGCTGTGGGCAACTTGTTTTTATTAGAAGTCTTAGAACATTTGGCTTTAAGTACCTGTTGAGTTGGGAAGAAACATCAGAAGGAACCATTGTTTATCTGTGCTTTTTTATGTCCCCCTTTCCTGATTAGATTCCATTCTACTGGTTTATGGTAGAGTTATAGGAGCAAAGGCATATCCTGGAAAGTTGGGGCCATGGCTTGGCTTAATTTCCTATGAAGGACAAACTGTGAGGGGGGTGCTGTGGTACCATTTTAGTCTGAAAAGCTGTTCTCGCAAAATGCAGTAAAATTCTGGGAAAAATAAAAGTGAAAAACAACTATTGGCCGAAAGAGGTTAGACATATCCTCCTCCTCCCAGTGCCCCCAGAATGTTTACATGTATTTAAATTCATTGAAGCATCAGTTGACCTATGGATATCCCACATTATTCAGTTCCTTGAGGCTTTACTTTGATCCACCTGTTTATGCTGAGCTACAAGATAGCATCTGCTACATCTGAATGTTACAGGCCCTGAGGCAAATCATTCAAAATCAGAGACAAAGGGCACTTTGTTTGAATCTTATAGGTTCCTTTTGTTTTTCTTTGGAGTTCTTCTTGCCAGGCAGTGCCATCTTTTGGGAAAGAGGCTGAAGAGCTAGGGGAAAAGACCAATTATTTTATTTTTAAAAGAGAAAGACCAAAGAAATAACAAAAAAGAAGAAAGAGAAGAAATTGCTAAAATAAGAGTCCTGCAAGGATTAAAAGAACAAAAAGATGCCTAGAAAAGGAGATTGTTCATGAGAGTTAAGAAAAACCTGTGACCCTGGAAAAGGCAAGGAATGAACTGGCTTGGAGGAGGAAGGGAGGCCAGGACCTTGGTGACATTTTCCTTGCCTGTCCTGAGCAGTGGGAGAAGTTGAACTATGCTGGATGTCTCCTCTACACCAGAGGAGCAAATAAACTTTAAATATCCTTGGATGAAGTATAACAGGGTAAAGAATCACAGCAATGTCTAATTATCTTCAATTTTTAAAGGAGTTCATAATAAATTAAAAATGAGGAATACGGAGAAATAGTGTTACAGTTTTCTTAAAATTAGAATGACTCTGTTACAATGAATACATATATACTGTGTGCTGCTATATATTTTATACATCCCAAACTATACTACTATTCTTAGCAACAGTTAAGGCAACCCAGATAGCCTTGCATTTATTTGTCCATTCATAAATTACATTTAAAAACCATTCATTAGAAATTTGAATGCTTCATTAAGTCTTCAGCCCACTGTGTTTCTGAAGGTGGCATTTATCATTCTAGTGCTGTAATACTAGTCTTTAAGGTGTCAAAAGTTCATGGAAAATCCATTTGTGTTGACCATTAAGTTCCAAGAGATGGGTAAAAAGTTAAGAACATGCATGTTCATAAATATTAAAGAACTTTCCGTTTAAAAGTTCTAATTTCTATAACAACAAAAGAACCTCCCCTAATGTTTTTTACACTGACTTTTTTCAATCTCCAATACAGATTCTGACTAATAAATTTGTAATTGGGATGAATGTTATAAATGCTGATTTTTGAAATAAAACATTTAACAAATTAAGCAACACACATGGACTAATTAGTATCAAATAAAGTAGATTTATATATATTAAATCCTACAATTAAGTAGTTCCTAAATTTAAGTCTGTAAAGCACCTGTGTAAGATTTAAAAGCAACCAAATAATAAACCAGAACACATTGAACTTTGGTTTCCCCTGGCAGTAAAAATACATCCAAAAAACTGAAATGCTTGAAAATGTACTTGTTTACAGAATTCCAGCAGAACAGCAATGAATCTGGAAGTTTGTGATAATCAACAAACACAACAGAAATATATATTTAATAAAACAGCAAGTGTGTGTCATTCACAGTGCAAGTAATTATATACATATACCTGCGCTAAGTCAAAAATTTACCAAAAAAAACTAATCCCATACTTTTATTCCAGACTCCCCCTACCCACCCTACCTTTGTTGTATATGCAAGGCATTAATTCATACAGGTATACATATGAGGTTTTCACTAATGTTAGCCCTATTTAGAGTACATCTGTTAAAATGAATGGGTCTTAAGTTAGATAAACATTGGATACAACCAACTATACTAATACTCTGAATTTTCTAGAGCAAAGAATAAACATCAAGTACAAACATAATTATAGTACAGATCCTCACTAATCAGACCTCATCTGGAATACTGTGTCCAGTTCTGGGCACCAAGATTTAAGAAAGATGAAGAAAAATGAGAAAGGGTTCAGAGGAGGGCAACAAAAATGATCCAGGGTTTGGAAACACTGCCCTAGGAGGAGAGACTGAGAGAATTGGGCATGGTCAGCCTTCAGAAGAGAAGACTGAAGGGGGAGGGCAGGGTATCAATTTATAAGTATCTCAAAGGCTATAACAAAGAGAAAAGTCAAGATTTCTTCTTCCTAATACCAGAGTCCACGACATGGAAAAATCAAGTCAAGCTGTGACAACCCAGATTCAGGCAAAATTTCCTCACTGTCGGAGCAATTCAACAGTGGAACCAGCTGCCTAGAGAGGTGGTGGACTCTCCCACACTAGGGGCATTCTAAAAGAAAAAGGACAGCTATCTGCCATCTCTCTAGGCAGCTGGTTCCACTGTTGTATTGCTCTGACAGTGAGGAAACTTTTCCTGATATCTAGCCTGAATCTGGTTGTCACAGCTTGACTTGATTATTCCGTGTCCTGCACCCTGGTATCAGCAAGAAGAGATTTTGATATAACTAATTGTGGAAACACAGCAAGGTTACAAGAATTAACTAAGTTGTCTATGCAATGGGGATGCATTTCTCCCATGTCAATGCCCTGCCAATTGCCGAATCACTTCAGAGGCATTAAAACATTCAAAAAAATGGCCTATTCCATCTCAGTCCAAGTTTTAATATACATTTATTCCATTCAAGGAGACTATAGAACAGTATTTGTACCTGAACTGTCCCACTTCAATGTATTCAAATTGTTTCAGTACAAATCCAATGAATACCTATAAGCAAAATAAATACCTACATTAAATTATGCAAACATTTTGAATAAATGGTTAAACTACTGTTATGAAATGAAATGTGATGAGACATTTAAATGTCACTTACTATATATGTCTATTATATTACATAGCCAGATTCACTTTAAAAACAACACCATACAAGCTATTTTTATAAGAAAATGAACAATGTTTGCAATAAACAGGATTCCAATTGCAAAGTGTTTCAAACTTACCACAAATGTCCACATTTTTGTACATTTACAAATCTCAATTTCTGGGTGGACACATCTTCCTGATAGAAAGACAGGCTCTATTTCTGACATCACTGGAAGGAGACTCAGGACAGAAGAAGTACCCTACCTTTCAAATCTAGAACTGGTGGAGCAATAATTATATAATTTGATTTTTTCAATAGTATTCCTGACAGTGAAATTACATTTTTCTCCACTGAAATGATTTATTGTTCATTATCAAATCATGCCCATTTAAATAAAAAGGGCACTCTTCCAAAACCAACACCGTATTAAGAAAACTGAATGCCTCACCTGATCAGAGTCTAGAAGGCAGTAGTTCACCCGTAACTGAACCAGTTGTGCAAGAAGATCCAAAACTTGTCTCTGCAGTTGTACAGATGTTGTTGTGGTATACTGTTTTAAGGCTTTGATGACAAGGGGCTCAAACAAACGAATGTGATTATGAATGATGTTCTATAAAAAAAGGAAATCGCAGCAAATAATTAAGATTCCAATTGGAAAAAATATACCTAATTGCCTATATAAAGTAGCATAATTTCCCATACCCTACCCAACTACAAAACAGTATTTCTAAAGAGAATGAGACTGGATGTAGTCTGAACGCCTGATTTCTTTTGTAACAATGCCATATTATTTATTTGGGTAGGTCAGGAGAATGTATAGTAAATGGGGGCAGCTAAACATTAATGGAATAGGTAAAATATTAACTGTGACTCCATGTAAAAGGAATGGGAAAACATTGGCAAAGTAGCTTCATCATGGAATGGGTACAGCTTCCTTGGGTAAGAGAAGAGGAAAAGGTCAGACATGATATATGGCTTGTGCTATGATGAGAAAATTGCCAATTTGACAGCAGGGAGTGACCATGGGTTTGTGATGGAAGTTGTGGCCAGTAATCGAGTTTATTATAGTGATGATGAGGAGGTGGATGGTGATGATTATTTTGATATACTTTGGGAAGGGCGGGGGGTGGATTCAGAGGTTTTGAAAGCTTTTAGGCCAGACCAGGATGGATAGTGTTGAAACCTGTTTCCTTATATGTATGTCTGCCCCAATCCTTTATAATACAGGGACTGAATTGGGCTCTCTACGATTGTTCTCTACAACTGAAGGAGGTCAGTTAGCTCTCAGGGAGGCCCTACTCCTGGGGCCAGGAAGACAGACTCGAATGAACTTGCTGGAACAAGTGGGGCCATGCTGTAAGTCTCCAATTTACTTTTCCAATGAATTGGATCAGGAAGATGGCCCTCTTGCTGTTCATGCACCAATGGGAAACCCTGCAAGACAGACAACCTGTGGAGGAGGGAAGAGCCCACCTTCCTAAGCAACTGCAATGAAGAAGGAAAAAAAACAAGGTTGGACCTAGCTCGCCTCCTTCACTTGCAGAAACAGAAATTCACCAGTGAGTAAAGAATTTCCATTTTTCCCATGTATGCAGGAAGCCAGCTAACTCTGGAGATGTGAAAAGTAGCACATTCCCACATGGGTCAACAGATTCCTTTAGCTGCCCACCATGCCAAGGTGAAAAAACTCTCTGAAGAACACACTGCCAAAGGCATCTTCTGCTAAGGCCAAACAATCTGTCTTATAATGCCTAGTAAATGTATGAGCACAGGACCAGGTGACTGCCCTGCAAAACTTGTTTAAGGGGGTCCTTCCCCAAAATGTCATTAACTGGTTTGTTGGAGAGGGGGTTCTTACATCCCTGAAAATGCCTAGGTCACCCCCAGGTGAGAGGACGAAACTGACTGGGAAAGTGGTTTCTTCTTCGCATTGATCAGAAAACCCAAGTCCTATAGAACACAGATCTGATGCCCTGGAAGCAGTGAGTCTACCTGAGGGAATGTCATCCAGACAGGGATGAAGTTGGACTCCCCTGGTTCAGAGGAGAGCCACCAAGAATAACTTTTGGTGAAGACCTGAGGAGCTCTATATAGATCAGATGAGAGAACCCTGAACTGATACTGTCTCCTACCAAGGCTGAAGCAGAAGAATCTGCAGTAGGCTGGGTAAACGAGGATCTGTAGGTACACTTCTGTTAAGCTCACCAAAGCCGGGATGCTTCCTTCCCTGAAACACTCCTTTATAGACCTGAGGGTTTCCATTCTGTACTTCTGCTTCCTGAGAAAGCAATTCATCTTTTCAGATCCAGGACCGAGTTCGGAAGAATCTGTCCCTGGGAATATATCTGAATTCCAGGAAGCATCTGTCCTGAATTGTCTCCAACGGCTAATGGTTGGGGGAACTGACGCCATACATCTGAGAAAGAATGAAGCCTCTCTCTCGGGTGAGGCAGACCACCATGCTAAAACTTCCTTTCCTGATGAAAATGGCCCCTAAGGAGTCCTGACCTCTGTATGGGAATCTGCTGTCATCTTTACTTGGTCTCTTTGGAAGGTTAGGTGGAGGGAAGGAAGGGAAAATGAATTTGGTTTCACTAGGGGCTGGCTAGATTCCATTTTTATTTATTTATTTATTTATTTAGAAAATTTCTATGCCGCCCCATTCGCCGAAGCCTCGGGGCAGCTCACAAATGTATCAATTAAAATGTTATACAATAAAAATATAAAACAAGTTAACAATATAAAATAAGTTGCCCTGGCCGAAGAATAAAATAAATAAATAGTATTAACAGTTAAAATGACGTTTGAATAAAAAGGTCTTCGCCTGGCGCTGAAAAACAAATAACAACAGTGCCAGGCGGACCTCTCTGGGGAGCGCATTCCATAGATTGGGTGCCACCGCAGAGAAAGCCCTCCTCCGAGTACCTACCCTCCTAATTTCCTTCACGGAGGGTTCCCAGAGAAGAGCCTCTCCTGCAGATCTCAGGGGGCGGGCGGGCATATATGGACATAAGCGCTCCTTCAGGTAGCCAGGACCCAAGCCGTTTAGGGCTTTATAGGTCATCACCAACACCTTGAATTGGGCCCGGACTTCAATGGGAAGCCAGTGAAGCTGACGGAGGACTGGAGTCATGTGAACATAACACCCAGTCCTCGTCAGCAGCCTGGCAGCTCTATTTTGAACCAATTGAAGTATCTGAACCATCTTCAAGGGTAGCCCCACGTAGAGCTCATTACAGAAGTCAAGGCGGGAAGTCACCAACGCATGTGTCACTGTCGCCAGGCAGTCGTACTCCAGGTAGGGGCGCAGCTGATGGATCAGCCGAAGCTGAAGAAAAGCACTCCTCGCCACTGCTGTCACCTGAGCTTCCAATGAAAGCTCTGGGTCGAAGAGCACTCCCAAGCTGCGGACCTTGTCCCTAAGAGGGAGTGCAACCCCATTCAAGACTAGGTTCAATTCACCCTCACCGAAGCCCGATCTGCCAACCAACAGGACCTCTGTCTTGTCTGGATTGAGCTTCAGTTTATTGGCCCTCATCCAGCCCATTACTTCAGCCAGGCCACCGGTTCAGCACAGCCACCGCCTCACCTGGATTGGTGGAAAATAAGAGGTAGAGCTGGGTATCATCAGCATATTGACGATTCCGCAGCCCACTCCTCCTGATGACCTCTCCCAGCGGTTTCATGTAGATGTTAAACAGCAAAGGGGACAAAATGGACCCCTGCGGTACTCCATGGCATAACTGCCATGGCGCAGAGCCACAGTCCCCCAGCACCACCTTCTGGAATCAGTCATTGAGATAGGAACGGAACCACTGCAAAGCAGTGCCTCCGACCCCCAATCCCGCTAGCCTATCCAGAAGGATACCATGGTTGATAGTATCGAAAGCCGCTGAGAGGTCCAGGAGAACCAACAGGGACGCACTCCCTCTGTCCTTCTCCCTGCACAGGTCATCGTACAGGGTGACCAAGGCAGAGTCAGTACCATACCCGGGTCTGAAGCCGGACTGAAATGGGTCCAGATAATCAGTTTCATCCAAGAGAGCTTGGAGTTGTCCCACCACCACCCGCTCCAACACCTTGCCCAGAAACGGGATGTTGGCCACTGGTCTATAACTAGTGGCCATCTCTGGATCCAGTGACGCTTTCTTCAGGACTGGTCGGACTACCGCCTCCTTTAAAGGGGCAGGTACCCGACCCTCCGTCAGAGAAGCGTTAACCACTTCTAAGATCCAGATCCCAATCCTGTTCTTGGAGTTATTTATTAACCAAGACGGGCAAGGGTCCAATAAGCAAGTGGTGGGACGTACTTGTCCAAGCACCTTGTCCACATCATCAGGCTGCAATAACTGAAATTCATCCAATAATTTTGGACCAGACGGTGGCATTGGTATCTCCCCAGAAACCTCTGAGTCACTAGTAGAGTCTAGCTCGTGACGAATCTGAGCAATTTTCTCCCTGAAATGCTTGGCAAAGTTGTCACAGCGGGCCTTCGAGGGTGGAACCAGATCTTTCTTAGGACCTGGACGAACCAGGCCTTGCACCACTTGAAAAAGTTCTGCCGGACGGCGTTTTGAGGAGGCAGTGGAAACGGAAAAGAATTTCTTTTTCGCCGCCCTCACCACCACAGCATAGGCCCGATAATGAGCTCTCAAGTGTGTTCAGTCAGATTCATCCCGTGATCTCCTCCACCTACGCTCTAGCTGTCTCCCAGCCTGCTTCATCGCCCGCAATTCAGGTGTATACCAGGGGGAAGAGTGGGCTCTGCCCGGCGGAAGAGGACACTTAGGAGCGATCGTGTCAACAGTCCTGGTCATCTCCCCGTTCCACAGTTCAACCAGAGCCTCGACAGGAGCACCAGTCTTGTCAGCCGGAAACTCCCCCAGGGCCTTCAGAAATCCATCCGGATCCATCCGGCTCCGGGGGAGGACCCACACAATCGGGTCCGCACCCTTACAGAGGGAGAGGCCGCTCTCGAGCACAAACCTCACCAGGAAGTGATCTGACCATGACAGGGGTGTCAGACATAAATTCCTTACCCTCAGACCACCCTCTTCCTGCCCCATCGAGAAAACCTGGTCCAGGGTGTGTCCACGTTCATGGGTCGGGCCAGTGACATGTTGAGACAGCCCCATGGCCATCATGGAGGCCATGGAGTCCTGAGTCACCCCAGTCAGACCAGTCTCGGCATGGAGATTGAAGTCCCCCAGGACCAACATCCTGGGAGTCCTCAACACCAGGTCCGAGACGATCTCCGTCAGCTCAGGCAGGGAGACTGTTGGGCAGAAGGGTGCACGGTACACCAACAGAATCCCCAGTCTGTCTCGGTCGCCCAACACCAAGTAGAGGCACTCCAGCCCTGGCCTCGAAGGGACCGGAAGTCCCGTGAGGGAGATGAAGGCTTGGTAAACCATTTTTAAGGTTTTCTTGCCCTTGGCTTCCACCAGGACCTTTCTGACAGAGGGGACACCCACTAGGTTGGATCCAGATTTGGTGTCCACACCTCAGATGTGCCTCCCCACAAGCACACTAAATGCTGCAGAGCTGACCCCCAGCTAGATGGCATCTGGTATAGTGTCTGACACTTCCCAGGTGAAGTCCTGGGCTGCTTTGTTCAATGACCTACTCTGAATTAAAACTTGGCTTTCCTGAAGATCGCTTTGTGCCACTATGGCAGAAATTGTTGAGGCTCTTAAGGAGGAAGTTGCAGTATCAAAGCATCCGCACAGGGCTGAGTCAGAACATCTGCCATGTTGCTTAGATGGAAGCTTATCATGCTCAGCACTCAGAAGGGACCTGGAAGTCAGGGCCACCACCAGGTCATCTTCCCTTGGAAGAGCCAGCTCCTGCATCACATCATCCTAAAGATAGTAACACTTGTCATAGTAGCAATGGGAGAGACTAGACTTAGCTGGTTCTTCCTCGTCTTTGTGCAGCATTTACCCCTAGCTGAAAGTCAAGAAAACTGGGGGAGGAGGAGCCACTGCTGAAAATGCAGCTGCAGCTTCTGCCTTCTCTGCACCACCTTGCAAGGCTAAAGGGGATGGGGTCATCTTGGTTCAGGAGCTCTAGTTGCCTAGGGAGCTAGCAATAAGCCTCAGAAAGGCCTCTTGAGAGAATTTCCCCCCTTTATGGTCCAAGGGAGAGGAAAATTTATACGATTGGGACATGAAAAACCGGCAGGAGATGGAAAGTGACCCATTCCCCCCTCTCTCTTCAGCTTTTCTGGGCAATGGGCCTGAGGGATATCTGGACTCTGAAAAGGGCTTCTGCCCTTGCCTCGTATATTTGTAGACGTATTTATAGGTCGCCTATAACTGCCGGGGCCTTCCTAGGCGGCTTACAATATATCTTGAAGTAGAGTGGGAGTGGCTTCTTTTTACTCTCCTAGGGGGTGAATACTAGTGGGAATTTTTGTGTCTTTCCCTAAGCTCCCGCTTTTTTAGGTAGCTGCTGTGGGCAAGCACAGAGAAAGGCACCCTACTGAAGGTGCAGCAGGCAAAACATCTTCCTCCATGTCTGCAGCATGCAGCCTAGGCAGCATTTGGTATGGGAGCATGCAGGATGGCCACACTCCTTCTGGAGGAGCAGAGGCAAGGCCTATGATGCACATGCCTGTGCAAAGCAGCACAGGGACGGCCCATGTGGAAAGCTGTATGAACAGGGGAAGGCTCATCTTCAGCCTTGATTTCAAGCTGGGGCCTTCCCTCATGGCCAGGTCTTTGGGCTGGCTCTGTACCAGGCCTGGTCTTTGCTCCATGTTCCCCCAATTCTCCAATTCTTCTTCTGTTTGTTGATGCTGTTCTCACAGTGACTGTGAGAGCCAGTAAAAGCTACCTCTCACCACAAGGCAGAACTATAATTGGAGACTTCACCCAGGATGTTCAGTCAAATCTACTTTCATTGCCCCAGGGGTAGGGACTCTCCAAAGCTAGCTGGCCTCTCGTGCTCTTGGGAGAAGCACAAGATTTGTTAAGTTTTCATTCCTTTTTGTGACTTAGGCAAACCTAAATTTAATGAGCTGGGTCAGCTCATGTCACATCTAGTTCACCATTTACAATTGTATTCCAAGGTAGGATATTTTGCATTCAGCATATCCTGAGGCTCTAGGATAAAGCAGAATAATAATCTAGATAAATATTCAAAAGCTTTTTAGTTTTGTTCTCAATATTTAAGCAAACTAGAAAAAGTTCCAATTTAAGAAATGTATTTTCCTTGTACCTTGTCAGCACGATGCTTCACTGCACTTGTTATGCCACTTTTCAGTTGTGTGGAAACCTTTTGCAGTATATCAAACCATCTATAAAAACAAATATTAAAGTTTATTAGCAGCATGTTATATTATTGATAATGGAGCACATACTAGTAGAAACTGATCAGTCTAACTTTAAGCTAAATTGGCTTTTATTACAATACAAAAAGGAATAATGCAAATGTATTCAATATAAATAGATAATGAAAAAACTACTAACAGACTGCTGGATTGCATTTCTGCATTTTGGTCCACACCACAAATATCACACAGCCTGTTTTCTTTGGGACATTATGAAGCAAACAGTATCATAGCACATTATGTATATTTACAATTAAACAATGGAAGAAAGGGTGCTCATTTTGACAGCAGGCAAAAAAAAAAATATAAGAAAGGCAAATCACTTACTTGTAACTGTCGTTCTTTGAGCAGTCATCTGTGCATTCACACATGAGGGCTTTGCAGCACAGTGCAAAGCTTCAACTGGAGAGAAACTTCTATAGCAAAGCATCATGAAGTGGGTGGGAGCACCCCCTCCCATTTTGGGTCCAGAATAACAGGGGAGAGATGCCTGCTCACTTCCTCAGTTGACTTGGAGACAACACAATGTCCAAGTGTCTGAATCGAGGATGTGAGGTCAAGGCCTGAAATGCACTGCAGGAGTCCACCTGTGGCAGGATTGAAAAAAGGTGTGGTGGACTGAAGACAGCCAGTGGGGTGGAGAACAGGTTGTGTGAATGCACAGATGACCACTCAAAGAATTACAGTTACAGGTAAGTAACTTGCCTTTTTTCTTCATGGTCTCTGTGCATCACACATGTGGGCAATTAGTAAGATTATCCTTAGTAGATGGTAGGGCTGTCATCATCGCAGGACAGCTGCGAGAACTGCTCAGCCAAAAGTACAGTCTTGTCTCATGCTGACATCTAGTCTGTAGTGCCGGACAAAAGTAGACGACGTGGACCACGTAGCTTTACAGATGTTGTGGAGAAGGATGCCAGCCAGGAAAGTGGTGGATGAAGCCTGTGCATGCATAAAGTATATGTGGGGCCATGTGGGGAGGTTGAGACCTGCCATTTCGTATGCCATGGACATGGAGCTGGAGACCCACTTGGACAATCTCTGAGAAGACAGGGCCCCCCTTGCCTTGGCTGCTGTAGCACATGAAAATGCAGCTTGGGCAGTGCAGTGCGACTTGTCAAAGGCGAGGGCTCAGTAGACATCCAGCAGGTCTGACCCATGGCAGGGAGGAGAGGATTGTAGAGTGTGAGTCTTCATCTGCAGTGAAGACTTCCACAAAACACAGCTAGAGAGTTCTCATACGGAGGTGACCAAGGTGTACCACAGACAGCATGAGGCCCAGGAACCTCTGAATGGAGTGAGCAGTGGAGTAGGCTGTGATCTGGATGGACATGGTGAGGGAGATGAGAGTCTCAGCCCTTGGTTGTGGAAGGAATGCCTTCATGCGAGCCCCTATGAAGTCCAGGCAAGCCCCTTTGTATAAGATGGACTGGGTAGTGGAAATAACAGACTTACCATGATTAATGACGAGGCCCAGGTTCTGCAGGAACGAGCAAGTAGTGCACATTGCCTGCAAGAGGCCCATTCTGAATGGGGCTGTGAGGAGCCAGTCATCCAGGTAGGAAAACACCTTGGAGCTGCAGGTGGGTGCAGACCACCACCATGCACTTGGTGAAGATGCTCTGTGCCATAGCTAGACCAAAGAGGAGAACAGAGAACTGAAATGTTTCTTGTCTTGTGCAGAATCTGAAGAAGTGCCTGCAGGCATGGATAAAATATATGAATAGACATCCTTGAGGTTGGTGGAGGCAAAGCAGCCATCTTGCCTTAGCAGGGGGAGGATGCTTTGCAGAATGGTCTTGGGGGTGATGAACTTATTGATGCCTTTTAGATCCAAAATCAGCCTGATTCAAACCCTGTTTAGGGACCATGAAGTATTGGGAACAGAAGCCCCAATGAAGATCCATGGAGACACATTCAATTTCTCCCTTGGACAACAGAATCTGTACCTCTGCCATTAGGGTAGGTGACGGCATAGTGGTTCCAACACAGCCTGGGAGTGGGAGTGTGTCAAATTCAATCTTGTACTCTTGATGGAGAGCTGAGTTCGAGGTGAAGGACTCCCAAGCTGGGAGGAATTGGGCCAAGTGGTCTGTGAAAGTGAAAGGGAGTGACAGGGCCAGACAATGGCCCTGACCCTCAACGTCTATGCCTGTTGTCCTGATGCTTAGGTGGGAATTTCTGCCTGGCCTAGATGTCCCACCGCTTTTGGAGGTGAGAGGAAAGGATGGCAGCTGATGACAAGAGGTGGCCTTTGCCACTTACATGGCTGGGGGTTCTGAGCAAAACCCATACGCCTGGAAGTGGTCCTGGCCTTGTGGGAGGAGTCCATGCCCTCATCTGTTCTGGCGTTGAAGAGTCCTTTCCCATCGAATGACATGTCTTCCATGTGGTATGGAGTGCAGCCAGGCACAGCAGCAGAGTACCTTCCCATCGTAGTTCATGTGGTCCTGTGCTGCCTCCAGCTGATAGCTGGAGAGCTTCTTGGCTGCCATGTGGAGCAGCCATGCTGTGTTGCATTGCTCGGCTGGGAAGAGTTATGTCAGGGACATCACTTTGTTGCCTTATAGGTGAACACATGAAGGCACAGTGAGGTTGATGCATAAAGCCCGCAGGCCGGGCTATCCAGTTGTTGCCCCTCCTTGTCTGCTGGTGCAGAGTGTACACAATGGGAAATCCTCTGCATTGACTCAACTATGACAGAGAGTTGGGCTTGGGAAGCTGGTTTAGGAAGGGGACTGATTTGTCAGATACCCAGTTAGTGGAGTCAATGTAGCAGGAGGTTGTCAGACCACTGCAGGAGACCTCCATGAGTGCTGTGCAGTGTGCAGCAGGGCTGGAGGAAAGAGGATGGAGACTGGTGGGTTGCTCAAAAGTCAGGGCCCAGAAGATGGGGTCAGCTGTGGGCTCTGCAAGTTGGGAGAGCTCAAGGCCAAGGTCATTGGCCATGCACAGGACTAATGACGGGACTCCTTCCCCACACAGGTGAGTCCTGCTCTTGGGCTTGGGACTCAGGAAAGTGTGAAAGAGGAGCAGGCAAAAGGGAGTGGGCTGAGTCAGGGGAGGAACAATCTGTGATGGCTGGACGAAGGCTGTCCTCTCCCAGGGATCGCCGAGTAGTGTGCTGTCTGTGGATGGGGGTTGCAGGAGCAGTGGGTGCACTGATGGGCACCATGAGCATGCGGGACTGCTCGGCCGCTTGCCAACTTGGTTGGTGGACAACTGAGCTTGTTGTAGCTGGCACAGTCTCAGGAACGCAGCCTGACATTGATCAAGGTATGCATGGCCTTCCTGTAGGCCTGCATTGGCATGGGATGTCTTACGTTGCTGACGTAGCTGAGAACTCACATCTTCAGGAGCTGGGAAGGAACCTGCATGGTGTTGGCAGCAGGAGATGTTGTGCATGTGTGCCGACAGTGCTCGTTGGGGTGGGCGGGGTCTGCCCATGGAGGAAGTGAGGCAGGGCTGGTAATGCGGAGAGTTCAGGTTCCCTCATGTGTGATGCACAAAGACCACAATGAAGTACCCGTTCTTTTTTCTGCCTTCCATACTGATACTTCAAAATATGTTTACAAGTAGAGCTGCAGAGTTAATTGATCTATTTGACCAATTAAATAAAGTTGACTATGCATGATCAATCATATTTTGCCCTTGATAAATTGTCAATTAGCACATTATATACCCAACCTTAACCATGATTTGCAGCCTTGTCTTGCTCTCTCAAATAACAAGAGCCACACAAAGTAAGAAGAAATGCCAATCTAGTCCAACTTTGTGGTCAAGCAGATACCAGATGCCTATGGGAAGCCAACAATAGAACATCAGTCTAATAGTGCTCCCAGTCATGTTCTCCAGCACCTGATAAACATAGTGTTTCCAATACAGAAAGTAATATAGTCATCATAACCAGTAGTTTACCCTCCTTGGAAATTGGAGCAACTCAAGTTGCTGGTCTTCAGCACATCCCCTGTCAGCAATTTCAATAATTTAACTATGGGTTGTGTGAAGAGATACTGCCTTTTATTTGTTTGAAATCTTTCACCATTCAGCTTCATGGCATGTCCCCAAGATTTAATATTACTATCTATTTTCTCCACCCTATTCATAATTTTGTACACCTCTCTCATGTCTTCCTATAATTACATTTGAAACTTTCCTTACGGGGCTGTCACCGAAGCTTCTTCCATCACTTCAGTGGCCCTTTTCTGCACTTTTTCCTACTCTAGAATTCCTTTTCAAGGTGACTAGAACTGTACAAGGTATTCCAAGTATGGCCACACAATAGATTTGTATAAGGGCAGTATGATATTGGCAGTTTTATTTTTAATTGCTTGCCTATTGATGCTTGCCCAGTATGGAATTTTCCTTTTTCACAGTATCCTTTCATAGGGTCAAAATGTTCCTCAAACTATCTACCATAACATCAAGTCACTACAGTCACCACAGCTTGGATACCATAAATAAGTGAATTTGGAATTTTGTTTGCCACAACATGTATCACTTTGCTCCTGAACCTCTTGACAATCCCTTGTTTAAAACCATCCTAAATAATTTGGTACCATCAACAAAAATGGTCATGAAAGTGCTTAGTCCAATTTCCAGATAATTTATGAACCAGGTAAAAATGGCTAGTCATGATACAGAATGTTGGTGGACTCTACTATTTAGCAATCCTATATTGCAAGAACTGACCATTTATTCCTTTTCTCTATTTTTTGTTCCTTAACCAGTTACCAATCAATAAGAGCAGCTCTTGCCTTATTTTGTGGGGGTTGACAAAGACATGTTTCCTTACCTGTAACTGTCATTCTTCAAGTGGTCATCTGTGTATTCACACATATGGGCTCTTCACGCATGTGTGAAGCAGTTTTTTGGGAAGATTCTCAAAAGCTGACTAATTAGTATTCGGTGGGACCCCAGCCCCCTACACAACTAGCGATTCCCAAAAGCTGAGCCCACCATCATCACTGCATGAATAATGCAGAATAACTCACATGTCCAAAAGAGACACCAGAGGGGATGGTGGGTGGGTATGTGTGAATACACAGATGATCACTTGAAGAATGACAGTTACAGGTAAGGAAAACTGTCTTTATTCTTCATGGTCTCTGTGTAACACATATGGGCGACTGGCAAGCTTACCTCAAGCAGGAGGGTGGTGTTGCTCAGTGCAGCAGAGCAGAGGACGGATCTGTCGAAGGTGCAGTCCTCTCTTGACCTGACATTGAGGCAGTAGTGTTTAACAAAGGTTGGCAGATTAGACTATGTGGCCACCTTAGAAGAGGTCAGTCAGGGGCACTCCAGCATACAGTGCAGTAGAGGTGGATGTGGCTCTAGTCAAGGGAGCCTTGACAGGTCCAGAAAGTTGAAGGCCAGAGAGGTCATAGGCCAGATGAATGGTATGGATGATCCACCTAGAGAGCCTTTGAGGAGATATCGGGTGTACTCTGTGTGGCTCACCATAAAGGATGGACAGCCTTGAGTCTGTCTTAGGGATTGGCTTCTTGATTAAGGCAAGAGCCCTTCTGATATCGAAAGAAGGCAATGCAGTCTCTATAGGAGCAGATGGACTCCGGAAGAACGAGGGCAGGTTTATCGGCTCGTTCACATGAAAATATGACACTACCTTAGGCAGGAAGGTAGGATCAGGCCAGAGGACGACTTTGTCTTTATGAAAGACTCTATATGGGGCGTCAATCTGGAGGGTTGCCAGTTCCACTACTTGATGGGCAGAGATGATGGCTAAGAGGAAGGCTGTTTTCCATGACAGGAGGTAGAGATCGCACAAGTGCATAGGCTCGAAGGGAGACTTGGTAAGTGCATGGAGGAAACATACAGGCTCCATGATGGAGGTGGTTGTCTTAGGGGAGGAGTTAAATTCCAGATCCCTTTGAGAAACTTGCGTACGAGGGGATGAGAGAGAGCTGTTCACCCCTGCACTGGATCATGGAAAGCAGATATGGCAGCCATGTACACCTTAACTGATGAATAGGAGAGGCCTCTTTTCTATAAAGAGTTCAAAAATAAGAGGATTTGAACTGGATTTGAATAAGAGGATTTGAACCCCAACCAAGGAAGCAGGCATCTGTTACAATAGTCACTTGAGGGTCCTGAGGGGAGAAGGGGGACTCCAATAGCTGTATTGGTCATTCTTGTCCATCAATGCAGTGAATTCTGGACCTATGGGGGAAGATGGAGCATGGTATGGCTTGATTGTATTACTGGATTGAAGGATGCCAGGAACCAGAGCTGGAGAGGTCTCATGGAGAGACGTGCCATTGGAATGACTAGGATTGCTGCAGACATGAGTCCTAACATGCGCTGGATCGATTTTGCAGTCGGTGTGGAGGTATCGTTTCGGTACCACGGGCAATGATTGCCAATCATCATGGGCAATTATTGAAAGTATCCATGAGTCTGAGGTTATGGCAGTCCAAGTGTGGAGAAAGGGCTGGAGTCGGTGGTTAAACATAGGAGTGCCAATGCAAGATTTTTGAAGGAGTCACAGATGTCTCCTGGAATTGTCTGGGCGCCTCCAGGAAGATTGAACCTGTGAAAGGGGATCTTGGTGTCTAGGCTGAGTGGCCGTACACTGTCTGGTAGCAGTGGTGGCAGGGGTCCTAGGCTGGTAGGAAGATCTATGCTGCTTATGTGAGGTATATTGCTTTTGGGATATTGACTGATTGATCCCCATGTGGCGAGCAGTGTTCCTGGCCTTTTGAACTGAGTCCATTTGGTCGTCAGTGGTTTCATGGTACAAGCCAGTGCCATCAAATGGCATGTCTTCTATATGTGCTTTGGCCTCCCCTGACAGCCCAGAGGATCGGAGCCATGCGAAGCGACAGAGACCTATTGCTCCTGCCATATGGCGAGTGCCACCCTCAGCTTGGTGTCAAGCTGTGAGGATCTCTTTTCTGGCTGTGTGTTGCCTCATTCTTGATTTTGTTTGCCAGGCCTTGGGCATCCTTAGGTAACGAAGAGCATAGGGATACCATTCTATCCTAAAGCATGAGGTAGTATCTGTCCAGGGTAGCTTGATAAATGGCAATTTTTATAGACAGGGCTGACAAGGAGTAAAAGTGACGATCAATGGCATCAAGACGCCTACCTTCCTTGTCAGACGGGGTGGCAATCTCCCTCCTGGAGTGAGACTGGGCAGACTCTACAATGACAGAGTTTGGCCTAAGGTGCTGAAACATGAATTCAGTGTTTTGTTTTGTTTTCTTGAACACAATATAAATTCTCGAGGCAGCATGGTGGTGGGGCCACAGATGCCGGGGATCTCCATTCATGGTGAATTGCAACCAGCAGAGTTGGGAGGAGCGGTATGGTAACGGGTCCGGCAGACTCTGCACAGACAGCCTCGAAAACTGGGTCTTTAGTTCTTGAGGATTCTTGTCTAGGATTATGGGTCATTCGAAGAACCTGGGATACAAAGAATCCAGTATCCTCAAGTGGCCAGGACAGGTCTGAGAAGGTCGTCAAGAGACCTGGGGGAGCATCAGAATGCTGGTCTGGAGAAGATGCCATCGAGACCGAGGTATACTGCCCTCATTCGGAGAGGCCTTCGGTTCTATTCGTTTGATGGCTGAGCAAGGAAGATGGAGGTCACCTATCTGCAAACTGTAGAAAATTGGCAGGGTCTTGCATCAGCTGCTGGAATGCACCACGAGAGCTGGGACTAGACAAGGGGTCATGTTCCAAACCCAACGTCTTAAGCTGATGGATCCCCAGCGTTCTACATAGAACTAAGAATCAAAATCCCCTTGGCGCTTTGTGAGAGATCGATGTCTTTTATGCAGAGTCTGAGCTGGAGGAGATTGAGAGTGCTGTTTGGCTCTTTGTCTCGGGTTGGAGAAACACGCTTGGTACCGAGGGTGAAGGCTCAACTCGGCTCTGTACTGGAGGCTGAACTGACTGAGGAGGCTGAGCCAGTGACTCCTGAATCTCTCCTTTGGACACCGAAGTGCTCCTTGGAGGTTGGAAGGGTTGTAGGGATCGACCCTGCTCCCCCTGGCTTTGGGGTAGTACTGTGTCTCCAGCACATGGGAGGCCGCTAGGTACCGACAAAAAAGTGCATAAATGGGCACTTTTTGCTTATTCTCTTTAATAAGGGTAAGCAACTTTGGAGGCTTTGCTTTTTCTTCCTCTTCCTCTTGTTTTGCCACTTTGGGCATTTTCACTGGTGGGGGAGGCGACGAGTTGTTTGGGTTTTGAGCTGAAGCCACAGAAGTAGATGGCTGAGAGTCTTTGGAATGTAAAGCACGGCTCCAAAATTCCACTTTTAAACATTTGGCCCGGTGCTTCCTTCCTTTGTAAAAGCTTGGCAGTGATAACAAGACTCGCCGGCGTGCGACTCTCCCAGGCAAAACAAACAAAGGGAGGTGCCATCAGTTGGTTGGAGCTTACTGCCACATGAGGTACAGTTGCGGAAAGCAGTCATTGCCTGTCAGTGAAGCACGACAGAATCCCCCAGCAGCAAATGCTGAGGGCTATGAATAACTTTCTTCTCTCCTTCTCCTTCTTCTGCTTCTTTGCTTTGAGCAATAGGGAGAAGATATAGAGAAAAGGCAGCTGGAACTTTTACATACAGCTCACGAGGTAATTTGAAGAACTTCCTGATGCGCTCAGAATGGCGGTCGAAGAAGTGAGGTCTTGGCTGGAGCCTCCTCATGCTAGCTGCATAGTGGGTTGGGCTCCTGCTGAATACTAATTAGTCAGCTTTAGAATTTTCCCGAAAAACTCCTCCACACATGCACAAAGAGTCCATATGTGTGATGCACAGAGACCACGAGGATTAACTATATTTTCTCAGGAGTCATTGGTGAGAGTTTTTGTCAAGAACCTTTTAGAAGTCCAAATAATCATTGACCTATTCACTTTTATCTACATGCTTACTGACATTTTCAAAGAATTCTAAAAGGTCAGTGAGACAATGCATACATAGCTTTGTGGAAGCTATGTTGCTTATTTTTTAGAGGGAACTCCCTCTGTATTTATTAATTAAAATTTATTAAAAGCTTTTATATGCCATGTTATTATATAAAAATCTCAGGACGGCTGTATGTTTGATGTTAATAATGCTTTCCACTAATATACCCAGAATAGATATTGAGCTAACCAGCCTTTAATTATTGCGCTCCCCACAAATTGCTTTTCATAATTGGCGTTACATCGCTCAATTGCTTTGCTTCTGTATAGAGGCTGATCACAGGGACATAATTACTTATTTTTGTAAGAAGATCGGCAGTTTCAAATTTAACTTATTTAAGAATGGCTATTTAGCTGGACCTAGTGTTCGATTTGTCAACAGGAACTAGAACTCAATCTTCTGTTATGACATTTCTACTGGCCTCAGGTCTCCAGACTTTCTTCCTGAAAATATCAGTTCAGACACAAGTTATCTGCCCCATGTCTTCTGCAATGAAGTCAGAAGGAAAGAATTCATTTAGCTTTTTCATAATCCCTTATCCTCTAATTCCATTGCTGTCCAGAGATCCATCTGGCTCCCTAGCTGATTTTCTGCTTCTGATGTATTTAAGAAATACGTGATTGATAAAAAAAAAAAAAAAAAATCAAGGCTAACAATGTGCTCTTTAAATTACTTTTTTGTACCCTTTACTCTGTGTTTGCCTTTTCTTTATGACACTTTGTGTTCCTCTTTGTTTTTCTTGTTTCTTGTTTTGGCAAAACTTGCATTTTCTAAAGGAAATTTTCTTTAATGGGGTCATTTACACAAGGGTGAATAAAAATCAATTATTTTTTAAAAAATAAAAAATTGGATATATTTATTTCAATCTTTTTTATTTAAACTGGATTTTTTAATAAAATGTTTTTTGGGGAAAATCTATCTAAAGATAGTTTTCTGTTTAATATACATTATAGTCCAAATGTTATTTATCATGAAATAAGGATTAGTTTTTAATTATGTAGCATGTGGTTGTATATTCATGCAATGTTTAATTTTTTTGGTAAATAAATTCCATCACAATGTCATGCACTTCCAGATTTGTATAAGATTATTGGGCAATTTTTCTATCTAGAAGGTATCACTGATGCTTGGTTTTACAGTTCTCAGAACTGTGGATTTGTGTCTGCAGAGATCACATGCCTCTTCTGCACAGCAAAAATGTTATAAAATAAACACACAGAATTAAGAAAAAGATCTTAATCCCATTATTCCTTTGCAAATCTATGTACACGAATCAACACCTTACCTCTTAAGTGCTAAGTTTCAAACAACTCAATGAATAGGTGATTGTTAGGAGTAGAATAGATCTGCACAAGAGGCTAAGTGTGAGGAGGGAAGGGCAAGCAGGAAAAATGGAAGTGAAACCTCCTGAGCAGAATACTACACAAGTCCTTGGATCTTTTTGTGTATAGCCTGAGGTTTGTCATATTATTCTTTCCTTGGAGGAGAAAACTTATAATGAAAGCAGGCTATAAAAGAGACCCAGTTTGGGAATATTTAATGAAGTACCTCTACCTATGGGCAAGGCAGACATGTGCGCAAATTATGTGAAAAACCATGATTTAAATCTATTTTGTTTGCTTGACACTATTAATTATGTTTCTGATGTCTTGAAGTTAATACAAACTTTTCTCATTTGAAAAGGTAACTCCTTCAGTTTCCATTTCTTCCACTGGTAAATGATATGGCAAAGAGCCTCCAGGCTACTTAAAGAAACATGTTTCATCAGTGATTCCTCTTTTACATCCCCTGAGGGTGAAAACAGGCAACCCTCTGAGACTGAGGTTTCTAACGGTAGTAACTCTGAACAAAAGTCAGAACCAGTTTACAGATCTTCAGAAATGGGATCCCAGAGTGCTGTTGGGGGGTGGGGGGGGGGAGAGATGGCCGAGATCGCAGTTGCGCTTGTGCAGGAAGGACAGGCCAGATCTCGGCCATCTATCACCTCCACCCCCAGCATAATCATGGCCATCACCCCACTCCCCCAAGTGGGGAGATGGCCATGATTGCGGTCGCCACCCAATGTGGAGTTTGTGACCTGAGTCAAATTTTTTATGAAATTTTTGTTCGTGACCCTATTTGGTCATGAACTGAGGTGTTTGTGAGCCCAAGGTACCACTGTATCTGGGAGCCTTATCCATGGTTAAGGGCCACTACTAAGTGAACTGTTTTGAATGGTTGTAATGAAAAACTGGTTTTAATTGTGCAATAAGAAACCAGTTTTAATTGTGTGGTAAGAAACCCTACATTTTGTAGCTGAATACGTCCTAACAGTGATAAAGCTTTTCTTGAAACATCTCTAAAAGATATACCTGAAAATGTACATTTTTGTTATAAATAACTGGTATCCAAACTTCATTGTTTAGTTTAAATTATCAGTGGGAAACCTATTCCAAAAGGTCATGCCTACTTGCTCTATATGTCTCAACTCAGTCTAGTCCTCTGGAAACTGGAATAGAAAGACTGTCATCCATTCCAACAAAACACTAACAATTTCTTTTTCTGCCCTCACCCTCAGGGGATATTTTAGATTTTTCAGAATAACTAAAAACAGTTTTATACTGGCAGATCAGAATCTTACAGTGGAAACACCTTCCGGTATGCACCATTCCTTGCAACAGTGTTCAAGTGCCTATCATTATGGAAGTGAAATGGGGACACTCTAAAAGAACAATTTTTATATATTTGGGAGACTCCCAATGAATGCAAAAGTATATAAAGTGCCTGCTGTTTTTAGTCTCCAAAGCAGTTTGACAAGGATGTGCATACTTCCAGGACTCAGGGAAAATTAATGACAATTCAGCCTATGCACAGTATTGCTATTTTTAAATTTTATTTTCTATATTTCTGTACTGTCATTCTGGGATCCACAAAGCATTTCACAAAAGTTCAAAATAAATTTAAAAAATACAGTAAAACTTAGTAAAATACTGAAAACTATTAAAAGACAAATAGTTAATTATATCTTTAAACAGATATTTAGATTGCTATTTTGCATTATTCCTTTATTTCCTTAATAAAGACTTTCTAAATACTAGCCTATCTGAAATAAAGGAATAAAACTTATTCTTACCCAGAAGTATCATGTTCCTGTTCAGCCTGTATCATATTCCTTAAACTAGCATCAGCAAGTGCCTGAGTAAAGTGCGTGTAAGGAGCCATGAAGCAATAATGATAAAGGCCAGGTCTCAGGTTTGAAGAGCCCAAGCGCTGGGCTTTCCCTTGAGCTCTGCTAGTATTCGAAGACAAGCCATCATATTGTGAAGCTAAATTTGTGCCAAACAATGTCTTCAGTAACTGAAAGAGAGAGAAAAGAATTCATAAATCAGGTAAATACATACACCTGAGGAAAATTACTCCTTGCCCCCTTTTGGAAATGACAAGTAGTATTCCAGCTGACCCAAACATAGCAGTTTGGAGGATCTAAAAAACGAAATCGGTATGAAGAGAGAGCTTGTCTCTGGCTCATTATATACTGTTCAGATATATTAGTCCAATTCTGAGTAGCAGGCAGAGGTGCACAGGAGGGTGAAGACTTTGAAGTTTCAAGGTTACATTGTAAAGTTTCTCCGGCAAAGTGTGAAAACTGTTCTGCTTTAGAAGGGGAGGAGAAGTTTACAGGAAGGGGTGGGGAACAGATGCAAGACCTAGTCTTTGACTCAGTAAGGAGGTGACAGAACAAAGGAGCTGCCTGGTTAGAGGGTCTCTGGTGTTTCTACCATCTAGTCCTCAAGCAGCAAGAGCCAGCCAGAGAGTGGAGTTAGAAGCTTTGCTGAAAAGAAAGGACAGAAGAGAAGTTTCTGGTTTAGATTCAACTCTTCCCATGGGCAGATGCTTCCCCCTCCACTTTGGTAGAAGACTTAGAGTTCATACTATTCTGATACCTGTTAAGTTTCAATACAAGAATTGCACTTCAAAGGTTTTTTGAGTTTGATAACCAGAAAGAAAGAGGAAAGGAACCAACTCATGACACTCATCTACTGTCTATTTCCCCCTCTTAATTATCAGACTGTAGGGTGAGGTGAATTAAGGTACCCTTATGGCTCCACTACTGAGGCTTACATAGCAACTTTCCCAGTACCAATTTAATCTATCTGAACAGGTAGTAGGCTGCAATAAAGTCAAACTGACACAAATGGACATGAAAGCTCTAGAGACTAACAGAGAGGGTTAGTCATTTTCTTTAAAAGAGATCTACCACAATCTTTATGATCAAATTAATAGTGGGGGATGTAGTGTTTTTCCTTTCAACACTTCTAAGAAATCATAGGTCTCATTCAATTACATATTTAAATAATTTAAATTCAATTAAACAAGTGGCCAGCCATAAGGAAGAGAGAGTGAGCATACTCCAGGGACTGGGTAGATTAGAATGAAAAAAGCACAGTTCAGCTAACCAACTAAGTAGTGTTGCTGTAATAAATCTCCATAATTCTGGATTCAGAACAGAAAAATCTAAAGCACAGATAGTTAACCATAAAAATACCAGAACTAATACCACTTTCACCTAGCTAAAGAAATCAAAATTCTGTTTTATTGCACATCTCTGATGAAGACTTGCTTATAAAAGAATCTAGTAAATCTCCTCTAAAGGTTACAACACAGGACTGAAAAGCATTGGTGCTGTTGTAGCTGATAAGCCTTATTCCATTTTATAAGCTGTTCCATTTAAACAAGGATGACTACAAAATAGGAGACTACCACATACTTATATCCTTTATTTTTTGGCTGGCAATCAAAAATGAATTGCAATAATTCAATACTCTTATTGTGTACTTTGCAAGTGTACAGCATTGCAAATGTATAGTCCCCTATTGTCCCCTTGGAAGGTAGTCAATCAACCTCTGACATCATTGGTGACAGAGCCATGCATCTTATGCTATTGAGAAGTGGGACAGCATCAAACTTGAACCAGTAGCATCTCTTCATGATGGATAAGACCCAGGAGTCAGATGTGATCACTTCTATGCAGGAAAAAACAGAGAGAGATGCCTGTCAAGATTGGTGGGGGAATAGGGAGGCCAGCTGGTGAGGAAAGTCAGTGATGGCACTCTTCCTCCTCTGGGTACTTTCCCACTTGCTTGAAGTGGACAGTGGTGTCATGCCTTCTGGTCCAGGGGCTACCTGGGACCTGAATGCTAGGCAAAAGCCTTGTGCTAGTATGGAAGCTAGGGGGTCTGAACCAATTATGAGGTCTGGTGGATGATAGTTCGAAAGTCATCCTTCTCATCATTGTCCTGAATCTAGTGTCAGCTGACTGAACAGTTTGCCTAACAGTGCATAGTATTTTAGCTATCGCTCCCTTCTTTTTTTTAAATACATTCCCATCCAAGAGAAAAGACAGGTCTTGAGCTTATACTGTGGATTAGAATTGTAAAACCATAGAACAGTCAAGTTGGAATGGGCCAGAAGGGCACTGGGTCCAATGTCTTGCTCAGTGCAAGACTCTAAGTTAAACCATCCCTCTCAGATGGCTGTCCAGCTGCATTTTGAATGTCCCCAGTATGAGGGAGTCCACAGCCTCCCAAGGTAATTGGTTCCATTGTCATATTGCTCTAACAGTCAGGACTGTCCTTCCAGATGTTCAACTGGAATTTGACTTGCTGTAACTCAGATCTGCTATTCTGTGCCTTGCACTCTGGAATAATAAAAGGAACACAGTGGTTGGAATCTATTACACTCAAGTTGAAAATGAGGATGGAACTTTTGAAAAGAAAATTCCAGTGTTTCAAGGAGGCATATGTAGTAGTGCTGGGGTTCTCAATTTCCCCAATATCTGTTGTGAGACAAATTTTGCCAAACATGGTCCCTCCAAGAAATTCATCGGTTGTGTTGCTGGTAAATTCCTCCTATGGGAAGTGGAAGAAGGAACTACAAGAATGGTTATTCTAGACTTTGATTTTAACCAATAAGTAAGACCTAGTGGGTGAAGTAGCAGTTATGGAAATACTGGGGGAAAGCGATCATCCCCAGTGACCATCCCCACAAAGTGACCATACTTGACTTCTTGATTCTAAAGGAAGCAATAGCCAAGTGTAGCCAGTGATTTGTGCAAATCATCCATTAAGATAACCAAATCAGTTTCAGCCAAAAGTCAGATAATTAGTTCAATCCAGTTGCACCACAGTTGCACCACCCTCTTAATTAGCATAGCCAAGAATTGTACATTTGAAACTGCAAAGATTTCCTAAGTCAAAGCAAAAGGTGAAAAGACCCTTCTGGAAAGAGCCATTAAGCGTTCCCTTAGCTGTAGTTCCATCTAATCAGCCTTACCATAACCCTAAACCAATACTGGTGGATCAGTAGTTGCATCTCTCTCACCTACCCTAATATTGCAGAGCAAATCAAGCTGTGCTCTGAATACACCCCAAAAGAAAGCTCTATTTCATTCAGAGAAAGCTATAAAACAAAGGTTGAATCAGCATATTCACTGGGAGTTTCCTCCAAAATTAAGGGACATCAGTTTAACTTGTACTGCCCTTTTCTACCTTCTCATGATCAATAAAACTGTCACTCTCAGAACTACAGTCTGGAAATAGCAGTGAGTGTGTCATCCTCAGTGGTTTGGGCTTCCCAAATGGAAGATCTGGTGGAAAGCATTATGTCTTGAACATCCAGAACAGAGGGCACTTCAGCTAAAATGGAGGCTAAATTCCTTACCCAGAGAGACCAAGTGAAGGAATCCTCTGAAGAGACTGAAAAGAAATGATGTTATGTTGTTTGAATTTTAATGCAAAGGGTAAGGAAAAACAGAAAGACTGAGAGAAAAGAGAAGGAATAGCTAGAACAAGGGAAGAGAAGACAGCATGAGCTAAACTACAAGTAGGGGAGAGGAAAATCATTCTGCTCAAAGCAAAGACATAAACAAACAAAGAAGTCTACAAGAGGAAAGAATAGTAGAAAGAAAATAAAACCATATAATTCCTGTCTTCCAAGAAATTAACTTGCAGCTGCATCCCTACCATGCTAACAGGTAGATATTTTTCAGTCCTTTACATATTTCTGCATTTCATGATAACCTTAGAGAACACCTTTAAAAACTGTATTAGGGCTCCATCCTTGGATCTTACAACATCCTCCTCCACAGCATTAAATAAGCTAAAAATGGCTCTTGACAAGAAAATACCTGCTGTGAGATGTTGCAGTAGAGTTCACCTTTCTCATGTATTGCACAAGAGAGAGAGGATTTTGACCTTAGTTTTGTCCTTTGTATTTGTTAAACATCCAAAAAGAACAATTGGCATCCATACAGCATCGCAACTCTCATTCTTAAATATGAAGGCCTTGAGTGATGTAAAACCTGCCTATTTAATTAGAAAACCCCAGGAGGGTTTCTTTGGGTTTTACTAACTCTCAATCTGACACCCACATAATTACAGGTCTTTATATGCCATGAAATACACCTACATTACTTCTGCAATGTTTAAAAAACATATTATTTCTTAACACAGGAATTGCATTTCATTCTATTAGAATGAAAAGGTAAGCATAATGTCAAAATAAAAGGTAACATGACGACATTCCTTGTTACCTGCTGCACACACACAGTTGCCATCATTGGTTCTCGGTTGAAACAGGATTTCAGATAACCCAAAATTTCTTCAACATACTAAAAAACAGAGAAATTTGAAACAAGTACCCCTTTAACCAATCTTAATTTATACAGATACTACTTTATAAATCCACAAGATGTCACATTGTTATTATTGTTATGCCTATTCATTTTATTTAACAATTCATCCAGAGAATAAGACTCTGAGGGAAGCTGAAAACCAAGAAGAAAATTTGCATTATAATGACAATGCAGACATAGTTATCAATCCATGTTTAATATGAGTACTTCTAAAATAATTATAATTCTGTAAATTTCAAGTCAATCACTCAAAAGTATGTAAATATTCTTTTAAAAATTTATATTCATTGTGATGACATAACCTGATACAACATCTCCAAAGGCAAAAGTCATAATTCCAAACACAAGACTGAGTACTTACAGAGAAGATTTATTTCAGTGTGGTGTGAAAGAGCTATCCAAAAGAATGGGTTAAATTCAGGGAGGCAGGGATCACATTGGTGTCTCTTTGGTCTAGAAGTAATGATTCTTGGTGTCCCCTCCATTTCTATCTGAAGCCAAGCTAGACAGAACATACTAAAGAAACCTTCATATGGATAGGTATTCATAGCAGCAGCATCTGCTGTCCCCACTTTCCAACTGGAAGGGGCAGGCACTCTGAATTTCTGAATGAGCATAGCGTTCTCTGATCATATGGATTGCCTCTGAGACACAGCCCAGTATTTTTAGGTATGGTTTGGATACCTCCTTCACTGGAGACCAAAAGGAATCTTCTCACTAAGCAGCGTTGGTGAACAGGTTGACTGAGATTGTGCCTCATGTATTGAAAAGGTTGTAGAAGGTCCTGGTGTTCAGCTTCTCACTAAGATTGAGGAAATAGCTAAGGCAGAAAATCCTCATTTTTGAAAAGTCTGTAAGTAACAATAACCTCTAGTGGGTACTGGACTGACCTTTCTCCCTCCTCTTTATTAGAGCTGCTGGGATAATCTGAAGGAGGAGGGAAGGAAAGCTTGCATCAGGCTGTAGAAGAGGAGATGGTGTGGCTTGGCAGCTAAGAGTTCTACCACATTCAAGGATCTGGGATCAGGCACTCCTACTATAGACTCCTCAGCTGTGTGCTGCTTGATCTATTCTTATATGACCAGCATCACCTTATTTTTGTAAAAAAATGGTTTAAACTTTAGTAGCTTGCAAAAGCTGTGGAATGCTAATGAAATCAGTTTCTTCCTTTTGCAAGCACCTAAGAGACATAAAATGGAGCAGGTGGGTCTCCCTGGTGGATAACTGTGTAGTTGCTGATACTGGAAAACGGTGCAAGATTTTCACACAAAATGAGGGAACCTGCACTTTGGAAAGGGACTGAAGGAAAGGCCTACCAATCAGCTGCTGCTAATCTATTAAGGTATCCATCCAGGAGAATAAAGGTACATGTCCAAAGTGTGGCTGCCCCTGATATAGACTGAGCCAAAGGACCTGTAGGAAGACTGATGGATGGAATTTTAGTTGCTTGTGAGGTAAAATAGTTGCCAGTGTGGTCCAATAGCTAGTGTCACTGAAAAGCACACAGGATGATAAGTTTGGCCTGCCTATGGACAGTGGAGGTTATGAATAGGAGGGCCAGGAATGCTCATGCTCAGCAACATTCTTCCAACTCCTCTTCAAATTTACCTTATTCACATTTTTGTTTTGGATCTATTTTTTGTTTGAATGAGGAAAGTGCACATTTTAATGTGTCTTTTTTCCCAAAGTGTGCACTTTTTCCCTATTGAATAACACACAAAAATATGCATTTAAAGTAAAGATAACAGTTTAATATTTTTGTATTTTAAAAGTTGTTGTAAAAAGTGAGGCTGCAGAACTGGTGGGAAATCTTTTTATCACTGCTAAATTCATTATTGCTGTGAAAGGGAGACTACCTATTGCTCCTAAACAATAGTGGATTGATGAGATCAGGTACATTGCTTCAATGGTGAAGTTAAAAGAATTTGTTTAGCTATGGGAAGGCAAACAGAAAGATAATAAATTTGAACAACTCTAGATGCCATTTATTATTTATACGAAACAGCAATATGATATGGACATTATTAAATTTGGGGCTTTTGCAAAGCTGGTCTTGGGACCACTTAATAAGGAGGAAGGGGATCCATTGACTGATGTGAAGGAACAGGCACAGATGCTGAATGACTATTTTGCCTCTGTGTTCTCCCCAAAGCAGGACGGAGGAGGTCCGCATGGGAGATTAGATGAGGCCGGGGACTTAGGGGCACAGATTAGCGTCACCCCACTAGAAGTCGAGGGGCTCCTCAGGGCATTGGACATTACAAAGGTGCCAGGCCCTGATGGGTTACACTCGAGAGTACTTAGAGAGTTGGCAGGGGTTCTCTCATGCCCACTGGCCTCCATTTTTGAGTCCTTGTGGAGAATGGGTGAAGTTCCAGAGGACTGGGCGGTGGCATCAGTGGTCCTAATTTTCAAAAACGGTAGTAGAGGGGACATTGGGAACTACAGACCAGTTAGCATTATATCAATTGTAGGAAAGACAATGGAAAGGCTCATAATAGCGAGAGATCTAGAAACCCTAGATAGAGAAGGGAGGTTGACAGCCACACAACATGGCATCCTCAAAAACAGATACTGTCAGACAAACTTTGTGGAATTCTATGACCAAGTTTCAAGGTGGCTAGACGGAAGGGACACAGGGGATGTAGTTTACCTGGATTTCAGCAAGGCCTTTGACAAAGGGCCACATGATATCCTGATTGAGAAATTTTGGTACAGACCAATGCACTGTCTGATGGATTAGGGCATGGTTGACTGACAGAAAGCAGAGGGTAATCATTAGTGGGGAATCATCAGGATGGTGGCCTGGATGACAAGCGGGGTCTGCCTGGGCTCTGTCCTGTGGCCGATCCTGTTCAATATTTTCATCAACGACACAGAAGAAGGGGTGAACAGGGGGAAGGAGCTTACCAGCTTGGAAGATGGCTGCTTAAGAATGGAACTCCTGTCTTGATGAAACATTTGTTGAGGCCTGCTTACACTTATGTCGGGCATGCCAAGATTTTGATACTATCTAAACTTTAGGTAGATTATGCTGATAATTATTAATATGAATCAGCAAGGTAAGAGAGGCAAAGACTGTTGAAATGAGGATCGGAGAAGTACAACTAATGGACTCAGACTTCTTCATGGGAGTTACTGAAGCTTCTCAGAGCAGCGAGACAGTAGAAGACTGCAAACAATATTATTATACGAAAACAGTCCAAGTGTTTTAAGATAAGAATGTGAATGGTAAGAATTAATTACTTTCAGAGGAAAATCAGAAGAGAGCTCCTCTTTATTACTCTTTACTAGTCTACCGATATTACTTAAGAAGGCATTGGGCATAAGTGGATTTTTTTTCTATTTGTCTATCATACATTAGTTAGAGGCCTGGTATTAATAGTTTATATATATGAACTTCATTGGAAAAATTGAAAAGATCCTAGTTATCTAAAGTAGATAAAAATGTCATTTGCTACAGTAATCCCCTTCTGTTTATACAACGACTCTTCTTGAAGTAGAACTCCATCTTGTGGATAAGGTGCATTACCACCTCTTTGCATACTTTTGGCTTTCCTCTTCCTGCTTTCTTTCTTGATTGAATCCATGCTTAAAACATGGCTGATAGTCGACGGGATTAAGTTAATAATTCAGACTTGTTTGAAATGAAAACAGTGATAATTTCAACAATACAGTTATTAAATGATAAGTTGAAGCAGGAGCTCTTGGAGGAGTTGAGAGCACTTAGAACAGACTTGAAAGAGCTTAAAAAACAGTTGGGAATTCTGGAAAGCCAGATTAATACAAATTTTACGAGGATCTTTCACCAGGAGACTTTATCCAAGGAACTTCAAAAATGTGTAATTCAATTACAGGATTCCTAAAGCAGAGCTAACATTAGAATTAAGAATTAGCTGCAAGCACCTGGAGAGGCACAACTTATACAAAAGATTCAAAGCTGGATGAGTGACATGTGTAAAGAACTTCAATTCTCTGACTAGGACCTTGAAAGTATTAATTGAGTGGGTCTAAAGAGACCTGGTGGCGCCCCTAGAGATGTTTTACTGAGGTTTGTGAACTATCGAAAAAAGGAAAAGTTTATGGGGGTTTTTTTAAGGCAAAATCCGAAGACTTTATCTATTGGGCAAGTGCCGATCCAGGTTTATAATGACTTCTGTTTTGAAATGTTACAATTTAGAAGGAAAATGAAAAGTGTGCTGGCATTGTTGAGAGAAAAATCTATTAATTATACCTGGGGACATTCTGTTTTTCTGCGAATTCAACATAATGGGAAGTATTATTCAAAATATTTTCTGGAAGATGTTTTAACATGGTTGAGAGATTATGGTTTTTTATCACCTCAGGAATATGACAACCAGATGGACAAATTGTTGACACAAGTCAGTGATTTAGACTAGGACACATCAGAGGGGGAGGATCCCAGGTCACCAGAGCAACCACCAATAGGAGAGCAAAATAATACAGGGACTGGATCAAAACAGGAGATTGCTAAACCGCCAAGAAAAAGGAGGGGGAAGAAATAATGATGAACTGAAGGGAAGATGATCCTTTCAGTTGTTTGAGTTAAAACAAATATAGAATGAAACAACTGGGTCAAAGCTGAAAGGACACTCAGTTGCGGATGTATGTGGTGGTGAAAGGAGAGTCTGATACTGTAAAGATCTATACTCCATAGGAACCTGGAATGTAAGGTCTATGAATCAAGGCAAGCTGGACATGGTCAAATAAGAGATGATAAGACTGGCCATCGACATCTTGGGAATCAGTGAACTAAAATGGATAGGAATGGGTGAATTCAATTCAGATGACCATCAGGTATATTACTGCGGGCAAGAATCCCTCAGAAGAAATGGAGTAGCCTCCATAGTCAATAAAAGTGCAGGAAAAGCAGTACTGGGATATAATTTCCAAAATGACGGAATGATCTCAGTTTGAATCCAAGGCAAACCATTCAACATCACAGTAGTCCAAGTCTATGCCCCAACCACTGATGCTGAAGAGGTTGAAGTTTACCAGTTCTATGAAGGCCTACAACACATATGGACATCACCAGACGGTCAACACGGAAATCAGACTGACTATGTGCTTTGCAGCCAAAGATGGAGAAGCTCTATACAGTCAATAAAAACAAGACCAGGAACTGACTGTGGCTCAGATCATGAGCTTCTTGTTGCAAAATTTAGACTTAAATTGAAGAAAGTAGGGAAAAGCACTAGGCCACTCAGGTATGACCTAAATCATATCCTTGATGAATATACAGTAGAGGTGACAAATAGATTTAAGGAACTGGATCTGATAGAGTGCCTGAAGAACTATGGATGGAGGCTCACAACATTGTACAAGAGGTAGCAAGTAAAACCATCCCAAAGAAAAAAGAAATGCAAGAAAGCAAAATGGCTGTCTGAGGAAGCTTTACAAATAGCTGAGGAAAGAAGGGAAGCGAAAGGCAAGGGAAAAAGAGAAAGATACATCCAATTGAAAGCAGAATTCCAGAGAACAGCTAGAAGAGATAAGAATGCCTTCTTAAATGAACAGGGCAAAGAAATTGAAGAAAACAATAGAATAGAGAGGACCTGAGATCTCTTCAAGAAAATTGGAGATATGAAGGGAACGTTTCATGCAAAGATGGGCATGATAAAGGACCAAAATGGCAGGGACCTAACAGAGGAAGAAGAGATTAAGAAGAGGTGCAAGATTACACAAAAGAACTATACAAGAAAGAGCTTAAGGTTCCTGATAACCAGGATGAGGTGGTAACTGACCTTGAGCCAGACATGCTGAAATGTGAAGTCAACTGGACCTTAGGAAGTCTGAGCAACAACAAAGCTAGTGGAGGCAACAATATTCCAGCTGAGCTATTCAAAATCCTAAGACGATGCAGTAAAAGTGCTACACTCAATATGCCATCAAATTTGGAAAACTCAACGGTGGCCACAGGATTGGAAAAGGTCAGTTTACATTCTGATCCCAAAGAAGGGTAATGCCAAAGAATGTTCAAACTACCACACCATGGACTCATTTCACATGCTAGCAAAGTTATGCTCAAAATTCTACAAGCTAGGCTCCAGCAGTATGTGGCTCGAGAACTATTAGAAGTACAGGCAGGATTTCAAAGAGGGAGAGGAACTAGAGATCACATTGTCAACATGCGCTGGATCATGGAGAAAGCTAGGGAGTTCCAGAAAAACATCTACTTCTGCTTCATTGACTATGCTAAAGCCTTTGATTGTGAGAAGCACAACAAATTGTGGCAAGTTCTTAAAAAGATGGGAGTACCTGACCATCTTATTTGTCTCTTGAGAAACATATATGCAGTTCAAGAAGCAACAGTGAGAACTGGACACGGAACCATTGATTGGTTCAAAACTGAGAAAGGAGTTCGGCAAGGCTGTATACTGTTGCCCTGCCTATTTAACTTATATGCAGAGCACATCAGGAGAAAGGCTGAGCTAGATGAATCACAAATTGGAATGAAGATTGCTGGGAGAAATATCAACAACCTCAGATATGCAGATGATACCACTCTCATGGCAGAAAGTGAAGAGGAACTAAAGAGCCTCTTGATGCAGGTGAAAGAGGAGAGCACAAAAGTTGGCTTGAAACTCAAGAAAAATAAAATCATGGCATCCAGTCCTATCATTTCCTGGCAAATAGATGGGGAAGAAATGGAGGTAGTGACAGATTTTATTTTCCTGGGCTCCAAGATCACCACAGACGGGGACTGCATCCAAGAAATTAAAAGGCGCTTGCTCCTGGGGCGGAAAGTTATGGCAAATCTAGACAGCATACTAAACAGCAGAGACATCACCCTGCCAACAAAAGTGTGTCTAGTCAAGGCTATGGTTTCCCCGGTTGTAATGTATGGCTGTGAAACCTGGACCATAAGGAAGGCTGAGCGCCGAAGGATTGAGGCCTTTGAATTGTGGTGCTGGAGAAGACTCCTGTGAGTCCCTTTGACTGCAAAGCAATCAAACTGGTCAGTCCTAGAGGAGATCAACCCTGACTGCTCTTTAGAAGGCCAGATACTGAAGATAAAACTGAAATACTTTGGCCACCTAATGAGAAGGAAGGACTCACTGGAGAAGAGCCTAATGCTGGGAACAACAGATGGCAAAAGAAGAAGGGGACGGCAGAGAATGAGGTGGCTAGATGGAGTCATTGAAGCATTCTGTGTGAGCTTAAGTGGACTCCAGGGGATGGTGGAGGACAGGAAGGCCTGGAGGAATGTTGTCCATGGGGTCGCGATGGGTCAGACAGGACTTCACGACTAACAACAAAAACAACAACAACAATTACTCAATAAACTGGTTGAAACTATGCAATAATAGAATTACAAAGAGTATGTCGATCAACGTAAAGGAGAATTGTTTTAAAGTAATTTGGAAGTAGTATAATACACCGGTAAGGTTAAACAGAATTAATTCTGAAATAACACCTCTTTGTTGGAAGTGCAAAAAAGAACAAGGGACTTATTATCCTATGTGGTGGTTGTGCAAAATTAAACAGAAAGAATGGGCAATGATATTTAAGGAAATTAGTGATATTATGGATAGAAAGATTTTGATGTGCCTGATTATTGCACTTTTGAATACTTTTTTTGGATTCACAATTAGACAGAGCACAAGAATTTATTATTATTTTGCTTACTGCCGCCAGATTGCAAATGGCTAAAAACTGGAAAGGTATAGATTTAATCAAAAGTGTTGATTGGTATAATGAAATGTGGAACTTAGCCATTAATGACAAATTAACATGTGCTTTGAAAATTAGGAGAGGGAAAAGAAAAAGAAATGATTTTACAATTCTATGGATTTTTTTTTACTATATGTATTAGAGAAACATAAAGGGAAATATACAGTGAAAGATTCACTGCATGTTTGGAGGGACACGGGGTATATCGGTGATCTTTTGTAAGCTTTACTTCCAAGTCTGATGGGAGCACTATGTTGTTATGTATAGTTTTAGCTTATGATATGTATAATTTTTAGTCTATGCATTATGTAATTTATGTTATTTGTATAATTTTGTCATGTAGTTTTTGTAAATAAAAAATAAAAATAATTAATGAAATGAAGAAGAAGGGGTGAACAGTCTGCTGATCAAATTAGCAGATGATACTAAAATGGGAGCAGTGGCCACAACTGAGGAGCAGGTACTAAGGATCCAAAAGGATCTGGACAGACTATGTAAGTGGGCAGGAGACAACAGGATGGCATTCAATGTGGATAAGTGCAAGGTCTTGCACTTGGGGCATAGGAATGGGTGTCATAAGTACAAGTTAGGGGACAAGTGGCTGGAGTAGCACTTGTGAAAGGGATCTTGGGGTACTGATTGACTGCAGGCTAAACATGAGTCAGCAGTGTGATGCAGTGGTCAAGAGGGCAAATGCCACCCTTGATTGCATAGCCAGAAGCGTGGCTTCTAGATCGAGAGAGATATTACTACCACTCTGTACGACTCTGGTGCACCTGCAACTGCAGTATTGTGTTCAGTTCTGGACCCCTCATTACAGGAAGGATATAGGCAGGTTAGAGTCAGTGCAGCGTAGGGCCACAAGGTTGGTGGCTGGATTGCACGGAAAGCTGTATGATGCGAGACTGAGGGAACTGGATCCTTTCAGCCTGGAGAAAATGAGACACCAAGGGAATCTGTAGATGACATTTAGGTATGTGAGGGGATGTCACACAGATGTGGGTAGAGACCTGTTCTCCCCTGCAGAGGAGGGCAGGGCACATTCCACTCCACAGGGAGCAAATCTCAGGGAACCAAGGTTCCATTTGGATGCCAAGTACTTCCTGACAGTTAGGACCCCAAGGGTATGAAATGGGCTTCCATGGGAGCTGGTTGAGGCCCCATCAGTGAAGGTGTTCAAGGATAGGCTAGACAGGCACATGGTAGGCATGTCGTGAGTGGAACCAGCTAGAGCTGGGGGGTCAGACTAGATGGCCCAGGAGGCCCTTCTGACTTGCTCTCTATGTCTAATTTATTGCGAATATTGTGTGTTGGAAAATTTAGGATTAGTTTGCTTGGCGATCGTTAGAGGTGTACAGATTTTATTTGTAATTATGATTTTATGTAATGTGTGTGATGTTTTGTTGGTATATTTATAATAAATGTAATAACAATTAAACAGCAAAAGATAAAATTCTTATTCTTTAGACATTCATTTTTCTAAATCATGACTGCAAGTTTAAAAAGTAAAAAAGGTAGTTTCCCCATGACATTAAGTCCAGTCATATTCAATTCTAGGCAGCAGTGCTCATCTCTGTTTCTTAGCCAAGGGAACCAGCATTTGTCCGCGGACAGTTTTCGTGGTCATGTTGCCACCATGTCTATATGCCAAGGTGCACACAATGCTGTTACCTTCCCACCTATGTGGAACCTATTTATCTACTTGTATTTGCATGCTTTCAAACTGCTATGTTGGCAGGAGCTGGGACAAAACAATGGGTGCTCATCCCATTGCGCAGATCTGAACTGCCGACCTTTCGATCTACAAGTCCAGTGGCTCAGCAGTTTAACCACTGTATCACCCACATCCCTGCAAGTTTAGGAATGTGCAAACTCCCCTCCTCCCCAAAAACCACCTGTATTCTGGTGTTCAAATGCAGCAAGACTTAATTATTTACAAACTGGGGGGGGGGGGGGGGGAATCAAACATCCCAGGGTAGGCCATTTGAAGACTACTGTGGGCAGTGCTGTTTGCTCAGAAGGTGAAGCAGAAGGGACCTCTGAGGTCTGGTAAGCTTCAACAGCATCACATATTGGGAGGATGCAATCAGCTGAGGAATATTTGTGACTGCTGAATTCTAACATACCTAACTCTTTTATATTTAGCAGGTTCTGAAACTGATTTCTTCCCAGTAGGTGTCAAGGGGAAGCAGAACAAAGAGCCTTTTACAGGTGGAAAATAAGATACGAGGGAAGCTGAAATGCATTGTCTTGTTTTAAAGCAGATAGCTAGACTGAAAAAATAAAGTAGAAATTCCATGAGGAGGAAGAAAGGGGAACAAGTGAGTAAAGGAAGTAAATGGAGTAACTTGGAGATGTAGCTCTGTTCTAGATAAAGGTATGGATGAAGTAGAAGAGAAACTAAGGAATACCAATACTAAATAAAGAAACATGGCTTCCAGAGCAAGAGAACTATTTAACCCAAGGATAGCATCTTCACTCCAGAAAGAAGAAAGGTAAGCAGTGTCATTTCTCACCTACACTATTTCTCAAGTAGTAGTTCCTAATACTGCCCTGGAGAGTGCTAGGGAACTTCCCCTCAGAGTTTCAAGGATTCTCATGCCGCACACAGAACTACTTCTGGAAAAAGGGACAAGATACAAAAAGCCACAAGCGCAAGCTCACCACATAGCCCTTTGGTCAGAAGCCAGGGGTATGTGAATAATAGCAGAGTTTACATCAAGGATGGGGAATATCTGTCCCTGCTGCTGTTGTTGGAAGTATATCTCCCATAATTCTTGACCACTGCTGACCAGGGCTGAGGAGAGCTGGAGTTCAAGCTCATCTGGAATATAACATATTCCACACCCCTGGTTTATATATACTGAAGTCCAACCAAAATCAATGTTATGAAATACAAATACAAAACAGGATTTTGGCCCAGAATTGTGACCCAATGGATTATATGACAAACATTATGCATGTACAGACTTTTCTCCAATTTCTGTTCCATAAAAGCCTGTTGCACTTTTTAAAAACCACTTCTGGAGATGCAAAAGCAGGAAATCACTTCCAGAAACCACTATCAGAAGCCTTGCTGTGGAGTGCAAGCTGTTATGAACAACTGAAAGAGTTCTCAGAATTCAAATCTTTAATGGTAACTTTCAGTACCACAAATAGGACCAGAAATTATTTTGCACAACCCTACATGCAAAGCCAGGAAGGTTGTAAAACTATCAAGTCTGAGCACGATCAGTATCACATTGACACTTGTTTTTTGTAGGTGATTTAGTATAAAGGTACTTAAAATAATTATAACTTATAATGAACTCACTTTTCCAATGTCTTGAAGAGTTGCAACCTCTAAAATTTGAGAGAGGACATCCAATGCAGATCGCAGAAATCCACCAAATTTTTCACTGCTGTTCTGAAGATCCAGTGTAACCTTGCCACACACACACACAATACACAACAAAGTGAGAAGATAATATACTTAGCAAGCTTTGAAACAGCAGCTCCAGCTGCAATTTTATTTCCAATTACCTGACAATGATTCCCATTGAAATGCTTCTTATTAGGCATGTATAGGATTACACTGCCAGAACCCTATCAATAAACAACTTGCCACAAAGAAATTAAGCTAGAGAAGATGACAAGCAATATGAATTACTTGTGTGAATTCTTTGCATTACCTATTTGTTAGATTTGCTATATTTTGTTATTAATATAATGTAATCCCCAGCTTGACAGGAATTAGAGGGCAGGAAGACTGACTGGATGTTGCAAGTATATTACAGACATTTTGGATTTTTCTTATAGTCACTATGGCTGCCTTTGGTTTTTTTCTTTATTTGTTTTAAACCATCATAAACTATATTTTTGGGAAAACTTCCCAGACTGAACCAAAAATAGTAAAAAAAAAGAAAAAAGACCACTTTAGGTGAGGAAGTAATGAACAGCATTCACTGGAACTGCTGCAGTATGACGAAATTCACACAAGATGGAAGTTTGTTTATTTAAAGCTTTTGTATGCTGTCCTATTATACAAGATCTCAGGACGGCTTACAATATTTAAAAGAACAATTAAAACAGCAATTTCAATAAATAATAGAACAGAACAGAACAATAAATCACAAAACAAACAGAGCGACTGAAGGTTAAAAGCTGTTAAATTTTAAAATACTGTTTAAATAAAAAGGTTTTGGCCCGGCACCAAAAAGAGTATAACTTGGTGCAGGCGTACCTCTGGGAAGTACATTCGAGTCTGGATGCCACAGCAGAGAAGGCCCTATTCCGAGTTGATGACCTTTTTTACCTCTCTTAGAGAGGGTTCCCAGAGCAGGGCTTCTCCCATAGATCTTAAGGGGTGTGAGGGCATAGCTATGCAACAGGTTTCTCTCATGGTCTAAACTGAGAAGCTCAAACATGTCATATATGGCAGAGCTTGGGCCAGGATGACATGCGGGTGGGGATTCTGACACTGCATCCTGATTCTAATAATATCTGAGGTACCTCCAGTAAGTGCAGAGTAACTAGACAGGGTCCTTCAGTAAGGGTAGACCCTGAATAACCTCCAGACAGGACCCCTAAAGGCTGGACCAAAGGCACCTATGGAAAAGACAGCCGAATATCCATCCTGACAAAGTCACAGCACTAGAAAGTGAGGAAACACATATAAAGCACATAGCAAGTAGGCTGTGGAGGAGCAAAGGTTTACTTAACAGAAAAAGTCCATTCTGAATAGATTCTGAAGCCAGAAAGGCAGACTGCTTACCTGTAACTGTTATTCTTTGTACTGTCATCTGCACCTACCTGGAGCCTATTTCCAGGAAGATTCAATAGCTAAGAGTGTTATGTATGGCAGGAACGCTTCCCCCAATCTGACATTCAAATGTGATGGCCATTTTCTTCAGTTCCAAACAAGACCACTTGGTTGGCTTGAGAATGAGGTAGTATTGACCTCACATTCAGCAAGGTAGTGCAACAAGGGGAAAGTCAGGTTGTTTACCTTTAACTGTTGTTCTTTGAGTGGTCATCTGTGCATTCACACATATGGGCTCTGTACCCCTGTGAAGCCTGTTGTTAGGAAGATTCCAGTTAGGCATTCAATTGGGCAGAAGCCACTCCCCTTCCTGTTCCAGGGGCTCCCGCCCATTCCCTCAATTCTGTTGAGACCACCACGAGTCCTAGAACCAAGGGAGGAGTCTTGTGCTTGCTAGATCCAGCCTGAGTGCCCTCAGCTAGTAAGGAAGCAATTGTTAGAGGGATGACACCAAGTGAAGTAGGTAAGCAGGTTGTGTGAATGCATATACAACCACTTGAAGAATGACAGTTACATGCAAGCAACGTGACTTTTGTCTTTGTGGTCTCTGTGTAGTGTGCTTTTGGGCAACTAGTGAACTTACCTTGAGAAGAACAGAGGTAGGGTGTTGCCACTGGAATGGACTACTCTGTCAAAGCAGCAGTCAGTCCTTGTGTGAATGTCTAGCCTGTAGTGCTTGAAAGAGCCTAGCATATATTGAGGATGGCATGGACCATGTGGACCATGTGGCAGCTCTGCAGACTTCTTACAGGGTGATCCATGTGAGCAGGGCTGCGGATGTGGCCATCGCTCAGATACAGTGAGATACAGATACAGTGAGCCCTTTGAGGAGCTCTGAATCAAAAGCCAGCTAACCTGTAGACCAGGAAATGGTGTTTATGACCCAGTTTGTTAATCTCTGAGTGAAGAGAGAGGGCCCACTCTATTGTAGCAGATGAAAACTCTTGGTGAGTGGTGAAAGGATTCCATCCTGAAGTAGTAGAAAGCAAGGGCCCTTTGGTTGTCCAGTGAATGCAGGGCGGCTGCCACTGAGTTAGTAAGAGGAGCAAAAAAGGCTGAAAGGGCAATGTCCTGACTGAGGTGGAACACCAAGATGACCTTGGAGAAGAAGATTGGGTCTGGTCAGAGCACTTCTTTGTCTCTGTGAAAGGTGAGGTAGGGAGGTTCTATGAGAGGGCACACAGCTCACTGGCACATCTAACTGAAAGGCCACCAGGAATGTGACCTTTCAGGAGAGAAAGCATTGGTCAATGATGGACAATGGTTCAAAGGGATTCTTGATCAATGCCTGCAGCATGACCAAAAGACTCCATACTGGTATGTAGGGCTGGATGGGAAGGTGAGTTTTGAAGGCCCCTAAGGAACCACAGGGATAAGGAGTGCAAGAACACTGGGCACCATTGCAGTGGTGAGTAGACGGAAGAGATTGCTGCCAAGTACAGGCAGATGGTGGAGGGTTTCAGCCCCTTCTGGAAGAGCATCTCTAGGAAGCTGAGGATGTGTTTGATGGTAGCATTTTGTGGATTAGAGTTCTCCTGGTATTCCAAGGTGTGAAAATAGCACCTCTGACCCTATCTGGTCAAATAGAACCTTCTTGCGGATGGCTTGAGGGCTGCATCAAGGATGGTTCTGACACTCCATGGCTGAGTGAGGCATATGGCATGATACACCATGATACACCATGCCAGCTCATGAAGGGAAGGTGGAGAACTTGTCCCTGGTTCTGTGAGATAAGATCTGGATTGCATGGTATTTGGAAGAAGATTCTGCAGCAGAGACAAAAGAGCTAGGTGGGGTGATACACTCCATCTTGCCCATCCTGCTCTCCCCAAGCACCCTCATGATCAGGGGAGGTGGGAGAAAGATGTACAATAGGTTTCCCCACCACTGGAGGAGGGCATCCCCCAGGGAGCTGATCCCTTACAGGAGCAGAAGCTTACATGTGTCGTATTGTCAGCTTTGGTAAACAGGTTGACTGAGAATGTGCTCCATGGGCTGAAAAGGTTGTAGATGTTCCTGGTGCTCAAGTGCCACTTGTGTGCATTGAGGCTTGTGCAACTGAGGCTGCCTGCCAGGGTGTTGCTTGAGTCTGCCATGTGGGTGGCCTGTTGATGCACCAGTCCCAAATCCTGATGGCCAGCTTCATCAGTGGGATTGACTGTGCTGCCCTGCTTGTTGATGTAAATGACCACAATTGTGTTGCTCATGGCTTTCTGGATGTGATGCCCATGCAGGGATGACTAGAAGGCAATCAGGGCCTTGTGGATGGTTAGGATTTCCAAGAAGCTGAGATGCTCAAAGGACTCCTGGCTGTAGCAATGGATTCCCCATCCCAATAGGGAAGCATCTGTGGTGATGGTAACTGATGTGTCTTAAGACACAGTAGCTGGTGCCCTTTGTCAGATTGCATAAAGTGGCGTACCAGTGAAGATTGTTCTGGATTCATGAGGGGAGCTCAAGATGCACCCCATGTGGATCACCTGATGTGTGGACGAATCAGAACTGCAAGGCTTCATTCGAAATCTTGGGACCATTGCAACTGTCATGACCATAAGGCTAAGCAATTTTTCTATTCAGTGTGATCTGGTGTTGTTCACACACTGAGTTTGGTGGTGATCTTGCCTAGTGTGGCTACTCTGGGAGGAGAGCTGTTACTGAAGGTGAGTCAAGGCAGGCTCCTATGAAGAGGATGGACTAGAAGGGAAAGGGAAGAGGTTCCTCGTGCATTATACACAGCTCCAGGGTCTGCAGGAGGGAACACATGGTGTGGATGAAATGTATCAGTCCTGTCTTAGATAGTGTGACCAGGAGTCAGCTATGGAAAGACCAGAATTCCTTGGAGGCAAAGGTGTGAGCAGATTGTGGCTATGCACTTGGTGAGACCCTGGAGGTGGCTGAGAGGCCGAATGGGAGCACTGAGAATTGGAAGTCTCAGCCCCAATTTGGAAGTGTAGAAAGTGTCTACACTTGTGGTCCATGGTAACATGGAAGTAGACATTATTCAGCTCAGTCAAGGAGAACTAGTCTCCTCCTTGCAAGAAAAGGATCATGTTCTATAGTGTCACAATCATGAATTTTCTCGGTGTGATAAACTAATTGATGCTTCTGAGGTCTAGGACTGGTCCTAAGCCCCAAGTCCCACTTCAGTAGTGTGAAGTACCAACAATAGAAGTTTTGAGTGAGGTCAGAATGATGGACTTTTCCTATGGCCCCTTTGGGGAGTAGCATGTCAACCTGAGACAACAATGTCTGGGATGGGGGCATGTTCCTTATGGTATGAAGAGGTGGGAGAGTATTGAACTCAATCCAATTTGACTCAATCTCTGCATAATGGATAAGATCCATGAATCAGAACTTATTGCTTCCTATGCAGGAAGGAATTGGGTAAGCTGCTGGTCAAAGGTGGTACACAGGTAAGAGTACAGGTGGGAGCAGTCAGTGGTAGTGCTTGTTCCCCTCTGGGTGCTTGCATGCCTATCTAAAGTGGACATTAGTGTCACACCTTCTACATAGATTGAGAGGATGGTTGGAGTGTAGTGGGACATTTGGTGTAGGCCCTTTGCTGATATTGAGGCTAAGGGGCACCAAACCACTTGCATGGCTTGGTCACTGACTGCTAGAAGCCCATCTGTCATGCTGTTGCACTGACCTTTTGGTGGGAGTCCATCCTCTTATCCATCTGCATGTTGAAAAGGCTCTCCCCATCAAAGGAGGTCTCTTGTGGGGGTTCCAAGGTACACAGCCAGGCATGCCCATGGATGGCTATGGCACCTATCATGGTCTTGGTGTCACAGTCCATGTGGTGCCATGCTGCAGTGATCTGTTGGCAGGCTATCCCATCGCATCACAGCTTAACTTGGAAGCTTCTGTCTAGAACATCCGGGCCAGGTTCCTGCAGCTGTCCAGCAGGTGCTATCACATGGCCCTGATCTTGTTCCACAGAAGCAACTGGTATTGGGCCATGGTGGGCTCATAATTGGAGAGCTGGAGGCCAAGTGCTGAACCCACATAGAACAACCATGCCATCCCAATCCAGGCAGTGCCCCCAGCCCCAGTCTATGTGCCATGTGTTCTCACTGTGTGACCTTTCCTGCATGGATATGACTGTGCCCAAGTTTGGCTTGGGATGCTTGAAAGGAATGGAATGTCCTTGTTCAGCACTCGCTACACAGTCTCTAGTCTCTTCAACATGGAGTGTGCTGAGGAGGGAGCTGTTTGCATCTGCCTGATCTTCTGCAGCTGGATAGGAAGCAATCAGATTGCCACCAGTTTTAAGTCTTCAGAGTCTGGGGCACTAAAGACCAGATCCATGACTTGATCCTGTTGTTGCTCCATCTTAAGACCACAGGAGCTCACCTGCCGAAGTACTTGCACTAAAAGGGTCCTGCAAGGCAACAGTGGCATTGGGTGATATAGTAGATGGAGCCAACAACACTGAAGATCCCAAGTCAGAGCACTAATTCTCTGGTCATGATGAAGGAAAGGCACTCTTGATCTCAGGAATCTTGAGATCATGAGTACTGGGGATCCATGCTGCCTCAGTACCAAGGGCTCATATCAAGTGTTGGGAGCAATGCCTCAGTATCAGCGCAATGGTATTCACACATTGGTATTGATGATGCCTGTCTTGAAGTCTGGCAATCACTTAGTACTGAAAATCACGGTCATCTTCAAGTGATCCTTGGGATCCCCCTAGGGAATGACATGGTGATATTGACCAAACAAATGCTCATTCCCAGTCAATGAAGGGTGAGTGAGATCTGCCCTTGCGCTTCCTCAGTTCCCAGCAATGGTGTCAATCTTAGCAACAAGTGAGTAGAACACCTCAGCATAAAGCTGACCTCTGAAGGCAGTGGTGTTGGCCTTGGTGAGTCACAGTTGGATCACCTCAAAGTCAAGCTGGTCTCCAAAGGAAGTAGTGTCGTTCCACAGAACTCTGTCCACAGTTCAGACTTCAAACAATCTGCCCAATGTCTCCAGGTCTGTTCAGTAAAGGTCTAGCAATATGGGCAGGCCTCCACAACATATTTATCTCCCAGATAGAGGGGCAGAAGAAGTGACCATCCAAGAGGAGACCATCACAGCAGTCAAAACTTCTAAATGCTGCCTACTGACTCAAGAAGGAACAAAGAGCAGAGAGAGAAAAAGCAGAAATATATATATATAGTGGATTTTTTTTAGGGTTTATAATGAAAAGATGTGAAGGAGGGAGGTAGATTAGTGAAATTAAGAGAAAAAGTCAAGGATCTGGAAAAAATACTCAAGAGAGAAGCACTTCCCAATCTAGCCATGATGGCGATTATAAAGGAACTGAGGGAATGGGAGGGAGCCCCTCTCTCAGGAACCAGGAATAGAAAGAAAAGCTCCCACCTAACTGAATGTGTACATGGAGGCATCTGTCATGACCATAACACAATGACTCAGGAGTGAGGAACAGCTTTTCCTTGGAAAGTTTTGTGCACTGAGTCCACCAGAACAGACTGAAGTTGCTTCTGTGGGTGGTTGTGTGAACAAACCACAGCTGAAATGTTTGCATCCAGAGCCTCTACGAGCCAGTTGCATCTACGAGTCTAAGAAGTCACTGAATCTGGAGAACCAACACTGAATGCTGCCATGGGAGCTTGGAGGTCATCTCTACTAATGCTGCTGCTCTGGGTTCCAGGAGATACTCTGACACTGTGGTGAAGTCTATGTAAGCCCTACCAAAAAGGTAGACTGGGAAGAGGAAAAAAGACTTTTTGATATTGAGGCAGAAACCCAGTCTATCCAACAAAACACATGTGGTGTAGATGCCTCTACCAACTGAGACATGGATGGACTCACCAACAGTCAGTCAAGCAAGTATAGGTATACCTGGATCCTTTGTAAGTGGAGGTGGGCCCATACTGAGGACATGCACTTTGTAGAAACGCTAGGAGAAGCTGGGGGAAGTCCAAGTATAGAAAACTCTCCAATTAGTACTACTGAATAAAGGTGCTGATTAAATGTTAATTAAGCAAAAGTTCTAAAATGTAGACAATGTCTGATAGCTGTATCCAGATGTATTTGTTCAGTCGTAGCTTCTGGGATAAGTATCCTCACTTGAGCAAATGCTCTCCATATTTGAGGGCTTTAGCAGTACTGAAAGTCTAAAAAAAACCCTTTTCATGGCAAGGTTTAACACTTTCCCTTCTGCAGTACTGAAAGGTCATTTCTTAGGATGATTCATCTCTAATTCTGATGAGATTGAGACTATTTCTCATGTGCAGTTTTATTGTCATTTCTATAAAAGAGTCAACTAATGATCACTGTATCTCCTTTCTGAGATCCTCTCCTGGATTTCTGATTGCCTTTTGTTTGTTTAGATGGCTCTAAGGCCAAAGTAACTGTTCTCGAACATTGATATTAACACCCGAGATATAAAATGGTGGAAAAATAAGCTGCATTCAGGTTCTGAGCATTGCTGGATCTGCTTTTTCTTTTTGTATTATAGTCAATTCGCTAATACTTTTTGTTGATAACATTACAGTTGCAAGAAGGTAGAAATGCTCATGGTATATACCAAGGATTTAAGGTTTAAATTCTGACAGATATGATGATCACAGGTTTCATTTTCTGTTACAAGTATATAAAATGAATTCAAGAAACAGAGGATGTAATATTGGCCAATCTAATTTAAAATGTATTAAGCAAAGAAATATAGTAATATAGATTTAACAAGGCAATATCAAAGCATGCATTCATAAAAAGTTTTATTTTAAGTTCAGGAGGGGATTGTACCTTATAATTGGCATGGGTAGCTTTCAAAACATCATACAACTTGAGATATGAAGGAAGGTGATAGAAGTTGCCAAGAGATGATGATCTGCTTGCTGGAGCAGGACCTGAAGCATCAGTTTGCCTGGGAGCTTGTTAATAAAAAAAGAAACAAAGTGTACTTAAATATACTGTTTCAACTTACCTATACAGATACCAGAACTTAACATACTGTTCTGAAATCAGATTCTGCATTGAACATTGAAGGGCAAAATTATGCTCATACATTTAAAGCAATCTTCTTCAACTGCTGCCCAACTGTTTTGGACTACAACTTTCAGCATTCCTAACCACTATCCATCCTGACTGGGATGGAAAGGAGCTGAAGTCCAAAATATCTGGTGGACACCAGGTTGGCAAAATCTGAATCAAGGTTAGACTCAAGGGGAGGGGAGGGGATTCTGCCAGTATAAGCTTCAATTTTTTTCTGCTTTAACAAATGGCAACTACTGAGCTAATATCTAGAAAAGGCAGGTTGCTTACTTGTAACTGTTGTTCTTCAAGTGGTCATCCGTGCATTCACACCAATGGGCTTGACACACAGTGCAAGGCCTCATTCGGGGAGAGACATCCAATGCTTGATGCCATGGAGTGTGTGGGAGACTTTCCCGCCCCTTGGGCAGGCAGTATATAGGAGACGGCTCCTGCCCAATCCCTCAGTGCCTGAAGACTGCACAGCCCTAGGCGTACGAGGGATCCTAGGTGTCCTGTGGAGGACACAGTGACCCCGCCCTGCTCTGGCCCATATGGGGCGGAAGCTGACGATAGCCAGCAGGGCAGAGCACATGTTGTGTGAATGCACGGATGACCACTCGAAGAATGACAGTTACAGCTAAGCAACCTGCCTTTCTTCTTTGTGGTCTCTGTGCAAACACACCAATGGGTGACTAGCAAGCTTCCCTTCCCAGAGGAGGGGCTATCGTCACTGCAAGCTTGAGGATAGGACTGCCCTTCCAAAGGTGCAGTCCCGTCTAGCATGGACGTCTAGCTGGTAGTGGCAGACTAAGGTCAAGGGAGTGGACCATGTCGCTGCCCTGCAGATCTCCTGCAGTGGCACACCAGCCAGTAGTACAGTGGATGCGGCTTAGGCATGTGTGGAGTGCGTGCATGGACATTCCATCAGTGGGATTTTGGCCATCTCATAGGCAAGGGAGATAATATTGGAGACCCATTTCAAGAGTCTTTGACTGGAGATGGGTTCACCAGTTCTGGGGCTCTTGTAGCATACGAAGAGGCGCTCTGAGTGGGGGACAGTCTCAGTCCAGGCCTTGTAGAAGGCAAGGGACCTCCTAACATCCAAGAGGTGGAGAGTGGCCTCGATGGGGGTGGATGGGTTTGGAAAGAAGGCTGCCCTCCTGTTTGCCCTGAGGGGCTTAGAGGAGCCTTCCCCAGGGGGGTTATCCACTCCCGGGGTAAAGGTTGTGAGGGCCCGCTGCCACAGGGCTTGCCTGAGATGCATGGCTCTCTGCCAGTGCATCTGTTTTTTAAAGGTCTCACAGTGCAGGCAGGTCTCTACGCTGTGCCCCTCACCTAGGAAGAGGAGGCACTTTGACTGCCCATTGTTAGCAGGCATTCTCGCTGCAGAGGAGGTGTAGTGATGTGGACCTGAATCGACCATGTAATCCAAAATGGATCACACATGGTCAAGGGAAAGGAGAGAGGAAAGAGCTGCAGCATGAAGAGGGAGAGAAGAGGAGAGAGGTGGCTGGCTTCTTCTCTCCGCAGGTGAAAGTTGAAAGGCGCAAAAGAGAGGTTATCTTTTTTCTTTTTTAAGAGAAAGAGGAAGACAAAATGGTGAACAAGTAAGTAGAGTGAGTGGAAAGATCCGATCCAAGGCGAGCTCGAAGCATGGTCAAAAAGGAACTGAGGGACTGGGCGGGAGCCACCTCCTATATACTACCTGCGCAAGGGGCGGGTCTGGCTCAAGCCCACTCCATGGCACTGAGCTTTGGAAATTTCTCTCTGATTGAAGCCTTGCACTGTGCATCAAGCCCATTGGTGTGTTTGCATGGAGACCACGAAGAAGAACTTGGCATCCATGATCTACCTGATGAGGTCTAGAATCGTCCAAAGTAACAAATCAGCAAACAGAAACTTTGAAAATTGACAGATTCCTACTTCTGACACCAATCTGTAACTTGGCATGGAATATATTTATTTCAAATTTTGGTGAAAGCTACTGGTGCATGTTATCCAAACTTGTTGAAGCCATGTTCTCATTGGTTTGGCAATGGTTTGAACAGCAGTTCAAAAATCATTAAGGTTTTATTGCCCCATGAAGACCTATGACAGCAACTGCTGGCAGAGTTATGCTGGGCATACTCTGACACTACAATGCTGCTAGTTCTCTAAGGTTTCCAAAGGAATTATATTCTGGAAATTTTTATGTGCATGTTGTGAGTCAAGTTTTCCTCCCGTTGCACGTTCAAGACAACAGAGCTTTACAAAAATTCTTTATTAACCAAAGGATTATCCAGCAAACACACTCTCACAGAATGTATCGCTGTAAATGCACAGAGCAGTTTGTTGAACCCCATCTAAGCAACTAATTCTAGAAACCGTCTTTTTGAGTTTGCCTGAGCCTGATCCCTTCTGAAGGGCCCATTTGGAAGCAATCCCACCTCCTTTCTATATGGCTATCCTCTAACTGGCATTCCCTACTTTCCCAATGCCACATCATGGGGTCAAGAGTGGTACCAGAACTGTCTGATTTTGAGACCTCCTCTCCCATGCCTCCACCCAACACCTGTGCATCTCGGTTATTCTCAGAGACTGTCTGAGTGCTTGGTCAGAGTGACACTGAGATAAGTAGAACTTCTCAAAGTCTTGAACCCCACATTCCCAAGTTCCCTCTGTCTCCTCCCTTTTGTCCTTTCTTTGGAATCCAGATTGGCATGACCCATGAGTCCGCACCAGAAACAACTGCCATCCTCATTCCCAGCATTGTCATACTTACTCCTTTAGTTATAGAATGTGGCCTCACAAAGTACATCTGTCCAGGCTGGGACCCTAGTATTTAATTTTTTGAATGTTTATCTTTTGCTCCACTGAGATCCCAACCTGGATCAGTTCCTGTCCTGTCCACATCAGGCCTCCAATTTACATTATGAAAAATGCATTCAGTTGTAATGTAAATTGCAGGCAAAGGGTTCACACACCCTACCCTCTCCTCTAGCATTCTGTTCTATAACAGCTTATCATTTAGCAAAATGGGAAAAATCCAACTACATGATTATTGTGACATGCCATCTGACACTCACAATTTTGTAGGGATAGGGATGGAATCATCACTGGGGTGAACAAAAGTATCTAGGCCTCACACCATTTTTCTGAAAGGAAATGTGCAGCAAAAGGGCAACAATCCTTGTTATTACTCTCTGTGTGGTGGGTAATGGACATGCAAGGATGATGTCTCACACTAGGGACAAGCAACACTTTGGGTGGGCATTCATACTCAATGTACACTCATTAAAATGTGAGAATCTAGCCTTAATTTAGGAATTTTCATCATGTATAAGTTTTACAATTGAGGAAGGGAAGAAGGGATGGAATCCCTAGCTCCATCACCTCTCTCACCCTTGTTTTGCTGTCTATTCTGGAGGGCAACTATCCACAGAAGAGAGCCTCCTCTATTCATGGAAGTTCTTGAGAATTTAGAATGTTGATGCTCAAAATGCAGTATTGATTACCTTTACTTAAGTATTTATACTCCCACTTCACATATAGGTAGGAAAGCAGATTCAAATACAAATTCAAGAGAGAGTTTAGGGTTGTCAATACTGTAACAAACTTTTCTATCCCGTCCCCTACAGAACCTCTCAGGATGGCTTACAATAACATGCATAATGTAGACCTGTCATGAGTGAAGCCAGCTGGAGTCAGGGGTCAGACTAGATGGCCTAGGAGGTCCCATGTGACTCTCTGTTTTTGTGTTTCTATGTAATTATTAATTTCTTTAAATAAAACCAAACCAGGGAAATTCAATGATAAGAAAAATCTGCTGGTTTAGAATCAAACCACCTTTTTCTTTGGTCAGTAAAGAAGCCCATTGTCCTGTATTGCTATTAGAAGCTTCCAGGCCTACTTACTAGAAGAATGCTCCCTCTCATAGTCTAACCCATTACGTTAGCTACTGATGTAAACAACAAACTGGCACAGGTTACAAGAGGATTCTCCTAGTGATGTAAGTAAAGTTCAGATGTTTCATACGTGTGAAGGGGTAGAGGGGCTAATCTATCTTCCCTTGGCTTCCAACAAACAGGTGCTGGTGGTAATGATGCCAGGACAGGAATTTTCTCGGGCAGGATGAGACATGGGACTCCAACTGCCAGGATGTGTGGGATTATTGGGTGGGGGCAGAACAGCTAGGGTGGGCAGAGTAGCACTTGTAACAAGAGGCCAAAGGAAGGGGCAGTTATGGAAGGAGGGGGGTGGAAAAGGAGGAAGATGAGACTCAGAAGGGGTATGTTGGCGACATACAGGTATGTGAGGGGATGTCACATGGAGATGGGTAGAGACCTGTTCTCCCCTGCAGAGGAAGGCAGGACGCGCTCCAACGGAGCAAAGCTCAGGGAGCCAAGGTTCCATTTGGATGCCAGGAAGCATTTCCTGACGGTCAGGACCTCGAGGGTGTGGAATTGCCTTCCACAAGAGGTCGTTGAGGCCCCATCGGTGCAGGTGTTCAAGGAAAGGCTGGACGTCCACATGGTGGGGCATGTCGTGAGTGGAGCCGGCTGGTGCCGCAGGTCAGACTAGATGGCCCAGGAGGCCCCTTCTGACTCGCTCTGTTTCTATGTTTCTATGTATCTGTAAACTCAGAATGTGTGTGTGTGTGTGTGTGTGTTAAAACAGAACTTCTTTTTGTAAACTGCAATAACATAAGAGACCTGATTGTTTAAAGTAGGATTAAACCTGCAGGTACAGAAAAGCTACATAAACAGAAAATACAAAGTTCAGCAGAACATTATTTCAATGGACTGCTCTTAATACTGACTATATCAATTAGTCTGCAACTTACAGATGACTATAACTAACACTTTATAATCTCATGGAACATTGAACATAAATCTACTGTCAGGTTTTAATAGTGAGAGTTGTACCACAGTCTGTCTGTGGACCAAGTGGGACCAACCAATTCCAGCTGCATATGTATTGGAAGTATCTGCAAATCACTCTTTCATACAGGGCATATGAAGCATGGCTCTAAAAAGCTAGAGTGAAAGACACTAGTGCTGCCTTTCTCCTACATCTGGACTGATCCAGTTTGTGACAGAAAGCAGGTTGGCACAGGCAGAGATGCACCCACTTTGCTGGCACAGCATGGAGACCAAGAGAGGTGGGGCCACAGGTACAGGGTCCTGGTGTCAGAGTAGAGCACCCTGCCCCTGTCCCAGGACAGGAGGTTGTGCTACAGGGGGAGACAGAGGAATGTCTGCCTGGAGAGGTGGAAGAGGTGAAGGAGTCATGGCTGTCTTAACCACCATGGAGTAACCAAGGTGCAGGTAGCCCTGGCCCTCTGAATTTTGGCCACTACCCTGGTGATGACCAGAAAGGGTGGGGAGGAATAGTACGGAGCTCCTAGCCATTTGATGAGGAAGGGATGCAGTCCCTTGCCCTGCTCTGGAACAGGTCTGCTTGCACTTGGAGTTCTGGGGAGTGGCAAATAGGTCCACTTGAAGATGATGGAGGTGCAGAGAGGAGAAAGGAGAAACAAAGGAAAAGCAGCTTCAGGGAAGGAAGCCAAGAGCAGGCCAGCTTTGCCTGTTAGAGAGACCTGTGGCCCTGGCAGCCAGAAGGTGAAAGGCAATCCATTGCCTGGGAGACCAATTTCCTCATCACGCTGGTTATGATGCTTTTCTTGTCTTAGGTCCAGGAGGAGGTGACTTAGGCCAGGGCAGTGACTAGGCCCTTTGGGAAGCATGACTGTGGTGGGAAACTGGAAGCAGCAGCAAAGAAACCCAGTGAACAAGCTTACTGTCTGCCTGGGTCTTTCATGGAAGTTAAGAAACAGGGCCCCTTTGACATGCCCGTCCCTCCTGATCTTGTTACAGTGGCAGAGAGTGCGGGCAGGGCATTGGGCTTGGGCACTGGCTGTTCCCCCATGCCACAGCTGACTCAGGTGGCCTGATGGGCCGAGCAGCAAAGGCCCAGGAATAGCAGTGCTTGTTGCAGCAATTGCCTGAGCAACAAGTGCAACTCATGGATCAGACTTTCAATGCACAGCTCCAAAATCAAAGTTCCTTCCTCTAGCAAGTGTTGGGGGGCCTGCAGGGTCCTTAAGTTGAGGCAGAAGTAGAAGAAGCTGCTGAAGTAAGAGGCAAAGGATTAGGCCCTATCTTCACCATCCTGAAACCTTTTAAAATATATTATAGCCTTTTTAAATATATTTGAAAGGGTGACTTTAGCTGCTCATTGACCTAAAGAACAGTGGATTCTCATCCTGATGCCTTGTCTCACTGGTCCCACTTAGGAAGCATTGAACAGACTTACTCCAGAAGCAATAGGCCAATATGATTTAATGAGTGACCGTCTTGGGGATCCTAAATGTCTCAGAAGAGACATACAGGTGACAGATGAGAGGAATGGCCTATGCAACCAGCATTTCCCCCAGGTCCTTGGGACAGGAAGTCTAAGCTAATGCATTAAGGTGGCTGAAGTTGGCAGTACACAATGCTGAGCTGGTCTTGCTGGAGCAGTTTGTGATAAACCTGTCAGCCCCAGCCCATAACTGGGTTAGGTGTCAAAGGCCAGATACCCTTGAAGATGCCACTGTGCTCATGGAAACTTTTGTGGCGGCTGAGAAACTGGACAAAGGGAGCAGACCAGGGTGATCCTGGTCAGAAGAACTTTGCAACTGTGATAGTTAAGGAGAAAATGTACCAATTTAGGAAAATAGGTTTCTCATGGTTTGGCAGAATGTAAAATGAAAATTTTACCCAAGAATAATTTTTTATTCAGGATCTTACCTGATTAAGAAATTAGGAAAAGACTTGAAATATAGGCAAAATGTGATTATTAAATTTTGTAATGGAGATAAGTGAGGATTAGTATGAGAAGGTGATATAAATCACAAAAATTGGAGTGTGTTTATAGTTTTTCTTTTTTCTTTGTATTTTTATCATTGTTATGGGTGCATTTTTGTATCTGTATTGATGTATTTTAGTACTGAATTTTAGATCATTATTTAAAATAAAAAAATGAATTTTCTTGGGCAGGACAAGACACAGGTTTCTGATTGCCAGGGTGCATGTGTGCAGCCGCATGGGATTATCAGATGGAGAGGGTCAGAAACCACTGGGGTGGGCAGAGTAGCAGTGGCAACAGGAAGTTAAAGGAGGGGGCAGTGCTGGAAGGAGGGGGGCAGAAGAGGAAGATGATGGAAACATGGAGAAGAGAGGAGGAAAGAGAAACAAAGGAAAGGGGGCTTCAGGGAAGGTAGCCAGGAGCAGGCCAGCGTTGCCTGTTTGAAAGACCTGTGGCCCTGGCAACCAGAAGGTGAGAGGCAATCCACTGCTTGGGAGACCAACTTCCTCATCATGCTGGTTATGATGCTTTCCTTTGCCTTAGCTCCTAGAGGTGACTTAGGCCAGGGCAGGGACTAGGTCCTTTGAGAAGTGTGGCTGTAGTGGACAACTGGGAGCAGCAATAAAGAAACGCAGTGAGCAAGCTTACTGTCTGCCTGGGTCTTGCATGGAAGTTAGGAAAGAGGGCACCTTTGACATGCTCCTCCCTTCTGATCCTGTCATAACAAGGCAAAACAGAACCAAAACAATATGAGGCCACTTATCAGTCCAAGGGACTCCACTCTCCCCATCTGGATTTGGGCCTGAACAACAAGCAGAAGTGTGAGTACAAGAAAGATGCGCTGTAATCAAGCACAATTGGTTACACTGCACAACATCACCACTGATCATGGGAGCATGTCAGTTGGCATCAGCCCTCACTTCCAATACAATGCTTTGTTAAGTCTGAACCAACATGACTTTAGTCATAAACTGGCAAGTTGATACTTAAATGTAAGGACCAGTAACAAATCCTGATCAGGATTTCAGGCATTCTATTTTCCCCTCTTGCAGGGAAATGGGGTTCTCAGGGTTCTATGCAGGGAGCCAGCATGCTATGCTCACCGGATTTGCCCATCCTTCATTGGGAAGAGGATTTTTGGGGTGAAGAGTCTCTTCTCTTAATTATTTTTTATACTTCTACAAACCTTGCAGTACCTCCTGGCCTGATGGTATTTTAGCTATAATGCTAAATGATCTATACTGGTATTTCCAAACTGGCACCCTTCAGATGCTTCCAAATACAGTTCCATCAGCTCCAGCCACCATGGCCATAGTTCAGGAATATTGAAAGCCACAGTCTAATACACCTGGAGAGTTGCAGAATACTTACTGAGAATGTCCATTCTTGGCTGGCATGACAGAGGCATGGAAAGAAAGGGTTAGCTCCTACCACTGCATAGGAGAGCATGGAACACATTAGAATAGTTACTGCTGAAGGAAACTCCTGTTCTCTAACTCTGTCTCCAATGTCTATATATTGCCAAAACCAATTAGTGGTGTAATTATTAAGAGAAAAGGAAATGGAGCAAGGAAAGCCCCCACTCAGAAAAGCTGGGCAAAACCTGAAGTACACAGAGAAAAACAAGTGAATGCACAAAATGTTGGTCTCTTCTGCAGGAAGGGATAGATGCCTCTGTCACATCAACCAAGAATAGAGTTTGATGGTAAGCATTTGGAATTCATTTCTCAGGTTGGTGTAAAAGTTATATAACACTCATAAAATGGGTGGGATAATGGCTGACATTAATTGGGAAAAACACATTTGAAGAACTCATCTTCCGAAAGCCATCACACCTAAGATGAATGTGCCTAACGTGTGGTGGGCTGGGATTACTTTATGTCTTGCATGAAAAATTCTTGCTCTGCCATTGTATCATTGGTGGAGATGACTGTAACTCACATGAAATTAATAATGAAGTGAAATGGCCTGACAGTCAACTTTTTGTACCTTGATGGCCACATGAGGACTTTGACATGAAATCTGGAGGCCGCACAATGAATTACATTTTTGTATTATAAAGTGTTTGCAATATATTTATTTACTATACACAATAAATTTATTTAATTAATCATTAAGCAAGGGAGAAAACCAATATGAGGTCTCAGTTGACTTAAGAATGCTTTATGGGCCTGTGATCTCACAGATATCATAGGCAGTTCCCAAGCACAATGACCGCTCGTCTGGGCTGGCCCGTCCCTTTCTTCCCTGTATCTCCCACCCAGAAACCTTCCCACTTGACTCCCCTGGTCCCTCCTTCCTTCTTGGAATAGGCATGGAGCATCCTGTACTTGAGTTGACCAATTCTCTGCAGCATGCCCTGCCTGCTCCTGCTGACAGGTGCAAAGGCATTCAGCTCCTGAGCACCTTTGCACTCATCAGTTGGAGCAATGTGGGGTATCCTGGGGCAAGCTCTCATAAGGAATCAGGAAGAGAGTGGGCCAGGTTGGTGGCCATGGGAGAGCTTACTCCAATCATGCCTATGCTGTCACTGGGATCCAGACCGGGGGGGGGGGGGGGGGGCTCTGAAGACAAAAATTGGAAGTCACTGTGGAGACACAAAAAGTCAAACAATGATCCAAAAAATAAGCAGGACACATATAGGAGGTGGAAAGAAAGACAGGTCACTAAGGAAATGAAAATTGAGCTAAGGTTTGCAATAGATGCTAAGAATAAGCAGTGAAGACTGCAATTTGCTAACATGTGACAGAGAAATGACAGAATGCCTCATCTATTTTACTTAGTAAGTCTTCTCCTCAGAGTAGAATTTATTTCCTATCAGGTGCATAACAAACAGGATGAGGGGTAGCACTGCATGTTGACATTGACATTGAAATGCAAGGAATAAGGTTCCAATGGATTGCATTTTAGGGTGTTAAAGGATCTGGTAGAAAGACTCATACAACTTGTATCTCATAACTTTGAGAAATCCAGAAAAGTATGAAAAGTTCCAAACCACTGGAGGAGGGCAAATATCATCCCTATATTAAAAATGGCTAAAAGAAAGATCTGGGGAATTGCAGACCCATCCGTCTGACATCTGAAGGAGTGCTTACATCCTTATATGCCCAGCCGCCCCCTGAGATCAGCGGGAGAGGCCCTTCTCCGGGAGCCCTCCATGGAAGAAGTTAGGAGGGTGGTTACTCGGAGGAGGGCTTTCTCAGCGGTGGCGCCTAAGTTATGGAATGCGCTCCCCAGAGAGGTCCGCCTGGCGCCGTCGTTATTTGTTTTATTTAAGCAGTATTTTAAATGTTAATATTATTGAATTTTATTTGGCCAGGGCGGCTTGTTTTATAGTGTATGTTTTATATTATATATTTGTATTTTATTGTATATATTTTAAAATGTTATTTTAATCTTTTTGTTGTAAGCCGCCCCGAGGCTTCGGCGAATGGGGCGGCATAAAAATGTTTTAATAAATTTAATAAATAAATAAATAAAATAAAATCTAGAACAGATTATGAAGCACTCAGCCTGGTGGCTTCCAGTTGGATGTCAGGTAGTATTTCCTGATGATTAGGACCCCTAGGATATGGAATGGGTTTTCAAGGGAGGTGGTTGAGGCCCCATTGGTGAGGGCGTTGAAGGAAAGAATGGACAACCACATGCTGGAGATTACATGAGCGAAGCCGGTTGGAGCCAGGGGTCAGACTAGATGCCCTTGGAGGCCCCTTCTGACTCACTTTGTTTCTATGTTTCTAATCCAGTGAGGTAGGTTAGGCTGAGCATGAGTAACTGGCCCAAAGTCACCCAGCAAATTTCATAGTGGAGTGGGGACTTGAACCTAGATCTCCCAGGCCCCCAATCCAACATTCTTAATCACTCCACCACACTGGCTCTTGAGTTGTCTTGCTGGTCAAGCTCTGCCATGTCAAAGACGTCACTGCATCTGGATAAGTTGTTCCGACTCAGAAAGAGCAATTTCTGCTATGCTTTCAATAAGCTCAGGCTGGAACTTGAAACTAGGCTCATGTGCACTTTTGGTTATGAATGCACTGCTTCTTCTTTATAGCCTGGTTGGCTGCTAAGGACAATCCTTAGCCCAGTAAAACCATCAGAACAAAAAATCAGGATCAGAAAGTAGGGAACAAGGAAGCAAAAAGTTGAGACTATCAGGAAAGATAAATAGTGAGGAAAAGTGAATTACAACAGGTATATTGTTGTCTAATAACTGAGAAGAGCTCCAAGAATGAGGACTATCCTAGGTAAACTCAAGAAAATAAACAGGAGCTTGAGCTAGAAGACAATATCTTCCTTCAAAGATCACTAATCTTATGAACCCTACCCCTTCTTCAGTTTTGAGATGCAATAACAACACATTGTTTGGATGCCTCCTCACACCAACCAGAAAAGGATTATGATACCAGTTATGTACATATACAGAATAAGTATTGTACAAATCTACAAACAATGTTGTTATTATGTGCCATCAATTCATCTCTGACTTACAGCAACTACATGAGTGAAAGCCCTCCAAAATGTCCTATCTCCAGCTGCCCCACTTCTAAGTTCAAGGCTCTGCAAATAATGGCTGTGTAATATATGCAATTGGAATACGTATGTATGTTAGATTTATTTATTAGATTTTTGTCCCACCTTTTTTTTACAACAAACTCAAAGTGCCTTACATCATTCTCCTCCTGCTCTCCATCTAATCCTTACAATAACAACCCTTTGAGGTAGGTTGGGCTGAGAGTTCATGAGAGACCAGTTGGCTTTATGGCTGAGCAAGGAGTAGTTCTTGCTGAGCAGTCCCAGTTCTGCACTTGTTTAATCACTATACCGCATTAAAAGTCTCAAAAAGAAATATTAAAATAGGAACTGTTCCTATGTAAAAATAAATATTTATGTATGTATATATTCCTATTAAGTCAAAATAGTCCATTTTTACGTAATGTTAAGAAAAAAGTGAAGAAAACAGCTTTGTTGTGTGTAGCAATTAGTTTATCGGACTAAAGCATATTCATACAATTAAAAGGGAGGGGGCAGAAAGCTCAACAGGAAAAAAGATTATAGTTACCAAATTGGGCTCTATTGATATACAACACTTAGAAGAAATTAAGTGGTTTAAACAATTCAGTTTTTTTTTTTTTTTTTAAGATTGGCTATCCTTTCCATAGTGACTTGTTCTTCCTACCTGGGCTGTTGTCACTTGTCTTTTTAGGGCTCATTGGTACAGTCGCCTGTTCAGCTACTTCTTTTTCTTTTCCTTTGCGACGAATTGGACTCAAAGAAGGTGGATTTGTTAGAGATGGTAATGTTGCCTTAAAAAAAGACCTGTCATCAGTAAAAAAAAATCAACCATATTCCCAAAGCAATAAACCATGGACATTGATGCAGTAATGCAGGAAAACAAAGATTAGAAACTAGTTTGTGATTTTGCTGGCATTACAGCCAGGGTATGACTAAACATGGAATAGCTCTTAAATGCTAGCACAGAAACTGGAAAAATATACTACTGTAAGTGAAGTGTTTAAAAATCTTCAACTCTAATTGATTAACTCACTTTCTAAGTGATTTTTAGGAGAGTTACCCTACAAAGAACTTATTTTTAAAAAGCCTTTTGTATCTAGTTAAACATCTTTAAAATTAGAAAGCTTCAGCAGCACACTACCTTCAGTTAGGGCCAGCTGAAACATCTTACGAGTATTGACTTAATATCATGACTTGCTCATAATTTCACTTGGCCTGAACAGAGTGCAGAGACATGTTAGCCGTATCATAAAAATATAGTTATACCTTTATTGCTGGACCAGGAACAACATCATCCAATACGTGAGCACAAATATTAACAACCTTCAGCAAATGGGAAAAAAATTGCTCTACTAAAGCAACAAGGGTTTTGTCTGCTAGAGCTGGCCAAGGTTCTTCTTGCTTAACAGCACCAACATTAGATTCATCTTCATTATTCCAAGGGCTCTTCAAAGATTTTGAAGCACTAGCTGAAATCATAACAAGAATATTTTTAAACATAGTTTTCATTAAACAAAATACTGAAGAAAAGCACAAAGCAAGTAAAATCTTAGTAACATGTGTAAAAAGTACAATCTTTGTAACTTGTCCTTTGTGCCCATGTGAGCACAAACGATGTGGCCAGGCAGGGTTTGGTTGGGATCAGCAGGGACTTTGAGGCCTTGGGGAAGAAGAGAGCTAAAGGCCCAAGTGGCCTTCTTGTCAATCTTACCGGTCTGAGGATTGGGGCCAGGAAGGGACAGGAGGGTATCCAAGGGGAATGACTGGCTTAGGGTGTGGTGCCAGAAGGAACACTTCGGGTTCCTCGACCACGGCACTCGGTTTCTTGCCAATGGACTTCTGGCAAGGGACGGGTTACACCTCACAAGGATGGGGAAAAGGTCCTTTGGAGACGCTCTAGTGAGCTTCACCCGAAGACTTTAAACGGAGCCGGGGGCGGGGGGGAGTTCAGGCCCCCCAGTAATGTGGCTGCACTGGACAAGTGTGGGGAGAGGATCAGGGCTCTGGGATCAGGGTTTTAGAGGTACTGCAGGGACTGATAGGACTCCTACAGAGAGGGGCCAGGTATCAGGGAGGATGGGAGGAAGGAGGAGGCTGGGAACTCCAAGGAAAGGAAGTGATGGAAAGGAGCTGAGGTGCATGTACACCAATGCTAGGAGCATGGGTAATAAGCAGAAAGAACTTGAAGTTCTCCTGGGAATAGGAGGGTATAACCTGCTTGGAATTATAGAAACTTGGTGGGATGAAAGGCAAGTCTGGAATGTGAACACAGAAGAGTATCACCTTTTTAGAAAGGACAGGAAGGGAAAGAAAGGTGGGGGCATGGCTTTATATGTCAGGGAAGGGATAGGATGCAGTGAGATAGAATGCAGCACAGATGGGGATTCAGTAGAGGCAGTCTGGGTGAAACTTAGGGGTTTTGACAAGGAAAAAGACCTGACAGCGGGGGTACATTATCGCCCTCCAGGTCAACTAGAGACCCTGGATGATGTCCTGACAGGCCAGATTCTAAGGATATCTCGGGGGAGAGACACAGTAATTATGGGAGATTTCAATCTCTCAGATATTACTTGGGAGACTCACTCAGCGGTGACAGCCAGGTCACGTTGCTTTCTAGAAGTTTTAAGGGAGGGGTTTTCACACAGAGGGTCCGAGAGGCGACGAGGGAGGGAAACATCCTTGACTTGGTCTTGACCAATAGGGAGGAGCTGATAGATGAACTTCAGATTAGGGAAGCTCTGGATGCAGGTGATCACTCTATCCTTTGCTCTGAGAACAGGGGACTGCGGACGTGCAGCAGGTCGAGCACTAGAAGCTGGGACTTCAAGAGGGCCAACTTTGGCCAACTGAAGGCCAGACTGGGGAAAGACTCCTGGGATAGGTTACTGGAAGGTAAGGGAGTTGAGGAGGGGTGGATAGCACTCAAAGGGAGGTTTTGGAGGCGCAACCCTTGACGATACCTCTAGTCAGTAAGGAGGGGAGGCGGAGGAGAGTGCCACCATGGATGCGTAAGGAGGTGGTTAGAGGGATTACATGAAAGAGGAACCTCCGTAGGAAATGGGTACTGGGGGAAATGGACAAAAGGGTATACCGGGAGGAGGAGGCCCGTTGCAGAAGGATTCTTCGCAAGGCTAAGGCTGATTACGAGCTGAGACTTGCCAAGAATATCAAGAGCAACAAAAAGGGCTTCTTTCAGCATGTAAATAGGAAGAGGAAGGGGGGACGAGTGGTGGGACCACTAAATACGGAGGAAGGAGATTCAGAGACTGATATGAGGGAACAGGCACAGATGCTAAATGACTATTTTGCCTCTGTGTTCTCCCCAAACCAGGACGGGGGATATCCGCATAGGAGATTAGATGAGGCTGGGGTCTTAGGGGCATAGATTAGAGTCACCCCCCTGAAGTTAAGGGGCTCCTCAGGGCATTGGACATCACAAAGGCGCCAGGCGCTGACGGGCTACACCCAAGAGTATTTAGAGAGTTGGCAGGGGTTCTCTCATGCCCGCTGGCCTCCATTTTTGAGACCTCGTGGAGAATGGGTGAAGTTCCAGAGGACTGGAGGGTGGCATCAGTGGTCCCAATTTTCAAAAAGGGTAGTAGAAGGGACATGGGGAATTATAGACCTGTTAGCCTTATGTCCATTGTAGGAAAAACAATGGAAAGGCTCATAATAGAGAGAGATCTAGTGATGCTAGATAGGGAAGGGGGACTTACAGACACACAACACGGCTTCCGCAAAAACAGGTTCTGCCAGACAAACCTTGTGGAATTCTACGACAAGGTTTCGAGATGGCTAGATGGAGGGGATGCAGTGGATGTGGTATACCTGGATTTCAGCAAGGCCTTTGACAAAGTGCCCCATGATATCCTGGTGGAGCAACTGAGAATTTTGGGATACAGCAAAGCACTGTCCGGTGGATTAGGGCATGGTTGACTGACCGAAAGCAGAAAGTAACCATTAGTGGGGAATCATTGGGATGGCGGCCAGTGACAAGCGGGGTCCCCCAGGGCTCTGACCTGGGACCGATCCTGTTTAATCTTTTCATTAATGGCATGGAAGAATGGGTGAACAGTCTGATCAAATTCGAAGACGACATTAAAACTGGAGCAGTGGCCACAACTGAGGAGCAGGTACTCCAGATCCAAAAGGATCTGGACAGACTATGGAAGTTGGCAGGAGACAACAGGATGGTGTTCAATGTGGATAAGTGCAAGGTCTTGCACTTGGGGCATAGGAATGGCTGTCATAAGTAAAGGTTAGGTGACAAGTGGCTGGAGAGCAGCACTTGTGAAAGGGACCTCGGGGTACTGGTTGACTGCAGGCTAAACATGAGTCAGCAGTGTGATGCAGTGGTCAAGAGGGCAAACGCCACCCTTGCTTGCATAGCCAGAAGTGTGGCTTCTAGATCAAGAGAGGTATTACTACCACTCTACACGAATCTGGTGCGCCCGCAACTGGAGTAGTGTGTTCAGTTTTGGGCCCCTCATTGCAGAAAGGATATAGCCAGGTTAGAGTCAGTGCAGTGTAGGGCCAGAAGGCTGGTGGCCGGTTTGCAGGGGATGGGGTATGAGACAAGACTGAGGGAACTGGGTCTCTTCAGCTTGGAGGAGCCTCAGAGGGGATATGTTGGTGACATACAGGTATGTGAGGGAATGTCACATGGAGATGGGTAGAGACCTGTTCTCCCCTGCAGAGGAAGGCAGGACGTGCTCCAACGGAGCAAAGCTCAGGGAGCCAAGGTTCCATTTGGATGCCAGGAAGCATTTCCTGACGGTCAGGACCTCGAGGGTGTGGAATGGGCTGCCACGAGAGGTCGTTGAGGCCCCATCGGTGAGGGTGTTCAAGGAAAGGCTGGACGTCCACATGGTGGGGCATGTCGTGAGTGGAGCCGGCTGGTGCCGCAGGTCAGACTAGATGGCCCAGGAGGCCCCTTCTGACTCGCTCTGTTTCTATGTTTCTATGTATCTGTAAACTCAGAATGTGTGTATTTGTGTGTGTGTGTGTGTGTGTGTGTGTGTTAAAACAGAACTTCTTTTTGTAAACTGCAATAACATAAGAGACCTGATTGTTTAAAGTAGGATTAAACCTGCAGGTACAGAAAAGCTACATAAACAGAAAATACAAAGTTCAGCAGAACATTATTTCAATGGACTGCTCTTAATACTGACTATATCAATTAGTCTGCAACTTACAGATGACTATAACTAACACTTTATAATCTCATGGAACATTGAACATAAATCTACTGTCAGGTTTTAATAGTGAGAGTTGTACCACAGTCTGTCTGTGGACCAAGTGGGACCAACCAATTCCAGCTGCATATGTATTGGAAGTATCTGCAAATCACTCTTTCATACAGGGCATATGAAGCATGGCTCTAAAAAGCTAGAGTGAAAGACACTAGTGCTGCCTTTCTCCTACATCTGGACTGATCCAGTTTGTGACAGAAAGCAGGTTGGCACAGGCAGAGATGCACCCACTTTGCTGGCACAGCATGGAGACCAAGAGAGGTGGGGCCACAGGTACAGGGTCCTGGTGTCAGAGTAGAGCACCCTGCCCCTGTCCCAGGACAGGAGGTTGTGCTACAGGGGGAGACAGAGGAATGTCTGCCTGGAGAGGTGGAAGAGGTGAAGGAGTCATGGCTGTCTTAACCACCATGGAGTAACCAAGGTGCAGGTAGCCCTGGCCCTCTGAATTTTGGCCACTACCCTGGTGATGACCAGAAAGGGTGGGGAGGCATAGTACGGAGCTCCTAGCCATTTGATGAGGAAGGGATGCAGTCCCTTGCCCTGCTCTGGAACAGGTCTGCTTGCACTTGGAGTTCTGGGGAGTGGCAAATAGGACCACCTGGAGAGGGCCCCATTCCTCAGAGTAGTCGAGAAAAAAGGAAGTCTCTAGTTCCCATTCGGAGAGCAAGTTGGTGTGGAGATCTTCATCCACTGCAAAGACGTCTATGAACCAGAGCTGGAGAGGTCTCATCTGGAGTCATGCAAGCTGCAGCAATGACATCATGGATGCCATGAAATCATGGTGTGAGTGGTGGAGTGTGCCACAATCCTGACAGACATGGCCAATGTGGTGAGAGTCTCTGCCTGTGGTTGTGGGAGGAATGCTCTAGCATAGGGGTGGCCAGGTGAGCCCCTATGAGGAGGGTGGACTGTGTAGGGTAGAGAACAGATTTGTCATCATCTTTGAGGAGACCAAAGTCCCACAGGAGGCAGCATGTGGTATGCAGTGCTTGTAGGAGGTCTACCAGGAGCCAGTCGTCCAGTTAGGGGACAACCTGGACACCCTGAAGCCTGAGATGGGCGTAGACCACTGCCATGCATTTAATAAAGACATGGGAGGCAGTGGCCAGGCCAAAGGAGAAGACAGAGAATTGGAAGCAGAGGAAGTGCTGTAGGCTGGATGGATTGTTATATGAAAATATGCATCTTTCAGGCTGATAGAGGCAAACCAGTCTCCCTGGCTGAGCAAGGGGAGGATGCTGAGGAGCATCCAGAATCTCATGGTAGTAATGAACTTATCAACACCTCGAAGGTCCAGTATCAGCCTAAGGCTTCTGTTGAATTTAGGCACTGTGAAGTACCTTGAGCAGAAGCCTCTGTCCTGGTCTTGGATCAAGTGAGTGATTGCAGCAAGGCGGTGAAGGACTGTGGGAGTGGTGGTGAGCACTCCACCTGTGGACCCTGGCAGAAGAGTGATTACTGGAGTCTTCACTAGGCTCGCAACATCAGTGGGAAGTGAGGTTCCAGTGTCATGGGCCAGGGGTGGCATTGCAAGTGGTCCCACATTGGGGGAAGGCAAGGAGACAGCGTGAGGCCAAGGCCTTGACCTCCAAGCGTGGCAGGCACAGTCATGGGCCCTGTGTCTGCAGCTTGTTTCCATGGCATTCCATGTGATGTCGCCACATTCCCGATGTTGGCCGCAATCTTGCACATGTCCCGTGTTGCGTGTCCAGGTCCGTGGGAGAATGACACTGGCAGCTGCAGTTTTCCAAGAGATCTGGGCTCCCAGAATTGGTGAGTGCTTGTTCTTCGAGGCTCTCAGTCTGGCAGTGGAGGCAGTGGCACAAGTCAGGAGTCCTACGGTGGACCAGCCCTGCAGCATGAGGCTCCAAAGAGTTGGAGTTGGTGTAAGAGACATGGTGGTTACTTGCTGTAGAAGGCGCAGGCGGCAGGCCACATGCTGGCGATGGGCTGTGCATCTGGCTCCTGGCCACGGAGGGGGAATGCGACTCTAGGGAATCTGGATCTGGGGCCGTGGGGGTGCCATCCAGGGTGACCCTGGGGTCTGGAGTGCACAGGTGGTCCTTTGGAGATGCTGGTGCTGGAGGACTGGGAGACCTGGTGGCGTGGGGCTTCTTATTCCTGTGGGCAGCTGTGCTTCCAGAGGGCCCCACTGCTGGCATGGCAGGCCTCTTCCTCATGGTCCTTTTGGTTGGGCGCACTGGCTGATCAGTGGAAGGAGGATTCTCAGCCTCAGAGCAGGGGTCGCCTACACTCAGGGCTCTCTGCCAGACAGGCAGTTGGCCCTCTGCCTTTGCATTTGCTTCTTAAATGCTTGGCAGTGGTGGAAAGTCTCGATGATGCGCGCTTCAAGGCAGATGAGGCACTTCGAATGGCTATCCACAGCAGGCAACCAAGTGGCACATGAAGTACTGTGGTGGAAAGCCAAGTTGGTCATGTGTAACTAAGTAGAGTGCATGTGGAGAGGGAAAAGAAGTGATCCTTGTTCCTCTGGAGAGGGGAGGAAAGGTGAAGAGAGAGAGAGAGGAAGTGGGGGTGGCCTTGCCTCAGTTAGATAATAGTAAAGGAGGGAAGAGTATAAAAGATTTTGGGAAGGAAAATATGGATATAAATATATCTATGTATATGTATTTGTTGATATATTTTTAGTAAAGAGAACTAGCAGGTAAGAGATAAGCAGCAGAAGGTCCAAATCAGCAAAAGAACTGCAAGAGCGGTCGAAAGGAAACTGAGGGAATGGGTGGGAGCTCCCACTTTTATCCAAATCCTTGGGAGGGGGTGGGGAGGGGTTTCCGCCCACTCCATGATGCCGAGCTGTGGAAGATTCTCCATTCTAGGCCTTGTGCTGCGTGGCAAAGGCAATGTTTGTGTGATACACAGAGACCACAAAGAACTGGGCATGTTTAGCCTTCAGAAGTGAAGACTGAGGGGACTTCAAGTACTTGAAAGGCTGTCACAGAGGAAGAGGCCAGGATGATTTCTTGATCATCCCAGAGTGCAGGACATGGAATAACAGGTTCAAGTTATAGGAAACCAGATTCTGGCTGAACATCAGGAAGAACTTCCTGTTAGAGCAGTACAACAATGGAACCAATTACCAAAGGAGGCTGTGGTCTCTCTTGCACAAGAGGCATTCAAAATGCACCTGGACAGCCATCTGAGAGGGATGGTTTAAGTTAGCACTGAGCGGGGGGGGGGGGGGGTTGATCTGATGCCCCTCTGGCCCCTTCCAGCTCTACTATTCTATAATTCTTACCACTGGTTTGCCTTCTTTTTTGGTTCAGGAACTGGGTATTAGCTACAAGATGTTTGCAATAAGTCTTGAGGAAGGCTCTGCAGAAACGCAGGGACTTTATGTGTGATACGCAGAGACTTTATGTGTGATACACAGAGATCACAAAGAAAAATCAAACAAAACTGAAGCAGGAACCTGTTTTTGAAATCAGAATTAAACACGCATTTTATGAAAAAATACACACTTGGTTACTCCAAATTATTTTTATTTCAGTAAGAGGCATTTTCCTGCTAATATTTAACAATTAGGTGGCAGAAAATCTTACTGCTCAGTTGCAAAGCACTGAGATTTGCCATTAGATCCATATCTGCCTTCTGCCCACCTCTGGTAAAGATCAAAGGACAGAAGTGAGTATGCTTTGCTGATGGCAACTGAAAAAAACACCATATTTTAAAATCTGAGTTTAATCAAATAATTGATAATGAAGACGACAACATAAGTTACTAAAGTAGCCTTTAAATCAGGTAAAATGATAAAACACAGAGATAAAGGAATACTATACAAGAGATTATAGAAGGCCTGAGAGATGAACAATTAATATCTATATTTTCAGCTGTGGATCTCAATTGAATTTATACTTAAAAACATAACAGAGAATAAAGTAAAAAAGAAGCAAAACCTTAAAAACTTAACAGATTAAACCAAAAAGCCTTGAACACATAAAGGTATGACAAAAAGAAAGTTAAGACTACATTACTTGAACCCCTCAGGAAAGACTGTTGCAAAGCCAGAAAGTCACAACTGAAAAGACCCTGTCTCATGCTATCAACTGTGTTTTAAATGCTTGAAAGAAAGGTAGGGCTTCTGAGATTAATCTAAGTAACCAAGTCACTTCTTACAGTTTTGTAGATAACCAAGTTCATTTATATAATTACAGGGTGAAGCTACCACTTTCAATTGTGCTTGAAAATGGACAGGTAAGATGAGGAACTGTTGCATAACTGGCATGATACATTCCGGACATCAAGTTCCAGTTTATAGTCATACTAATATGTTTTATTATGATGATTTCACTGATTTATGAACTGCCCTTCTACTAAAAATTGCATTCATAATGTCTTACAAAACAACTTAGTAAAATAGTGCAATGAAACACATTGAAATTCAATAAAAGCATAATAAATACAGAAAACTATAGAATATTCTATATTAACTATAGTTCCCAAATACTCTTCAATAGTTTTCAAGGAAACCTATCTTGGAAGCATGAGAGGCTAAATTATAGTGCTAGTGATAAAACTGCTGATAAAACATTAAATGATCAATATTGAACTTTTCTCTTACCTGCAAGTAAGTTTCCCACCAGTATCAAAGCATCCTGATGGGCAGACAGATCCAGCAGGAACCAAGCTGATGAAAGAAGGGAAAGAACCAAACCAGCCATTCCAATAGTGCTATTCTTTTGAGACTCTTCTGTGGAGCTGAGTAGGGAGACACTGAAAGTTGAATTATGAAATTAATTTCCAGAAGAAAAAAATCATATACAACAGATGCAACACCATACATAGTTCATACTAAATTAAAAAATGAAATATTCAGGGGGCTTGTTCATCAATACTTATTTGGGGTAAAATCATAATTACCTCAAATGGCAATTACCCTTTCTCACTCTAATTGCCTCTAAAAAGCAGTGTATACTGAGGCACTCTTACCATGTCCCTGCTGTGTGCTACTCTGATAATAGCATGTTCAGGTTCCATAAAGCTCCACTGCACTTGGACAGAGATGAACATGTGAATTAGCTTTAAAATAGAAGAGCTCTTCAGGCTGATCACAGCCTGAGAGCCATTAAATAATTATGCCACATACTCAGATAGGAAAAGTCCATCAAAAAGATTCAATCACATCTGATCAAAATGCTGATGATCTCATTCCTCACTATCAGTATAACGTGTCTAATATCTTGATGTTTCTCTCTGAACATATCCTAAAATTCCCAAATGCCATACAGATCAGATTAAACCTGCTGTCCTGTCATGGTAGAACAACTTCTTACCAGAAATTCAGGTTCTTGAGGGAATCAGGAGGGCATGTTATATCCCCTCCCATATAGTCAGGAGGCAAGGTCAGATGATGATTAACTCATTCATGGGAGAGCTCCTAATCTCCCAGTCCAGATTGGACAAAGTCATGCTAAATTCCAAATATGAGGTAAAGTAACAAGAAATTGTTACACTGGGGGGCATAAAACAGAGAGAGGAAAAAACAAGAAATCTCACAAATAAAAATTACCCAGGGCAGCCTTCTAAAGGTTGGTGCCATCTAGATGTTTTGGACTTCAACTCCCATCATCCCTACCCAGCATGGCAAATTTTTAAGGATTCTGCCAAGTTATATTTCAAAATATCTGGAAGGCACCAGGTTGAAGAAGGCTGAAATGGAAATAAATTCCAGAAGTCTATTTTCCCATGCCACCATAACTGAGAAGAACAAAATAATTCCATCACCATCAGACAGAACTGGGTAGAATGCACACTTGGCTGCCTAAAACCAAGAATGGTATTGTTTACAAATTCCTTTTCCCCAATGGAAATAGGAAAGTATTCTTTAACTTTCAGGATATGAAATATCAGTATCTATCAAATGTTCATCTTTCTGTCAGTCTAGGGCATTCACAAAACTCTCCTTTAGTTTTGTTTCAAAAACATTAATTTTCTTCATGTCAGCTTTCTTCATTGTCCAGCTTTCACACCCACACATAGCGATCAGGAATAAAATAGTGTAGATACCCTTGGCTTTGGTCTCCAAGTAAAACTTCCTTACAATTGATATTCTTTTCTAGTTCCTTTACTGCTGCCCTCCCAAGTCTCGGTCTCCATTGAATTTCTTGGCAGAAATAACAGAACCCCTAAATTATTATTCATTACCCTCTGCAGTTGAGTTTTATTCAGTGCTCTGTATACCAGATGTAGGCCCTAAGGCACACTGAAAGAGTTGACTTGGATACCTACTTTGACAATCAAAACTTTCTCACAAAAATACACAACTACCTTCAAGCTTCCTGTACCCTGCCATTCTGAGAACTTTTCTCATATTCAGTCTCTGCTGGCTATTCTCCAAGTGTGTCAGGATAAGGCAAAAGGAGAAATGAAACTTTCTTGGGATTGATGCAATCAGTCATCAGGCAAAATATAAAGATTAGGACTAAGTACTGCCCTGATTTTATAAACACATTCATGAAAACCTGTGGTTTATAAGGACCCTGAAATACAAACATGGACACCATGAAAACAACTTTAAGGAGCAGAACCATAAAATGCATCCCAGCCAGGTGCTCAAAGGAACAGTAAAAGAGCATAATGATGACCCTGTTCAAATACAAGGTAGGAAAGAATGTACCACGGATGCGTATATTAATGCCACTATCTTTAAAAGTGAAGTATTACAGCAGGAAAAGAGGAACAATTCCTTCAACAATCCAAGATATTCTTGGGAGCTCTACCTGGCATTTCAAATTATTCATACTAAGCTCATTGGAAAGATCCTTATGTGAGGACTCCAAGATATCAGGAATATACTTCTGGCCCAAAGTTTGTCCCTGTTTAGCACAGTAACATGATAATATCATTGAATATATTCAATTAACAGGGTTGTCCTGGTGGTATCCAAACCAACCATCATACATTCTATAAGATCAGGACATGGGTGTACACCTAGCACCTACTAGAACAGATTGTTGCCCCCCTCCAGAAATGACAAGTTTATCATGTTTATCAGTGCTGGACACAAGATATGCCTCTTTCTTTTCAGAATCCAGCTTGAATGTCAGGGACATTTCACTTTATATATGGTAAAACTCTGTATCTTGAACATCATTTTGTTTGCATGGGAAATGGGTACAATGGTCCTACAGTTGCTACACTTATTTGCATCTCCTTGAACATTTCTAATCTTTGGGCCTTTATCTTGTTTTCTATGTTTGTTGACATAGTCTTCTTAGGATATGGACTGATTCAGTCTATGTAGCTTGGAACAGTTCTAGTCACACCCTGTCTACTCTGTTTTATTCCTTCCAAGTGTTTTCAGAGAAGTTTTCACTTTGCTTTTTAAAATTGCAGATCCTTTGATTCCTCCTCAAAGTAATCTATCTTCCTTTTATCTCTTCTGTATAGTTACTTTTATTTATTTATTAAAACATTTCTATGCTGCCCCTTGCCAAGGCCTCGGGGCGGCTTACAACATCGAATACTTCCATACCTTGCCTCCCCCTTCTCTTTATTTTACCTTGGTCAGAAAGTATTTTCCTCTGTTGGACTTTCAGCATCCCTAATTCTAGTTCTGGATTCCCCTTTGAGTTCCTGGATCTTCTGGAAGAGGTTTCTTGTTTCTCTTCTTGTGTTATCCTCTTCTATTTCTATGGTCATTCTAGCAGGTTTTTTTAATCTCTGCATGATAGTCACTGAAAAGTTGCATTGAGGATTCTGATTCTATTTCTGTCACCTTTTGCTTTTGTTTCTCACCTGCTCTTAGCAATTGTGTTTCTTCTGTCATCTAGGCTTTTTCTTTCTTTTTGTTATAGGAACTTTTTGCATCCTTCCCTAGAATTGTCTCTGGTTTTAGTCTACAGTTGCCTAGTGCATGGTAATGCAAATTTGTTCTTTCTGTAGCCTTCAAATTCCTTAGGAATGTTATTTAAGTGGTATTTTAGCACTATGCTCTAGTTTGTAATCTTTTTAGCTTTAGTCTGATTTTTGATATTAAGAGTCTGCGATCATTCCCACTACCTTCTCCTGATCTTGTTCCGACAGCTTCTCCATCATTTATGCTATGTTATTTCAGCACTGGCCATCTGGTGATGTCCATGTGTATATTAGTATGATTGGTTTCCTGAAGTTACCTATTTGCTGTTATATGATCTGCAACTGTGCATGTAAGACAAAGAGTGGAAATGGCATATCTGCAATATGCCAGAAAGATAGCTAACTTTCAGGGAAATGTGACTATCAGGACTTGTATGTCTCTGATTCATGGGATCAAAAACACATTGATCTACTAGAGTTGAAGTGAGAGCCTATAAGGGCAAAGGATCGAGACAAATGCACTGAAAAAGGAGAAAATTAGAAAACACAAAAAAGAATAGGAAGGTTCCTTAGAAGCTAA
>NW_025336598.1:5850513-5930954 GCF_004798865.1 Varanus komodoensis | reverse complement strand
GCAGGACCAATATAGGAAACTGGGATATGTGTGACTGAATCACTTTTGCTGTCCCTGCCTCCAGACTAGATGGACGAAGATATCCAGAAAGATAAACAACTCCTTCCTGTCTCCATTAATGGAGCTACTGACCAGGGAGTTAAGTGCTGGCTGGGTTCAGATATAAGGACAGTGGAAATTGCAGTGACATGGCATGTCATTATGTCTAAATGCAGCAACCATGGTGAAGAGTGGTAAGAACGGTCTCTGTGTAATCATACAAAGAAACAACAATCTGTCTGAGGGTTTTCACACTTCACAATTACTTGTTTTCACATCTGAACCCAGAAACCATGCTTTTGTGTTGTTTCCATGTTTCTTCCATAGAGTTCTGCACAAAGAGTGGTCATGACTGCAGTAAATGCTCCTGTGTGCTCTTGTTACTGTCCACATGTGTCTAGCAATTGCTAGCTTGCAGCCAACAGTACTCTCATTGGCCACTCTGTGCTCCCCTCCTTCGTTATGCTTTTTTTCTTCTTCCATGCCTTGCCTTCAAATGCCCACTTGCAGTTTTGGAATTTTAGCAACAGCAGGGCAATGCTGCACCACCTCCATCAGCAGTGACTTTGGAGATGGCTCTGCCTGTCAGTTCCATTCAGTGACTGCAGGTTGCTTTAGTATCACCTGGAAATTGTCTAGTCTCTTGAAAAAGTGACCATATGCCCTGCCTCTTTTACATTTTTGGAGGCTTCTTTATAGCACAGGGAACTTTTTAAATAGCCCAAAACTCTATTAGATAATAAATCGTGAAGGTACTGTTGTTTTCTCATCCAAGTAAAAATACAAAATTTTGTATGAAATTAAAAGGACTCAATAATTTGATACTATGATTTTGAATTTCTTAGTTTAAAATTGGCATTACAACATTAAGACCTGTCTTAAGATCCAATCTTGCATTTACTTGTTGCTCACACTGGAGAAAGAAACCAGTCTCTTTTTTCCGTTTGTGGGTGGGACGGACTTCTGCCTTGTCGTCGTAATTGGTCCATACGCTTTAAACTCCTCCTAAGTTGGGCATTTGCCAAATCCACTGTTATGCCTTCTTGTTCTCCTGAACTTTGTCCAGCAGTCCCAGAGTCAGGAGCCGGGGGAGGGGACAACTTGTTCAGGCACCTCAGAGCTAGGATGAGGGAAAGCTATTCTTTCAGACGCCTCACCGTCAGTCTGCAAGGAGGCTATTCGCTCAGGGGCTAAGGGATCAGGCTGTGGGGAGGCTAGTTGCTCAGAAGTCTCAGAGTCAGGCTGCAGAGGGGCTGTCTGGGCACTGTGCCCCAAGTATAAGTCCCCTTGTTCCAATGCCTGATTCTCACTGTTAGCTCCAGCCTCTTCCTCACGAGTAGATGCCTCTGTCATGCCGTCAGGCATGACAGTATCAGATCAAGGTCAGGGAATTTCTAGGAAGCAGGGAGAGGAGTTGTTAGTCCAAACTAATGGGGATGACAGCTAGCCAGCCCATGGAAAAAAGGAAATAGCACAACAGATGATGCCATTGCCAGTCAGGTCTGACAAGCAGCCTGGTCTACCAATACCAGAGCAGGAGGAAGAGGAAGAGGGGGAGTTGGGACTGGGAAAGTTGCACAGTAGGAGCTGAGCAGTTTCTCTGACATCAAGGTACCACCCCCTGAGGAGGTGATGCTGAATGCTAGAAGACAGCACAACCTGGAAATACAGCTAATGGAGAAATGGGAAGAGCACAGGAGAGCTAGGTTTCAGGGTGCCCTGCTTGCTGGGATACATGGGCAAAAGCAGTATAAAGAGATCAAAAACTGAGGATTGCCAGAGAGGGCTCAATACTTCCTCTGGATGAACTCAGAGATGTGTAACAATAAAGCCTCTTGAAAAGAAACTCTGGAGCTGCATGTTTACTCTGAGGCTGTGCATCGCAACAGATTCCCAGATGTGAAGTAAGAGAGCTGTTTCTGACCTCAAATTTGGGAACCAAACTACCCTATGAAGCTCAGATGCTATCTAAGGGCCAAATGATTTTTCCCTCCCAGAGCTAAGTATTACATTTCTGCTTACTCTCTTTAGCAGGTGTTTATGTCTTTGTATTACTCACTAAATATCACAAAAATGCAGCTATAGAAAATGTCAAACACTAAAAAGAAAATTATCTCTGCAATTCTCAAGTATCTGACACTTACCTTAACTGGGAAGAGATTTACTCCTCATTTTTAAACACAAAAGAATTAAACAGTATTTTTGAATAATCAAATGTTCTATATGTAGATGTTAAACTAAGCTTCATTTTCTCAGTCTAGAGCAAGTAAACTCGGGTGAAATTTCTGTTACTGAAGGAGCATTCACTGCTTTTGTAAACATGAATTCTAGAAGCTTGTATAATGGAGGAAGAAACATACCCACAGTGCCATCCTACATTCCAGGTGCAAACTGGGAATGTTGTGGACAAAAGACATAAAGCTTCACAGCAACCAAACTGAAATAGAAAGAGAAAATACACTGCTATCAGTAGCATAGGAAATATGGAACGTGACACACCACACCCACATTTGCCTACATTATATATTCTGAGATAAAAATAGTATAATCATACAGAGGTTAAAAAACACGGTATATGGCAATCCTATGCACAATTACTCAAAAGTAATTTCCATTGAGTGCACTGGTACTTTTAAAAACATAGCTGGTGAATTACTTAAGTCATGCATACATTTAAAAACTCACAGTTAAAGACCTTGATGCTGATGTTGTCAAGGCATGCGAAACTGCTGAAATAACCCTAGAAATGTTATTTTCCATTGTGACATCTGATGGAGTTTGCAGCATGTCATATCCTCTGTATGTTCTAGAAGAAAATGTTTACAAAAGCTGAATAGTAACTTAATAAACTAAGAAAAATATAATTAAAGAACCAACTTCACCAACTCACATTATCTCCTACAGCCCACTTTGTAGTTTGTGCCTTGCCTATATTCACCCATGATTTAACATGACAGACTTACATTAGAGCAGGGGTCAGGAAGTGCTGGTTCACAGGTGTGCACTGCCTGGCCCAGAGGCAGAGAAATCACTCTGTCCCACTCAGTGTGACTTAAGCAAGCCCTCTTAGTTTATATGTTGAGTGAAAATGAAATAGAAATGACTTTTTCCCCATCCTGCACTCCTTTAGCTGCTCACTTCGTTACCCAGCCAAGTAGAACATAAAAGGCAGGCATGGGAAGGGGAAGGGGAAGAGTGATAAAGTGAAGGTTGGTAATGATCTTAACTAAAGATCACCTCTCCCTCCACTCAAACATCTTGACAGAGAAAGTGGGATGATGATCACATTAAGATAAAGTGACTGCAGCAGTTCTGTTGCAATATAATGTGGCTCTGAAACATTATACCCATGGGAACACTAAAAGAAAAGTTCCCCAATCCTGTTTTGATATCTGGACATGGCAAGCATTCAGAATTGCCACATACAGAATTAAGCATAGAAGCATGCACTTATGACATACTTTTATTTCTTCCTGTGATCAGGTGTTATTTATGTAAATGCTATTTTTCAAGCAATAGCTAACAAAACTAAGTTCCCCCTACAACACTATAAGAGAAATTACCTATTTTGGAGGTGTTATCCTTTTATGTGCCAAGCTAACCAATTTCTGTGATAGCATTTCTGAGAGTTTAAAAATTCATCTTAAACATTATTTTTAACTCAAACTTGCTTGACTCCCAGAAATATCATCTTTGCTTGGGTTAGAGGGAAGGACTATAGCAAATATAAAATTCCAAAGACCTTAATCTGAACCTTCATATCCACTGTGTTTAGTGGATATGAAGAGGATTCAGTAGATGAAAGAATGTGCAAAGTATCCTCATTTGGATCTGATGACCTGGAGAAGTTAGTTTTTCTTACTTGAAAAACTGAACACAAATGTAACATGTGTTTTAGTGTAAACACCTTAGTGTATCTGGTCTCAATTGAAATACAAGGTAAAGATATAGTAAATATAGTAAGATGTATTTTACAAAACAGCTCATAATTAAGCAGTCAACCTTAACAACATCACACATACCTTAATCAATCTAACAGTTCAAACTATATCACATTTACCAAAATGCTGACCTGTGCAGAAAAAGGTAGGCTGTCATTTTTTGAATGGTCATCTCTGCATTCACACACAGGAGCTCTGCCTGTTTGGAAAGAGTCCAAATCTAATTATTTCTATTTCGCGGGAACCCTTCCCTTGACATGAGGGAAGGGTCCCCGCTTGATCCTCAGTTAATATAGCCATATGACTGCCACTGTGGTCCTATTTCAGGTAGCACAGGATCCCAGAGGCCTGCATGAATCCCAGAGAGGGCAACTGGGTTACCAGAGGGCAACATTGAAGTGGGGAAGGAGGGTGGGATTGTGTGAATGCACAAATGACAACTCAGAATGAGAGTTACAGGTGAGCAACCTGCCCTTCGCCTTCATAGTCTCTGTGTATCACACAAATGGGCGAGTAGCAAGCTTACCTCATGGAGTCGGGCAGTGTTGCTACTGAAGAATTGATGATAAGACTAAAGGAGAGACTTGAGTTTCCCCTGGATATGCCCATACATGGGTTTAGGAAGGAGGCAGTCCTATGACCCTGAAAGACAATACTATGCCAGTGCCTGTTTACATTCCTGTAAAATGTGATAAAAAGGGTACAGTGGTACCTTGACTCACAAACTTAATCCATTCCACAACTCTGGTTGCGACCCAAATTGGTTGTGACCCAAATCAAATTTCCCCATAAGGTTCAATGTAATTAGGGTTAATCTGTTCTGTAACTATTTTTTTAATCACAAAAATTTGAAACAAAGTGACAAAGAACAACAAAGAGCGTGGCCATCTCCCCCCCCCCCACCCCCAAACATGATCGCGATCGTGCTCATGGAGGGAAGACAGGTGTGATCGCAAAATTTTTCTGAAATTTCTGTTCGCAACCCAATTTGGTCATGAACGGAGGTGTTTGTGAGCCGAGGTACCACTGTAGTAGTTTTTTCCTTGGGGCTCCACTTTGCCAACTTTGTGCACGGAGACCTTTTTTCTGCAGAATAAAGCTTTTTTGACCTCACATCCCTGGAGTACTTCATTGGCTATTGTGCATACCAGGACCAAATCACACTTTTGTGGAGAAAGACTGCCCTGCTGAAGATGCAATCTGCTCTGGCTAGGATGTCAAGGTAGTAGTGCTTCATGAAGGTCAATGGGATCAACCAGACTGCAACTCTGACAACGTTGGGCAAGGGTACTTCAGTGTAGAGGATCATGGAGATTGCTGTTGCTCATGCGCAGCGAGCATGAATTGGCCCGGAATCCAGCTCGCAGGCTAGGAAAATCGTGTTCATGACCCATCTTACCAATCTTTGTGAGGAGACATGAAGTCCCGTGTTCCTAGCACCATAGCAAATTAAAAGATGCAGTAAATGGCAGAAGAGTTTTGTCCTGGATTTGGGAAAGGCCAGGTTCCTTCACACATGGAGGGAGTGCAGTGCCATCTCTGTTTGGTCCAATGGTGCCATAAAGAAAGTTGACAGGACTATGTTCTCACTGGGTAGAAAGCAGACACCACACTGGGTAGAAAAAAGGAATTGTGTCAGAGTACCACCTTGTCCTGGTGGGAGATAGAACAGGTCAACCTGGAAGGAGGCCAAGTAGCAAAGCAGCAGGCCAAGGAAATTGCCACAAGGCAGTCTTCCACGATAGTAGGTTCATGTCCATGTCAAAGAAATAGTTAGTGAGGGCTTGGAGGTTCCAGGCCAGAGTAGGAGGTTGGATTGGTGGGATGAGGTTTTTGAGGCGTCCAAGGAATCAATAGGTATGGGGATGAGAGAAAGTGGAGAATCCTTGTCATGGAAAGATGAGATTGAGACTATCTATATGTGGATGAAGGCTGCCACAGCAGAAGAGGGAGTTTAAGAATGGGAACATTTGCTAAACATGGCAGTCAAGAGGCTCATATTCATGCTGTGCCACAAAGACCTTGTCAGTTTCAGGGCTGCTTCCAGTATTGGAGGTCCTCAGGAACCTTGTCTCTATCACTGGCTACAGCCAGATTCTCCAGGCCATGTAATTGAGCATGTGGATCTCTGGAAGGAAGAAAGCACCCTGATCCCAAGACATGTCAAGCTTGAGCAGGTGGCAGAGGAAGGCATGGCTGCGGAGGCAAAACTGGTAGGGGAACCAGGGCTGCCAGAGCCAGCACTGTGCAATGAGAATGCAGCAGGTTTGGTCTTGACCGATTTTTGCCAGAACCTTTGTCAGCAGCAGGAAAAGGAAAGGAGGTAATGCAGTGTCGTAGGTCTGGAGGAAGGCATTACCTATGGAGGCTGGATCTGCACCCAGTTGGGAGAGGCAGGTTGTTTACCTGCAACTATCATTCTTTGAGTGATTATCTGTGCATTCACACATATGGGGCTTTTGTACCTGTGCAGAGAGCCTGGATCAGGAGACTGTTTCATACCTTAGCATTCACTGTGGGCAGGAGAAGTATGGGTAGGGGCTTCTGTCCATCCCCTCAGTTCCCTGCACCTATGGAGACTGGTGAGGGGGTTGCCAACCTGGTATGGCTCTGAGCACCCCCAGGAGTTAAAGGACATGCCCTTGGGGGAGATAACAGTGAGGCAGTTGTGTGACTGTGCAGATGACTACTCAAAAAACAACACTAAGCTTACACGTAAACAACCTGCATTTCTTCTTCATGGCTTCAGTGCATCACACCTATGGTCAACTACCTAGCTTTCTTTGTAAAGGATGATAGGAACTGTCATCCTTGGAGAATAGAGGACAGGACAGCCCTGCTGAAAGCTCAGTCTGCTTTAGCACAGACATCTTAGTGCTTGATGAAGGTCGAGGGTGTCAACCACGTGGCAGCTCTGCAGATATTCTAGAGAGGAACTCTGGCGAGGAGGGCTGTGATGGTAGCCAGGGCTCAAGTGGAATGGCTTGCAGGTCATACAGTGATTTGGACACCAGTCATCTCACAGTCAAAGCATATGGTGTTAAAGATCCATTTGGACAGCTTCAATGAGGAGATGGGGTCCCCTTTCTTATGTCTGTCTTAGAAAACAAAGAGCCTGGGCAATTGGCAGAGTTGTGTGGTTCTGGATTTGCAGAAGGCGAGTGCCCTCCTGAAGTCCAGCAGGTATAGGGTAGACTCTATAAGAATGGATGGGTCAGCGAAGAAGGTTGACAGCACAATGTCTTGTCTGAGGTGGAAGGCAGAAGTGACCCTAGGTCAGAAGGTTGAGCCCAGGCAGAGAATAATTTTGTCCAAGTGGAAGTTAAGGTATGTTGCATCTGTGCAGAGGGCATAGAGTTCTCTAGTGCAGTGGGCTGATGTGATGGCTACCAGGAAGGTCACCTTCCAGGACAGGAGACATAGGTCTGTTGTGGTCATGGGTTCAAAGGGCTTACTGGTGAAGGCCTTTAGGATGACCAAGAGGCTCCATGTGGGGGTGCACAGCCAGGTGAGAGGAGCAATGTTACAGAGTCCCCTGAGGGAATTTTGTACAAGTGGTTGTGTGAAGACAAATGCCCCCTCGATTGCAAGATGAAGGAGATCATTGCCAGGTAGGTGCATATCAAGGAGGCACCAAGTCCCACTGGAAACAAGTTTTTTGGAAGTGAAGGATTTGTTCAACGGAGGACCTGCATGAGTTGAAGTTCTCCCAGTGAGTGAACATGGAGAAGGCATTCCATTTGGCTGCACAGGATCTCCTTGTGGATGGTTTAAGAGCCACATCTAGCCCCACCTAGGATGGCTGACACCTCAGGTGGCAGGGTCACACTACTGTGTGGGGGGTTGGACTCGTCAGGCTGTCAGGCTCAAGGTAAAATGTCTAGGTGGAGAATATGGCCTCTGTGTTGGGGTATCAGGTTATGAGAGCATGGGAAGCAGAAGAGGTTCCCATGGGAGAGTTAGAGAACGCATGGGAAACAGTTGCCTCAGGCAACACAGGGTGATACAGATGCAGTTGGGGTTGTCTCTACATATCTTGGAGATCACCCTGGTGATCAGCAGGAAGTGTGGGGAGAGGTAGGAAGGCATCACTGTAGGAAGGCATCACTGATGCTTTCAGTTCTGTGTTCTGATCTGGAGCAGAACTGTGGGCAGGTCGTGTTCTGGTCTGACAAGTCATGTGTGCAGGTTGTCACAGTGTGCTCTCTAGCCAGAGTTAAGAGGCATCTGTTGTGATAGTGATGGTGGGTTCCAGCAGGAGGAAAGTAATGCATGCCGTGAGGTTGTGTGGGGAGGTCCAACACAGTAGGCTGAGGGTAGGATGGTGAGCCAGGTGTCCTGTGGGTCATCTTATGTGTTGTAGCTGCCAAAAACCCATAGCTGCATGGGTCTCATGTGCAGTCTGGCAAGGAAACTGAGGAGTATCTGGATCTTGTGGGCCATGGTGTGCTGGCTTAAGCTGAGGTCGGCAGCAAAGTCTCATAATGCTGGTGCCCTTGGTTCCAGCAGTAGTGTTTTCACCCTAGTCAAGTTGAGGTGGACCCCTATGAACAGGATGGACTAGGAGAGGGAAAACAGATTTGTCATAATTTAGACAGTGTCTGTGTTATTCTTAGTCACGAAGTCGTGTCTGACCCATCGTGACCCCATGGACAACACTCCTCCAGGCCTTCCTGTCCTCCACCATCCCCTGGAGTCCACTTAAGCTCACACCAACTGCTTGTGACTCCATCTAGCCACCTCATCCTCTGCCGTCCCCTTCTTCTTTTGCCATCTATTGTTCCCAGCATTAGGCTCTTCTCCAGGGAGTCCTTCCTTCTCATTAGGTGGCCAAAGTATGTGAGTTTCATCTTCAGTATCTGGCCTTCTAAAGAGCAGTCAGGGTTTATCTCCTCTAGGACAGATCGGTTTGATCGCCTTGCAGTCCAAGAGACTTGCAGGAGTCTTCTCCAGCACCACAATTCAAAGGCCTCAATTCTTCGGCACTCAGCCTTCCTTATAGTCTGGCTTTCACAGCCATACATTACAACCGGGGAAACCATAGCCTTGACTATATGCACTTTTGTTGGCAGGGTGATGTCTCTAATTTTTAGTATGCTGTCTAGATTTGCCATAGTTTTCCTCCCCAGGAGCAAGCGTCTTTTAATTTCTTGGCTGTAGTCCCCATCTGTGGTGATCTTGGAGCCCAGGAAAATAAAATCTGTCACTACCTCCATTTCTTCCCCATCTATTTTCCAGGAAGTGAGAGAATGGGATACCATGATCTTAGTTTTCTTAATGTTGAGTTTCAAGCCAACTTTTGTGCTCTCCTCCTTCACCCGCGTCAAGAGGCTCTTTAGTTTCTCTTCACTTTCTACCATTAGAGTGGTATAATCTTCATACCTGAGGTTGTTGATATTTCTCCCAGCAATCTTCATTCCAATTTATGATTCATCTAGCCCTGCCTTTCTCATGATGTGCTCTGCATATAAGTTAAATAGGAAGGGCGACAATATACAGCCTTGCCGAACTCCTTTCTCAATTTTGAACCAATCAGTGGTTCTGTGTCCAATTCTCACTGTTGCTTCTTGACCCACATATATGTTTCTCAAGAGACAAATAAGATTGTCAGGTACTCCCATCTCTTTAAGAACTTGCCACAATTTGTTGTGATCCACACAATCAATGGCTTTAGCATAGTCAATCAAGCAGAAGTAGATGTTTTTCTGGAACTCCCTAGCTTTCTCCATGATCCAGAGTATGTTGGCCATGTCATCTCTAGTTCCTCTGCCTCTTTGAAATCCTGCCTCTACTTCTGGTAGTTCTCAGTCCACATACTGCTGGAGCCTAGCTTGTAGAATTTTGAGCATAACTTTGCCAACATGTGAAATGAGTGCGGTAGTTTGAACGTTCTTTGGCATTGCCCTTCTTTGCAATAGGAATGTAAAATGACCTTTTCTAATCCTGTGGCCACTGTTGAGGTTTCCAAGTTTGCTGGCATAGTGAGTGTAGCACTTTTACTGCATTGTCTTTTAAGATTTTGAATAGCTCAGCTGGAATACTGTCACTTCCACTAGCTTTGCTGTTGCTCAGACTTCCTAAGGTCCAGTTGACTTCACATTCCAGGATGTCTGGCTCAAGGTCAGTGACCACCTCATAGTGGTTATCAGGGACGTTAAGCTCTTTCTTGTATAATTCTTCTGTGTAATCCTGCTACCTCTTCTTAATCTCCTCTGCCTCTGTTAGGCCCCAGCCATTTTGGTCTTTATCATGCCCATCTTTGCATGAAACGTTCCCTTCATATCTCCAATTTTCTTGAAGAGATCTCTGGTCCCCCCTATTCTATTGTTTTCTTCTATTTCTTTGCACTGTTCATTTAAGAAGGCATTCTTATCTCTTCTAGCTATTCTCTGGAGCAGTGTCTGTAGTAGCAAGCAAGTGCAGCAGATTGAGTATTGTAGCTCTTATTTGGGATTAGCAAGAGTCAGTTGACAAGGTGACACCCTCTGGGACAAGGGCATCATAGATATGTGATGCACGGATGACCACTTGAAAAACAACACTTAAAGGTAAGCAACCTGCCTTTCTCAATGAGCTTGGCCTTGGAGTGTTTGCCATGGTCTTTGGTCTTAGACGCATAGGCCATTTTAGAGACTTTTGCCTTTTTTGCTAGCTTCTTTGCATTGGCGATTTTTGTCACATGTCCTGGGGTTGGTGGAGTCCTACAGCTATAGCAGGGAGTGTAGAGGAAGATGCTGGGGCTCCAACATGGATGCTTGTTCAGGTGGCTGGGGAAAGTCAGCCCTGTGGAGGGCCTTACTCCACAGCTCTGCTTTCAGGTAGTCAGCCTGGTGCTTTCTTGCTTGTTTGGTGAAGGCCTGGAAATGAAAGGCAGCCTCCAGCATGTGGCTCTTTCTCAAGCAGATGAGGCAAAGTGAGTGGTCTTCAGTTGGTGGCAGTTTGCTGCCACATTCGAGCAATTTCTAAATGGAGTTTTGAGCATCATTATGGGGTTGGGAAATGAGGTAAAGATGAAGCAGAGAAACGAAATAAAGGGAGCATGGTAGAGATAAGTATATTTTTGAACAATTTGGGGTTTTTTTTTGTTTTTTTTAAGGATAAGGTTGGAAAGAAGGTGAAAAACTAGAGATTCTTTATTAGAAGAGAGAGGAAAGAATGCACAGAAAGGGTAAGCAGATAGCTACAAAGAGAAGAAAAGGAAATTCCTGATGCATCCATGATGCCAGTCAAAGAAGAACTAAGGATCAGGTGGATACCCCTCCTTCACACTGGGGTGTGGCTAGGGGAGGGGTTCCTGAGGAACAGAAATAATTAGATGTGGAATCTTCCTGAACAGGTTCCATGCATGCAAGCAAAACCCATATGTGTAATGCACAGAGACCAGGAAAAAGAGCCTACATTAAACAAGTAATGTACGAAGATACGTCAATAAATCTTATCACAGGAAAAAAATGCAATAAGAAAAATACAGGCCATAAAGGAAAAGTAGAATCATGACACTAATTATAACACATGCATGCTATCCACCAAAAATATTTTTTCTTTAACCATCAACCCATGCAATTGTACATTAACACTGAAGCCTCTTCATTGCCCATTTGGTATTAAAAAGCAAAAAAAAAAATCATTTCCTTTTCTTTGCACAGTAATAATTGTAAACTTCCTACAACAAATTCCACATAACCAGGGCTTTTTTTGTCATCGAATGCACCGGAACAGCGTTCCGGCATCTTTTTTTCCAATGGATTTTATGAAGTGATTTTGAATCGCCTGTCGGAGTAGCAGGTCAGCAGCAAACATCATTAATATAGTGCCTGCAGGCTGCTTTTGTGTCTGCGCCCCTCGGCTGGGGACGCTGCTTGGCTTGGGATTGGTGTATGTGGTCACGCACTGGTGGCGACGTGAGTTCCGGCACCTTTTCTTTTTTTTAGGAAAAAAGCACTGCACATAACTATTAAATAAAGATCAGATATAATAACTTTTAACACAACAGTCTATACTACAATATAGGAATATTATATAAAATGCTTACAGTGTTTAAAATTAACAATTTGAAATAGTAGTCTCCTATTTAATGTCAGTATTCTGGTCTTAGAGGTGGGTTTTCTCTTGCTCCTGCTTTAAGAAGCTATAACAAATCCCCGTCTCCAGAGGAGCATGGGGAAAGAAATTCTACATGTTCTTGTGGTAACCGGCAACTGGACCCTTGCCACATTTCCCATTAGGATGCATCCAGAGAGAGTCATTTTAGAAGCAGTACATGAAGAAGTGGTAGCCAACATGGCCACCACAAGGAGAATGCCAACTCTGTCATGGCTTCTGTATCTTCTCTGTCTGTCATTCCACCCCAGCAATGATGGTTCAGAAGCTTGGAAAAGTTAAGGGAATAGCACTATTAAAGTACTCTTTCACATGGACAGCTGGGAGGGAGAGGAGGAAGGAGAAAGGTCCAAAGTCCTTGAAAAACTGGATACAAAATGGGATAAATAACTTTTACTGTTCCCTTTCTCTTCCCTGTCTTTCTTTGGTTGGCTCTGTTAGCCCAAGAAGAACTTGCCTCATGCTATGAGACAGAAGCAGAAGCTAGAAGTGGAGGCCTCCCCTGCTCTGGAAGACTGCCTCCCAGCATTCAAAGTGAGGGCCTTTCCCAAGTAACTTTGCCTTCTGGTCTCAAGGATAGAGACCCTCGCATGTATAGGAAAGCAAATTCAATCTGTAGTACAGACATATCCTTAGTGAAAAGAAACAGAAGCTACCCTCAGTGGGCATAATGAAGTCTGTAATCAGCTTTAAAAATAGAGTTCAAATTGATATTCAAGAATTTAACTGAAGTGGTTTTCCTGCAAAACAAGGAGACAATAAAGCAAAGCCCTACCTGGTTATCGTGCTTACTGCAAACTGAGAAGGCGGTTGAGTTTCATGCATTAGCAATTTTAGATAGATGCTACTTTGGTCCCTTGCCACTGCTACTACAGAATCAGCTTGCCCTTGGTCACAATTATAGAACAGCTTTGGAACCAGCCTGAAATAAAGAGAAAGATAAGCTATATTTCAGCTAATACAAAACATGTGAAATGGAAAGAAAAAATAAAAGTCTTCAAGATAAAAAGGTTTCACCATTTAAAGTAATAAGCAACTATCACTTCCACAAGCACAATGAGCCATCAATATTTTAACCTTACTTTTCAAATTTCCTGTGATCAACACCAACCAGTGTGGTCATTAAAGTATAGTTGAGGAGCAATTATGTTTCTGATAAAGGCTAATAGAATATTAGTAACCTTATCTTTAGGCCACAGTCTGTTCCCTCCACATTTTATTTGTGCCTATTCTCAATTAGGAAAGCAAAAAGGAGGGTATGGCTTCACAACTATGAAATGTTTTTTCCATAGCAGGTTTTTACAAGAATACAAGGGTTCAATGGAATTCAACATAATGCCACAACAAATTTAGCTAATAAATAAAGAAATACAATTCTTCAACCTTAAAAACTTTCAAGGGGAAGGGATTTTCTCCCTTTAGACTTTGATTCTCAAAACGAAAGCTGTTTCATGTACAATTGCATAAGGTTTACAATTATATACACTGATTTCAGAGGTTTATAACCTGTCCCCATGTCTTAATTTCAAAAGCTCACTTCAGGCAATCAGTTCAGAGCTCGAACAAGAAAACTGTGCCCTTCCCCCAGCAGCTCAATGTGTCTGGATCCAAGTAGATCCAGGTGTCCATCTTCTGGCCTAGCACCAGAATAAAAACTTTGCTGCAGTTACAGGATTGATTCCTGGCTCTGCTGCAGCTGCCAGGGAGCTACTGACCACTCAAGGGAGCATTGGGGGAAAAGGCTGTATAAAAGCAGACTCTTCCCTCCAGGAACTACCTCAGCAACACTGGTTTCCAGTGTTCTGTAGCCAGTCCCAGTCTCATGGATCACAGCCTGCTCCTGTACCTGCTCTGGTTCTTGTTCCTGCTTTGCTTTGCTTCCTGCTGTGCCTGTCACACCTTGCTGTTCCCTCCTGGTTAACCTGCTTCCAGACACCAGTTCCCTGTCATGTTGTCCTCCTGGTTCCTGACCTCTGGCCTGTCCTATGTTCTTGTCTATTGGACAACACCTTGCTCTTTTGCCTACTTCTGGTTTGACATTGGCCTGTTTAGGACTGTGACTCAGACTAGTTATTGGACTGGACTTGCACAATCTTTGCCGATGTTACTTGAATCCTAGTGGCCCTGTCTAGAGTCCCGCTGCCCACACCCTAGACCTATCACTAACCCTGGACCCTGACACACTGGATAGGAAAGAAGTGCCTGCCTGCACAGCATAGTGACAGAAAAAGAGAGAGAAAAAGGTGGAGGGATGACACTGAAAGAAGAAAGCACTGGACAATAACTATGAAGGTTCTTTGTTATCTGCTGTGACAACAATGAGTTAACTTACTATTGCCCAAGAAGACAGAAACTACATGACCCAGGCTGTTGTCATTGGTCGTCAGGTTGCCAGATTCCTACTCATTTCTATATCAAGAACTTGAGACACAGTGTAACTTGAGGAATTCAAGAGAGGATTCAAACACCAAAGAGAGGATTCCACTCCCTCATAATACTTGACATTAGCTGGACAGTAGAAAGGGGAATACCAGAATAGCTATGGATCCTGGCAATGCCATACAGTAGTCACTCACTGAATAATTAGCACATGGTTTGGATGCTTCCATCACACCATACCAGTGTCCATTCTTCAGTCCTCCACTTGCCATGAGCAGGAATCCACCAACAGCAGACATGTATATGTAAACATAACGTCTAGGGATGGTGGAAGTGTTTGAACTTACAAAGGAGGAAGAACGTACTGTTGTACTTTTCACCCAAAAGCTGCCTCCACACAGGGGCAAACAGTAAGTGCAATCTGCATGGCATCCCTATATACTTCTGAAGGGGTGTGTCAATGGAAAAGATTGTAAATATGGCCTTGTGGAGTAAACTACAATATGAAGAGTTTTAGGCAAGTATAGTGGCACCTCGGCTCACGAAAGCCTCAGTTCACGACCAAATCAGGTCACGAACAAAAATTTCAGAAATATTTTGCCTCAGGTCGTGAACTCCAGATTGGGTGGCAACCACGATCACAACCATCACCCCACCCCCTGAGTGGGGAGATGGCTGCGATCATGCTGGGGGCAAGGGGGAGATGGCCAAAATCGTGTCCATCTTTCCTGCATGAGCGCGACCGTGACCTCAGTCATATCCCCCGCAGCACGATCGCGCCAATCTTCCCCAAGCGTACCCACATCTGCGCTCGTTTCTCCCCCACAGTGCACCCACGTCCATCTCTCCTCCCCAGCGGGCCGGGATGACGGGCGTGTGCAGGGAGGACGGGTGCAATCGTGGTCACGCTGAGGGTGGGGGGCGGGGAGATGGCCACGATCTTTGTTGTCACTTTGCTTTACATTTTTCTGATTAAAAAAAAAAAAGTTACAGAACCGATTAACCTTATTTACATTGAACCATATGGGGAAATTTAACTTGGCTCATGACCAATTTGGATCAAGACCAGAGTCCTGGAACGGATTCAGTTCATGAGGCAAGGTACCACTGTATTAGAATTCTAAAATAATAGAATAGTAGAGTTGGAAGGGGCCTATATAGTCATTGGGTCCAACCCTGTGCTGTATATAAAAATCTAAGTGAAACCATCCCTGACAAATGCCTGTCCAATTCCCTCTTGAGTGTGGGAGATTCCATGACCTTTCTAGGTAATTTGTTCCATTGTCATACTGCTCTAACAGTCAAGACGTTCTTCCTGATGTCCAGCTGGAATCTGAAAAACTCTAAATTTTTATTTACCCATTTTTAAAATCTCAAGTACTGTTTGCCTGATTCTAATGTTCTAATTCTTTTGCACACTGTCTTTTTTAAATATAGGATAGAATAGAATGTTAAAAAATAAATAAGTTTGTTATTCTGTGTCCTGCACTCTGGGATGATTGACAAGAGATCCTGGCCTCAGTGTGGCGGCCTTTCAGGTATTTGAACATCTGTCTCCTTGGTCTTTTCTTCTCAAGGCTGCACATGTCCAGTTCTTTCAACTTCTCCTCATAGGGCTTTGTTTCTAGTCATCTGATCTTCCAAGTTGCCCTCCTCTCAACTTGTTCCAGTTTGTATCTTTTTTGGTGTGTGCTGCCCAGAACTGGACATAGTACTCAAGACAGGGACTAACTACTACTGAATATAGAGGAACGAAACCACCTGTGATTTGGAAACTATGCTTCTATTAATGTAGTCCAATAAAGCAAACAAATCATATTAGCTTTTTTTTTTTTTCCAGCCACATCACATTGTTGATTCATTCAGCTTGAGAGCTAGAAAATTGCAGGATCCTTCATGCTTGTAGTATTTTTCAGTAAAGTGTCTCCCATTCAGTAACTGTGTATTTGGTTTCTTTTTCTAGGTTGCAGAACTTGGAATTTGTCTGTACTGAATTTCATTCCGTTGTTTTCAGCCCAGTACTCTAGGCTATGACCATCACCTTGAATCTTATTTCTGTCTTCCAGGGTATTTGTTATCCCATCCAGTTTTGTGTCATTCTGCAAATCTGATAATCACTCCCTTCCTCATCCAAATTAATAAAAATGTTGAAAAGGATTGGGACCAGGATTGAATCCTGCAGCATCCCACTTGCTACAACTCAACAGTTCTAGAAGTTGCCATTAATGAGCACTCTTTGAGTCTGATTCTGTACCCGAATGTGGATCCACCTGATAGATGCTCCATCTAGTCCACTTTTAGCTAGTTTGCTAATTAAGATAGCATGGGGTACTTTGTCAGAAGCTTGGCTGAGGTCAAGATACATTATGATCACAGCAATTTCCACAATCCATCAGGGTGGTTGCCCATTCAAAAACCAAAATCAGATCAGTCTGGCCTAAATTCAGATTAATCTAACTCTAAATCCATGCTGCTTCTAGTAATAACTCCACTGCCTTCAGGGTGCTTTCAGATTGACTTCTTCATTACCTGCTGCAGAATTGTCCAAGGAATTGAAGCTAGACTGAGTGGTTTGTACTTCCCAGGATCCTCCTTTTTTGAAGAAAGGAACAATATTACCTTTCCTTTGGTCATTTGGCACTTCACCCATCTTCCATGATTTCTCAAAGATAATAGATAGCAGTGCTGAGAGTTCTCTGCCAGGTCCGTTAAGAGTTCTAAGATGCAGCTAATCAGGCCTTGGGAGATCTGAACACATTCAAAAACTAACGTGTTCTTTCACCATTGATTTGTTAATCAATCTTGACCCTTCAGTTTGCATTTAATTTCTGGCAGGATGGTCATGGATCTTCTTTGGGAAAACACTGAGTCAAAGTAGGCATTTAACTCCCCCAGAGTTCTTGTAATTTCCCCTTTATCCATTAAGGCATCCATATTAGTATTAAGTCAAGGATAGCTGATCCTCTAATTCCTTCCTCCACTTTCTGTAGAAGAAAGTTATTTGCCATGCCAATAATTTCTTGGAGGAGCCACTTTTGGCATAATTATAGTCCCAACAGATGGCCAGGTAACTGACTTCCAACAGATGTCACATTACTAGCACAGCACACTTCTTTGAAATACTGGAGATTTGCTTAATGCAAATTTCATCCTCATCTTCTCCTTGATTGGATGATTGGTAGTAGACTCCAACTAACATGTTCCTTTTATTACTTGACACATTTATTTTGACACAGATGGTCTTGACTGGACAACCAGGCTTATCGTTTTGTATTTCTGTGCAAAAATAAATGCTTTTAATATATAATACAACTCCCCACCCCCTTTCCTATGTCTTCTGTGCTTTTTGAACATGTTATACCCTTCAATTGCTACCTTCCAGTCATTGGATTCATCCCATCAAGTTTCAGTAATAACCTATCAAGTAGTATTTGCCTTCAGATAGTAAAAGTCCAATTTTTTTGGATTCTGATTGTTTCCCACACTCTGGGCATTAGCATATAGACATCAAAGTCCAGGTGTTTTATGGCCTGGCTTCTTTCCTGCATTATTGTGAAAGCTATTTTGGGGTGGTACCAGAGCTGTTCTCTCTGCTATGGTACATAAGCCTTCATCCGCTGCTACCATTACATTCATGTCTCTCTCTCCAGTAGGTTTCAGTTTAAAGCCCTCCTGATGAAATTCTTTATATTGTGGCCAAGCACATTCTTTCTAGGTAGGATGATGTGCAACCCATCCCTTTCCAACATTCCATCTGTTAGGTAGCATAGACTATGATCTCAGAATGTGAAAAGTATCTGGACCCCCCGTTTTCTAAGCTTCCTTCTCAGGGCTTCAAGATCTGATGTGATTTATTTGTAGCTCCATTTGGAAATGTCTTTTGTTCCCAGATGGATGAGGAGTTTTATGAACTCTGGCAAATTTTCAGTTACATATCTAATCAAAGCTCCAGGGGGATACCCTAGCTATTGAGCCCATGAGTCACCATGACACACACCATCAGTTTCAATCCCATGCAACAAGGAATCTCCCATAATGTCTACTATTCTTTTCTTCTAGGTCAACTGACTTTCTGCATTCTGCTACCTGTTGGATAGGTTCCTTTGTAATTCTTCTTCTGCACACTGTCCTCATTTTCCAGTGGCTGAAAGCAGTTACCTAGCTCTAGTGGTTTGACTAGCACAGAGTGTCTTCTGAATCTTCTGCTCCAAACTGTTACCCTTCTTCAGGTAGCTTTCTCTTAATTGGCTTTCCTCAACTCGGTATTCTCCATATTTCCTTCAACCTCTTTTGTTCTTCTATCACTGGTATTTCTTGTTGTTCCTGAAGTTCTAGCATTCTGTCCAATTCTTCACTCTTTTTAAACCTCGGAGGGTGGACACCTGCTACTCAAGCACTCTTTTTTCTCCTAATAGTACAATCAGCTTGCAGGTAGACACCATGCTAGTCTAAGGCAGGAGCATAAACATTGTACACATTTTGCAGATCACTACAACTGGAGAATCTTTTCCATCCATTTTATCCTATAGAAGAAGGAGGAGGAAAATGCAGATTCATTTAGTTTTCCACAGTGTTAGATGCACAGGCCACTGCCTTGAACTGATCAAGTGAAATCTGACTTATCTGCTCCTCACAATGACCTCCTCTCACTTCCCAGAGTTTCTCAGGCAAATGGAGATTATCCCCAATACCTCAAATCCCAGGCTACTGTCTTGAGCCATTACATACAAGCTGTATAACTGAAACAAAGCTGGTAGCCTTTTTCCCCCCACAGGAAAGTAGGATGAAAGAAATAATGTGCCAAAGTAGCCAAGTATTCTGTATGATAGAAGTAGATTTTGAGTTCTCTAAAACAGTGTTTTTCAACCACTAGTCTGTGGACTGGTAGGCACAAAGACATAGAAACACAGAAACAGAGCGAGTCAGAAGGGGCCTCCCAGGCCATCTAGTCTGACCTCCAGCACCAGCCAGCTCCGCTCATGACATGCCGCTCATGACCAGCCTATCTTTGAACACCCGCACCAATGGGGCCTCAACAAGCTCTCGTGGAAGCCCATTCCACACCCTTGGGGTCCTAACTGTCAGGAAGTGTTTCCTGGCATCCAAATGGAACCTTAGTTCCCTGAGCTTTGCTCCGTTGAAGCGCGTTCTGCCTTCCTCTGCAGGGGAGAACAGGTCTCTACCCATCTCCATGTGACATCCCCTCACATACCTGTATGTCGCCAACATATCCCCTCTGAGTCTCCTCTTCTCCAGGCTGAAGAGACCCAGTTCCCTCAGTTTTGCCTCAGACCCCATCCCCTGCAAACCGGCCACCAACCTTGTGGCCCTACACTGCACTGACTCTAACCTGGCTATATCCTTTCTGTAATGAGGGGCCCAAAACGGAACACAATACTCCAGTTGCGGGTGCACCAGAGTTGTATAGAGTGGTAATAATACCTCTCCCGATCTAGAAGCCACACTTCTGGCTATGCAACCAAGGGTGGCGTTCGCCTTCTTGACCACTGCATCACACTGCTGACTCATGTTTAGCCTGCAGTCAACCAGTACCCCGAAGTCCCTTTCACAAGGGCTGCTCTCCAGCCACTTGTCCCCTAACCTGTACTTATGACAGCTATTCCTATGCCCCAATTGCAAGACCTTGCACTTGCCCACATTGAACGCCATCCTGTTGTCTCCTGCCAACTTCCATAGTCTGCCCAGATCCTTTTGGATCTGGAGTACCTGCTCCTCAGTTGTGGCCACTGCTCCAGTTTTAGTGTCATCTGCGAATTTGATCAGCAGACTGTTCACCCCTTCTTCCATGTCATTAATGAAAAGATTAAACAGGATCGGCCCCAGGACAGAGCCCTGGGGGACCCCGCTTGTCACTGGCCGCCATCCCAATGATTCCCCACTAATGGTTATCTTCTGCTTTCAGTCAGTCAACCATGCCCTAATCCACCAGACAGTGCTTTGGTCTATCCCAAAACTCCTCAGTTGCTCCACCAGGATATCATGGGGCACTTTGTCAAAGGCCTTGCTGAAATCCAGGTATACCACATCCACTGCATCCCCTCCTTCTAGCCATCTCGAAACCTTGTCATAGAATTCCACAAGGTTTGTCTGGCAGGACATGTTTTTGCAGAAGCCGTGTTGTGGGGCTGTCAGCCTCCCTTCCCTATCTAGCATCACTAGATCTCTCTCTATTATGAGCCTTTCCATTGTTTTTCTTACAATGGACGTAAGGCTAACAGGTCTGTAATTTCCCATGTCCCTTCTACTACCCTTTTTGAAAATTGGGACCACTGATGCCACCCTCCAGTCCTCTGGAACTTCACCCGTTCTCCACGAGGCCTCAAAAATGGAGGCCAGCGGGCGTGAGAGAACCCCTGTCAACTCTCGAAGTACTCTCGGGTGTAACCCGTCAGGGCCTGGCGCCTTTGTAATGTCCAATGGTCTGAGGAGCCCCTCGACTTCAAGGGGAGTGACTCTAATCTGTGCTCCTAAGTCCCCAGCCTCATCTAATCTCCTATGCGGATATCCCTCGTCCTGGTTTGGGGACGAGTCATTTAGCATTTGTGCCTGTTCCCTCATATCAGTCACTGGATCTCCTTCCTCCTCATTTAGTGGTCCCACCACTTGTCTCCCCTTCCTCTTCCTATATGCATGCTAAAAGAAGCCCTTTTTGTTGCTCTTGATATTCTTGGCAAGTCTCAGCTCGTAATCAGCCTTAGCCTTGTGAAGAATCCTTCTGCAACAGACCTCCTCCTCCCGGTATACCCTTTTGTCTATTTGCCCCAGTACCCATTTCCTACGGAGGTTCCTCTTTCATCTAATCCCTCTAACCACCTCCTTTCGCATCCATGGCGGCAGTCTCCTCCGCCTCCCCACCTTACTAACTAGAGGTATCTTTAAGGCTTGCGCCTCCAAAGACTGGAGACAAAACTCTAGAACACATTATCATTGTTCTTGGGAACAATATGGGTAGGGGCTAGATGCCTCCAAGCATGAAATAGAGAAAAAAATGGAGTCACTATCTACATCTGGTTCTACTTCTCATGACTGGCTTTAGTCTTACCCACTGCTGACATGAGGCTCCTGACAGATTACACCAAAGAGGATGCAGCCCTTAACAGATAATTTAATTGATGGAACATCTTCACATTGCATTTAAAATGGCCATAAGGATCTGTCAACAATGAGGTTATATGCAATTGTTAAGAGCTCTAATCTTTATTGAAGGATCAAGATCCTGTCCTCACCACAGCCTTTCCAAGTCTCTGTTTACAACAGAAGCACTGCAGACATATTAGTTGTAAACTGAAAATTCAAAAAACAGTCTTACATTTTCATATACTGACACCTTCTACTCTGGCAAGTAGAGACGTCAAGGCCTGGAATGAAATGGTTCCCACCCCACCTCTTCTTTTCCAAGGAGCATTTTTGAATCAGGGGATACAGGGTTTCATATTTTTGCAGACTTTCACATATTTATCACGTTTTGTAAAACTAATGATATAAACTTTACCTTATTAAAGCAGCCGCAGCAATGTGCCTCACTCTGGGGTCTTCATCTCCCAGGAGAGAGATGACAACATGATTGAGCACACGGTCCTGTAGTTTTAACAGCTATGGAAATAGGTAATCAAAATAGCTGATCAACTCCCCTTATTATTTAATGCAACCATAATGCAACTATAAAGAAGGTTATAAATACATCTTCCAAATTGCCCAAGAAAATTATTAGTATATTAAACTGAACATGATAGTACATACTCGTAGTATACATCAACAAGGCTGAAGTTCTAATTCTATCTTCAAAGATTTTCATTGATACATAACTACTGCAAGTAAACTTAACTCTTAACTACCACTGAAGTGAAAAGTTGAATAGCACCATTACTTACTCCAGTATAATGGTGAGCACCTCTGTGTAAGTTGTTGGCTCTTCCTTCCAAAAAATTAATTAGCCTTAATAGAAAGAGGGATAAAAATTGTATTATAAAACCTTGCTAAAAGCTGAGCAAAGTGTAACAAGTGTACTGCAAATAATAATGTATTTGTAAAAGAAAAATGTGTTTAATCCAAAGAATGAAATGTTAAAACAACAGGACTTACCGAAAATCTATCTCAGCAAGAGTTTCCAACAGCTCAGTCCTAACTAGCCAGTAGGAACTATTCCTCAGTGTAAGGAGGTCAATCATTAATTTTAAACCTAAGGCACTATAGCTGCTACTGCACAAACTCATGATGCAATGCTAAAAAGAGAAGAAAAACTTGATTGCTTTAAACAATATAAACAATAGAATTTAGTACTTAATAAAAGATGTACTGTATACTATAAACTCTTATTTCCTTAGTATTTGCAGATTATATTTGATTTGGATAATATGCCAATTACAATAAATACAATAAAACATAATTCAAGTTTAAACTGTTTGCACAATACACTGCATTAAAACCACCTCCACCCCAAGCACCACTGCACTAAAGCAAATCTAGTTGAAGGATGAGACTCAACATATGCTTAGAAAAAGGCAAATACTTCATTGATTCCTTCTGCTTATATCCTGCCTTTTTTTTCCTTTCACTGAACTCGGTGTAGCTTATGTAATTATCCTCTTCTCAATCTTATCCTCACAACAACAACGTGGTGAAGTAGCATGGGCTGAGTCTGTGATTGGCCCAAAGTAGAAACTAGAACGGGGATCCTTCGAGTCCTAGCACCATACTCTTAATCACTACACCACACTGGCTCTGATAGCATGCTATTCTTCCCTATATCCTGTTTAGTAAAGCCATTGGGAGATGCTCTTCACACATTAAGGCAACTAGTAAGTTTACGCATTCCAGAATGTGGGATTGGTGTCATCATTGGAGTATGGATGACAGAACTGCTCTCCCAAATGCACAATTGGCCCTGGTGTGAACAAAGTGGCAGTAATGATTGCCAATGCTTGGATGTGTGAGCCAAGTTGCCAGCTTGCACAGGAAGGGTAGAAGGATGCCTGCATGAAATGCTGTCGAAGTGACTACTACCTGAGCCAAGTCACTGTCGAAGTCACTACCTACTACTACTTTGGTTGCACTGTGAGTTGCGACCCTGACAATTCATAGGCCAATCAAATTGTGCACACCATCCCAGATTCTGTCCTACAGCAGTAGAATGCCAGTGCCTTATGCAGGATATGAAGAGTAGGTGCTACTATGCTGGACAGGGATGGAAGAAAAAATAAACTGGCAGAACAATGTCCTGGATGAAATGAAATGAAAGGATAACCTTTGGGAGTAAGGAATGATCTGGACACAACACCACGTTATCCCAATGAAAGACAAGCTATGGTGGGTATATCCATTACACACACAGGTTGCTGGAGTGTCACACAGATGTAATTTTTATTCATTAATTCATTCATTTAGAACTTTTGTATGCAGTCCCCCATTCAAGGCATCTCGGGATGGCTCACAATCAATACAATAAAACAATCAATAAAATCACATAAATTAAAACAATCCAAGCAGTAAAAACAATGAAACGCGACTGTTACATTAATACTAGTTTTTAAAATACCGGTTAAATAAAACTTAAAATTTTTCAATAAAATAACTGCCACAAGGAATGCAATCTTCCATAATAGAAGATGGTAGAAGGAGGAAATGGCCACTAGGTAAACTCAAGTAGTCTTTAATCTGAACTGAATCAGTGTGACCAAGTACAAAAGAAGCCATTCAGTGGTGCAGGTCTTGGGATCAAATCCTTTGGTGTCAGCAAAGAAAGGCAGGTGGCCATCTGTGCATTCACACATATGGGCTTCTGAGCCAGTGGAAACCTAGACTGGAAAGAAACTTCTATAGCTTAGTGTCATGGAGTGGGCAGGAACTCTCTGCCTCTTCCAGTTCCTGGATATCTAAAGGAGTGGCTCCTGCCTAGTACCTCAGTTACCTTGGAAACAACGTAATCTCCCAGCAGCTGAGGGTAGAGATGTAGGTGACATACTACCGCGCTGCCTAGTGCCCCACATCCTGGGGCAAAGCTGGCTGATCATAGAATCAAAGAATAGTAGAGCTGGAAGGGGACATGAAGACCATCGAGTCCAACCTCCTGCTGTTGCAGGACACCACGTTACACCATTCAACTCAGATGGCTGTCAAATTTCTTTTTGAATGTCTCTAGTGCGGGAGAGCCCATTACCATTCTAGGCAGCAGGTTCCACTGTTGTATTGCTCTGACAGTGAGGAAGCTTTTCCTTATGTTCAGCCTAAATCTGAGTTGTCACAACTTGAACTGATTATTCCATGTCCTATACTTTGGCATCAGCAAGAAAAGATTCTGACCTTCCTCTTTGTAAGAACATTTGAGGTACTTATACAGGGATATCATGTCCTCCCTTCTACTCTTCTCAAGGTTGAACATGCCCAGTTCTCTCAGTCTCTCCTCATAGGGCACTGTTTCCAAACCCTGGATCATTTTTTGACTTACACTGGACCCTTTCTAATTTTCCTGCAGCTTTCTTAAATCTTGGTATCCAGAAATGGACACAGTATTCCAGGGGAGGTCTGACTAGTGAGAAGTGCAGAGGAACTACTACTTCTCATTATTTGGAATACTTCTATTAATGCATCCCAAAATTGCATTTGCCCTTTTGGCGGCCACATCGCATGGTTGGCTCATGTTTAGCCTATTGTCTACAATTATGCCAAGATCTTTTTCTTGTTCAGTTCTGTTGAGCCACATATTCCCCATCTTGCATTGATGCATTTGTTTTCTTTTTCCTAGCTGGAGGACTTGGGGTTTGTCCTTACTGAATCTCATTCTGTTGCTTTTAGCCCAGTGTTCAAGTTTGTCAAGAACACCCTGGATCTTCATTCTGTTTTCTAGGTGTCTGCTATTCCACCCAGTTTTGTATCATCTGAAAATTTGATTATCTTTCCTTGTACTTCCTCATCCAAATTATTAAGAAAAATGTTGAAGAGCACTGGGTCAAGGACTGAACCCTGTGGCACCTCATAGTTACCTCCTTCCAATTTGAAGTGTCATTTATGAGCGCTCTTTGTGTCCAATGAGGCAGCCAATTTTGGATCCACTTGATGCTTTTTCCATCTAGTCCAGTTTTAGCTAATTTGCTGATCAGAATGTCATGTGGCACTATGTCAAAAGCTTTGTTAAAGTCTAGGTAGATTATGTCCACAATGTTCCCTTTGTCCATTTGGAAGCTTACCCAGTCAAAAAATGAGATTAAATTAGTCTGACAGGATTTATTTTTGATAAATCCATGCTGGCTTGTATTAACACTGGTCTACAAATTTTGGGAAATTATTGACCTCCGAGATAAAATGTGCTAAATCTTACATATTTTGGCAAGTGTATTAGCCTACAAGGGAGGGAGATGTCTGATCATCATGATGCCTTGTAACTTCTTGATAAAGTACAGTAGAACAATGAAAATGGTACGACATGGAAGTATATAAATTTATCTTCACTTTGGGACTAAAGATTATTACCTAACTGTAATTTATTGTTCTTTTATTGCAAGGTACATTTGTCTTGGTCAGATCTACGCATCATATAGTTACGTCTGGTGGCTTGTGAAAGTATCATTGCCTAACATTTCCAAGGAACAGTTGCATGAAATTTTCCCTCTGAAGCCAAGATGCCTCAAAACTGTGTAAGCAATGCAGATAACTTCTGCTACATCTGTGGTGAGGTTACATTTGCAGTGCATTGCATACAAGTGCAGTATGATGGCAATGTTAAAAAAACCATACCACCTATATTTTGGATGCAAAATAAGGGATCAGGACAAGAGTTGGGCCCCTCATTATTGCTGCATTAGTTGTGCAACTTATCTGCAGCATTGGCTAAACAAGAAGTCCATGCCTTGCGCAGTTCCAATGGTGTGGAGGCAGGTGGGGCCCCTGGCTACTTATGCTGCTTGGGCTGGTGGCTGAAACCCATCCTCCTGGCAGTGCAGCATGCTTTTTGGATTGAACCCATGCACTTTTCAGTTTGTGCATTGAAGAGACCTTCCCCATCAAATGGGAGGTCCTCAATGTGTATGTGAGTCCCCTGAAGGAGCCCTGCTGAGTGCAGCCAGGAGTGGCAATGAATAGCCATTGCCAGCATCATGACCTTTCTGTCGCAGTCCACATTATTTCCAGCAACTTCAATCTGTTGTTTCCCCAACTTGGAACAGTAGCTGACCACACTGGGCTCTTAGCATTGCGCAGTGCCCCAGCAATGGTCAATGTAAATGTCGCCCCTGTGTCGACAGGTCACAACATTGTCCCATCATCAGTGGTCTTTGGCATCTGCAGCCCAGTGTTGATGTGTTTCACTCGGGCATCAATTGGCATTTACGGAATCTCCATGTCAATGTGTGTTGGGGTGGCCCAGATATCTGCCAGCATCTACATCCTCCTTGAACCCACTAGCATCAGGGCTGTCTTGAGGTCAGCCCTCACAGTGTCAGGGGGTGATGTTGCCAGTTCATCCAAGTGGTTCTAATACTCAGACTAATAGGGTAGCTGGAAGCTGGGGACCAGGCAGCAACATGGTCCCAATCAATGAGGGGAGGGCTGAAGAGTTCTTGGGGTCCCCTGCAGCTGGACCCAGGTGCCAACAACAGGGTTGGAAGTCATTTCGATTTCATACCTCTCAGTGATGTCAGTGTGCATGGGCACAAAATGGAAAGCAATGGCAGCTACCCACGTGTCAGGCATCCTCTCTGGGCCTAGGAGATGGACAGTGGTCAGGCAATCACCATGGTGCCTCTCCTGTCTGTATGGTGAGCTGTTCATGCCTGATTCAGAGTTGATGGGCAACTGCTGGAGGCCAGGGGCCCAGCAACTCGGCAGGCAGAGGTTCATGCAGTGCTTTTTCTTAGGCCATCTGGTGGCCATCTTCTTGGGTGGTGCAGTGGAGCGCCTTCCACAATTTGGCATTTAGCTGATCTCCTCACTGACAGTGGGTTATTTCCTGAATGCTTCCACAACGTGCTCCTTGCTGAGGCAGAGGAGACATGGAGAAAGGCCACTGCTGAGTGGTAGTCTGGCCTTGTAAAGAGGCTCAGTTATAAAAGGCCACCAATGTCATTGCGCAGATGGGTGAGCAGCAGGAGAACAGGGAAGAAAGGTTAGATGGTGGGAAACTCAAAGACTATGATAAGAAAGATGGGTAGAATTACATGGTTTTGGTTTTTAGAAGGAAAAGAGTGAAAAAGGATGGCTGATAGCCGACAGAGTGAAAAGGGCACTAGAGAAGTTTGAGGCAGGGAGAGGGAGAGGGAGGGGAGAGGGGGAGGGGAGAGGAGAGGTGGAGGGAGGTACTTAGCAGTAGAAGTGGAGACAGCGCAGAGATTCCCAGTCTATGTGATGGTGGTTGTAAAGGAATGGGGGTGGGTGGACAGAAACCTCTCCCCTATAACCATGGGCACTAGAAGGGGAGGGGGGCTCTCACGCAATCTGGTATGCTCAGCTATTGAAGTTTTTTCTGGTTTAGGCTTTGTGTAGTCGCACAAACCCCTGTGTGTGATGCAGAGAGACCTCAAAGACCTGCAGAATGTGAAAATAGGTATCCTTGAATTCAATAGATGAAAGTCAGTCCCCTCTTTGGAGCAGGGGAAGCATGCCTTGCAGGGTGACCATCCAGAATTTTTTAAGCAAGATAAAATAATTAAGGCTCCTCAGACCCAGGACTGGCTAAAGCCCCCCATCCTGCTTCAATACCATTAAGAATCATGAGAAGAACCCATGGTGAGGAGACCAAGTGGTGATCTGCTCAATTGTTCTCTTTCATAGAAGAAAGTGAATCTCTTCCAGTAGTGCTGCAGAAGGGAATGCTGCACAGAAGGAGGACATCAAACTCAATTCTGTAACCCCTCTGGATGATAGCACCAAAATGTTCAAGTTTATTGCCTGCCAAGTAGATAAACGGCAAGAGTGACAGTCCTTCAAATGAAAGAAATAGGAAGTTAAGGGGCCAGCCTGGGACAAGGTCATTGCCTTTTGCCCCATCCCTATCAGGGTGCTTTTGTCCTTGGTGAAACCAGCAGGCACTGTCTTTAGGCCTATGAGAAGGTGGCAGTGGTTGGTGCTATGGCCTGTCCATATGAGACCAAGGGAAGGAAGGTCACTGTCCAAACCACTTAGGTGGTCTGGTGGTGGGATACTAGAAAAAACCCATCTTTTTGCTGCTGCATGCCTTCTAAATTGTGTCCATACGCTCATCTGTCCATTCCCATCAAAGCACAGAAGTTTAAAATGGGATCAGGCTTCTTGCAGTACGCTGGATATGTGTAGCCAAGCAGGCTTCCTCCACATTACCACAGTGATCATTGCCTTGGTTCCAGTCTGCCTGGTACCTGGTGGTGCTAATCTGTATCCTAAAGAGGCTTACTGCCTTCCCGTGGAACACCCTGGCAAAGTCTAACTGCTGTTCAGGCAGGTAAATCCCAGAGACATCCCAGTTTCTCCCGCAAGTACAGCATTTTTCAGCCCAAATGGCATGGAAGACCAGGTCCAATATCTCTTCTGTCTGCAGCTGCATCACACTACTAATCCACTGCTAATAACACATCCATCACTGGATCTGCTATGTGAAACTGCTCGTGTCTGCCAATGGTGAGGCGGGATCCTCAGCATTTACAGCCAGATACAGAGAGGAAGAGCTGGGATGGACTGATTGTGTGGTGTCCTCATCAGGTACATAATATTGGATGTCTGTTGGAGAGGACAGATTGGGCTAAGAGGTGCAGAAGTGCTGGACTGGTGAGGTGGCTCTGGGGACCAACAAAACTCTGCGGACAAAGAAATTAACTGGGGTGGAGACAGAGGATATGATGGTGGCTTGATGAAATGCCCTTGACCGCTGAAGACATTGGGATAATACACTGGTTCAAGGCTGCAAAACCAGTGAAACCAACCATCTTTTCCGGTCGAAAATTGGAGAGTAGGAGCATTTCCTGTGGTTGTTGGTACTAAGCAGCTCTGGAGATGGTGCTGCTGGCACCCTTGAACTATGCCCAATGGAGGGTTGCAAGAAGGAAGAGTGTCTCGGATTTCCCCCTCTGACACCAAGGCAAGATGGATTAGTGCCTCGTTGTCTGTACAATGACGTTTTGTATGGTCAGTTCCAAGGCAGACACAAGCTGGGAGTCCATCCAGCACCACCTAGCCTTGGTGACCAGTCTCACTTCCTTGGCCCTCTTGGCCTTCCCCAAGTTGTTTGGCCTTCCTCAAGTATGCCATCTTTTCAGCCTTCTTAGCCACCTTTCAAACCCTGAAGGGTCATCCAAGTATCTGGGAGTAGACAGAGCAGACAGAACAGCTGAAGGAGCCCCTACATTCACGGGATAGTGAACTAGGTGCAGGCATAGCCTAGGACAGTGGTGGCGAACCTTTTAAAGACTGAGTGCCCAAACTGCAACCCAGAACCCACTTATTCATCACAAAGCGCCAACACTGCAATAAAACCTGAATACTGAGGTTTTAGTTAGGAAAAAAAACAACTCATACATTAACATCCTTTGTCTTAAAAGAAATACACAATAAGGGAGAGAAGGAGCCATGTTCACATTCAGCGCCCCCAAGTCAGGGGATGCCTGGCTTGCTTGTGCCTGGGTGTGCACCTCCCTCCCTGCTTGCCCCCAAACCAGCCACCGGGAATGCCGCAGGAGCTTTGGCAGTGCTGGAAAATTTACCAGAGGGGCAGAATTGTTGGTGGGGGGGGGGAAGAGACCTAAACTAAAGGTGAGGAGATGCTATTGCTGATTCCTTCCATGCTTCTGTTGGGACCTTCCTTGAGGCACCCCCATGGGGGTCAGGTGGGGAGGGGGTTCCCCACCACGTGCCCACTCCTCTCACTTCGCAGCAGTTCCAGCCTCCACTTTTCCTCGTTTTGGCCTCCCTCCCCAGGAAGTGCCATATTGATCCCAGGCACCCTCTCTCTCCTCTTCCTCGCTCCAGCTGCTGCTGCTGCACTACCACCTTGACCCCATTGCTCACTCCCTTCACACAACTCCCCCCTGCTCCACGGCCACTGGCACAGGAGCCTGGCCCAGGAGCAGGCATGTGGGCAAGCAGGTGCATGGCTGCCTGGCTGCACCTGCAGCTACCAAGTTGGCAGGGCCCCGCCACTGTGCTAGGAGGGCGGCTTGGGCAGCCGCTCACATGCTGCAGGCTGGGAGGAGGAGGAGGAGGAGGAGGCAGGAGGAGGGTGCCACTGCCAGTGCTCAGCATGTCCGCTCGCTGCTCACCCGCTCCCTTCCTGGCGCACCCGCTGCAGCCATTGTACCAGCCTCTGGCCACCTGTTCGATGCCACCTCTTGCAAGCCGCAAGTCGCGGCTACTGAGTGACGTTATCACCTGGCACCATTAGTCTTTCCAAATATGTGCATGGCTGCTGGGGCAATGCTGGGGTGACTTGGCTCATGTGCCAACAGAGAGGACTCTGTGTGCCCACTGCGGCACGCGTGCCATACATTTGCCATCACTGGCCTAGGAGGTAGATGGTGCTGTTAAAGCTGAATCAGCAGCCTGGAAAAGGTCTAACAATGCAGACAGATCTCCATGAGATGCCTCTCTCCAAGGCAGAAGAGACATAAAGAGTGCCCATCTCCAGGGTGGTGATGACTCCCACAGTTAACACACTTCCAAAAAGGCACTTTGAATGACATCAGGAAAGGAAGGAGAGGAAAAACAGAGGAATGAAACATTGGGGTATGAGAGAAGCAGATAACAGAAGGGATTTTTAAGAAGAGTTTTTAGGTTAAGTTTGGGTAAAAACAGAGTACAAGTAGAAAGATTAAGCAAAAAGCCTAGAAACACAGGAGAAAAATGAGTCGAAAAGGCAAAACAGGAAGACAAGAAAGTCCTGACACATGCAATGATGGTCGGAAGAAAACTGCAGAAGGGGAGGGGTTCCAGCCAGAACAAGTCTAGCTTGGAAAACTTCCCCACAACAAGGTCTGTGCAGGTGCAGAGACAATAAGTGTGATGCACAGAGACCACAAATAAGAACATTTATTACAGTAGGGGAAGGTAGAGCAGAAACTCTACTAGAACAAACATCTACCAAAAGCTACTTTTCAAAATTAGCTGAAGTCTGGAATTGGAGCATTCGCCTTATTTTTATTTTTTTATTTTATTAAAACATTTTTATGCTGCCCCATTCGCCAAAGCCTCGGGGCGGCTTACAACAATAAGTCTTGGATACTGTGTAACACTATACCTGTTCCCAGTCAAGCTCAGATTGCTTTACCTACTACTTTCATGCAAATGATGGAAAGCATACAAAAAAGACTGAATCCTACAAGTCAAAATATGTATAGTCATCACTGGTTATCTGAAGGTTATGCTTATAGACTCCTGTCTCTGTAATAGAGCTATAAATATCAGTTCCACTTGTCAAAATTTTATATTTACAGATGTTTCTGCTTACCCGCACAGCTGTACACGCCAGTTTGCATGTAACTGAAGACTCATCTTTCAGAGTTCTTTGTAACAAAGGTATACAGTCTACCAGTGAAAAACTGTTTCCTGGAAAAAAGGGAAATGAGTACAATGAAACTGAAAATACTATGACAAAAAACTCAGATTCTCACAATTTTTCCCCACTGTTACCTGTTGAAGCTCTTATGGTGGCTAGCCAATTTTCCACATCAAAGCGAGATTTACTGAGAATGGAATAAACAATTGTTCCACACAAAATGGCAGTTGCTCCTCTAATCTGGGGATCTCCATGATCGGTATAATTCGTAATATCATTTATATACTGCTCATCTAGAACAATAAATTAACAGCATATGAGAAATGCAACTTGATTATAGGCATTCTACTTCTTGTTATTTTCCATAGTGCCACTGAAAATTAAACATAAACCTTCTGTTAAAGGAAGGCTGAAAACAAACTACTTCATATCAGATAAACTAATAATAGCCCATGAAATCAGTAAAGCAGAGACATAAGCACATGTTAAGTATTTCAAACATGCATTATGTTTTTATTGTAAAATGCAGCCTCATTAATTAACATTTTGTTACACTTAGAGAAGACCCACTGAAACCAGAGATTTAAGTTAGTCATAACCAAACTAAAACCAAATCAGTAAATCTATTCTAAGTAAACCTGGAACCAATTCAATTGTTTATAATTTTGCGATTCCACTGAATTTAGTGCAAGATCAAACATTTATGGAATACTGTTCCAACCTATATCTGGAATGGGAAATAAGCATTATATACCATTTCTGAGAATGGCTACACTGCTCAGTTATTTAGACACAAGAATGTAATCTGCTGCTACTGCAACAAGGTTAGAGTATTCTATTTTTCACTACATGTAGCAGGAAAGTAAAAGAAGCTATAAATATATTCATTCTGAGTAACAGTCAGACTGGAATCACAATCATACATCTCTTTCTGGATACCTGGGAAGAGCATAAGCTTTTCAGGTACCAGTTGATGGCAAACAACAATGAAAGCTCTATGCTACCTTTAAATCTGGGGATACCTTATTGCTTCATTGCAGATAAGTGTCTGGTAATTTCTGAAGCACTAAGAAATAAAAAATAACTAATTTTTCACATAAAGGTAACAAAGCAATACAAACATACATACCGCTTTCTTCGGTGGCTTCAAAAGGCATTTTATACAGTTTGCTGAAGAATGCTTCAGGATAGAGTGAAATGGCTGCTCCTACACAGCTTACTGCTAAAGCTTTCACACTGACTCTTACATCTTTATCTGGTACCAGTACTAAATAAAAAGGTGACAATAAATAGAATTCCTTTAATTATATAACGTAAACATGCTCACACTTTTAGCCACACTTCTTCATCTGAATAATCATACAGAATTAACAAAATCTAAGTAGTGTAAAAAGTCCTATAACAAAGTATCCGAAACAGGATTTTAAATATGGTTTTTAGTAAGCTTCTAAAATAAGCCTACCAATTTCAGAACGAAAGATAAGCAATATTGAGAATTCTCCTCCAGAAGATGTTCTACTAAAATGGAACCATTTTAGAAACATAGAAACAGAACAAGTCAGAAGGGGTCACCCAGGCCATCTAGTCTGACCCTCAGCACCCAGCTGGCTCCACTCATGACATGCCTACAATGCGCATGTCCAGCCTATCCTTAAACACTCTCATGGATGGAGCTTCAACCACCTCCCATGGAAGCCCATTCCATACCCTAGGGGTCCTAACTATCAGGAAGTACTTCTAGGCATCCATGTTGAAACTTGGTTCCCTGAGCTTTGCTCAATTGGAACGTGTCCTGCCCTCAGGCCATTCCAATTAAATTCGAATTACCTTCCAGGCTCATCAAAACCACCTATTGCTGAGCTGAAGTCCTCACCAGGACTTTCCTAAAGGTCTTATCATATTCCTATGACATTATCAGCATGTGACAGCTATTAGAGCCTTGGTAAAAGAAGTAACTAGGAAGCTAGAAAGTTTACACAGGTTGTGTGGAGTTCTAATTCCTGCTTGGTATGATGCAGTGTTTACGGTGGCATATAGGATCCACCACACACCAATGCATACTAAAGGCCTGTGGACTCAAATCTGACCCCTGGAGGTTTCCTATTCAGCCAATTTAGGCATGGGCTCCTTCCATAGGACCAAGATATGGCAGGGGCTCAAAGGAGAGGCAATGATAGTAATCCTATTGTTATTTCTGGCCACCAATCACATGTAACACTGGGCTCCCCTGAGGAGCAGTGCACTAAACACTGAGCATTCAGCCACCATCTGCAGGAATTCCAACAAGCACCAGCTGAATGTTTCTCATTCCTGCAGGACAAAAGAAGCAAAAGAAGCCACCCAAATTCTTTCCCAGCTTGCACTGGCTCACCTTTTTTCATCCTCCCAAGCACATAGAACGTTACAGAAGGGAAGAAAGAAAGGAGACTCTGATAGGAGTCAGGTCCAAAAACTAAGTAATATATAAACCTTGAGGATCTTGCAGCAAAGAAGGTGATCTAGTGGCCTCCCTTTTCATGAGCATGGATCACTGGATAAACCAAAACCACTTGATAGCTCAAATTTCAACAGAAAAACTCAAAATTCAGGGCTCTTTGCAGCTTAACTGGGTTAATAATTATGAGGGATTCCTCCAACACTTTGAAATCAGATGGGCTGGCCATACGGTAGCCTAACATTTCAAACAAACAAGTGTCGAAGTGTGCATTTGCACAAGTCCAATTAATTTTCTTTAAAAGAAAGGCAGATTGCTTACCTGTAACTGTTGTTCTTCAAGTAGTTATCTGTTCATTCCCACATATGAACTTTACAGGTGCACAGAGCCAGTTGTTGGGGAGCTTCTATACCTAAGTGTCCAACTGGGTGGAAGCCCCACCCTTTCCTATTCCAAGAGAGCATAGAGAGGCTTCATCCCCTCAATTCCATTGAGATTGTCATAGAGCCCAAGGCCGAGGGAGGAATGATCACTGACCTGATCTAGTCCCTTGTGCCCATGGTAAACAAGGGGATGATTGTCAGATGGATAACTTCATATGGGGCCAGAGGGCGTGTTCTGTGAATGCACAGATGACCACTCAAAGAACAACATTATAAGCAACCCATCTTTCTTCACTGCAGTCTTTGTGCATCACATATATGAGCGAATAGCAAGCCTACCTGAGGATGGGCAGAGGGATGATTTCATCACTGGAAGGCAGAAGACAAAGAGAAGACTGCTTTGCCATTGGCCCTTGCATGGATGACTAGCTTGTAGTGCTTGATGAACGCCGAGGGCATGGATCACATAATAAACTTATACACTTCTTGCAGGAGGATCCCTATGAAGAAGACCATAAATGTAGCAAGTACTCAAGTGGAGTAAGCCCTTGGGGAGTGGGGATGAGTTGAAGGCTGGTTCTTTCATATGCCAGAAAGATGGTACGCCATAGCAAATGAAGAGACTTGGTGAGCAGCACAATGATTCCATCCTGGACATATAGAAAGCAAGAGGTCTTCAAATGGCTAATGAGTGGAGGATGGATTCCATCTGGATGGCAGGATGTGCTCACTGTGGACTGAGGTTCTCCTGGAATGTGAAGGTGTTCCATTTTGCCAAGTATGAACTGCTTGTGGACAGCCTGAATGTCTGTGTTGAGGATGTGCCGGACTTCCTGGGGCAGTGTACCTGCCATGGTTTCTAAGGCATGATTCAGCATATTGGGGAGCAGAGAGTCTCAGTGTCAAGATGGAGAACTCGGGTCTGGTCTTGTGAGATCAAATCCTCAGTGTGTAGGGGCCAGAGGAACTTCTTGAGGCCGAGTTCCCAGAGTCAGATCACCCTGTTCCATATTTCTCCCTCTTTTCCTCTGATCCTGAGGGTGCTCACGAAAATCAGGAAAGACAGGATAGACTGAATCCTCATCAATCCATAATGGCTGAGGCAACCATGGGTTCAGGGGTCTCATCAAAAGCCTTGTGAAGGAGACCACTATTACTGTTGTAGCCATGAGACCAAGAAACTGTTGTATGCAGTGGGCCATGGTGATTGGATGTATGCTGAGATGGGCAGCCATTTTGCTTAGTGTGGCTGGTCTGGATGATGAGAGGAGAGCCTTTGCCAAGGGTGAGTCAAGGTGGGGCCCTACAAAGAGAATGGACTAAAGAGGAAAATAACAGATTTTTCATGATTTATACATAGTCCAGCAGAATGTTCAGCAGAGAGGAGGTGGTATGGACAGAATGTCACAAGTCTGCTTTGGAGCAATCAGGAGTCAGTCATCAAAGTATGGAAACACCTGTACTCCCTTGAGGTGGAGGTATGTGCAGACCACTGCCATGCATTTGGTGAAAATGCTGGGGGTAGCTGAGAAGCCAATTGGGAGCACTGAGAATTAGAATGCCTTCTCCCTGATTTGGTATCTGAAAAAGTGTCCATAATTGTGATCTATGGTGATGTGGAAGTAGACATTTTTTCAGATTGACAGAGGTAAACCAGTCCCCTTTTTGTAGAAGAGGGAATACATTCTGCAGGGTGAACAGAACGTCCTTAGTGTGATAAACCAATCAATGCATCTGAGGTTTAGGATGAGGCTAAGTCACCTGTCCCACTTGGGTTCTGTGAAGTACCGAGAGTTGAACTTTCTGATGGGAACTATAAGGGATGTCACTTGTCCCCCACTGGGCACTTGCTAGCCTACCTAAAGCAGGTGTTGGGTTCACATCTGTTGTGTTGGGGGGCCAACTGGACCCTAGAGGGTCACTTGGCATAGGTCTTCCTCTGGTGTTGGAGGTATGGGGCCCCAAACCACTTATGCAGGCTGGTTGCTGTAGACCATGCACTGAGCTGTCAAGCTGGATTTCTCTCAAGAGTCCATCTGCTTCTCTGTTTGTGCACTGAAGAGCAGCTGATGTGGTACCTCCGATCTGCTGGCAGGTGAGCTTGGAGGCCTTCATCTAGCAGGTCCCTATAATCATCAGGCAGGTGTTCACACATGGCATTGACCTTATCCCACAGGAGGAGGAGCAGGCAGGAGGCCTCACAATGTTAGCCAATTTGAGTTGTTGAAATGACAGGGGTGGATGCCCTTATCTGAAGGCCAGACTTGCTAAGTGCATAGGCAACATCTGCGGATATCCAGGATGTACAGTTATGAAGAGGGAGTTCAGAACAAGAGAGTTTCTCAGAGAAAACAAAGCAGGTACGCCTCTGCTCTCCATGAAGTGATGTCAGCAGAGGAGGGCTATACAATTAGAAGTTTGGTGTGCAGACCCTCAGGTGGTGTGCAGAGAGGAGACATGCTCATTTTCAAAACGTTTGTCCTGAAAGGATGGAGTCCAAACATACCCATAAGGAGAGCTCCTAGAAGTAAATACTAGATTGGGTTCAAAACACTCCGTTCATGCTCACATTCACTCTGGGTGATTGTGCTTCTACAACATGCATTGGTCAGTAAGGAACTTTTTGCAGGAAAGGTTTGTGACTTCATCTGGTGATGAGATGGATGGGGCCCTCAAAATAATTGACTCTGAATCCAAAACATAGTCCTCCAGGCTCAATGAAGAGGATGGTGTCCTCAGGGATCTTGGTGTCAAGGGAGTCAGTGATCAGTGCCTCAGTAATGAGGCTCAGTGTTGGACTGGTACCAAGTCCTTATCTCAGCATAGAGGAGGTTGTTTCAATGGATGTGGCATGGTGTTGATGTTTTTGCAACCAAGATATTGTGTCATCCCAATACTGAGAGCCCTGGTCATCATTATATAATGCTCTGGAGACCTCTTGGGAACAAAGCGGTGCCAGTAACCAGTCAGAGGCCCAGTCACGTTCAATGAGGGGAGAATAAGATCTGTCACAGTGTCCCACAGCTGTCAACTGCAGTGTGGATGCCAGTGATGTGATGATAGATAATCTCAGCATCTGGCCATTCACTGAGGGTGGTGGTATTGGTCTTGGCAGGGTGAAGGTGGATCACTCCAGCACAAAACTGGTCTCAGAAGGTAGTGTGGTTTGCTCCCAGAATTGTGCCAATCCCTTAGACACTGATGTGTGGGATGGCTTGTGGGCTGGTGATCTGGCAGGGCTGTCTCTGGACTCCCCTTCTGATGCCAATTTGGCATGAGCTCAGTCTTCCCTTAGAGCCAGAGATCATGATCGGTTGAAGAGTGAAGTCAAGTGAACCCTCAGCACTGAGACTCAATGGGGCCCTTGCAGTGTTTCCTTTTTTCTTGGTGGCAGTGGCAGTCATCCTCTTTGGTTACTTCACTGCCTTCTTGGCCATATGGTCACCTACTGAGGTGAGCATGGGTCAACCAGGAATGCCCTTGTCGCCAAGGTAGATGGGCAGTCCTGTCCCTATTGCCTGGTAGAGCTGGCAACCTGAAGGGACTTCTTCCAAAGTTTCGTCTTCAGGTGGTCAGTCCAGTATCTCAGGGTCTGTTTTGTGAAGGCCTGGCAAAGTGAACAGGCCTCCACAACATGTCCCTCACCCAGGCAGAGAAGACAGAGGGAGTGTCCGCTGGAGGAAAGGAGCATGCTGTCATAGCAAACCCAGCTTCTAAATGACACCAAGGATGCCACTGCAATAGATGGGGAAGGCAGGAGAGAATACAGGCATGGGCAACTTGGTGAGACTGTGTGGCAGTCAGAAGGGAACTTAGGGGATGGGTGGGAGGCTCTCCCATACCCTCTGGAAACAGGAAGAGGAGGAGCTCTTACCCAATTGAATACATACCTACAGATGCTTCCCAACAACAGGACCTACATAGGTGCAAAGCTCATACATGTAAGGCAAACAAACCATGAAGAAGAATCACACATTTGGGGAACATATTTTTAAAAAGGGGTGACAAACCAGTGACCATCCCTCCAATTTACCACTGTGGCACTTTCAAGGGATTGCGAACAGCTATCAAACTAGATATTTCTTTTCACTTTTTCCAAAGGGAAAATGGGAGAAAGGAGAAAAATGTGATAGTAAGCGTAAATGGGCTTTCCTTGCAATTGTGAAAGAGAGAACAGAAAATATGGGTCCTGCCACAGGGTTCCCTGGGATACCTGTAGGAAAACCAAGAGGAAGACAGCATGCTTGTAGCTTATTCACAGGATGGGCGGGCTGTCATGACATGCAAATTTGCCAATTTATAATACTGCAATCCTGTTGATTTTAGTCAGAATTAAGTCCCACTGAATTAACTAATTAATAGGTTAACCATTCTCAGGTAACCAGGTATAGGACTGCAAGCCAAAATATGTTCCCAGATAGATTAGAATTTAAGTTCTTTGCAACTCAGCATTTTACCACATCACATCACAAAATAAACCAATCACATGTTAACTAAATTAAGGATGATCAAGTATTAAAATATTCTAAACATTAGGTTAAAACTACTGTTAAGGTAGCAGAAAGTTGCCAGTACAATGGGACTTTCTCCTCCTGTCTGCTACCAACAGCAGCCTTCCAAACCACCCTAAATATTTGCTCTGGAGAGTTTCCAGAGGGTGTACGGGAGGAAAGCAATCATACACCATTGTCCCCCGCACATCACCACCCACTGGTTCCACAGGCAGAACTACACCTGTCAGTGTATAACACCATTATATTCAACCCAATATGTCCAATTACTTCAACTTACCTCCTTTCTCTCCTGTAAGAAGAAAAGAGGCTGACAGGAGACGAACACAATGAACCAGTGGAGCAGCATTCCCATCATTGTAACATCCTATATCTCCTTTAATTCTAGAGAGCTGTTTTAAAAGGAAAAGCAGTTATATTTGCATAGTATATTCTTTGTAACGAAGATTAAGACTAACATATTCAGAAATTTATTTATTTTAAAACATTTCTTCCCCATCCTTCCTGATAAAACATCTCAGGATGGCTTACAATAAATAAAACAGTAATAATAATAAAATTACAACAGCAACAATAATACAATAATTAAAACAATAAACAACAAAGCAATAAATAAATATCATTTGGCAAAGTAAAAAGAAAGAAAATGCGACTGCAGTCTTAAAACATCTAAAATCCTTAGTTGTTAAAATGATGGTTAAATAAAAAGGTTTTTACCTGGCACCGGAAAGAATATAAAGTCGGCACCAGGTGAAACTTGCTGGGGAGCACATTCCACAATCTGGGTTTGAAATATATACAGTGGTACGTTGGCTCACAAACTTAATCTGTTCCAGGACTCTGGTCGTGACCCAAATTGGTCATGAGCCGAGTTAAATTTCCCCATAAGGTTCAATGTAAATAAGGTTAATCCGTTCTGTAACTTTTTTTAAATCAGAAAAATGTGAAGCAAAGTGACAACAACAAAGATCGCAGCCATCTCCACCCCCTCCCCCGCAAGCACAAGCATGGCCATCTCCCCACCCTCACAGCACAACCGTGATCGTGCCTGTCAACCCTGCACGCGCCTGCCATCCCAGCGCTCTGGGGGGGGGGGAGAGAAGGGCGTGATCGCGGGCGCACTGGGGGAGAGATGGGCGCAAACGGTGCACTGGAGGTGGGGAGATGGCCACGATCCCAGTTGTTTTCATGTAGGGAAGGCATGCGAGATCAGAGGAGCGCTGCTGCAGGAAAGACAGGCAGAATCTCAGCCATATCCCCCGCGGCTCTGCTTTGCTGCTCCTGTTTTTCCTGCAGCAGCACGCCTCTGATCCCGCATGCCTTCCCTGCACGAACAGAACTGCAATCGCGGCCATCTCCCCACTTGAGTGGGGGGAGATGGCTGCAATCTTGGTCGCCACCCAAAGCGATGTTCATGACCCAAGTCAAAAATTTTCAAAATTTTCGTTCGTGACCCGATTTGTTCATGAACCAAGGCGTTCGTGAGCCGAGGTACCACTGTGTGTGTGTGTCTGTGTGTGTGTGTGTGTGTGTTATATAAATATTTATGTTTGAAAGAAAATCAACTACAACATCTTTTCACTTAAAGAATTGCAGAACGTATTTCTAGTGTTTATATCAGCTGGTATAATTTAATAACAGTTGAGTGAAAGGATGATGGCCACACTGGAGATCAGGCCTTCTAATAATATGAATTATTATATGAATTGTAAAACCCATACAAAAAAATCATATAGGGCACGCTTACATTTTTTTTTCTACTCACTGGAAAAAATAGTTCTCCTAGAACAATTTTGATTGAGGTAATATTCTTAGGTAGAGCATAATATCTGCAGATATACTGGCCTTACTCTGTTCACATGAAGTGGAAAGGTTAAGCTTCACAGCATGTAAGTAAAAGGTATCCAAACCAGCATATTCTCACATATTTGAGGTGATACATTAGAATTATTATTCTCCAGAAACCACCACTAATTCTACACTTCTACGTCTTACCGGAATTCTCTCCTCAAGGGGAATACTTCGCTCCCTTTGTTTCACTATCCCTTCAATTTAGAACAGGTTCATTTTCCTGCCTGGTACATAGTTTTGTTATTCATTATTTACTCTGCTAACTTGTTTCTTTGTGCGCAGATTTTTGTATCTTGTAAATTAGGTTGGTACATTTTATCTTCATATTGTTATTCTTTTATTTTCACATTATTTTTATTGCTTTGACAATCTTATTAAGCAGAAAAGTAGCTTATAAAAGCAAGCTAAATGCTGCTCCCTAAATCTACAATTTGAAAGATTACACACAAGGTTATACTAATCATTGTCTGAGAATGCCAGATTATAAAACCAAAGAGGCAAGATCAGTTTTCACCACAAAATTGCTGCGAAGAATTCTAGTGATCCAAAGATATCAAAGCAAGTGTGGCTGAAATCTATGGAATGGAAGGGTTAGCACCAATTTCCATTTCCCCTAATTGCACAAGCATTTATTGGCTTGTGCATTTGAGTCCCTCTCTGTCTACCACTAGCTTTGTACTGAACACTTCTTAGCTCATTGGCAGCAACAAGAGCAAAGTCTTCAGTATTTGGGATGGATGCACACACTTCCCTATAGTTTACAAAGAAAATGTATGGAAACTGAGAAGCAGCTAGGCCTAAATTGTGCTCACTCATAATCTTATACATACATACAGATCTGATCTTGTTCAACACAGCCAGCTAGAATTACAGACTTAACATAAAATGGGGATTATTCTTAGGTGTCCCTGACCAGCTGAGGGTTTGTTTTATTTGGTTTCTCTCAGACAGGGTTCTCACAACTTTATTTACTCCACTCCTCTTAAATGAGAAAGAGTCTAGGAAGCTCAAAAACCCAGAGCTCATCTTCAGCAGCAGCAGTCACAATCTAAGAATGACTTGTGTGGGCACACTTCATTAGACAATGACTTTTAACTTCTGTGAAGAAAACAGATTGACTAGGAATGAAGCAACACCACACCAGCAAGCAAGCAAAGAGTCATGTTGGTTGCTTTGTTTTCCATGATGTCCTCGCAACCTATTTTATATATATGTGCATGTGCATGCACAGACACATACATACATACATAAACATACTTTTTAGAAAGGTCTTCCTTTTCTGTGGTAGTAGCCTAGGCAATTGGGTGGGAATGAATACTCAGGAAACTGATCACTTTTTTTTTAGAGTACTTCCTATTCATTTCCCACTGCAGAATAAGAGTGACCCCTCAGGACACAAATTGGCCCAAGCCAGAAATTTCCTTCTCTCATCTCTTTTTTCTCTAGCAGTGGGGAGTTGATGGAAAAGAGCCGACAACCCTGGAGTACTCTGAGATCAGAGACTCCTCAAATTCATATACAAACAGGCTGCTTGCCTGTAAGGGTCATTCTTTGAGTGGTCATCTGTGTGTTCACACATATGGGCTTTTATGCCTGTGAACTGCCTATTTTCAGAAAACATCTATAGTTACGCATTCATTTTGAGCGGAAGGCCCTCCCATTACTGTTCCCAGGAAGCAAGGAGAGAGGTTCCTGCCCATCCCCTCAGTTCTTAAGGAGACTGCCATGGATCTCTGGACCAAGTGGAAGGAGAAGGATCTCCCAGCCCAATCTGGCACTGTGTGTTCATGGAAAGTAAGGAAGTACCTGTTGTAAGGAGTAGGACCAGAGGGTGGGTTCTATGAATGCACAGATGAATGACACTTACAGACAAGAAACCGGCCTTTCTTCTTCATAGTCTCTGTACATCACATATATGGGTGAATAATTAGCTTACTGTATGAAGGATGGGGGTGCTGCTGTTGTCAATGCATAACAGAAGAGAGGACTGACCTACCAAAGGGTACAGTCTGCCCTCACACAGACATCCAACAGGTAGTGTCAAATGAACCTCAAGGGTGTAGTCCATGTGGCAGCCCAACATGGATGGGTGTGGATATGGATAGGGCTTGTTTGGAGTGGGCCCTAGATTCTGTGGTAAGTTGAAGGTCCTCATTCTCATATATTTTATATTGTTATTTTTTTATATTGTTAACTAGTTTATATTTTATTGTATTATATTTTAATTGATATCTTTGTGAGCCACCCCGAGGCTTCGGCGAATGGGGCGGCATAGAAATTTTCTAAATAAATAAATAAATAAGAGGCAGATGGTACTGACCATCCACTTAGAACGTGAAGAGAGTAGGTCTCCCTTTTTCTGACCATCATAACATGAACAGCTGGGGTGAGCAGTGGAAAGTCTCAGTCCCTGATTTATAGAAGGCAAGGGCCATCCAGGGTAGATTCTACTGGAGCGGATGGGCCTATGAAGAAAGCAGAGATGACAATCTTTTGGCTGAGGTGGAATGGTGAGATGAGCTTGCGTAGGAAGGCTGGGTCTAGGAGACAACAGCTTTGTCCCTGTGGAAGATTAGTTAGGGTGGATCTACTCAGAGGTTGAAGAGATCACTGATATGATGGGCCAATGTGATGGCCCCTAGGAAGGCCACCTTGCAGGATAAAAGTCACAAGTCGGTTGTGACCAAGGCTTCAAATGGTCTTTTGGTGAGAATGTGTATCAGTACTGACAGGCTCCATGCTGAGATGCAGAGCCAGGTGGGAAGGGAAAGGAACTTTAGTCCTTTGAAGAACCTGTGTACCAGCAAATGTGCAAAGAGTGAAGCTTCTTCAATAACTGGGTGAAAAAAGGCGATGGCTGCCCAGAATACAAAGACTGATGAGGAGGCGAAACCTTTCCAGAAGTGGGTCTGCAAGAAATGCAAGATTTGTTTGATGGTGGCCCACCATGGGTCTGAACCTTCCTGGCATAAAATAATAGTGAAGGTTTTCCACTTTGTCAAGTAAGACCTCCCTGTGAATGGTTTCATGGCCACAACTAGTATGGCTGTCACTTCAGGCACTAGTGTCACTTCAGGCACCCTCCTGTTCTAGGGTGCGAGCCTCCAGGCTGTGAGGTGCAAGGTCCCAATGTCTGGATGGGGGATTTGCCCCTGGTCCTGCAAGACCAGGTCATGCCTGCATGGCAGATGAATGAAGGTCTCCTGGCAGAGCTGGGTGAACCATGGATGTCTCAGCCACCATGGTGTGATGAGCACACAGTCCTTCCCATTTGTCCTGATCTTTACAATTGTCCTGGTGATTAGGGGGAAACTGGGTCCTGCTTCATCATATGAGAAAGGCATCCCAGAGAAAGTCAGTTTTCTGTCCCACCCTGGAGCAGAACTGGGGTTGTGTTGTGGGCTGTGGCAAAGCAGTCCACTGATTATGTCCCCATCTGTCATAAAGATCATGGAGAACCATGTCATTCAGCTCCCACTTGTGAGAGTCAAGGGTTGTACAGCTGAGAGCATTCGCTAAGATGTTGTTCTTGCCTACCACATGGGTCACTGTGATCTGGATGTCCATGGCAGTGCACCAGTCTATGTCTATGGTTAGCCTGGTGAATAGGATGGACCATGTGCCTTCCTGCTTGTTCAGATATAACATCACTGTTGTGTTATCTGTGGTAATCTGAACATGTTGGTCAGGCAGGGAGGTTTGGAAAGTGATCAATGCCTTGCATAAAGCCAGCACCCCCAGGAAGTTTATGTGGTGGCAGGTTTCTCTGTGGTTCCAGGATCCTTGAGTCTGTAGGTCACTGCAGTGTGTTTACACTGAATTTGTCTGTGGTGACAGTGACAGTCAGCTCTGGTGGGAGAAAGCTGATCTTTTCTGTGAGGGTATGTGGGATGGTCCACCATTGTACATTGTGTTTTGGAATGAGAGTAGAGTGCCCAAAATGGTGCTGTGGGGTTCTCCCCTATGGTTTAAGTGTGGATGAACCATAGCCAAAGCAGTCTCATCCATACTGTGGCAAAGCAGACCACCACTATTGGCTGTTATAATGCTAAGACGCTTTTGTATCTTGTGAGCCATGCTGAACTCTGTTGTGCTGAGGTCAGCTGCCAAGTTGTGTAGCACTACAGCTCTGGGTTCTAGGATTAACACCCTTTTTGAGAGTGAGTGGGAAGGGGAGATCACAGATTTTTCATGATTTAGAAACAATCCCAGTGTTTGAAGTAAAGAGCTCGTGGCATGGACTAAGCCCTGAAAGTCAGTCTTTGATGGGGCTACCAGGACCCAGTCACCTAAATATGGGTAGACCTGCACTCCTTGGAGTCAGAGGTGTGTGCATACCACCACCATGCATTTCATGAAGTCCCTGGGGGGAGTAGAGAGGCCAAAAGGGAGCACTAAAACTAGGAAAGTCTCCTCCATGATTTAGATGGGCAGGAAGTGCCTATAATAGTGGTCTATGGTTATGTGGAAGTAAATGTCTGTAAGGTCAATTGACGCAAACCAGTCTTCCTGCTGCACTAAGGGAAGAATGATCTGCAAGGTGAAGATTCTAAATTTCCTGGGGGTGTTGAACCAGTTGAGGCCCCTGATGTCTAGAATCAGTCTGTGTCCTGCTTCGACACTGTTAAATATCATGAGTAGCAAACCTCTCGACAGGTTGGAGTGGACTCTCTTGATAGTACCTTCGGAGAGTAATGTGTCCACCTCTGACAGTAGTGGCAGGAATGGGGGTGTGCCTTTGATCATGCCAAGAGGGAGGAAGGTGTAAAACTTGATCCTTTCCATGAGGAACAAGACACATGAATCTGCTGTTATTGCTTCACATTTGCGGATATATCAGGCAAAATGTCTGTCAAAGTCGGTGTGAGGGGAAGGAGAGGTGGGGGTGGCTGGTAGGGACCATCAGCTTGATCATGTGTGGGTGCTTTTGCACCTGCCTAAAATGGGCTAGAAGGTTACACATATTTTGTTGTGGAGCCATCTGGAGCCTGTGAGGACAGTCAGCATACCAGCACCTCTGCTGGGTGAAGGAGGTCCCCAAGTCACTTATGTAGTCTGGATGACAGCTGTTGGAACTCCATACTTCTGGCTGTATATTGCACCTACTGGATGGAGTCTATCCTTTTGTCCATTTTCATCTATCAAAGGTAAGGTCTTCAATGTGCATGTCTCCTGTGGGAGTTTGGCCAAGCAGAGCCAGGCATGAATGCCCAATGCCATCATCATGGCCTTGACAGTGCAGTACACATGATGGCTGGCTGCCGCAATTTGGTGATTAGCATGTTTGGAAGCCTCTGTGTGCAGGAGGTGGGATGTCTGCCTGAGTTCGACAGGGAGGTGCTCAGTCATGGCCCTTATCTTTTCCCACAAAAACAAGTGAAAGCAGACCATGGCCTCATTTCTATTAGGCTAGACATGCACATGGTGGACATGTCGTGAGCGGAGCCGGCTGCAGCCAGAGGTCAGAGTAGATGGCCTGGGAGGCCCCTTCTGACTTGCTCTGTTTCTATGTTTCTATGTTTGTATAGTTGGATACACACAGACCCAGAGATGAGGTTGAGGATGGTCTCATCAAATCATCCACGCTATGCCCATCTCAGTTAACAGGAGCAGAGAGTTCTTGTTGTGATGCCCGCCCCATGCGCCAATTCCACAATAAAAGAGTTCAGCCTCTGTTCCCTTTCCAGCACTCCATACATGGACTCAACCTTCCTTGAAGGAGTAAGGGAGGCAGCAAGAGACTCCCAGAGCTGCTTAACAGAGCAGGGCTGATAGGAAGGGGACATCCCCTGGTGCCAAGCCCTCATGCCCAAAGACTAGGTCAGGGATCTGGTCCCTCTGTTGCTCAGTCTCAAGTCTCAGATTGGTGGCCATCCTAAGCACCTGCTCTGCAAAGTGGTCCCTCTCCTCCAAAGGAGATGGTGGATCCTGCTCGACTGGCACTGGTGGACAACACCAATGGGCACAATGAGATCACCAACTCCAAGATGTATTCTGGGCTGGAGGATGAAGGCGTGCTTGCAACCCCTTGCACCAAGATGTAGTCACCGCTGGAGAGCATTGTCAATTTGGTGCTGATCCGGTACTAAAGGCTGGTAGAAAGACCCAATGTCAAGATGTCATTCAGGCCTGGACTTCTGGTAATGGTGTTGGGACGAGACAGTGGTGATTAATGGGGCTCCGTTATCACGCTGGTTAATTGTCTGGTAGCGGGCCGTGGGAGGCCCATCTAAGCCGTCGGGGCGAAGATAGAGTACCTGGGGAACCTCCTGGACGGTGTGGAGCGGCAACCCCACATCTACTGGGAGGAAATCAGGCATTTCTCAGCCGGACAACACAGGGGGGAATAAAGCCCCCCCCCCCATAAGTCCTCGACATACCGCCTTTAGATTAGTATTTAGTTATAAATACGTCGGATGTATTGGAAAACATTTTTATTTCTTCTTTTTTGCAATGCTACCCGTGGAAAAAGCTGTATTCTTTGCTAATTGATACAAAGGAAAAAGAAAAAGCCCTTTGGATGGAGGAGGAAAGAAATCTTCCCCCCCACCACAGAGTTTAAAAGCAGCGAATTAAATGAGAAGAAAGAGACAGAGCTCTTTGTAAATAAGGAAAAGACTTTTCCTCTTTAATCTCTCCAAGGGCGAAGAATCAAAATAATAATTACTGTGGAATCAAATGATAGAAGGATCTTTCTTGTATGTTGGATTTTTGCCAACATTAACTGGTTATCTGCCAGAAACTTAAATACTGTGGTGTTTTTCTTTCTACTGTGATGGTTCTTTCTGGGCCAAAGAATTAAAATAAACAATTACTGTGAAATTGAAGGATAGAAGGATTTTTCATGTATGTTGGACTATTACCAAGAACAGATAGAAGGACAAAATTTGCTTATAGAAGTGGCTATCTTTCTTTTTGTTCCTGGGACCTCTGCCAAAAGTATCTCGACATTTGCCAAGCCTTTGTTCTTGAGTTAATTGCTATTAGTATGGAAGAATTACAGAAGACACTCTCACCAATACAGACTTCTTTAACAGCTTTGCAATTATCCCAACAGGCAATACCAATACAGCAGGAGACTATTTTAATGGAACAACTTGATCGTTTTTTAATTGAACAAAAACTTGTTCAATTTGACAAATTAGACATTTCCATTAATAAGGCTTTGGGCAAGCGATTTGTACTTGAGCAGAATATACAAAATACCCAACAAGCAGAAGGAAAATCTGAAACAAGAAAGACAATAAGCAAGCTAGCATGGGATTGGCTTGTAAATAAGCAACAAACAGATAGAAAATTCGAAATAATGGAAAAATCAACACAATCAGTGAATCTAATAAGCAAGCTTTCATGGGATTTGCTTGTCATGTTGGAGAAGATAGTTAACCATTTAAGAGAGGCTATGCTTATGTGGCTACAACTGAAGACACATAATGATAATATAAAGAAAGAAGAAAGGTTCAGTAGAGGTGTAAAGAAAAAGAAAAAATAGATATGGCAGAGGTGTAAAGAAAAAATAAGAGAATTTTTTTCTTTTTACTTCAAAAAGGGATGATTTATATAGGTTGGTATGTTCATATGTGACGTAGAAAGGCTAAGCTATTATTGCTGGTGAAACATTAGCAACTTAGCTTAATGAAATACTGTTTAAAAGGTATTATAGGTATCAGTTGCCACCAAATGGATTAGTTAAGACATCTTTAAAGATGTTAAATGGGTGTCTCTGACTTTATTTGTAATTGAAAATAAGAGAACTTATCATCTTAAAAAGCAATGCCTTAAATGGGTTGGCAGGTTTATATATGATATGAGAAGGGTAAGTTACTGTTGCTGGTGATGTAAGGGATGGATATAATTGAGGTATGTTGAAGAATGTAAATAGTTGGGCTTCTGTATGGAATTAACTGTATTTGTCTAAATGATGTTTAAGCTAGATGAAACATTAGTAATTTAGCTTAAAGAATTTTTTTAAAAGATATTATAGGTATTAGGTACTACCAAACAGAGTAGCTAAGATGCCTTTAGAGATGTTAAATGGATGTTTTTGATGCTATTTGTAACTGTGGTAGTGAGGAAGTTATCTGTCTACCATAAGAAAAATCAAAAGATTTTGAATTGTCTAGAAATGTTTAGATTGAATTTATCATGGAAGAAGAAAGAAGATATTGCACTGCTTCCATTTAACAGTGGTCAAGAGAAACAGGACTTTGCAAGAAATGAAGGGATTGATTTTACTGATGAAGGAGAAGGAAGATAGTGACTTCTATCAAATTTGGAACTTTTTTTTTTAATTGGCTGGAGAAACAGGACTTGGTTCTGATCTAAAGATGTTTTCAAGTTATTATAAACGTATTTGAGTATGATCACAGAATGTTAAAAGATACATAGTAGGGGGTTGACTCAGTAAGTCCGATGTGTGTGATGATTGTTGTTTGTAGTGTTAGTTCAAAATTTTAATAAAATTTCTTTAAAAAAAAAGATGTCATTCAGGCCTGATGCCAATTTGGTACCAAGGCCTGGTGTTGGCTCAGTACTAATGCTTGGTGATGGCTCAGCATGAAAGCCCTGGAATGACTTCTGGTGGTAAGACTGTCTCACAGGCTGGGTGTGGAGGAATGGCAAATGGCAGGCAGCCTGCTCTCATCTCCCCAGTTCTATGGAATGAGGGCAGTGTGTGTGGCCCTGATGTCAGACTTGATTGGTGTAAGAGAACCAACATTACTTGGCTTGGTACTGAGGCCTTGGTGGAGTCATCATGCCCAGTCTCAGAGCAGAAAGATGCTGAGCCACACCCCAATCAATAAAAGGAGAGTGGGAGTGATCCTGGTGTCCACTTGACAAAATTGTCAAGCTACTTTCTGAGGGCAGTGTTCTCAGGCTAGAGGCAGTGACTGGGGAGCATTTCAGTCATGAGTTGGATAACAGAGTTGGTTTCTGTGGGTGCAATCATCTTGGAGTGGAGGTTAAGGAAGAGTGGTGGCCAGTTGGTATAGTGGGCCGGGCACCCAATTCATTTCCTGCTGCAGCAGCAGGAATCGCTCTCAGCTCTGGTGAGCAGGAGCAGTTGGTGGGCACCAGAGACCTGATGGTTGAAGTTGACGGAGGCTCACTTTCTTTTGCTTCAGTGTGATGGCAGCAGCTATCCCCTTAGCATGTGTTTTGTTTTTGGCGCTGCATGTTTGCCCTCGGATATGGAAGAACAATCCGGTCCTTTTTTAGAGGACCCTACAATGTGCAGGGCCTTCTTCTGTCGTTTGGCCTTAAGCTGATCGGCTCAACATTTCCTAGTTTGTTTTGTGAAGGCCTGACAATGTATGCAGGTCTTCCCCCTCCCCGCCCCATTTTTTTAGACCAAAAAAACCCATAAATACAATATATCATAACAACAATAATATAACAAAAACACAATAATACAAGGTGTTTTTAAAAGGAGACCAATGCTACCACCATTCACATACTATAACAATTAATAATATATAATATACTTCAATTATTTCCATATCCCTCCAGAAATTCATATAATAATCTTGACTGGGTTTACAGCCTTTCCCTTCTATCAGTACTGCTTTTACAAAATTTTCCATTGTCATTATATGTATTTGCTTTCATTAACCCTATTTTAATTTCTATTTCTGTCATCAGTTTATCATTAATTACCATGTTCCATATTTCATTATACCATTCATGCCTTTGTAAAACCCAATTCTGTTTCCAATATTTAACTATCACTAGCCTAACTGCTATTATCATACTTGCAATCAATTCTTTCTTAGCTTCATTTATATCTTGTTTTTCTATCAACAGTAATAACACCTTTCTTGGTGGCATTTCTAAGACTATATCTAAAATTTCTCCAATTTCCTTAAATACCATAATCCAAAACTTTTGTATGTTTTCACAATCCCACCGCATATGTTTATAAGTTCGGATCTCTTTACCACATCTCCAGCATATATTAGAATATTTGTCATCAATTTGATTTGACTTAACTGGTGTTAAATACCATCTCCATATCACCTTGTATCTATGCTCTTTAATCCTAACGGACATATTCTTATATACTCTTCTGTTCCAAATATTCTTCCAATCCTTGTCTTTATTTCACCGACATTCATTTCTCAAATTGATTTTAAACTTTTTGTCTGATCCCCTAACTCCATTAATATCCAATAGATTTTGGCAATTCTTCCTTTACTTGTATATTCTTCCTCAGTCTCACATTCTTTTATGATCATTTCAAATTTTGTTAATTGCTTTCCAATCCTTTAATTCTATTTTTGGGAATTTCTCCATTACGGCCACTGGTGTTAATGGAGAAATTCCTGGGATTAACTGTTGTCTCCGTTTTTCCCATACTTCCATCGAATTTTTTAAAAAGGGATTTTGAATTCTTTTAATAATCTTTTTAATATCCTTTTTAAACCAATATGTCTTTAAATGATCACCTATTTCCCTTAATTCTTTTAATTTGATATCATTCCATATTAATTCTTCATTTTGGGCTATAATACCTGAACTATCTTTAATTGGTTTGCAACCCAATACTTTTTAACATTTGAAATGCCCAGCCCTCCTTTTTTTTGTTTTGATTCATACCATAGTACTTTACTTATTCTTGCTCTCTTTCTTCCATTACATTAAACCTCCAATAATTTCTGCATTTCCTTTAATTCATGATCATAAAACCTGATCGAGATCATCCAAAACAAAAAAGTAATCTTTGGCAGAATTTTCATTTTTGTTAGCAGTTGAAACCCTTCAGCAAACAGGGCAGGACCCATAAAGATGGCAACAAGGGAAGGAATTCTGGAGCCAGGATGCCGCAACACTTCCCAGCTCCTTTCTAGAGGGGGAAGGCACTTGAAGGAAGAGGATCTGAAAGGACAGAGGGTTTGCCTGAGGGCAGGTTGTCCTGCAGATAACCTGGCCCCAGGCTTCCTGGAGGTCAGATCCCACCAGGAGCTTGGACAGCAAACAAGGAAAGAGTCTTAAGTGCCTACAAAGGGCAGAAGCTTTCCCAAGTGATGTATTTTTGTCTCTGGGTGGCCTAAGGACCCTGCTGAGATGCTAAATGGTGTACATGTTGTGAGCGGACCCGGCTGCTGCGGAGGTCAGATTAGATGGCCCGGAAGACCCCTTCTGACTCGCTCTGTTTCTATGTTACAGCTATTCTTCCAAACCATGATAATTTTACCTTTTTATATTTTCCTATTTTATCTTTTATGTCCTTCTTTTCATAGTTTTTCTTCTTTAATTCTTGACTCTCTTTTGGAATATCGATTCCTAAGTATCTAATATTGTCTACTATTTTTTTCTTCACTATTATGATTATATAACATCATTTTGGATTTTTCCCAATTAACTTGCAATCCACTATATTTCCCAAATTCCTTTAAATGTAAATATATTCTCTCTATAGTATTTATTGAGTCTTGAAATGTTAGCAATGTGTCATCTGCAAACAAATTAATTTTAATTTTCTGACGTACTCCAAGTCCTTCTGTGTATCATTCCTAAATGCATTTGCCAATATTTCCATCATTAAAGCAAATAATACTGGGGATAAAGGACAACCTGTCTTGTCCCTCAGCTTAGGATTATTGTTTCTGTAATACCATCGTTTACAATTATTTTTGCCGTATTTTCTGAATATAATTGATTTATTACTTTCTTAAACTTTACTCCAAATCCCATCTTCTCTGTTAAAATCTTCACTGTTGGCCATTCCACATAGTTAAAAGTTTTAAATATATCTAATGCTAGTATACTTGCCTTTATATTTTGCTTCTCAATATAATAGTTAATATTTAATACTCTCCTTACCACATCTGACATTTGTCAACGTCTTATAAACCCACATTGATCATACTTTATATATTTATCTATAAATTTATTCAATTTATTTACCAATATCGCTGTAAAGATCTTAGCATCTTGATTAATGAGAGATATCAGTCTGTAAGATCCAGGATTTATAAGGTCTTTGTTAGGTTTTGCTAACAGTACTTTTTTTTCTTTTTCTTTTTTTTTCTTTTTTCTTTTTTGACTTGTGCGGCTCTGGTCAGCATTTTGGAATTTTTATTACTATTTTCATAAAATTCCCTTTTCAAGTAAATTAGATTTCTTAGAACTTGTTCTAATTCAATATTTTGTATTTCTTTTCTTTTTGCTGTTAATTCTAACATAATTTCATCTACTCTGCTTTTAATACATTCATTCTCTAATTCTTTAATTTCTTCTTCTAGTCTCATTATATGTTGCTCTTTTTGTTTTTTAAATTATATGAATATTTTATTCCTAACCCTCTTACCACTGCTTTCATTGAATCCCATATTACATTTGTATTACTACCTCCTTTTTATTTCCCATATTTCTTTTAATTCTTTTTCCATTTTTTCTAAAATCTTTTCATTTTTAAAAATCCTTAAATCTATCCTCCATCTATTTGCCTGACTATAAACACATTTTATTTCCATTTCCATTGTTATCACTGCATGGTCTGATATTTTAATTACTTTTATATCTGCCTTAACTATCTTGGACAATATTTGTGAAGTTACAAATATATAGTCTATTCTTATAAAATTTTATAACTATTTGAATAAAATGTATAACTCTTCTGTTCCCCATTTAATTCTCTCCAAACATTTTAAAATCTGCTTTCCTCAATAAATCTACTTAAATCTGTATTCTTATAATTTATATCTGACTTTGATGGGTTGGATTTATCTTTTTCTTTATCCATAACCATATTATAATCATCCGCCATTATCACATATCCTTTTTTTTAATTTTTCTATTTCTTTATGTAACTTGTTGTAGAACTACCTTTGGTTTATATTAGGTGCATATATATTAGCTAATGTCACCTTTTGTCCATACATTAGACCTTGTATTATTAGAAATCTCCCCAAATGGTCATCCGTCTTCTAATTCTCCTCTTCTTCTGGATCTCCTCTTCTTCCTGCCTCTATAAAGAGGATGAGCCTCCTGCTGCTATGCCCAACTTCTCTTTCTCACTATCTCTTCTCTCCTTCTCTGTCTTCCTTCTTGTAAATGTAGATACAAAATGTCCTTTAACTTTTGCATTTGTGCTAATGTATTCCTCATCCAAGTAATTCTGAGCATCTTCAGTAATTCCAGTGATTCTTGCTTTGTAGCCAATCTGTAATATTTTCCATTATATGCAAACCTCATAAAAATTGGGAACACCCAACTATATTTTACGGAATTCTTTTGGAGTATTTGACAGACTTAAGACATATTTCTTCTCCACTGCAAAGTCTCATTACATAGATCAGGAAAGACTTGAATCTGATGACCTTCCAGCATAATTTATGTCATATTCCGTAATTTCAGTATCAGTTGTTCTTCTTTTGCATATGACCAAAATTTAACCACAATGTCTCTTGGTACTTTTCTTCCTGGTCTTCATGGGCCAACTCTATGTATTGCACCGAAATCATATCTTGTAAAGGAAACATCTGGAAGAACAGTTTTAGCCCAATCCAATACTGACTGGATCAAAATTTATCTTCAATCTCTTTTGCATCATCTGGATATCCTTTAAGGCGTATATTCAATCTTCGTTGTCTATTTCGGATCTCAATCACACTTTTAGAGATCTGGTCTATCATAGTCATCTGTTTTTTTAACTCTTTATCCTGTTCTCTCACTTCAGCTTTCACTTCTGTGATTGTTTGGAGATTCTCTTGATTTTGTTTAGCTAATTCTTTTATTCTTTCATCCATATTATCTATTTTAATATCCAGCTTCTTCAAACAGCTCTTCATCTCTTCTACCATCAAAACCTGCATCCATTTTTGTCTTTATTTCTCATATTTCTTGTAGAAGTATAACAGAATTATCCAATTGTATTGATGAAGTTGTTGCTTTTTCCAGTGATTTTTCTGGTGATGTTTTCTTTTTTTCACCCATCTCTACTCTTTTTAATCATAAATCTATGGCTGAGGTTTGTGAGAAGAATCTTTTTTCACCCTGGATCTTTGCCAAACAGTCTTCAGTTCGCGAGATCGAGATCTCACGCTTTCTGCACTTTTACTGTGCTTGGACATACAGTCTACTACTATTACTTCCAACTAAGTGGAGAGAGAGTCTTGGATTTAATGATCTTATTTGCAGTCCACCATTGAATTACACTTTCAATCAATAAATGAATTAGCAGCTGCAATTTAATAATTAGCCAGCAGATGCAGTTCAGATTGAGATGCAATTCCATTACATAGTTTGTTTTGTCTATTGTACTTGCTTGTTTGTTAGATTTTTTTTTTTTGCTTTTTTTAAAAATTGCTCATAATTTTCTTATAATATAAACAACTTCGCAGAAAAGTTAGTCCTGGAATGTTAATTAGCTTTAATCTGTTAAAGTTACTTAACTTTAATCTTACAGATCTGACTGTTTTCGGTAACGGCACTCTCTCGGCCTTCCAGCTGCCCGGCGGGAGAGAGAAGAGTCACTTCTTATTTAAAAAAATCCTTCACGAAAGTAACCTTCTTTTTATCTCTGCTTCCCTAGCTGTTTTTAAGCTTATTTTAATAAGTGGCCGGAGTATTTATAACATAAACACTGTTTCTCAGTCCGTAGATGGTCAAAATACTGCTTACTCTGGGCAAGGGCCATCAGTTTCAGATCACAAAAACAACTCTCAGTCCACGTCTGTTTTTCAAATCTTCCCAGGAAATAAACAAAGGAATTGACTTACGTTTTATGTATTTCTCCAGTGTTTATCTTAATTTGGGTATATTTTAATCATGTTTTTGTCGATGATCAGGAGGAGTGCAGATTTTAGCATCCAGAATCCACTCCGAGCTGGCTCCACCCCCCACAATGTATGCAGGTCTTGACAACGTGTCCTTTGCCCAGGCAGAGAAGGCAGAGGGACTGCCCATTGAATGGGGCCAACTTGCTATCACAGGAGGCACAACTCCTGAAAGCTGCCATCAACACCATTGTGCAGATGGAAACATGGAGAAGGTGTAGAGGAAAAATGGTAGGAAAGACCACAGGGAACTTTGGATGAGGCAAGGAATGGTGGATAGGAAAGTGGGTAGAAATATATTCTTGTAGAGGGTTTTTTTTTTAAAGAAAAGAGCAGAAAATGGGCTGTTGAAGAGAAATGAATGAAGAGGGGTTTTTTGAGTTGAAAGAGAATGAAAAAAATGATAGAAAGAAAACAGAGTACCTAAGATAGAAAAGAACAAAGTGTTTACCAATATAAGCATAATATATAGGCCCCTCCCCATGCTTCCTGGGAACATGAAAGGGAGGAGTTTACTCTCAAAATGAACACTTAGCTATAGTCACTTCCTGACAATAGGCTCTGCATCAGCACAAAAGCCTTTATCTGTGATGCACACAGACCATGAAGAATGAGGTGTGTATACATGTAATATTCATTATGCAGTAAGTGCAACATTGTTATGAGCTCCTTTCCCTAAAACCTGCTCCTGATCTCTCCATGGTCAGAATATTCAGAGCAAGTTTCATCTGAATGGGTAAAAAGGAAAAAGGAACTCACCCCCACATACAAGCAATCAAAGAGAATGACAGTTAAATCTTACATCCTTTTGAATGCAGGTTAACACTAGTTGTGTATTACAAACTAAATCAGATAACAGTAAATTTTCTCAGTGTATGATTTACATTCGACATGTTCCACTGGAGTGGTGGTGAACTACACAAGTCCAAGACCAGTTCAGATTCAATCACACAAAGGACCAGAGTATTAAACATCTAATCAAATAAACAATAAAAGCCAGTGTGGTATAATAGTTAAGAGTGAAGGAGTGGGACACAGGAGATCTAGATTCTACTCCCCACTAAGTCATGGAGCTCACGGGGTGACTTTGGGCTTCAGCCTAACCTACCTCACAATATTGTCGTTGTGAGGAAAAGATTAAGAGGAAGAAGGGCCTTAAGTTCCTTGAACAGGAAATAGGTGGAATATAAATATAAATAAATCTAATCTTTTTTCTTTCACCTTTCCACTTTAGAAAGTTTAACTGAAAACTCTAAAATGTAATACTTGAAAGGAAAAAACAGTTTTACCTTATTTTCATGATCACTAGGCTCCAATTCTTCTTTTGAAATAAATGTATCCATGCTGCTGCTGGAAGGCTGTCTGCTATGACCCATGCTTTTTAACAAATGGGACTGCTGAAGAGCTTCAGAAAGAAAACAAAGCTATCAAGCAATATGAAGCTATTCAATACCATTGCACCATAAACAATATTAGCTGTATTCTTTTAATTTACAAAGGCCTGTTCAGTGAGAACTTTGCCCTAAATTAAAGACAGTTGAACATACACTATTTTCTTTTTCTACTTATCAACATACCAAGGAAAGAATGTCTGAACGGATCAATGGTCTCATCCTGGAGGATATTTGCAGCTTCATCTTCCTCATCTTGCAGCTGCCCAATCTGCATTCCAGAATATTGGTTTTCAGAGCCCTCTAGAATCTAGAATCATGCACAAGGAGTAAATGTTAAAAGCTCTTAAGTCCAATACTACAAGCTAGTCTCGTTATAAAGGCAATCTGTTACATCTATCCTTTTGCAGAGATAAAAAACCTACAAACTCCTTGGATAACCAATCCTAGACAAAATGTTATTTTCTAGATACGAATTATCCACCAAAGCTAAACTGGTGTCTGCTGTCACAAACCATGTATAGTATCATAGAATCACAGAATATTAGAGTTTGAAGGGTCCAAGATGGTCATCATGTCCAATTCCTAGCTGTTGTAAGTAATCGATTTATACCATCCCACTCCAGTTTCTTTCTGAATGCCTCAAGTGTAGGAGAGCAGATGACCTCTTTAGGCAACTAGTTCCACAGGTTCCACTGTTCCATTGTTTGGACAGTGAGGAAACTTCCTGATATCTGAATCTGGGTTGTTGCAATTTTAATTATTTTGTGTCTTACAGTCTTGTATCCGCAAGAAGAGATCTTGACCTTCCTCCCCTTTGTGACAGCCTTTGAGGTACTTATAGCATAATATCATTCCCATCCCCACCACCATCTTCTCTTCTCAAGACTGAACATTCCCAGTTCTCTCAGTCTCTCCTCATAGGGCACTGTTTCCAAACCCTGGATCATGTTTGTTTGGAGCATTTTTATTCAGTCCCATTCAAAAGCCTTGCTGCCCTCCTCTAGACCCTACCTAATTTGTCTGCATCTTTCTTAAATCTTGGTGCCCAGAACTGGATACAGTATTCCAGATGTGGTCTGACTAATGAGAAGTATAGGGAAACTACTACTTCTCATGATTTGGAAGTAATGCTTCTATAAATGCATCCCAAAATTGCATTTGCCCTTTTTTACTTATGCATTGCTTTGTTGGCTCATATTTGGCCTGCAGTCCACAATAACTCCAGGATCTTTTTCTTTTTCAGTTCTGTTGAACCCTGTATTCCCCATCTTATATTGATTCATTTGGTTTCTTTTTCCTAGGTAAAGGCCTTGCCAATTTCCTTACTGAATTTCATTCTGTTGCTTTTAGCCCAGTGTTCAAGTTTATTGAGATCACCGTGGATCTCCATTCTGTCTTCCACCCAGTTTTGTACCGTCTGAATACGTTTCCTTGTACTTCCTCCTCTAAATCATCTATAAAGATGTTGAAGAGCACTGGGCCCAACATTGAACCCTGTGGCACTCCACTAGTTACCTCCCTCCAGTTTGAGAAGGTGCCATTGATGAGCAATCTCTGTGTCTGATTCAGCAGCCAATTTTTGATCCACTTAATATTTTTTCTATCTAGTCCAGTTTTTGCTAATTTGCTTATCAGGATGTCATGGGGAACTCTGTTGAAAGTTTCCCTAAAGTTGATTATGTCCTCAGTGTACTGTATGTCCGTTTGCGTGAAAAATGAGATTAAAGTATCTGACAGGATTTATTTTTCATAAACCCATCTTGGCTTTTACCAATCACTGTATTTCCTATGAGATCATTGCACATAATGATTTTTTAATAATTTGCTCCACAATTTTTCCAGGGATTGATGTCAGACTAGCTGGTCTGTAGTTCCCAGGTTCATCTTATTTTCCCTTTTTTGATGTGGAGAGCAATCAATCAATCCTTTATTCAGTCACTGACCAACAAAAACAATACAAAATTACAATTAGTTAAGATATAAAAATACAGTTATTCTAAAATTAAAGTTAATTAAGGAAAATTATTCTAAATTATTACAATTATTCTAAAAATCTTTAAAATATTTAGAATTAATTCCACAGTGGACTGTACAACCTTTTGAACAGTACTTAGTTGTGGTCAAAGAAATAAAATCAGATTAATCAGATGAAAGCATCTTAAGATTAAAAAAGACAGGAATGGCCAGGATATTTAGAAAACAGTGGGAATAACAATTCCTGGTGAGCACATGCATACAGAGGGCAATAAAGAATCACATTCTCCAGTGATTCAATTATTTCTCCCCACACATGGAAATAGTCTCTGTCCAAAGGGGATTTTTTGATATCTCCCTTCGGTAACAGCTGTTAGGAGGACATTTAATCTAGGTAAGGATAAGGCCCTTCAAAATTTTACAATTGTTATGTGACTGAGGTATCTGGTTGGTTGGAGAAGATGTGCAGAATGGTTCAAGAGGGAGTTTCTGGATAGAATTGGACAATCTACTTGTAGCTCTAAATCAATGGCATGCTGATTAAATTCTGCTAATGCCCACTCATAGCCCACTGAGGTAATAGTTGGCCATGAATAACCATATAATTGCAATTTGGCCTGTATTGCCTGGCTCCAAGAGCTCTGAAAACTATCAGTCATAATTAGAGGGACCAAACCAACAGGAAAGAAAAAGAACTTGAGCCAGAAGATGTAAATTCAGGCCGAAGTTTCAATCTTAAGAAGGCTAGCTTCACATTGAAGAACCATATTCAAAACGCAAGGTGCTTGAAAGATAATGAACTCTTTCCAAAGGAGGAAATGACCTGTAGGGTCCCAACTGAGCTCCAAACAGAAGCTGAGCTCAAATCTTAGCTGAGAAGACTTTAATTGCTGTGGGTATAATGCATGGACTGGGGTGCAACTTTCCAGACAATGATTTGGGCTGAATGTCCCCTTTTGTCTCCCTTTATTCTATAGTGCACTAGAATAAAGCTGGTTTTGGCTCTAAGTCTTGTCTCGGGCTCTGTTTGGCTTCGGGTCTGGGGTCCACCAGGGGTTTGCTGCAACTGTTGACTGGCATAGTCCGGTAAAAAGATGAAATGCAGATTAGCGCCCCCTGGAGCTGTTTTTCAAGGTCCATATTAAGCAACAATGTGCGTGTGTCTGTGCATAGTGGGCAGGGGAGGGGTGGAATGTGGGAGAAAAATGTTTTTGAAGCTTCAAGTATGCAGTTTGTAATATTCTCAAGATAGATTGTTGGCCATATCAGGCTGATTTAAAGTGGATTCCATTAGGTGCAAAACATATTTAACTCTGCACTAGGACCACTACTGATGTAATTTTAAAGGAGTAGCAGCAGTAGGAAAAGGTACAGCTCCTCTTTCTGCCCTCTCCCTTATCCACCCACCCACCCACCCTTCCTTCCTATTGTGGTGATGTTCTTACTACTGTAAGGAGAGAGCAGGTGTAGAAGGTAAGGCCCTATATCCTGTGTTTTGCACCACAGGGAGTTACTACCCAATCTAGTTACTTAGTAGGATTCTATTTAACTCATTGATGTCATGTAAAAATAACAATTATACCAGAAATGCTACAATGGCATCAAATTATATCAAATCTTGACTTTTTCTTGAAAAAAAAAAGATATGCAATGAAACAGATTCCTCAGTAGTTACTTGGAATCCTAACTACCTGTTCAGCACTTACCATTTCAGAGCAGTCTGAAGGGGTTACAGCTGAATCTGGGCCTTCAGTAGTAGTCTGAGAGCTGTCACTAATGGGAGAAGACGCCTGAGTGCCACTGTTCATGTCTGCTGTAAGATCTGACTGGACAGCACTGATTTGGCTGGAGCTCCTGCTAAGAATCTCATCTTCAGCATCTCCTGTGCTAGCCAAACTTGTCAAATCACAACTTGTGAGCTCTGACTCTGCTTGCAACATGTGTTGAGACCGTGGTTGCTCAGTTATAATATCACACCCTGAGGAATCAGCTACCAAAGCTGAAGCTGTTGACATGCCAGATGAAGAAGCTAGTTCACTACTCAATTCAGTCTTCATAGATGCTGAAAGAAAAATATAAGAGAAGTCTCTAAAAGTACAGGGTTGCAGTTACAGTACCTTATAGAAGTATTCACACACAAACCTTTTGACATTTCTACATTTTGTCAAGTTACAATCTGGAATTAAAATAAATTTGGTTTACTATTTGATATACACAAGATACAAATATACTGCAACACCACATAATATTTTTATTGTAGCACAGAATGTAAAAAAAAAAAAAAAACTGGAAGAGAAAATGTGGGAATAAGCTGAGGCCAACAAACCCCCTACTGACACATCTGTCTATGGCAAAGGAAACTTCCCACCCATGGAAGATTGGGCTCCTTCTGAAAACTGCTCCCTCTTTTTAAGCCCCACCCATAAACTGGAGGTTACCAGGGACATGGGGGGAAGGCAAGGAGGGGATTCCTTCTTATCGCTAACCCATCACTGAAGATAAGAATGAGATTCACATAGGGGAGCACCATGGCACACTCAGCTGCCACTCACTAGAGCTCCTGCAAATGCCAGTTCAGTGCGCAGCATTCATTGGTCTACTCCGCCAATGGGAATCCTATTGCTCCTAGTATGAACTGTTAGCATATCAAAGGAGGTATCCAGTCAACTTTGCTTCACGTGCCCCATGTGATAATTTTTGAAGAAAAAGTGTCAGTCTTTCACAAGCGTCCACTTAGAGCTGCCTGGTCTTAGGTTCTTGTAAGTTTCAGCAGACAAAAGGAGACAAGTACACTTGCTAACATACATGAAAACGGTCAAAGCAAAGCATTATAGAGACCAAATGAGTTTCCAAGTACACAATTGCATAACTGTGAACTGAAAATCACAACTAAAGGAGAAAAAGTGAAAGAAAAGGGAACACCAAAAAGAGGAAGTGGTAAGATTTCTCCCTTAACAATGTAATTCCAACTCCAAGTGCTGACCTTACAGTTCTCATGGCACTCCTAAACCTTCAGGTACTCCAGAAATTGGAGATACACCTTTTCTTAGCTCCTTTTCAGAATGCTTACCACGGTAGTTCCTACAGTTTCCTGAAAGTTCTAAAAATAACCATGAGAAAGCAGTTGAATACGATGGAGTTAACTGGGACATTTTGGAGGAGTGGGAATAAGTCCTAATATCCCATTAGCTCCACCCTGTTTTAAGGATCTCTAGAGAATGTTTATAATTTTAAGAGAAAATATATATACTGTTCATGTCAAGGAAGGGTATGAAGGGAAAATTTCTATTACATCTTTCCTCCATTTACTTTCCAGCCATTAAATGTGCATTTTTTCCGCCTTCATTTATTTCATGGCCATGAAATCCAAATCTATTTTCAACATTGCATGAACAGAAGTCCTCAGTGGTACTGAAACAAGCCAAGTAATGAGCAAATTTACCTGCAAAACTTGAGTTACTGACTTCAGATCTTGTTTCAGAGTCATCTTCCAAACCTTCTTCTTCCCCTAGGAGGACTTTGGCTAATAATCAATGCAATAATTTGTTTAGTTTTCAGTGTCTAGCATACACAACAATTCAATTATCTACTAGTAATTTTTCAATTAGATGCACAGATGAAGAAATAAAACACCAATAGAAATACAACAGACAAGATACTCAAGAAAACTTAGACATGGACTAACAAATAATACGTGATGGTCAATTTTAGCAAAAACAGATTTTTTGGTATACTCAAGAATTTAACACTACCTTAAAAATACGTAATGGTAAAAATTCATTTATTTAACTCAAGTACCAATAGCATTTCCAGAACTGCATTTTAAGTTCAGAAAATTAGATGAGTGTCCAAATCTACAAAAAGTAAACACACCATTTTGTCATGCCAAATAGCAAATGAAAATCTATGCAGTCCCTATTGTTCTGCATATGATTTGATGGATTCAGACAAATATCACAACAACCTTTAAAAACACAGTGTTGTTGAAAAATTCTTTATATACTCAATGATATGTTTTAATGATTTTGTGATTGATATATTAGATTTTTGGATTGACATCTGAGAAATTATATTGAAAGTACAACTCCAACTTGTAGTTTTGGCTTAGACTTTGGAATTTTTTGACTTGGAATTTGGGATATTCTACCTGAATGGTAGTTGCCCTATACTGTGGAGCTGGATGATGTCCTGACAGGCCAGATTCTAAGGATATCTCAGGGGAGAGACACAGCAATTATGGGAGATTTCAATCTCCCGGATATTAGTTGGGAGACTCACTTGGTGGTGACAGCCAGGTCAGAAGAAATTGAGGGAGGGTTTTTCAGACAGAGGGTCCGAGAAGTGATGAGGGGGGGAAACATCCTTGACTTGGTCTTGACCAATAGGGAGGAGCTGATAGATGAAGTACAGATTAAGGGAGCTCTGGATACGAGTGATCATTCTGAGATTAGGGGCCTGGGGACGTGCACCAGGTCGAGCACTAGAAGCTGGGACTTCAAGAGGGCTAACTTTGGCCAACTGAAGGCCAGACTGGGGAAAGTCTCCTGGGATAGGTTACTGGAAGGCAAATGAGTTGAGGAGGGGTGGATGGCACTCAAAAGGGAGGTTTTGGAGGAGCAAGCCTTGACGATACCTCTAGTCAGTAAGATGGGGAGGCGGAGGAGAGTGCAGCCATGGATGCGAAAGGAAGTGGTTAAAGGGATTAGATGAAAGAGGAACCTCCGTAGGAATTGGGTACTGGGGCAAATAGACAAAAGGGTATACCGGGAGGAGGAGGCCCATTGCAGAAAGATTCTTCACAAGGCTAAGGCTGATTATGAGCTGAGACTTGCCAGGAATATCAAGAGCAACAAAAAGAGCTTCTTTCAGCATGTAAGTAGGAAGAGGAAGGGGAGACAAGTGGTGGGACCACTAAATAAGGAGGAAAGAGATCCAGTGACTGATATGAGGGAACAGGCACAGATGCTAAATGAGTATTTTGCCTCTGTGTTCTCCCCAAAGCAGGATGGGGGAGATCCACATAGGAGATTAGATGAGGCTGGGGACTTAGGGGCACAGATTAGAGTCATCCCCCCTGAAGTTGAGGGGCTCTTCAGGTCACTGGACCTTACAAAGGCGCCAGGCCCTGACGGGTTACACCCAAGAGTACTTAGAGAGTTGGTAGGGGTTCTCTCACACCCGCTGGCCTCCATTTTTGAGACCTCGTGGAGAATGGGTGAAGTTCCAGAGGACTGGAGGGTGGCATCAGTGGTCCCAATTTTCAAAAAGGGTAGTAGAAAGGACATGGGGAACTATAGACCAGTTAGCCTTATGCCCATTGTAGGAAAGACAATGGAAAGGCTCATAACAGAGAGAGATCTAGTGATGCTAGATAGGGAAGGGAGGCTGACAGCCACACAACACGGCTTCTGCAAAAACAGGTCCTGCCAGACAAACCTTGTGGAATTCTATGACAAGGTTTTGAGATGGCTAGAAGGAGGGGATGCAGTGGATGTGGTATACCTGGATTTCAGCAAGGCCTTTGACAAAGTGCCCCATGATATCCTGTTGGAGAAACTGAGGAGTTTTGGGATACACCAAAGCACTGTCTGGTGGATTAGGGCATGGTTGACTGACCAAAAGCAGAAGGTAACCATTAGCGGGGAATCATCTGGATGGCGGCCAGTGACAAGCGGGGTCCCCCAGGGCTCTGTCCTGGGCCGATCCTGTTTAATCTTTTCATTAATGACATGGAAGAAGGGGTGAACAGTCTGCTGATCAAATTTGCAGACGACACTAAAACTGGAGCAGTGGCCACAACTGAGGAGCAGGTACTCCAGATCCAAAAGGATCTGGACAGACTATGGAAGTGGGCAGGAGACAACAGGATGGCGTTCAATGTGGATAAGTGCAAGGTCTTGCACTTGGGGCATAGGAATAGCTGTCATAAGTACAGGTTAGGTGATAAGTGGCTGGAGAGCAGCACTTGTGAAAGGGACCTCGGGGTACTGGTTGACTGCAGGCTAAACATGAGTCAGCAGTGTGATGCGGTGGTCAAGAGGGTGAGCGCCACCCTTGGTTGCATAGCCAGAAGTGTGACTTCTAGATCAAGAGAGGTATTACTACCACCCTACACGACTCTAGTGTGCCCACAACTGGAGTATTGTGTTCAATTTTGGGCCCCTCATTACAGAAATGATATAGCCAGGTTAGAGTCAGTGCAGAGTAAGGCCACAAGGCTGGTGGGCGGTTTGCAGGGGATGCCATATGAGGCGAGACTGAGGGAACTGGGTCTCTTTAGCCTGGAGAAGAGGAGACTCAGAGGGGATATGTTGGCGACATACAGGTATGTGAGGGGATGTCACATGGAGATGGGTAGAGACCTGTTCTCCCCTGCAGAGGAAGGCAGGACGCACTCCAACGGAGCAAAGCTCAGGAAGCCAAGGTTCCGTTTGGATGCCAAGAAGCACTTCCTGAAAGTCAGGACCCCGAGGGTGTGGAATGGGCTTCCGCGAGAGGTCGTTGAGGCCCCATCGGTGTGGGTGTTCAAGGAAACGCTGGACGTCCACATTGTGGGCATGTTGTGAGAGGAGCCGGCTGGTGCTGGAGGTCAGACTTAGATGGCCCGGAAGCCCCTTCTGACTCGCGCTGTTTTCTATGTTTCTATGTTTGTCTCAAATTATTCTTGCTTGCATTTTTAATACCATGAAGATGAAGAAAGTCTTCTTCAGCTATAGGAGAAATAGAAAATCAACTAGGAAGGCTACTTGAACCACTGGACCAACCAAGATAAAAGTGTACTAAGAAAGATAAGGAAATTGAAGTGAAGCTGACTGAATTCTTTTTATCTGTACTTTTAACAACACACAAAGTTAAACTGTGGAATTTGCTACCACTAGTTGTAGTGATGGACAGCAATTTGGATGGCTTTCAGGGGGGCTGGACAAATTCATAGCAGATGTGTATTAATGCCTATGTACACCAGTTGCTAGGGGATTTGGGCAGAATGTGCTGCTGCAGTCATGTTCTAACTCTGGCTTTTCCTACAGGCAACTGCATGAACAGAATACTGGCCCAGATGGACTCCTCATCTGATCCAGTATACATCTTATGCTGTTAAGCTCTGCAGAGGCATTCTTGGGTCCAAATAAACTTTATTTGGAAGGAGGGATGTAGGAACAGAGCAGAACAATGGGCTTAAGAATACTGTATTGGATGTTTTATGCCAGGGGTCCTCAAACTTTTTAAACAGGGCCCCATGTGATAATTTTTGAAGAAAAAGTGTCAGTCTTTCACAAGCGTCCACTTAGAGCTGTTCACTGTCCCTAGACTGCTGGAGGGCCGGACTATAGTTTGAAAAAAAATATGAACGAATTCCTATGCACACTGCACATATCTTATTTGTAGTGCAAAAAAAGAGGAAAAATCAACATTTAAAATGAAGAACAATTTTAATCAACAAAAACTTATTCGTATTTCAATGGGAAGTAGGTGCCTGCTTTTGGCTAATGAGATGGTCAATGTCCAGTTCCATATTTGCTCCTCTCTTCTGTATTCAGAGCCAGCCCATGTGAGCAATAGGTGGAAGAGCCAGCGCATGCACAATTCACGCTGAGAAGACCAGCACAGCATCAGGAACTAGTCAGAGCTAGCAGAAAGAGCCAGAGCACGCGCAGCTGAACAGAACTGTCACAAATTGGCACATGTGCCGGCTCTCTGCTAGTTTCCGAAACTGAAAGTGTTTCAGAGTATGCCTGCGCCACCTCAGAGCTTTCAGACTTGTTAGGAGATTGTTTTCTCTGAACGAGTCCAAAAGCTCTGAGGCGTGCCAGGTAAAATGATCTTGGTGGGCTGTAGTTTGAGGGCTCCTGCTTTATACCATCAATATTCTTATCATAACACTGAAAACTTTATATTCCCTGTCCCAGAATACAGATATTGCCCAACTGTACATTTTGGATGTTTTTCTCATGGACCAGCCTTGTCACTCTTACATACACACACAGATGAAATACACAACCAGACAAAAAATGTACATTTGAAAGACAAGAAATTCCAAACTAGTATTCCTGAAGTTTAAAACTCAAACCATGTAGTAAACATTGTATTATGGTGAAGTAAAAAGTGGCTGATAACATGTGAAAAGCAAAGTGAGTAATCCAGGCTACTGTAGAGACCTAATCCCTGATTAAGCACACTCATTTCTCTTCCCCTTGCAAAGACATTCTTAACAGACTCCACCACTAAAGTGTTCTCCAGTGGAGGATAACTCTGGACTATACAAGTGAAATTTTCATATTCTACCTTCCCCATCCCCTCCACAGAAATATAAAAATGGGAATAACACTAGGCTAATTTGCACGGCTGGTGTAACCAACACTCCCTTAGCCACATGCCGATTCCTGTAATGCTGATATGGTAATAATAAATGTTTCTGCATGTTTCATCAGTGTACATTTAACATTTACAAACTCATAAGACATGAGTTTTTTCCAAAATTATGAAGTCTTCTCTTAGGTTTGTTTGCTTCTTTGGTAGACGCTCCTGTCCAACTTGAACGACACTAACATTCTGAATCACTACAGAAGTTAGGAATGCTAAGGAAGGTCAAAGGAGAAGTAGTAGATCAAATTTGAGATTGATAGATTCCATAAAGGAAGCCACTGTCTTAAGTTTACAGGAGCTGAGCAGGATTGTCAAGGACAGGACATTTTGGAGGGTATTCATTCAAAGGGTCTGCCTACATCAGAGATGACTTGACAGCACATAAACATTATGGATTTCTGAATTAATTTTTTTGAGGCAACAATCATTTCTTGCCAGCAAAAGCCCTCCAAAGGGCTTTAAAATAAACCAAGTACCTTCTTCAAACATAGTGCATGCCATATGTCGCTATGACCTTATTCATTAGACTGAATGGAATGTGGAGACCATACACCACTAACTACTTAAACTATGTAAGAATTACATTTTGATCCCACCCAATTTATGTTTCAACACATAATCACAAGAATGTAGCTCCCAAAGTCTTGAAGCTGAAATATGGTCCTCAAGAAAAAGGTTCTAAAACGCCAGTTGAAATCAAACGTGAATACATTCACAGTTGGTTAGATTTGCAAATAACTTTTCAAAATGAACACTGTTCAAGGTCAAAACCAGGGAGGGATCACTATCCAAGGCAGAAACTCAGCTGCCATCCACATAGTAACATGAGTTGTTCAGACCAAGGAACAAGCTCTGGAAGTAGTTTTATATGACCTGGTAGATAAGAAGTGGCACTTGGGTTAGATGATTCTTTGCCCAAGCAGGCTAGTGCTTCACTCTTGATGATGTCTTTAAAATTATTAAAGCCTGGTAGGAATGGAGGGAAAGTGATTTCAGAGGAGCAATTACAGCCCCCACTACCCAGCAGCCAAACATACCCTCCTCCCAAAATTGCAGTTATGCACAAAGAGGCCTAATTACAGTATAAAGGTAAAGATTTCCCCTTGACATTAAAGTCCAGTCATGTCTGACTCTTGGGGGTGGTGCTCATCTCAGTTTCCTAGCTGAGGGAGCCAGCGTTTGTCTGCAGACCGTTTCTGTGGTCATGTGGTCAGCATGACTAAACACCGAAGTGCACAGAAAGCTGTTACATTCCCACCAAAGTGGTACCTTTTTATCTATTTGCATAGATAGTTGGCAGGAGCTGGGATGGAGCAATGGGAACTTACCCTGCCATGCAGACTCAAACTGGCGAACTTTCAATCAACCAGCCCAGCAACACAGCAGTTTAAAGCACTATGTCACCTGCATCCCTTAATTACAGTATAAAAGAGCTCTTTTTAATGTGGACTGAATGTTAGAGAAGAGATAGTTACTCACTTCCCTCTGAAACTGCTGCCCCATATGACAATTAGGGTTCTTAAAAGCTTCCACAGATATCAATGAGAGAAACTTTTTAAAGACCTGATTGTAATGTGAAAGGAGTCACAGATTTTCAAGAGAGGGTCACAGTGTTGAGGACGGGAGGTTAGACCTTCCTTTTCCAGCAGAGCCCTCCCCAAATGCCCCCTCACTACAATTTAAAAAGCTTCCACTAGCGCCCATGGAGGCTTTTTGAATGTTGTAATGTAACAGTAGCAGGGGAGCAATCAAACTGTGCTATCTTCAGTTGATGATCAGCAGTAAGGCAAAGAAGCTGGCAGTCCAGTTGTGGAACCCATGAAGGCCATGCCAAATAGGTGAGCACGTGGTTATCCATCCCTGACATACTCTGTTTCCACCCACTGCAGTTGTAATCCAAATTATACATACTGACTCATGCAGCACAACACTACAGAAAGTTCAAAAGCAATAAGTTATACTAGTATTTCAGACAGAGGAGAATGCAACCTACACCTGTAGTCTAGGGAAAAAAAATCTGGCTTTAATGACAGAAATAGGAGAATCAAATTTCAAGATCTAAGTTTAAAAAGTAATAAGGGCAAAGAAGAGTTGAAGATATGCAAGTAAGTTGAACATCCCTGTTCAATATACCATAGGTTTATATATACTGCAAAGCAGTAACAATAATATATAAACTGTGTTAGTAAAAGAGCATCATATCCACAGCTGAAAATATGCAGTAGATAAGCATGCATTAAGAAAATACCAAAGAAGTTGAAATAAATATGAACAAAACAACCATAAAATATAAAAAAGTGCATTTCATTTGAAGCGGATATAGTAAAAAGGAGCATTCACAGGCAAATTAGACAAACAGCAGATTTTGAAAGCAGCACCACCAAAAGATTTAAAGAAATTCATGGAAAAATGTGCTTATTTAATGATCAACAGCAACATATGACCAAAACAAAAAACAAAACAAAACAAAAAAACCTCATAACAGACTGAATTCACTTTTCAGAGAGTGAGCCACACTGAATTCTGATAGGTTTACTTCTAAGTAAACTTGCATAGCCTTGAACTTTCAATGAGTAATTAAAAAGAAACCAGCCATGTTATATGTTAACAGAAACCTAGATTTATCAAGTCAAAGAAATGAAAAGAGGAAAGAAAACAAAGCCAGAGATTGTGATTTCATATATATAATCACCTTTTTGTTTTCTGGAAAAAACAGGGCTGCCTGCAGACCCCCCTCCAGCTGCAAATTACAAAAAGTAACAAATCAAGGCACAAATCAGAGTGAATGTCAAGAAGGAACTACATAAGCTTCTGAATTTTTTCCCTGTTTTAAATACTGTTTTCTACTGACAGACAGAAGCAAACTTTACTACTGAAAAATACCTGCATGAATAAAGCACGAACAAACTAGTCCAGTAGCACAAATTAATATCCCCATCATAAATCAAAACAAAAATTTAAAATGTTAGCAATTACAGATAGAAAGGCATTTTTTTCAAAAAAAAACTTAACTGGTTTTTTATTCATCTGACTTCACTCTAGTAAAAGGGCAGAAAAAGAAACTAACACATGGTGTAACACAAATGCAACAGAACAATACATTTCTATGCAAATTACGCACTTTATTATTGAAGTCATTAAGGTGTCATGGAAATCTTTTTAGTGTTGTGACCCATCTAGGATTTACTGTTTAAAATAATATGGAATGCTAATTTAGATCTTCTGGTTGAGTATGCTTTGAAAGTTAAACACTTGCCTTTAGTAAAAATAGGAATTTCAACTGAAGTTTTTACAATGACTACTTTTGCAAAGGTGAAAAATATGGCTTACCTATAAGTTCTACTATGCTGCCACTTCGGTTTCTGTTGATAGGCTCATCTTTCAATATGTTGATTTGTGTAATACCGCCAGCAGTAGTCAGAGCACAGAGAAGATTAGGAGGTGGTGTCCTAAGAAGCTGTTGCAGTAATTCCAAAGAGCCAGTCACAACATTGTGGTCCTGATGCTGTGTATAATGCAGACTTAATTCATAAACCTAGAAGTCAAGAAAGTCGCCAGGATTCAGAAAGTCTGTGTTTCAAAGTACCTCTTGCATGAAAGGAGGCTTTGACAATTTTCTTTTCCAATGCCTTGCTCCTATAGTTGCTTTAGAGGGCAATCCCAACATTCAACAGCAGCTTTTGGAACACTGTAGGGAATGGAAATTGGAAAGGCAAAGCTGCAAAACCCCAGCTGAAGGCATGAAAAACTGGGGTTACTATGAAATTTCACCCTTGAGTGCAGATACAGAAGGAGAAAAGTAATGGGTAGCATATCCTCCAGATGACGTTAAAGCCAACAAGTGTGCTGTCCATACTGTGCAGTGATGAGGGGAAGGATATGTTTAAAACAATTGGAGTAACTATTAATGGAGAATCATTGGTATGGCGGTCAGTGACAAGTGGTGTCCCCTAGGGCTCTGTCCTGGGACCAATCCTGTTCAAACTTTTCATCAATGACCTGGTGACTATTCTGCTGATCAAATTTGCAGATGATACTAAAATGGGGGGCGGTGGCCACAACTGAGGAGCAGGTACTCTGGATCCAAAAGGATCTAGACAGACTATGGAATTGGGCAAGGGATGACAGGATGGCATTCAAAGTGGATAAGTGCAAGGTCTTGCACTTGGCACATAGGAATGAGTGTCAGAAGTACAGGTTACGGGACAAGGGGCTGGAGAGCAACACTTGTGAAAGGATCTCAGGGTGCTGGTGGACTGCAGGCTTAACATGAGTCAGCAGTGTGAAGCAGCAGTCAAGACGGCGAGCACCACCCTAGGATGCATAGCCAGAAGCATTGCTTCTGAATCAGAGAGGTATTACTGCTACTTTATACAACTCTGGTGTGCCTGCAGCCAGAGTACTGTGTTGAATCCTGGGCCCCTCATTACACGAGGGATCTAGCAAGGTTGGAATTGGTGCAGCGCAGGGCCACAAGTATGGTGGCTGGTTTGCACAGTAAGTCATATGAGGTGAGACTGAGGAAACTGGGTCTTTTCATCCTAGAGAAGAGGAAATTCAGAAGGGACCTGTTAGCGACATATAGGTATGTGAGGGGGTGTCACATGGAGGTGGGTCATTACCTTTTTTCCCCTCCTGTGGAGGGCAGGACACATTCCAATGGAGCAAAGCTCAGGGAACCAAGATTCAAGGTGAATGCCACAAAGCACTTCCTGAGAGTTAGGACCACTAGAATACGGAATGGGCTTTCACAGGAGGTGGTTGAAGTCCCATCCATGAGGGTGTTTAAGGATAGGCTGGACATGCAGAACTGGCTAGAGCTGCGGGTCAGACTAGATGGCCCACAAGACCCCTTCTGACTTGCTCTGTTTTCTCTGTTTCTAAAACTGAAGCATGTTCTAGAACTTTGATTTCTGCTACATAAGTTAATGAATAAAAATGAGCATGGGTCAACTGTGAATACAATCTTAAGCTTAGAATTTTCAGAGTTATAGATGACAGGCTGTCAACCTATCAAGCACAGTTCTTTAAGGTGTGGATGAGGTTCCAGAGGACTGGAGGGTGGCGTCAGTGGTCCCAATTTTCAAAAAGCGTAGTAAAGGGGACGGGGGAATTATAGACCAGTTAGCCTTACACCCACTGTAGTAAAAATAACGCAAAGGCTCATACTAGCAAGAGATCAAGTAACCATAGATAGGGAAGGGAGATTGGAAGCCACACAACACAGCTACCACAAAAATAGGTTCTGTCAGACAAAGCTTGTGGAGTTCTATGACACGGTTTCAAGGTTGCTAGATGGAGGGGATGTAGTGGATGTGGTTTACCTGGATTTCAGCAAGGCCTTTGACAAAGTGCCACATGATATCCTGATTGAAAAATTGAAAAGTTTTGGGACAGACCAATGTACTGTCCGATGGATTGGGGCATGGCTAACCAACCGAAAATGGAGGGTAACTATTAGTGGGGAATCATAAGGATGGCGACCAGTGACAAGTGGGGTCCCCCAGGGCTCTGTCCTGGGACCGATCCTGTTTAGTCTCTTCATCAATGACATGGAAGAAGGGGGTGACCAGTCTGCTGATCAAATTCACAAACAATACTAAAATGGGGGCAGTGGCCACAAGTGAGGAGCAGGTACTCAGGATCCAAAAGGATCTGGATAGACTAGGGAAGTGGGCAGGAGACAACAGGATGACGTTCAATGTGGATAAGTGCAAGGTCTTGAACTTGGGGCATAGGAATGGGTGTCATAAGTACAGGTTAGGGGACAAGTGGCTGGAGAACAGCATTTGTGAAAGGGATCTCGGGGGAATGGTTGACTGCAGGCTAAACATGAGTCAGCAGTGTGACACGGAGGTCAAGAGGGTGAATGCCACCCTTGGTTGCATAGTCACAAGTGTGCCTTCTAGATCAAGAAAAGTATTACTATCACTCTACAACTCTGGTGTGTCCACAAGTGGAGCATTGGGTTCAGTTCTGGGCTCCACATTACAGGAAGGATATAACCAGATTAGAATCAGTGCAGTGTAGGGCCACAAGTATGGTGGCCAAATTGCACAGAAAGTCGTATAAGGCAAGACTGAGGGAACAGGCTCCTGTGCAGAAGATCAAATTAAACCATCGCTCTCAGCTGACTGTTCAGTTGCATCTTGAATGCCTCCAGTGTGGCACAACCAACAACCTCCCTAGGTTATTGGTTCCATTGCCATACTGCTCTTAGAGTCAGGAAATTTTTCCTGTTATCTAACCAGAATCTGGCTTCCTGTGACTTGAGATGTTGAGTCCTGCACTCTGAGATGATTGAGAAGAGATCATGTTCTTCCTCTTTGTGACATTCTTTCAATACTTGTTGGAGTACTGTCATATCCCTTTTCAGTCTTCTTTTCTTGAGGTTAAAAATTTCCAGTTCTTTCAATCTCTCATCATATAGCTTTCTTGCCAATCCCCACATTATCCTTGTTACCCTTCTCTGAACCCTTTCCACAATGTCTGCATCCTTCTTAAGCTTTGGTACCCAGAAATGGAAAAAGTAATCTACATGAGACCCAACAGGTGATGAGTGAGGGGAAACTAGTATTTCACATGGTTTGGAAGCGACCTTTCTGGTAATGCAGCCTAAAATAGGAGTTGCCCTTTTTGAAGGCACATTGTTGACTCATATTCAGTTTCTGATCTATTCCAAGATCCTTCTAACATGCAGTATTGCTGAGTCAATTACTCCCCATTTTCTAACAATGCATTTAGTTTCTTTTTCCTCTGGGCAAAATTCGCATTCTGTTGTTTTCAGTCCAGTGCTTCAACCTATCAAGATCACTTGGAATCTTCTTTCTGTCATCCAGGGCATTAGCTTCCCACCCTGCAACCCAGTTCTGTGTAATCTGCAAATCTGATAATGATTTGAATGAGGAAGTGAAGGGAATGATTAATAAAAATGTTGAAGAGCACTGGGCACAAGACTGAACCCTGGGGTATCCTGTTACCTCCCCTCAGTTTGAGAAGGGGCCATCGATGAACACTCTTTGAGTCCAATTCTGTAGCCATCTGTGGATCCACCTGATAGTTCTTCCATCTATCCTACTTTTGCTAGCTTGCTAATCGAAATATCACCAAAAGTTTTGCCAAAGTCAAGCTACATTATGTCAACATCATTTCCACCGTCTATCAGGGAAAATGTCTGATCAAAAAATGAAACCAGATTAGTCTGGCAGGATTGCTCTTGAGAAATTCAAGTTGGCTTCTAGTAATCACTGCATCGGCTTCAAGATGTTTCCAGATTGACTGCTTTATCATCTGCTCCAGAATTTTTCCAGGGACTGATGTCAAATAGACTTTTCTGTAGTTCCCAGGTTCTTCTTTTTTTCCTTTCTTGAAGATGGAGAAAACATTGGTCCTTCTCCTTAATACCTTCTCAGGCAAATTCTCTGATAATAAGCAAGGAAGTCTTACATCAAAATCATTATACTTGTTCTCCTGAACACTGCTGGATGGGAAGTCAGAAAGAGAGACCCCGCCTTTGTAAGTTACATCTCCCAGTTTAACATTCTTATGTTCCAAGAGACATGGTCATTAAAGGATCGCCACATCGAGGGTTGCAAGTCACTATTCCTCTCAGAAGTTCCAGGCACTGGACGAGGGAGACATCGTGCTGGGTTGAATATCCACATTTAAACCACCCTAAAAACCGAGATTACATCAATAGACCATCTTGAGAATTTTGCACAATCTGTTATTCTCAACTTTTCTGGGGAAAAAAATGACGATCAACTGTTTGCCAAATTCTCCAAAATTCCTCCTAATTCTCAGACTGTCCCTCCCTTCCTAAACAGAGAATCTGAGGACCACACTGGAGAGTTCAGAGGCCTACAGATGCTACAGACATTTTACAAACTGGATCTGCACATTTGAATGGTGCTACTATCAGAGACCACCTGGCAGAGTTCTCACATTGGGCAGGTACAAGGCCCTCCTTGATTGATTATACAGCCACTTCAAGGAACTTAGTTTTTTCAGTCCTCCAGTTTTATATTGACAACCATCCTGAAAGTGATCACTGTCCTAATGTGCTGCTTTTGAAGCCACGCTATATTCCCTTTCTAAATATTTATCCTATTCTACATGAAGAAATTCTCAGGGGACAAGTACAAACAAAATGGACAGGTCAGATGAAGGACAAACTAACCCAAATGCTCTCTTCCAATGAGATACTTCAACTTTGTACAGTCATCTTGGATGACAGATCCACTGATCAGATTCTGTCAATGTACATCCAGTTAATTCAGCATCTCCAGGCAATCCTCTCAACCCATCCATCTGGTACTAAGAAGAAGCAGAGCTCCTTTAACCAACCATGGTTTGATAGTGACAGCCATATGGCAAACAAAAAAAAACCTCAAACAAAACAAAATCTCCTGTTTTAAGGACTACAAAAAGGATCCTCTCTCCTACCCAATCCAAGACCTTCTTTTGCTCAAGAGGAAATATAAACAGCTATTACAGGCAAAGAAGAGGAAGGTCTGGAAACACTCCTGGAACCAACTAATTCTTGCCACTCACTCCAAGAACTCAAGCTTATTCTTGAAATGCATATTTCTTCAATCTTCTTCTCTTAAGCTACGATCTTTATCCTTTATCCCCGCTTCAGTCTGGGAAGACCATTTCAGGTTGCTGTATGCACAGGAGGAACTGCCTTATACAAAGAGGAAACTAGATTATGAAGCTTATCTGCTCGCCTCCAGTATCAGGCACTGAAATCACAAAGCTGATTAACCATCTGAAACCAAACAAAGCTCCTGGGTACAATTTCATCTCAGTGGAGGTTATCCAAAACAATTTAGATGGGCGAGTACCTGTTCTGGCTTCCTTACTCATCTGTATTAACAAACATGCTAAGGTTCCTGAGGACTGGGGCCTAGCCTTGGTGATTCCAATCTACAAAAAAAGACAGAGGGATCTATCTGCCAATTACTCTCCTATTAGCATCCTTAGTACAGTCAGTAAACTTTATGCTAGACACCTGTATTATAGGCTTCAGGACTGGGTTATAACAAAGAATATTTTGACTGATTAGCAGGCAGACTTTAGAGAAGGTTGCTCAATCATTGACCATGCACTAACCCTTCAACATCTGGTTGAGTAATATTCTGGAGCACACTCTTCACTCTGTGCAGCATTCATTGACCTTAGATGTGCTTTTGACTTCAGATACAAAGTCTGGGAGAAAATGAATTCTTCAATTGACAAAAGATTACTTATGCTTATATATAAATTCTATGAGAATTCTTGGATGAAGGTACATTGCAATGTCCAAGGACACTGCACTAAAGAAATTCCAGTTAAGAGGAGAATGAGACAAGTATTTATACTAGCCCCTCTGCTTCTCTCTCTCTCTCTCTCTCTCTCTCTCTCTCTCTCTCTCTCTCTCTCTCTCTCTCTCTCTCTCTCTCTGTGTATTCTTACTGATAAACTCAACAACCTTCCCTTCATCCTCCAAAACTGGGAAATAGTCACATCTCTGCTCTTCTATATGCAGATGATGCTGTGCTACTTTCTCAAACACAGATTGACCTGAGACAAGTATTCTGTGTATTAGTTGAGCATTGCCAGCAAGATGGTTTAGAAATTAATTACTCTAAAACCAAAGTTGTGGTTTTTGCCAAGCACCCTAAAGATGCATGTTTGACAACTTAATAACCATCTAATTGAGGAAGTCAAACCCTTCAAATATCTGGGGATTGTCTTTCATGCTACAGGTAACCATAAATCTCATGCTGACTATGTCATCTTAAATACACGAAAACAGTGTCAACATTACAAACTTTTTATTTCTCTAAGGGTGCACGATATATGCCCACAGCAATTATAGTCTTCTCTGCTAAGATTCGAGCCCAGCTCCTGTTTGGAGCTCAATTGGAACCCTACAGGTCTTTTCTTCCCTTGGAAAGAGTTCAGTCTTAAGATCCTAAGGACTAGCTTCCAAGCACCCCGCTGCATCTCAAACATGGTCCTTCGATGCAAATCTGGTCTCCTTAAAATTGAAACTTCATCCTGGATTTACATCTTTTCTTACCGGCTCAAGCACCTCTTCTTTCCAACTGGCTTGGTCCCTTTAATACTGACCAACGGCTTTCAATGCGCATGGAGCCAGGCAACATTGGCCAAATTGCAATTATACAGTTATTCATGGCCGGCTATCTCCTCAATGGGCTATGAACAGGTGTTATCAGAACTTAAATAGCAGGCCACTTATTTAGAGCTACAAGAAGATTATCCAATTTTATCCAGAAATAACTTCCTGAACCATTCTGCACATCTTTTTCAACCTATATATCTCAGTAGCATAACAATCCCCAAATAAAGAAGGGCTTTATCTCTTGTTGTTGTTACTCGAGAAGTCGTGTCCAACCCATCACGACCCCATGGACAACGGTCCTCCAGGCCTTCCACCATCTCCCGGAGTCCACTTAAGCTCACGCCGACTGCTTCAGTGATTCCATCTAGCCACCTCATTCTCTGTCATCCCCTTCTTCGCCATCTATTGTTCCCAGAATTAGGCTCTTCTCCAGGGAGCCCTTCCTTCTCCTTAGGTGGCCAAAGTATTTGACTTTCATTTTCAGTATCTGGCCTTCTAAAGACCAGTCAGGGTTGATCTCCCCCACGAATGACCGGTTTGATCGCCTTGCAGTCCCTCCAGCACCACAATTCAAAGGCCTCAATCCTTCGGCGCTCAGCCTTCCTTATGGTCCAGATTTCACAGCCAGACATTACAACTGGGAAAACCATAGCCTTGACTATACGCACTTTTGATGGCAGGGTGCTGTCTCTCCTTTTTAGTATGCTGTCTAGATTTGCCATGGCTTTCCTCCCCAGGAGCAAGTGTCTTTTAATTTCTTGGCTGCACTCCCCGTCGGCGGTGATCTTGGAGCCCAGGAAAATAAAATCTGTCACTACCTCCATTTCTTCCCCATCTATTTGCCAGGATGTGAAAGGATCGGATGCCATGATCTTAGTTTTCTGAATGTTGAGTTTCAAGCCAACTTTTGACCTCTGCAATTCCAGCAGGAGGACTGAGGCAGAATAAGCAGTTGACCAAGCATCGCATGGTGAATTTGATGGTCTGCCAGGCACTCTATGGGTTTTATCACACAACCCATATTGTTGATATTTCTCCCAGGAATCTTAATTCCAACTGGTGATTCATCTAGCCCCACCTTTTTCATGATGTGCTCTGCATATAAGTTAAATAGGCAGGGTGACAGTATACAGCCTTGCCAAACTCCTTTCTCAATTTTGAACCAATCAGTGGTTCCGTGTCCAGTTCCTGCTGTTGCTTCTTGACCAGCATATAGGTTTCTCAAGAGACAAATAAGATGATCTGGTACTCCCATCTCTTTAAGAACTTGCCACAATTTGTTGTGATCCACACAATCAAAGGCTTTAGCATAGTCAATCAAGCAGAAGTAGATGTTTTCTAGAACTCCCTAGCTTTCTCCATGATCCAGCGTATGCTGGCAATTCCTCTCCCCCTTCGAAATCCTGCTTATACTGCTAGTAGTTCTCGGTCCACATACTGCTGGAGCCTAGCTTGTAGGATTTTAAGCATCACTTTGCTAGCATGTGAAATGAGTGCAATGGTGCGGTAGTTTGAACATTCTTTGGCATTGCCCTTCTTTGGGATGGGAATGTAAACTGACCTTTTCCAATCCTGTGGGCACTGTTGAGTTTTCCAAATTTGCTGGCATATTGAGTGTAGCACTTTTACTGCATCGTCTTTTAGGATTCTGAATAGCTCAGCTGGAATACTGTCTCCTCCACTAGCTTTGTTGTTGCTCAGACTTCCTAAGGCCCATTTGACTTCACATTCCAGGATGTCTGGCTCGAGGTCAGTGACCACCCCATCGTGGTTATCAGGGACATTAAGCTCTTTCTTGTATAGTTCCTCTATGTAATCTTGCCACCTCTTCTTCTGCCTCTGTTAGGTCCCTGCCATTTTGGTCCTTTATCATGCCCATCTGTGCATGAAACGTTCCCTTCATATCTCCAATTTTCTTGAAGAGATCTCTGGTCCTCCCTATTCTAATATTTTCTTCTATTTCATTGCACTGTTCATTTAAGAAGGCATTCTTATCTCTTCTAGCTATTCTCTGGAATTTTGCATTCAATTGGGTGTATCTTTCTCTGTCTCCCTTGCCTTTCACTTCCCTTCTTTCCTCAGCTATTTGTAAAGCTTCCTCAGACAGCCATTTTGCTTTCTTGCATTTCTTTTTCTTTGGAATGGTTTTAGTTGCTATCTCTTGTACAATGTTGCGAACCTCCATCCAAAGTTCTTCAGGCACTCTGTCTATCATATCTAATTCCTTAAATCTATTTGTAACCTCTATTGTATATTCATCAGGGATATGATTTAGGCCATACCTGAGTGGCCTAGTGCTTTTCCCTACTTTCTTCAATTTAAGCCTACATTTTGCAACAAGAAGCTCATGATCTGAGCCACAGTCAGCTCCTGGTCTAGCTTTTACTGACTGTATAGCGCTTCTCCATCTTTGGCTGCAGAGCACATAGTCAATTTGATTTCTGTGTTGACTGTCTGGTGATGTCCATGTGTAGTGTCGTCTCTTGGGTTCTTGGAGAAGAGTGTTTGCTATGACCATCGTATTCTCTTGACAAAATTCTACCAGCCTGTGCTCTGCTTCATTTTGTACTCCAAGGCCAAACTTGCCTGTTATTCTGGTTATCTTTTGGCTTCCTACTTTAGCATTCCAATCCCCCATGATGATGAGGACATCATTTTTTGGTGTTAATTCTAGAAGGTGTTGTAGGCCTTC
>NW_025336598.1:5758768-5850413 GCF_004798865.1 Varanus komodoensis | reverse complement strand
TTGGAGATTGTATCCCAGTACTGCTTTTCCTACTCTTTTATTGACTATGAAGGCTACTCCATTTCTTCTGAGGGATTCTTGCCCGCAGCAGTATACCTGATGGTCATTTGAACTGAATTCACCCATTCCTGTCCAATTTAGTTCACTGATTCCTAAGATGTCGATGTTCAGTCTTGTCATCTCTTGTTTGACCACATCCAGCTTGCCTTGATTCATGGATCTTACATTCCAGGTTCCTATGGAGTATAGATCTTTGCAGCATCGGACTTTCCTTTCACCACCAGATACATCCACAACTGAGTATCCTTTCGGCTTTGACCCAGTCTCTTCATTCTTTCTGGCGCTACTAGTACTAGTCCTCCGCTCTTCCCCAGTAGCACATGGGACACCTTCTGACCTGAGGGGCTCATCTTCCGGTGTCATATCTCTTTGCCTTTTGGTACTGTCCATGGAGTCTTCATGGCAAAAATACTGGAGTGGGGTGCCATTTCCTTCTACAGTGGATCATGTTTTGTCAGAGCTCTCTGCTATGACCTGTCCATTTTGGGTGACCCTGCACGGCATAGCTCATAGCTTCCTTGAGCTATGCAAGCCCCTTTGCCACGACAAGGCAGAGTTCCATGAAGGAGCTTTATCTCTAACCAGAGTCAATGTCCTCCCAACAGCCATTACTGAAGGGAGAGATCAAAAATACCCCTTGAACAGAGACTGTGTCCATGTGGGGAAGCAACAATTGAATTGCTGAAACATGTTATTCTTTACTTTCCTCTCTATACCGGTGCTCGCCAGGAATTGCTATCCTCACTTCTTTCTAAATATCCTGGTTACTCCAATTCTTTTTATCTTAAGTTACTTTTATCTGATCAATCCAATTTTATCTCCTTGACTACAGCCAAATATTGTTCAGTGGTTTGTACAGTGCACAGTAAAATTAACCTTAAATGTTGTTAGGTTCTACCAGAATGCTTTTACTTTCTTACCTAAATTAATGTAATTTTATTAGTACTGTATTTTTTGTATTTTTAACTAATTGTCCTTTTGTGTTTTATTTATTATCTGGTCAATGACCAAATACAGAATTGATTGATTGATGCTTCTCCAGTCATCTGGTACATCCCTGTCATCCATGATTTCTCAAAAATAAAAGACAGTGGTTCCTGAGAGTTTTCTACCAGTTCCTTTATGATTCTAGGATGGCGTTTATTCGCTCCTGGAGATTTCAACTCCTTCCACCCAACTGGATGAACCTTGACTGTTTGCCTATTAATCTGGGGCTGCCATCCTGTTCCTTCATCTTCTACTTCACCTACATCAGGAGGGTCATAGATCTTCCTTTAAGAGAAGATTGAGCCAAAGCAGAATCAAGTGTTTCTGCCCTTTCTTTGCCATCTCTTATTCTGTCACCCATGCTGAGTAGCTGAAGCCCCATTTCTTTCCTCTGTCTTTTACTACAGACTTATTTGAAGAAGGCTTATTTTTTGCTTTTAGTATCCCTAACTAGCCTCAGTTCATTCCTAGCTTAAGCCTTCCTGACATCATTTCTGCAATTCCATGCTACTTGCCTTTGTAGCCTGGCCTTCCATCCTATACATGGCCTTTTATCTCTGCAACCATCTATTTATGAGGTTTTTGTGAAGTCACATGGGCTTCTTCTGTTGTCTTCTATCCTTTTTCCTTGGAATTGTTTAAATTGTGCCTTCAGAATTTCCTTTTTTTAAAAAAAAATTCCACACATCTTGGACTCCCTTTTTTCATTAGAACCATGAGAATTTGGTTACCATTGTCCTGAATTTATTAAAATTAGCCTTTCTAAAATCCAGGATATGTGTTTGGCTACAATTGGCTTTTGCTTCTTTTAGAGTCAAGAAGTCAACAATGGCATGGTCACTTTCCCAAATAGTGCAACTCTGCCTCCCTTTCTTTTGTTCTTCTTGAACAAGTTATATCCTTCAATAGTTGAATTCCAGTCATGGGAGTCATCCCACCAATTTTTGGTTACAGCTATTAGGTCATATTTGTGTTGAGTTCAAGTTCATGCTGTTTGTTTCACATTCTCTGGGCATTAGTATTTAGACATTGAAGACCATGTGGCTTATACTCTAACTTTCCTCTTACATTTTTGGAAGACTATTGTTGGGTGTTGTAAGAACTGCTCTCTCTGCTGTGGTACATAAGCCTTTGCTGTTACACCCAGGTATACTTCGTCCTCCTCTGTACGATGCAGTTTAAATCCCTCCTGATAAACCTCTTCATGCTGCAGCCAAACACATTCTTTCCAGGCCTTGTAATGTATTACATCCCTTGCTATCAGTCCATATTCCAGGAAGTGCAGCCTGTGGTCCCAGAATCCAAATCTCTCACATTGGTACCACCTTCATAGCCAGGTATTCACCTGGAGTAAATTTCGTTCCCTCTCTGTTCTCCTGCCAAGAACTGGAATGACTGGAGAACTTGACTTTGCTCTCCAAAGCGTCAAAGTCTGATGTGATTTCTTCAAACCTTCTCTTGGCAGTGTTATTTGTTTCCACCAGTAAAAAAGAAAGGGATATGTGTCTGTAGCCTTTATGAAATTTAGCCATCCTTTAGTTACATTACTAATCTATCCTTCCATGAGGTAGCATAATTGATGAGTTCATGGGTCTTCATGACATACATATGGTTCCATCCAATGCAATAAAAAGTCTCCCACAACTAACACTCTTTTCTTGTTCTTGCAAGCCTTGATATCATTAACCTTGGTTGACCTTTAGCCTGTTGTTCAGTGTTGCACAAGATGACTTACAGTTCTTCCACAGCAGGCTGTGCTCCAGTCTCATCCTTGAATAACTGTCTCATCCTCAAGTAATTGAATTAAATGAAATTCATTTTAACACTTCCTTTATGATGTTACATTCTGAATTTACAACATGAAGCAGCAGAACAAGTGAGAGATCAATAGAGGAGAAAAAGATAAACAGCCAGAAGAGGTACTTTCCTGTTTTGCTGTGTTGTTGTTGTTATTATTTAGACAAACAAACTACTGTGAGTGAAAGCACAAGGAATTTCCAATTCATAGAGAAAAAGGGAGGTGATTAAGCAACAGACAGAAGAGATAGCTCAATGAGAGGAGGCATAATGATTACACTCATAGGCAAAGGAAGCATTACATCATCCCTGTCTTTCCTGGGTGCTAGAAAGACAACCCATTCTTTGCATTTTTTTTCCGCACCATTCAGGGAAGCACAGGACGTTGACCTCCTGAAGGGCTATAGTTCTGGAGGAAGAAATATCTTAATTTCAGCCACCTGATTTTTTTGGTTTGAAGCAGACAATAGGAGAATACTGACAGCAGGAAAGGAAAAAAAAGTGTTATCAATTGATAATTTCCTTTCATATTATGAACAACAGTCATGGATACCTCATCAGATCTATGAGCTGAAAGAGGGCAAGTGAGGGAAGTTCTGATGTGGATTCCTTTCTTGAGTTAACCGTGGTTCTGTTCTCTACCAGCAACAGAAATGAAGCAAACTGAGAACCACTGAGGCGATGGCAGGCAGAGGCTTGGGAAATAACAGCCACAATAGTGACAATATCCCTAGATGGAACAAGTAGTGACACCCCTGTGTGCTGTGCTTACTCAAATTTGCTGTTGTACCTCTAGGAGGAAAAGGAGGAGCAATTGGATGGATGAAGAGTTACACAAAGAAGGGAATCCCTCTCTCTCCTTGGTTTTAAATGAATATCCATTCTAGCCTTTCCCAGAATAAGTACCACATCCCAGCCATCCTTAGAAACTTGAGATAAATTGTCTCTCTCCCTGAGTCCAGCCAAAATAAGATAAAACTGCTAGCTTCATACTTGACCAGGGCTTGTGAGCAGCAAAGAAGTTCTGCTCTTTCCTGAAAGTCAGAAACATTAAAAACAAGAGCTTCCATTGCTGACCCTGGGGTGTGTGTGCAGTCAAAAACAAATTGAGGGAGTGGGTGGGAGCCCCCACCTACTCCATGATGCTGAGCTATAGAAGTTTCTTCTGATCTAGGCCTTGCACTGTGCAACAAAAGCCCACATGTGGGATGCACAGTGATCACAATGAAGAACTTAAAATGATCACTACAAGAGTAGGAGCTGGCATTTTTCATTAGGTATTTTAAATATTTAAGAACACTAAACATGTGTTGCTTTGATGTTTCCTTAGTTATATAATTATTTTCTAAATGTTAGTTTCACTTATATTAAAATATATTGGTCTGCAAATGGAAACAAATGAAATATATTGGTCTACCAATAACATAGCATAGCTTTATGTACCTGTGCATGATACCAAAGACCTGAGCAGATTAACCTTTCAGATTATTCAAAATATTAAGTATAGATCAAAAATTACTATTAATCTTAACATGCACAGATCACAGAAATGAACTGCCAGACCACAGCCAAAACACTGCTTCTGAGAGGCATAAATATTTTTTAAAGTACTATACATAAAAATTCAAATAAAAAGCAGCAATGCAAACAACAATGAGCTGTATCCAATGGAGTGTTTATGCCCGTCAATTACCTTGTACAAGCAATAGGTCCCACTGATTCCATAGCAGAAGAAAGAGCCAGCACTCATGCAAGAGAGATTTTGCACTTGCCAGAGGAAGCTAAAAGATAAGTGGAAATGTGAATTTCTAGAAGAAGGCAGGTCAGGACCACACTTTACAAGCCCCAGTGACCTGCCTTCTTTCAGAAATGAGTACTTCCAATTGTTTCAGATTGCACCCCCAGAAGTGCTAAATCTCCCTTGTGAGGTCCCATTTAAGGAAAGTAAACTGTGGGTTGCAAGAGAATCATCAGGGAAATAAGTGCTGCCCTGGGAACTGCCCAATATGACAAGCACCAGCTTATCAACTTAGAAAGTTAAAACAATTTACGTTTTAGTCTTACCTGTATAAGTTGATCTAAGGAAGGTGAAATCTCCGTTTCCTTCCGTACAACACCAAAACTACCTTTGAGACTTGTATCTTTCACCTGCTGCTGCAGTAAAGGTATTAGATACCTTAAAGTAAGCAATACACCCAGAATTAAGACACTGGGATAATCATCTTCAATGGGAAATAATAAACCTGCAAAGAATATTGTGATTGTTTAGAGATATAACATCAGTACAATTTTTATGAAGATCCTGCATATACTTGTAGAACACTGCTTAGTCATTTTGAGATTTTGCAACATATAGTGCGATTTCAGACAAGTACACATTCTTAAGTTATTACTGTATACAGTGAATAATAGTCTATGAGCTAACTCAAGAAACTGCTAGTCTTATGTAATACCCTTTTCATGGTCAATAATTACATCCTAAGGCACATGGATAAAACAAGCAACACTTGTTGGGGAATACTGTATTTAATTCCAGACTTTGTTCTAGTGTACCCCTCCTTTTGACCTTTCAAAAGAGGAATCACACAGTACATTGGTGAAACTGGTATCATTTGGTAGAAATCAACTTCTTATACCCTTAAATACAGGTGGGTAGAGGCCTTTCTGTTGGAGCTTATTTCAACAATCAACACATTTGCAAAATTGGGGCTTAAAGGCCATATGAGGTAATGATAAGTATGAATATCAGTACAGAAAAATAAAGTACATTTAAATAGAATGCTAGAAAGAAGGAAAAACCAGAAAAGTTCAAGTAAACCCTCACAAATTAATAACGCGTGGTCCAAAGGATGAGAAAAGCTTCTGCAAAGCAATCACAGTAAGAAAAGACATGTTTCTTACCTGTCCCTCTTGTTTTTTAAGTGGTCATCTGTGCATTCACACATATGGGCTCTACACCTGTATCTAGCCTGTAGCCAGGAAGATTAATACCTGAGAGTGATTTGGCATGAAACCCTTCCTTAATGCCAGGGTCCATATAACAAGGAGGGGCTCCTGCCATTTCCCTCAGTTCCAATGAGACCACCCAGTGCTCTCAGAACCAAGGGAGGATCAGAAGTACTGATTTCATATTGAGCTAAGCAGTAACATCCCACATTAGCAAGCAGAGCCATAAGGTGTGGTACTGGAAGAACGGCAGTGCAGACTCTGCATTGAGCAAATTAGTACCACACTCACATTAAGGAAGGGAAAAAACAGGAAGGAGAAAGATAAAGACAAACACAAATAGTTACATTGCTTGTGACACCCAAAAAGGCTGGTGGGTGGGTTGTGTGAATGCACAGATTACTACTCAAAGAACGACAGTTACAGGTAAACAACTTGCTCTTCTTCTTCTTGGTCTCTTTGCATCATACATATGGGTGACTAGCAAGCTTATCCATACATGGCTGGTGGAGCACTGTCATCATCTGAGTATCACTGACACGACTGCTCTCCTGAAAGCACAGTCAGCTCTGGTCTGAATGTCAAGATGATATTGCTTGACAAAGGTTGGATGGAGTTGAGCACGTTGCCACTTTGAAGGGGTCTGGTAATGGAACTGCCTCTATGCAGTGCTGTCGAATCATCCATTGCTTGGGTCAAGTATAATTTACCTTGCACTGGCAGTTGCAGTCCAGCTTGTAGGCCAACCTAGCCAAAAGTGGAAAAGAGACCACGGGGATTGACAAAAGGACACAGTCCAGGAGTGGTAGAATGCCAGCGCTCTACACACTTCCAGAGTACGAGGGGAGTTCACTGTATTCTCGGTATCAGCATGAAGAAAAAGGAATAATAAATTGAAATAATTTTTATTTTTCAATGTAATCCCCCATAACTTCAATACACTTATTACATCTAGAAATTCACTTTTCAATTTCCTGTACAAAATATACTTCCTCCTTGTCTAAAAAATGTGCATTAATTGCTGCCTTGAGCTCTTCATCGTCGGAAAATCACTTTCCATGAAGATCTTTTTTTAAATTCAGGAATAGGTAGTACTCACTGGGGGCCAGGTCCGGGCTATAGGGTGGGTGGTTTATTTCTTCAAAACCAGTCTCGCACAGCAGCCTTCGAAAAATGCTCCGTGTGAACGGGCACGTTGCCATGAAAAAGCAACACACCTGCAGTCAGTTTTCCCCGCCTTTTTTCTTTAATTGCTTCTCTTAAATTACGCAGAGTGGTTGCATAAGATGCTGCATTTATGGTTTCACCTTTTTTCGTGTACTCAATCAATAAAATTCCCTTTGAGTCACAAAATGCTGTGGCCATGATTTTTCCAGCTGATGGAGTGACTTTGAATATCTTCGGAGGGTCAGCACCTTTTTTATGCCACTGCATGGACTCCTGCTTACTTTCAGGGTCATAGTGATGAACCCAAGTTTCATCTCCAGTGACAATCCGGTCAAAAATACTCGATGGATCTTCACCACAGAGCTCTAAAAACATCCTACAGCACTTGAATCGCACTTGTTTCTGAGGCACCATGAGCATTCGTGGCACCCATCTTGCACAGACCTTTCAAAGGTTAAGATGGTCATGAAAAATAGTAAATATGGTACCAACAGACAGGTTTGTCATCTCTGCTAACATTTTGATTTTTATTCAGGCATCTTTCAATACAAGTTTCTCAATTTTTTCCACATTTTCTTTCATAGTGGCAGCAACTGGCCCGCCCGAGCAAGGGTTGTCTTCAATGCTTTCTCTGCCCCTTTTAAATTCACTTGACCACTTTTGAACAATAGATAATGAAGGTGCAGAGTCCTGGTAAACGGCCACCATCTCTTCGTGAATGATTTTTTGACTTTTTCCTTGTTTTGTAAGGAACTTAATCACAGCATGGTGCTCGATTTTCTTCAACATTGTCGCATCAGTCATTATGGTTGTCTTTCACTGAGGATTAGTAGGGAACTAATGATCACACTTACTTGAGATTTTGCATGTATACCCTCTGATAGTGTAATTAGCTAATGAAATAATTAAATTACCCACATCAATAGCAAATCAACCTGATACCGAGAATATACTGAAAGCCCAAGAGTTCTCTCCACCAGGCTGGACAGGGATGGAAAGAAAGCCAGGCAAATGTATTTAAATGGAACAGGGATATGGCCTTGGGTAGGAAGGAGGGATCTGAATGCAGTACTACCTTGTCATGATGGAAGACAAGGTATCAAGGATCTATCTATAGGGCACAAAGTTCACTATATCATCAAATGGATGTGATTCCACCAGAAACACCTCTTCCATGGCAGCAGATGAAGATTAACTGTGTTCAGGGGCTCAAGGACTTTCTTGTTAGGGTATGCAAGACCAGCAAACTCCAAGATGGTGTTATTGTTCAAGTAGGTAGGAGAATGTTTTTAGTCCCTTCAGGAAATACGTACTCATTGCGTGCAAAAAAACTAATCAGTCCTCGATTGTGTCATGGAAGGAGGAGATGGCTGCTTGGTGGACCTCAGTGGATGGTCCCATTAAGTTCTGCTGAAATAAGGAGACCAGTTGAGAAGAAATGGTTCTATCATGTAGCTTTTGGGATCAAATCTCTGAGTATCTGCAAATGGCAAAAACCTTTCCACTTTGCCTTTTATGATTTTTTTGTTGTCAGTTTCAGAGCTGCTTATAGGATAGAGTGCAGTCATTCACAGAAAGGAGACTGTGTGTGCCCTGGAGATAGATCCTCCAAGCTGTCAACTGAAGGCTTTGGATGTCCAGATGCAGGAATCTGCCCTGAGCCCACGAGATTAGGTCTGGTATTTGCAGGAGCTGGATATAGTTCTCAGTCAGGTTGAAGAGGGTAAACCAAGGGTGCCTTGGTGACCATGATGTAGTCTGTGGCATTCTGCTGAACCTTCCCCAATACCAGAATTATCAGGGGAAACTGAGGGAAAGGTCCCTATCCAGCATAGCAGGAATGCATTTCTCAGAGAGCCCCTGCCCTCACCTTCGCAAAAGCAGAAGCTTTCGAAGACAGAATTGCTCTAAGTGGAGAAGAAATGCACTGATGGGGTCCCCCATGTTGTGAATATCTCATTCAGGGTCCCTGATTTCATCTGCCTCTCATGAATATTGAGATTCCTGCAGAGAAAATTTGCTAGGCTGTTGTCAGTCCCAGTAACATGAACAGCTGTCAAGGTAATGCATTGGCACACCAATCCACCTTCCCAAGAGCAGAAGCTTTGGAAGACAAAATTGCTCTAAGTGGGGAAGAAATCCATTGATGGGGTCCCCCATGTTGTGAATATCTCATTCAGGGTCCCTGATTTCATCTGCCTCTCATGAATATTGAGATTCCTGCAGAGAAAATTTGCTAGGCTGTTGTCAGTCTCAGTAACATGAACAGCTGTCAAGGTAATGCATTGACACATCAAGTTCCAGATTTGAACAGCAAGCCATGTTAACACAATCAACTTGACTCCTCCCTGCTTCTTGATACAGAACTTGTACATGGTGTCCTCACAGGCAAGTCTGAAATGCAGTAAGAGCCCTTTGTAGTGCAAACAGCTTTAGACAGTTTGTATGCCTGCAGGCTTCTGGCTCCTCCCACATTGCTTGTGTTCAAAACAAGTCCCTGTGAGCTCCCCATCTGAGCAGGGAGGCATCCATCAATACTGTAAAAAATTACTCTAGACTGAAGAACAGCATTTCCTTGGAGAGGATTGTACAATGGGTCCACCAGGAGAGGCTGGGGCAGACTGTGGCATCTGGAAACACTTCCATGGACTGCTAGATTGAAAGAATGGACAAACCATAACTGTAGTAGCTGCATCCAGAACCTGGCCAAGGGAAGTGCTGACATAGTCACTGCCATGAGACCCATTAAATCTAGACAGTCCACACTACTTGTCACTGCTATAGTCTGGAGTCTGCCTCAATCAGTGCTGCTGCCTTGGAGTCTGGGAGCTATGCTGCCACTTTAATGGAGTCTATGCATGCCCCAGTGAAAAGGATAGAGTGGGAAGTTACCCAGAGTCGGTTTTCACACTGACAGAAGTGAGCACACACTGTGGCCATACACTTTGTTAAAACCCTGGGGGTACCTGAGAGGAAATTGGAACATCTTTCTTTGATTTGGAAATGAAGGAAATGCCTATGGCAGGGTGCTATAGAAATGTGCAAATAAGCATCCTTAGGAAAAGAGGGTTGTTGCTGGCATTCTGCCCTATCTGGGAACAATTAAAAGAGGAACTTCTCTGCCCAAACCACTAGCATGGCCTGGTAGTGGGGTATTAGAAGAACTCCATTCTCCATGCCATTGTCCTCACCTTGTGGATGTTTGTCTATGCACTCATCCTTCTTTGCAATGAAGAGAACATCACCATTGTAGGACAGGTGCTCAATATAGGAGCAGGCCTCCTGTGTGAGACCAGATGAGCACAACCATGCATGCTTCCTGAGTACCAACACACTGATCATGGCCTTGGCTCCACACAGTCTGTCTAATTTCTGGAAACACCGATTTGTATTCTTGGGAGGCACACTGCCTCATTCTGGAATACCCTGTGAGGACCCATTGGTCTTCTGGTAGATAGTTGCAGAGAAAGCCTAGCTTCTTACAGAAAGAGAGATGGTACTCTTCCATGGCGGCCTGTTAATTGGCCAATTTCAGTCCCAGGGACATTAAGGCACAGATGCCTTCCAAAAATATCCAGGTGGCCAATCAGATAAGGTGCTGTGCTGGCAATAACCATGGAATTCATTTTGGGGTATTGGAAAAGCAAGGTTGTGTCCTTCCTGCATGTAATGCATTCCCTCCAACCATTTTGATGTTGGAGCCACTGTTGAAGGGGCCTTTCAGAACTGCTTGGCAGTCTGGAAGAGGGTAAGGTTGCCAGTAAAGGATGGCAACTGGCATTGATTTCTCAGTCCACAGGGCACTGAACCCCAAATCTGATATTTCTCCGGCCACAGGTGTATCTGGAACCCAAGGGCCTAGGCCATAGGGTGGGTCTGTTCAACAAAGCTGCCCAGGTCTACAGCATCCACAGTACCTAGTGTCAGGAGCAGGGCCTGAGTGACCCTGCAAGTGCTGGCAGAACCAGGAACACTTTTGTGGACACTTGCAGGAAACCCCTGCGGAACAATTACACTGTGCAGCTGAAGACCAGCATAAAAGACTTCCCTGCACTGCTGCTCCTTGCCACAAAAACACAAGTTGTTCTAGTGACTCCTTGTGCTCTGGCCCCTGCATTGCTACACCTTGTTCCAGTTTGTTCCTGCCTTCTTCAAGCCCTGCTCCAGTTCATACCTGCCTCGTTCCAATTTGTTTCTGCCTCACTCCAGCCTGCACCCTTTTCTGCTCTTCCCGTCTTTCATCTGAGTAGACCCTGCCTCACTCCAGCATGCTACAACCCTTGCAGCAGCGTCTCTCTGGTAAACTGACCCTGGAACTGTGCTCTGACTCTCTCTCTCTTTCTCTGTGCATGCAAAATTAGATTGCTCTCCTTCGTGCCTTTGACCTGGACCTGCTGATTTGCCCCTAGCCCCTGCCCATAATAAGCTCTGGACTCAGCTTGAGCTCGCACCCTGGCCCCAGTATGCCGCCCTTCCCTGTTGCCACCCACAGCCTGGTCCTTACACCAAGAGCTGCAACAGGAGATGAGGATCTCGGCTGGACTGATAAGAGAAGTGTCTCCACTGGATTTGTAATCCTTAACATCTGTTAAGTGAGGATGTGTTGGAGAATGGTGGTGCAGGACAGCTTGGTCAGCAGGCTGGTGCAGGAGGAGCAGGGCATTCTGCAGGATGATGAAACTCTTGGACTGAAGAAGGCGACCAGGATGGTATTGGTGGCTGAAGACCTGGCAATTCAGCGACTTGTCCACAGTCCCCAAAGACATCTATATATTACACCAGACCATACCAAGGATCATATATGGTTGCTTGGTGTTACATTCCCCATGGGTTGAAGAAGCCCCAGTACAATTGCAGCAACTGTGAAACTGACTGCCTGTCCCTGAGTGCCTTGCTTAATGGCTCTGGTGCCACTTAATGATACCAACTGGTGCCCTCCAGACCACGATAGATGGAAGGGATCAAGATGGTGGCAGGTCCCTGATTTCCCCTCCAACAACAATGCTGAGAGAGGCTCAAGTCTCAGTACAGCTACTGGTCTCAGGAGTATGAGAGGGGCACCCACATGTGATTCCATGGCAGTTGGTACCAGGCATGCCTCCACTGGATGCCACTTAGACTTCAGCACCGCAGTGTAACTGGAGCATGCTTCTTATGCCTGTTTTGCCAGCTTCTTGACTTTTTATGCATCACTGTCTCACACAGAGTAGGGGGGATGAAGGAGCTACCAAGATTACTGAGGAAGCAGTGGCTGTGGCAGATGGTATGGGCCTGCCCAAGTGGAGAGAGGCTGCTGTAGACAGGCAAGAAGTCTCAGGCAAGACCAAAGCTTCTACTGCACAAACGGCCTTATTCCATAGCTCAGTATGGAAACAGTGGGTCCTTCACTTCTGTGCCTGCTAGGAGAACGCCTGCTGATGTGGGCATTGATCGATGACAGTCCCCTCTCCCAGGCACAAGAAGCAAAGAGAATGTCCATCAAATGGGAACAGTCTAGCATCCCAATGGACACATTTTTTAAAAGGGAATCCTCAATGGCATCAGGAAAAAAAGGCAGGAAGGAAAGAAATAGAAGGAGAAAGAACAAGGAGAAGATAGGATAAACAGAGAGGATTTCCTTTGTTGGGGGTTGTAAAGGGAGGTAAAAAACGGTTAGGAAAGAAAATCTGTAAGGGTTTGGGGGAAAAGGGAACCCAGAAAAATGCTTACAATATTAGAAAAGCTGTAAATGCTCTGAGGAGAGAAAGAACAAACAAGAACTTATTGAGGCACCAAAGGTGATTGAAAAACTGAGGGAAATGGCAGCAGTCCCACCCTTTTACATGGAGAATGGAGTGGGGGAAGGGTTTCAATCAAAATGCTTTCAGCTATTAAATCTTCCCAATAACAAGCTTCATTCAAACAATGAGTCCACATGTGTGATACACACAGACCACAAAGAAGAATTGAGGAAATAGGTGGTCACTCACTAGGATCATGCATACTGGGACAATGGGGAGGGTTCCTTCCAGAATTTTCTCATTTATAACCATTTTCTGAAAGAGGCTCCAATAAACACAGATATGCATGTTGCCATGCATACAATCCACAAAAAACCCCATGGATAACTCCTCTTAAAATATAACAAGTCTACTTATCTGTAATATTAAATATTCTATATGAAGACTAATACAGTATTTTACCCAGTTTTTTTCTTTACAAGGAACACCATTTATAAGAGAATCATAGTACTCGAATGACTGGGAACTATCAATTCATTGAATGAAAAGTCAAATATACTGTGGCTGAATTACAAATAAAGTATTTTCTCAGTTTCTTTTAAACTGTGAAGTAGTAATTTTGCCATCTTACCTAGTAATACATGTAGTAGCCAAGTATAAAAATACTGTGCTCTTCGCGAATGTTGGCAGATGCTCACGGCTGAAAAAGCTGCAGTTCGACGAATAGTCGGAGAACTTGACTTAAGGTTAGCTATGAAAGCCTTCAATAAAGCCTACAGAGAAAGAAGCTTTTATGAATGATTAATCTATCTGCAATTAACTATAACATCTAAGTTTAACCAAGGGTTTTTTTTCCCCGGTTTGAACTCTTTGTCTGACATGTACATTTCAACAACATGAAATTGAAAATGTTCAGTAAAACTTTACTAATCATTCTGACATAGAAACAGAAAATAAACCAAAGAAGCAATCTTACGGCTTCTAAATATTTTATTGATGGATCATAGGATAATTAGGATCATCCAATCCAAGGAGAGAAACACCATTTTGACTTTAGAAGGCAGCTTTGGAGATCACACCTCTACCTACATCCTGAATAGCCAGCACAGAAAGAACCACTCCAGTTGGCCTCCAAGCTCAAGAACTCAACCTCAGAGAGGAGGAAGACAGGTTGTTTCAGTGGGTGGGGGGGAGGGGGGGAGAAAGAGAGACTGGAGAAGCCAAGATATGAGTTATGCTAGCCCTCTTTCAGCTTCCTACCTTCCATTTCTGAAATGCCTTTGCAAAAAAGCCCATTTAGCAAAACTTCAGGGTGGAACGGCAAGAAGGCAGGGTTTGCTTCTACCACTCCTTCTGCTTTGCACTGGGTGATAATAAGCCTCAATCAGTGAGGGTGCCATCTTCAGCTCAGTGGCAATATTTAAAATTGCAACATTTGCTGGAATTTAGGGTAGGCCCTGCAGCATTTACAGCTTCATTGCATCCTCAACTCTTGAATCATAGAAACATAGCATGCAAGAGTTGGAAAGGGCCATAAAGGCCACTGAGTCCAACCTCCTGCTTCTGCAGGACACCAGTTTACACCATCCTACTCAGATGGCTGTCCAGTTTCTCCTTGAATGTCTCTAGTGTGGGAGAGCCCACCACCTCTCTAGGCAACTGGCTTCACTGTCATATTGCTCTGACAGTGAAGAAGATTTTCTCATATCTAGCCTGAATCTGGGTTGTCGCAGCTTGAACTGTTTATTCTGTGTCCAACACTCTGGTATCAGCAAGAACAGATCTTGAGCTTCCTCTTTGTGACAGCATTTGATGGATATCATGCCCCCCTCAGACTTCTCTTTCCAAGGCTGAACATGCTCAGTTCTCTCAGTCTATCCACACAGAAGAATGTTTCCAAACCCTGGATCATTTTTGTTGCCCTCCTTTGGACCCTTTCTAATTTTATGCATGTTTCTTAACTCTTGGTTCCCAGAACTGGACACAGTTCTGGATGAGATCTGACTAGTGAGGACAATAGGAGAACTGCTACTTCTCATGCTTTGGAAGTAATACTTCTGTTAATGCAGCTCAGAGTAGCATTTGCATCACATTGTTGGCTCCTATTTAGCCTATTGCTCACAAGTATCCACCAATCCTTTTCTTTTCCAGTTCTGCTGAGCCATGTATTCCCCATCTTGTATGGATGTGTTTGGTTTCTTTTTCCTAGTTGGAGAACTTGGCACTTGGAGAATGGCTGGGAATGCCACAAATTGTAGTCCAAAACATCTGGAGGATACTGGTTTTTACTAGATTCCTGCGGGTGCCTAGGTACTTTCCTCGCATTAGAGAAAGTGCCATTGCTGAGCATTCTTTATGTCTGATTAAGCAGACAGTTTTGGATCCTTTAAATAGTTGTTCTATCTAGCCCAGTTTTTGTTAATTTGCTTATCAGAATTTCATGGATACTATGTTGAAAGCTTTGCTAAAGTTGAGGTAGATTATGTCCACAGTGTTTCCTATGATCATTTGGGAGGCTACCCAGTCAAAAAATGCGATTACATTAGTCTGACAGGATTTATATTTGATGAATCCATGTTGGCTTCTAGTAATCACTGCATTTCTTCAAGATGCTTGCAGACTGATTTATCAATAATTTGCTCCAGATTTTTTCTAGGGATTGATGTCAGACTGACAGGTCTGTAGTTCCCTGGTTCACCTTTTTTCCCCTTTTTGAAGACAGGGACAACCTTAGCCCTTCTCCAGTCGTCTGTCATTTCACCTGTTTTCCTTGATTTATTGAAGATATAGCCAGTGATTCTTCCTCCACTAGCTCTTTTATGACTCTGGAATGGAGTTCATCAGGCCCCGGAGATTTGAATGGGTTCATTCCATCTGGGTATTCCTTGACCATTTGTCTGTCCATCATGGGGTGCCATCTGTCACTTTCAACTTGTTCTTCCTCTTGATTGTAGATTTTTCTGTGGGAGAAGACTCAGGCGAAGTAGGAATGAAGCACCTCTGTCTTTTCCTTGTCATCCACTATCACTCTGCCTGGACAACCTTCTCTTTCTCATGTCTTTTGTTCTGGATGTATCTGAAGAAAGCTTTCTTGTTCTTAGCATCTCTTGCTATTCTCAGTTTATTTGCTGCTCTAGCCATCCTGATGCTGTCCCTGCAATTCCTTGCTATTTATTTATATTCTTCCTTCATGGCCTGGCCCTGCTTGGAAATACTTATTCAAGGTTATCATTGACCCATGATCCTTGTCTAAAAGTATCTTTTATCAGTAAATGATTATGATGCATGAGACCTAATTAAAGAACTGAACAGAAACAAAGAATATATCATTTTGGTTAAAGAAGTGTATATCCACTTTAGCATCTATACTTTTAATGGACTTCAGGTTTTGTGTTATTCACACAAAGTTCTGTTAGGCCTTTATTAGACATGTCAATGTCCTGTTAAGGTATTTTCCTACGTCTGATGGAGCTTTAATACTACTAATGCTTCTTTTAAGGATATCATCTGGAAGTGTCCAGTGATTGACTTTTTCTGGGTGTATTGCTAGCCATACTTCTCTCTTCAAGTAGTAATAGCTTCACCAGCACTTTTTTGCCAAATGTCTGTCTGTCTTTATTTATTTAAAGTATTTATATGCCGTCCTGTCGTGAAAGCCTCAGGACGGCTCACATAGATAAAATACAATAAAATATAACATATATAAAATTATCGACCCACACTGGCTGCAATAAGAACATATACATTATGGTATTAAAACTTATTAAAATATTGCTGAAATAAAAAGGTCTTAACCTGGCGCTGAAAAACATATAACGACGGCGCCAGGCGGACCTCTCTGGGAGCACATTCCATAGGTGGGGCGCCACCGCAGAGAAAGCCCTTCTCTAGATACTCTGCCTCCTAATATCTTTCACGGAGGGTTCCTGGAGGAGGTCCTCTGCTGCTGATCTCAGGGGGCAGGAGGGCAAATATGGAAGAAGGCGTTTCTTTAGGTATCCAGGTCCCAAGCCGTTTTTTTGACATGCAAGTCTCTGAGCAGACACAAAGTGAAATGTTGAACCCTCTCTGACATTCTTCACCCAAAACTTTCCTTATGAATCCTTCTGCATCTATACCGGGAGGAAGAAGTGCTGTGGAACTGGACAAGCCTGCACTCCTCTGTCAGAGACCCCAGCTGGGTCACACTACAACTGTGAGGATGGAATATCAGGTCCACCTCCTCAGGAGGCTGGATTTCCCCATCTGATAAACTTCCCAACTCTGAATCTCCTCCCTCAAGATGTTGTTGCTTTTTCTCATTCTTCCGGTTGACTGGCCTCTCTGGCTGCCCTTGAAATAATTTCTTCCATAGCAGGCACAGGAAGGTCAGCAGGGTCTTCAACTACAGCTGCAAATGCAGGTTGCACAACTGTAACTGTAGCTCTTCTAGTGGTCATCTGTGCATTCACACATAAGGGTGCTGTGCCTTCACAGTGTCTTATTTGGAATGATTACCTTAGCCTAGAACTTTCCACAGGAGCCCCGCCCCCTCCCTTCCCCTATAAAATCAGTGGGCTCCCGCCATTTTCTTGGTTTTACTGGAGACAGACATTTGCCAACTATGTGTGTTGAAAGTAAATCATAAGATGTGTCTACCAACCAATAAATATTAATACTGAAAGTAAAGTCTGCGTATACTGTTATTATAGAGTCACTGACACTGACGTGGGGCCAGTGGGTGGGTTGTGTGAATGCACAGATGACACTCAAAGAACTAGAGTTACAGGTATGCAACCTGCATTTCTTCGTCATGCTCTCTGTGCATCACACATATGGGTGATTAGCAAGTATCCCTGATCGGAGGCAGGAGGTGTCAGCAGGGATCATACAGATATAGCATAAACACATACATAAGGTCTAAGACAAGAATGACTCATAAATGAGTTCTTAGGACATGAGTTTGAGTTATCAAACATGAAAAACGGGAAGTGAACCAATAAGTAAAGTCACTGCATAATAAAGTATACATAGAACATTTGTCCCTCCATGCTCTAGTATAAATGTATGAACACAAAAGCGTACTGTGGTAGGTTACTGGTATCAGTGCAAACAGAAGACAATACTACTCTCCCAAAGTAATAGTCTTTCATTGCTCTAACATCTAGTTTATAATGCTTAACAAACATTGATGGATTAGTCTACGTAGCTGCCCTACAAAGATCTTCAATCAAGATACCAGCATGGAGGGCCATCAATGTTGAAACAGCTCTAGCTGAATGGATCTGTGGTTGATCAGGTAAGTCCAAGGAAGACAGTCTGTAAGCCAACTTAACGGTATTCACAATCCAGTACGCCAAATGCTGAGGGCTCACTGGGTCCCCTTTATATTGATAAGTGTATTTGAGAAACAGTTGTTTCGTCTTACTTATGGATTGCGTTCTGGATCAGTAGAACGCTAAGGCACAATGGATGTTGATAGCATGCAACATTCTTACAATGTCCGAGGCAGGGGACAGGTAAAAGGCTGGGAAGATGATTTCCTGATTAATATGAAAGGACAATGGGACCTTGAATAGAAAGGACACATCAGTACAGAGAACAGCTTGGTTCCTGTGGAAGCTTAAGTACGTGTGGGTCTACCCATAACGCTCACTCGCTCGTGGAGCTGAAGTAACTGCAACAAGAAAAGAAAACTTTCACAAAAGCAGCCTTAAATTGGTAATTGCTAGAGGTTCAAATGGCGTTTTGGTTAAGGTGTGCAGAACCACAGAAAGACTCTAGGAGGAAATCAACTGGCAGGTTGGAGGGTGCAGGTTTTTGAGTCCCCTCATAAACCGTCTGGGTAATGGATGGGAGAAAGCAGAGTACCCTTCCATCAGTCGGCAGAAGGCACAAATTGCTGACAAGTAAACTTTAATCAACATTGGCTTGAGTCTGGACAAGTGGAGAAAGTACAAGAATTTCTAAACCCTCTGGATGCTCAGGATGGCTCATGTCTCTTCCATTCTCATCTTCATTATTGTCCTCATGATGAGGGGAAATGGGGGGAAGCATAGAAGAGAGTTCCCATCCACAACTGGAGAAAGGCACTCCCCCTTTGAGGATTTGCCAATTCCTGCTCTTGAACAACACATTTTACAGACTGTGTTTGTTCATATGGCAAACAGGTCTACTGATGGTATGCCCCACTCTCTGAAAATTTCCTTGAGGACTCGCTTGTTGAGTTCCCATTTGTGTATTTGATGAGATGAATGGCTCAATGAATCCGCTGTGACATTCTCCATACCAGCCATATGAACAGCCACCAATGTGACTTTGTGACTGATACACCACTCCCAAATCCAAAGTGCTAACCTTGCCAGGGGCAGTGATATCGTTCCACCCTGCTTGTAGATATAGAAGACGGTTGCTTTGTTGTCTGACACAACTTGGACATGCCTGCCCAACAGCAGATTCTGGAAGGCAAAAAGTCCCTTGTAAACTAACAGTAGCTTGAGATGATTGATATGGTGGTTCCAGTTAGGACCAGGCCCCTTGGGTGAGGTAGCCACCCAAAGGGCCCCCCCAGCCTGTTAGAGAGTTATTGTAGTCAATGGTTCCATTGGTTGGAACAGCAGAGCCTTGCAAAGGTTGGATTTGAGACTTGTATGCACTCGGATCTGTGGGGCTAGCTTTTTCCTTGGAAAGTCGAGCCTTGGAGAGAACAGCTTAAGGAACCACAGGTGCAGAGGCCTCATGCATAATCCGGCAAACTGTACCACAGATACCAAAGAGGCCATGTGCACCAGGAGTTGTTGTATTTTTCTTGCACATACCTTTTCCTTGGTTCTGGCCTCCATAGCAGCCTGTATCAACCTGTTCATACAGTTCTTGAGTAAGAACACTCGAGCCACAAGTTAGTCCAGGACTGCTCCAATGTAGCAAATATTCTGTGTGGGGATGAGAATATATTTTTCCCCATAAAGGCATGATCCTACTAATAGAGAGGAGATCCTCAAACTTTTTCAACAGGGGGCCAGTTGAAAGGTAGCAGGCACGGGCCAGCAAGGTGGCGGCAGTGGTGGATGCAGGCACGGCGAGGCAGCGGTCATGGCAATCGCAGGCATGGTGAGGTGAGGCAGCAGGTGTGGGGAAGCGGTGAGGCGGCGGTGGGCTCAGGCACGGTGAGGCAGCGGGGGCTTGCATAATCAAAAGGCAGGCCAGATAAATGGGCATGGCGGGCTGGATCTGGCCGGCGCGCCGTAGTTTGAGGACCCATGTCATAGAGGGTAAGACAAGTCATTTCAAAGAACTGGATTAGCACAATTTTACTGCTTGCTACAAGAAGCCAATTGTCCAAGTATGGATATATATGAATTTCTTTCAGTCTCAGGCATACGTGCACAGGGGGCCATACATTTTGCAAATATCCACGGTGCTGTACCCAGCCCAAATGGTAGCACTGTGAATTCACAGGCATCCAACCCGACTTGGAACCAAAGAAAATGTTAATAGGATGGATGCTCACATGAAAAGATGCATCCTTCAAATCAATGGAGGTAAACCAATCCTGTTCTCTGAGTAGAATCATTATCAATTGCACTGAGACCATTTGGAACTTTTTATGATTTATGAAAGAGTTAACTTCCCTTAGATCTAATATAGATCATTTACCACCATCTTTGTTAGGGACAGTAAAATACCAGGAGTAGAAACTGTGTTTGATCTCAGACCGGTGGACAGGTTGGATGGCCCTTTTTGTTAGTAGTGATGTTACTTTCTCCAATAATGTTTTAGAAGGAGGAGTCGAGCATACAGATCTGAGTGGCGATAAGATTTCAAATTTGATTCTGTAACCATCACACAAAACCCATTGATCAGATGTTATCACTTCTCAATTGAATACATAGCAACTTAAGTAGCCCATGAACTGGCTGCTGGAAGCATATTTGGGATTGGTTCGCCAAGACCTCGACATTACCTCTTTTCTGTCTCAGAATGCCTTTTGTGAGGCTGACTATGTGACCCATTCTGTCTACGGTTCCGACCTTGCCCTTCGCTATAAGAGCAGTAGGAGAAAGAGAAGGTCTGTCGACCCCTTTGTGGAGCCTGGGAATGTACCAGTTCTGTGGCCAGTTATGGTTGCTGGATTGAGTCACTCCAATCCCCATTTTCCTGGATGTCAGCTTTATTTTCCATATGGTATCCAAGCATTCATTCATTCAGGCTATGAACAGGCCCTCTCAGTCAAAATGCATGGATTTGATATGGAGCCTCGTCTCCTGAGGTAGGTTTGCTGCCCGGAGCCATGCATGCTCACAGATGGCCACCGCACTGACTAAAGCGCTTGAGTTGCAATCAATGTGATGGCGCGCTGTGGCAATCTGCAGTCTACTTCGAAACCTGCAAACCCCCCGTGAGAAAAACCCTACCAGTGATCTCTGTTGGTCTGCCTGCTAGCATTTCCACTTTTTGCCAAAGGCCTGGTACCTCCCCATCACAGCCTCATAATTGGGTATGCAGAAACCCAAGCCCGGTTGCTGCATAAATGCACCACGCCATCATATCAAATCGTTCTCCTTCTCTACTGGTTGGTGTGGTGTGGTCCCTCTGATGTCTGCCCTGCATTGACTCTACTACCAAAGAGCTTGGGCGGGGATGATTCAGGAGATATGGAATGTCCTTTTCCTGAACTCAGTACCTCCTCTCCAATAACCAAGAAGTCAGGTGAAAATGGTAAGGAGTTTCCCAGAGCTCTTTTACTGGTTTGGATAGGGCTGGAATAAGAGGTATGGCTACTGGAACAGTGTCCTCTGTACAAATGATATCATATATAATGCACTCTGTCAGGTTGGTAACCTGTTGTACTAGGATGCTGAAAGATTTAGCCATATAGAGAACCTGTTCTGAAAATTGTCCCAAACTCTCACCAGGAGAGCTTTGGCCCTGGTCCTGGGAGGAGACGACCTCATCTGGCAAAGTGGCTCAATTGGTTCTGAGGAATCCAATTCCACATAGAATCTGAGCCAGAAGTCAGAGAGAGCAGCTGAGTTCTGCAGAGCATGCATTCCAGAGGTCCTTGTTTGCTTCTTGGTAGGTGACTCGGAGGTGCTGGGGCACTCTTCAAAAGAGCCGGTCAGGTATACTGTTGAGGTTCAACTGTCAGATCCCATTGGTAACTTTGGTAATAATGGGGTAGAGGTGGGTATCAGTACGGATGTCCACCAAATGGTCAAAATGCTGGCTCCACAAGAGGGATGGAGTGGTGAGACGAAGCTAGTGATGCTTGAGCAGGCGATGGTCCAAAACAGGGGTGAGGTGTCCATGGTAGCAGAACTGAAGGGAACTTATCCGGTGAACAGACTTCTGATTTCTCCATCAGAATACGATGCCAGGTACTCGGATTGGACCTCATGTTCCAAAGGAACAGGCGTCAGGGACTGTCAGATCGGAGATTCTCAAGTTGGTGATTACTTCAGTTCAGAAGGCCCCACAAGAGTCACCTCTCTAGATGGAAGCTTGTGACATTCTACATAAGTATGAGTAGGTGAACGCTGCGCCTGTTTGGAGTGCCTCTTCTGCTTCTTGGCCTTTTCTGCATCCTTGGATTCAAGGTACTTTCTTTTCTCCTTCCTTTTCTTGGGCACCTTTGATTTGACAGGAGGTTCAGTATGGGAGGTAGCTAGCTTAAGATTTCGCCACTGTACCGGTTGCCAGACACTTTTTACAGGCCTCTTTAGGGGCTGTTCTCCTTTTTCTGCCACCTCACACATAGCTCCAAGGGCACAGTCCCACATTTCCACGCGGAGCCTGCCTGAATGGTTTCTGCAAGCCTGTTTCATAAAGGCTTGGCAGTGCTTACATTCATCTACATGGGGCTTCTCACCCAAACAGAATAGGCGCAAGGAGAGCCCGTCAGAAGATGGCATTTTAACACTACAGCTGCCACACTTTCTGAACATTGGTTTGCTCAGGGATATGGGGTAAGTAGAAGGATAAAGACAATAGAAGGGGTTTTTTATTTTTGTAAGTGGAGCTAAAGAAGGGGAAGGGAATGGGGAATGCAATGAAGATGGAGACTGAAAGACTGAATGACTGCAGAAGAAAATGTGAAGGAAAAAACAGTTAAGAGTAAGTTCTGAGGCAAGAAAGTTCTGAGGATGAAGTAACACCAAGAAGGCTAGAGACACCCAATGCATCTTGCAAGCAGTGGTTGAAAGTGAATTGTGAAAATGGCAGGAAACCAGCGATTATATAGGGAAGGGGGAGGGTTGGGGATCCCGCAAAAAATTCTAGGGTAAGCTAGTTGAAATCTTCCTGAATAAGGCACTGGCACTGTGCAGGCACAGCACCCGTATGTGTGATGCACAGAGGCCATGATGTGAAGAACTGGGTCCATTTCAATAATTATTTCTTTATCAGAGTCTGAGCTGTCAGTCCCACCAGAATAAACAACCTCCCCTGTACCCATCCCATCCTTGGACTCTGAGCTGTCAGTCCAGCCAAAATGGTTAGCCTCTCATGCGCAACTCTGAGATTTGCCAGAATGTGCATGCATGACAGGGCGGAAATTATAAGAATAAAATTTGTATTAGAAAACTTTAATATTGTCTACCGTGCATGGTATTTTAAATTACCTATTTGTTTTTCAGAAATTAAAGCATGGTCAACACAAACAGCACATACTTTTGACAGCTAAAAGATTGATCCTACAATGCTAAAAATATAACAACTTACCTCCTTATACACAGTGGTGGACCATAGGAATAACAGTACTTTCAATATTTGAGAGAATGGCATACAGACTCTCAAGTGGACATATCCAAAGATACTTGGGCACCTTTACTGAAGTTTATGTCTAATTCATATAACTGGAGTTATGCTGTTATATGTTTATTTAATAATTATATAAACAATTACTTTAGAGATTTTCTTTTTATTAGAGGGCAGCAGTTAGTGAAATTCACAATTAAAAAGTAATGAAAAGAAACAAGATTTTTTTCCCTTAAACCTTTCAAGACTTGCAATAGGAATCAAAGCAGTTACAAAAAAGACAAATGTTCTTTCTCAGCACCCAATGTCCTCCCATATATTCATGAATGCACTTGTACCAGCACACAGTATTTCACAACTTCCATCCACAGTGGGGAAAAAGGAGCTATAAAGCCAGGTTGCTTACCTGTAACTGTCGTTCTTCGAGTGGTCATCTGTGCAGTCATACATAATGGGTACTGCGCCTGCGCAGTGCCTGTTGACGGGTAGAATACCAAAGCTTCAATGGATTTGGTGGGAACTCCGCACCCCTCCCCCGTAGTGCTATATAGGGCGGAGCGCCCGCCATTTTCCCCAGCCTATGGAGACCGGCAGATCACCCCCTAGCAAGGCATGTGGTCAACTCGAGGAGTCACTAGAGGCAGGCTACTGTACCGTCCTCTGACACCGAGTGAGGCCAGTGGGTAGGGTGTGTGATTGCACAGATGACCACTCGAAGAACAACAGTTACAGGTAAGCAATCTGGCTTTCTTCTTCATGGTCTCTGTGCATCACAAAAAAATGGGTGACTAGCAAGCTAACTGACCGGAGGAGGGTCGGTGTCGTCAGAGGAGGATGGATGAGAGAACGGCCCATCCAAAGGAGCAGTCCTGTCTGGCTCAAACGTCGAGTCTCTAATGCATGGTAAAGGTACAGGGAGTAATCCATGTGGCAGCCTTGCAAATGTCCAGTAGCGGGATGCCCACTGAAAAAGTCGAGGAGGCAGCCATGGCCCTGGTAGAGTGCCCCTTGGGGGCGATGGGGAGGTCCAGCTTAGCTAGCTGGTACACCAGTTCGATGGTTTGAATGATCCATTTCGAAAACCTCTGGGTGGAGATGGCAGCACCCTTGTTGGGATCAGAGTGTTTAACAAAGAGGTGCTTAGTATTTCAAAAACCCTCTGTGCATGATCGATAAAAGGTCAGACATCAGCGCACATCGAGAGAGTGAAGGAATTTCTCTATCAGGGTGGAAGGAGTAGGGAAGAATGCTGGCAGAACAATGTCCTGGTTGACATGAAAGGCTGTAGTGACTTAGGGAGGAATGCTGAGTCTGTTTGCAGGATTACCTTCTCCTTATGGAAACTGAGGTAAGGTGGGTCTATGCGCAGAGCAGAGAGCTCGCTCGCTCTCCTCACTGAAGTAATGGCAACTAGGAAGGCCACCTTCCACAATAGCAACCTCAAATCATTTGTAGCTAGAGGTTTGAAGGGGGCTCTGGTAAGTGCCTGGAGAACCACCAACAGGCTCCAGGTTGGTACCGACTACCGGGTTGGTGAGTGGAGATTCTGTAGTCCTTTGAGGAAGTGATGGATAAGCGTGTGGGAGAACACAGAGGATCTGGATAGGAGACCACGAAAGTGGGAAATAGCTGCTATGCACACTCTAATTGAAGTGGGTTTAAGTCCATCTTGGTGTAGGAAGAGCAGGAAGGAAAGGATGTTATCGATGGAAGCAGAGTCAGGGGTGAAGTGGTTGGTTTCCAAAAAGGCGGCAAAGCGTTTCCATTTTGCCTCGTACGACCAGTGGGTAGACGGTTGTAGGGCGGATTGCAGGATGAAGGTGATCTCCTGTTGCAGTAAAGTCAGGCCAGAAGAGACTCGGGTAGGGTCGCTCAGTAACTACCGTGGCTCTGATGCCGATGGATGAGGGGCAGACATCGGGAGCGACGGGCTTCCCGGAACCTGGGGTAAGTGATCGGGAGCAGTCAGTGAAGGAGCCACATGTGAGGTTGAGGGTATTGAGGTCGGGGTGGAGGATCACCCCCCTCTCCTGCATGATCAGGTGAGGGATCCACGGTAGACGGAAGAACATACGACGGGAGAGTTTGAGGACAGTCGGGAACCAGGCTTTTCAGGGCCACCATGGTGTGGTAAGAATGCCCTGTGCCCTGTTGCAGGCAGCCTTTTCCAGGGTATGGGTCATCAGCAGGATCAGGGAGAACGCGTAGAGGAAGGATTCTGACCAACTCATCATCATGGCATCACCCCATGAGTTTGGGTGTGACCCTGCCCTGGAGCAGTAAGTTCCATACTTCGAATTGGAGGCCATTGCAAACAGGTCCAAGGATGGAGTATCCCAATGGGAAAACAAGTCCCTGCAAATCTGGTCGTCTAGTTCCCATTCGTGGGTTGACGATATCTTCCTGCTGAGAGTATCCGCCTCCCTGTTGTCCACCCCCGCTAGATGGATCGCAGGTAGGGAAATCCCCCTGGGGATATACCAGTCCCAAATCTGCAAGGCCAGATGGGCCAGTGGTACCGACTTCATGCCGCCTTGTTTGTTTATGTAGAAGACGGTGACTACGTTGTCGGAGGCTACTTGTACCAACCAGTTCCGAAGGGCAGGTTTGAAGGAACGTAGTGCCTTGAACACTGCCAGTAGTTCGAGAAAATTGATATGCTTGGACTTTTCGTGAGTCTGCCAGGTGCCTTGGGTACGTGGGTTGGAGTAATGTGCTCCCCAACCTGAGAGGGAAGCATCAATATGGAGTGAAATCGAGGGCTGCCGCTGGTGGAACGGAATGCCCACTGTAAGGTTGTCGGTGTTCACCCACCAAGACAGAGTCTGGCGAACCGAGGCGGGAGGTAGGAGTGGTCGTCTCGGGGAGTTGCAAAGAGGCTGGAACACACTGTTGAACCACAGCTGAAGTGGCTGCATCCTCAGTCTGGCTTTCGGGACAATGGTGATTGTCGAAGCCATGTGTCTTAGGAGCCTTTGGATGGCTAATGCCGAGGTCCACCTGCCCTCCTGAACCTGTCTGACTGAGGAGCAGAGTCTTTCCATTCGGGTCCATGGAAGGAACGCTCGTGCCTGAACTGAATTGAGTTGTGCCCCAATAAACTCGATGACCTGTGAGGGAGTGAGACAGGATTTCTCGGCATTAATGCACAGTCCAAGGCCCTTCAGGAGGGTGCATGTAGTTTTGATGGCTGAAATAAGGTGATCCCGGGAGGAGGAGACAATAGCCAATCGTCTAAGTAGGGGTAAATTTGTACACCTTGAAGGTGAAGGTGGGCGCAGACCGGAGCCATGCACTTAGTAAATACCCTAGGAGCTGTGGCAAGTCCAAAGGAAAGGACATTATATTCAAAAATATCAGATCCAACAGTAAAGTGGAGAAGCCTCCTGTGGTCCGGGTGGATGCCGATGTGGAAGTAAGCATCCTTTAAATCTATGGAAGCGAACCAATCTTCTCTCTCTAGCAAGGGAAGAATATTTTGCAGGGTGGTCATGCAAAATTTCTTAGTTGTAATAAAGGCACTGACGCCCCTTAAATCGAGTATAGGGCGTACACCACCATCCTGTTTCATTACCATAAAGTATCTGGAATATAAGCCGTGAAGTCCCTCGGAATGGGAGATTCAGCGAATCGCTCCTTTATGGATTAGGTGAAGTACCTCCATTCTGAGGACCTCCAACGGAGCGGTGTAGTGTATCGGTCCCAAAGGGGGCACGGTGTCAAACTCGATTTTATATCCATTCTCAGTGATGAAAACTACCCATTTATCAGATGTGATGGCCTCCCAAAAGGGGAGCTGGCTTTGTAACCGGTCCCCAAACGGAGGGGAGAGGGTAGAGGAGAAAGAAGATTAGCTCGCGCAGCCCATCAACATTGCCGCTTATCGGTGGGTTGGCGGCGACAGCCCTGTTGGTATTGCGTGGCTGGTTGTCCGCGGTTGCGTTGTTGGCGTGGTTGGTACTGTTGATGCAGTTGTAACGATGGTAGGGCTGGTATCTCGCGTACTTACGATGGCTTCAGTTCGGAATTTCCATCTTCCGAGCAGTAGCTCGAGCGTTTTATATGTGTTTGAGCTTATGGTCCATGCGGTCACCGTCGAAGGACATTCCCTCAATCCGGCACTTGGTCTCATCAGGGAAGTTGCAGGAGCATAGCCAGGTGTGTCAACAGAGGGTGATGGAACCGACGAGTGTACAGGAGTCACAGTCTATATGGTGTAGGACTGTGTAAGTTGTTGTATGGAGAGCTGCATAGCTTCCCGGATGAAGATGTGGGCCAATCACTCTGTTGTTCTGGAACAGACGAGGTGATGGATTCCAGCCATTGCATTAGGAAGTACTGATATATGGCCATCGTTGCCTCATAATTTGAGATCTGGAGACCCAGTCCCATGGCCGCATAGATGTGTCACGCCATCAGGTCTATCTTCCTGCCTTCTTTGTCTCTAGGGGTTGAGTGTTCCCTGTTGTCTCGCCCCTGGGAAGACTCAACCTCAACTGAATTAGGTTTGGAGTGTCTCAAGAGGAACAGAATATCCTGTTCCCAAACCTTATACATGGACTCATACCTCCTGGATGTCGGGTGGGGTTGGCAAGGAAAAGCCCAAGTGTCCTCCATGGCCTCCCGAAGGGTGGTGATAAGTGAGATGGATATGGTGGAGGACTGTTCTTTATGAACGATGTTGTAAAAATTGTCTTTGTTGGTGCGGGTCGATGCTCAACCTCGATTTCCAAGGACTGGGTAAGGCGGCTCATGAGTCCGCCGAACGTGGCATAAGATTCTTCAGGGGACCCGGGGCCCTGGGTAGAAATGACCATGCCAGGAGATGCAGAGCATCAATCCGAGTCTTCTGAACCCAAATCATAAAGGTAAGGCGGGCTGGAGCAAGACTGGGCTGGAGACAGTGGAGAACGAGAAGTCACCAGTACTGAGGTGGAGGGCGCTTCAGTCCTGGTTGGCCGGGGTCAGTGCCTGCACTCCAGTGGCATGGGATGATAGCCATACGGAAGCAGATATTCCCAGTAGTAGGGCCAAGGAGGTTCGGGACCTTCATATGGCATCAAAATCCAACTCCTGGTAGACTGGCCCAAAGAACGGTGGTAGCGGTGGGGCTCGGCCAGTGCAGGAGGCCTTGGAAACACCTCGGGCGATGAAGGCATCGGCGTCGGAGAACGGGCCAGCTGGTGGCTTGGCAGCAACCGTGGAGGAGATTCTCGGATTTCCCCGTCGGACATCGATCCATGAATGATGGGTTCGGGGGGATCCAGTGCCGCAGGAACCGCAGACTAGACCCTCTGGGGAGATCCAAGAGGCATAACTTGCATCAGCACCTGCAGTGTCTGTGTTGAAGGCATCGGGACCGACAAAGCCATCTGGACCGATGGAGAGGTCAAACCCGAGTCTTGGTGTCGTTCCGGGGCAGGTCTATGATGTTTGTGGCTGGCCTTGTCGGTCTTGTTCTTCTTAGACTTTTTCGGGACTGACAGATCCCCCTGGCCGATGTGCTTCCTCTTCTCCTTTTGTTTGAGTGAGGAGGATTGAGAGGAGCGAGAGGTCTCCCTGGAAGCAGCTCCCTCAGATGGTGGACGATGAGAGGTCATCATAGGGGACCAGCCGGCGTAGCCTGGGTGGCAAGTTCATCAGAGGCTATCAGGGCCTGATCCCAAAGGATCTTCCTCAGTCGGTTTTCCCGATTTTTTCAGGCTTGTTTTGTGAAAGCCTGGCAGTGGCCGCATTTATCAGTGCGGTGCCCCTCTCCCAGGCCAAGAAGACAGAGCTCATGCAGGTCCGTTGGAGACATTTTGGCCTCGCATTTGGAGCACTTTCAAAAAGCCGCACGCTGAGCCATCGGATAAAGAGATAGCAAAGAAGGATAGTACGAAGGTAAGAAGGTTTTAAATTTTTTTTAAAATTTTTTAGTAAATTAAAAAAAGGGTTGTTTAACTAGAGAAGGTAAAGGTAATAAAACTTGGATTATTTCAACTGGGAAGAAGAGAAGAAAACAGCGATCAAGTAGAGAAAGAGAACGAATGGCTCGAGGCAGTGTGATTGGCAGTCAAAAGAAGAATGGGGAAAATGGCGGGCGCTCTGCCCTATATAACACCACGGGGGACGGGTGCGGAGTTCCCACCAAAATCTGTCAATCCTTTGGTATTCTACCCGGCAACAGGCACTGGGCAAGCACAGTACCCATTATGTGTAATGCACAGAGACCATGAAGAAGAACATACGAGATCTGTCAAAAGGTACTAACATGCATCTATTCCTTATAGCACAGTAATTTGGCCGGTACAATCTACTAAATCAAATGCCTCCAATAAGTTGCTAATGTATTTTCTACTTCAGAGAGAAAATACAGAACTGCCTCCTGGCCATACTAGACCACAAAAATTAGAATAGGCAAAAGAACAGTACTGATTTGATTTGAAAAGATTTAACTTTTTACCAGACTCTTCCCATTGAATTTCCAATACTCTCAACAAATTAGAAGCATGAAACAACCAGCATCAGTGCTGATCTGAGTACTAAACTTCAATATGTTTGCTGATGATTCCACAGGATAAATATTTTATCAGGCCCAATTCCACAGAATACACATCTAATCTGACACCAATTGTACCACTTTCAGAATTACAAAACTGCCGTTTCTTTATCCTCTTGCAATTTTGCATATGTTAAAATGATGCATGCTGGCAAATTTTGTTTTATTTGCAGCAATAAATTATTGGATGTTATATAAACATTTTACCTTAATTTCATTGTCATTTGCAAAATTTCCAAAAGCTGCTAGAATTTTTGGCATTGCTGCAGCCAGTGTCTCTTGTACTGATTCTTCAGGTCGCTTGCTTATTCGTGTTAGGCAAGGCAAAAGATTAACCAAATATGGTCTGTAATTAAAAGAAAAAACAGTGTAAAAATATTTATTCAATGTTTTTAAACAGAATGCTCCACTGACTGGATACAAACTTGCCCCACTGCTAATGGAAGAGTTCTATCTGTCCACACAAAGAACTGGGCTCCAATTGAGATTGCACTGGTTAGTGCACAGAGTATAAGAAATTGGGTAAAAATTGCTTCCCACCACCTCCTCCAGTACTGTTAGAACTCTGAGTGCCAAATCAACCCACAGTGACTGAAGAGCAGGGAGGAGAAGCCTGATGTTTCAAAGGCATGAACTAATATTTCCTTACTTAAACAGCTGGGTTTTTAAGTCATTTTTCTCTACAAATATAAGAACATTTTGACTAAGGTAAAGCCTCCCCTGAGAGTCCATTCAAATAAAAATATAGGATGTAACAGAGCATTAATCAGATCAAAAATTAAAACCTGAATAAATTCTACCCATAACAAAATTACAACCATTAATACACCAGATAATATAGAAAACTGATGGGCTTGCCCAGACTTAAAGTATATCACAGTGACAATACATAATGGAACACTGGGCATTAATGTTCCTTCTAGTATGCTGTGATGCAGAAAAAACACATCCCTCCTCTCCCTCATGGATGTTGGCCATTTCAATCCCTCCCTAGTAACTGGTTAGCTTTAGCACCACTCGTGAATGCCTCCTTCATACCAAACCTAGAAAAAGAACACTAAATACTTAACATGAACACTTAGGACTTATCTATGTGACATGAACTCAATCTACATTCGTTATACTAACTGGTTGTTCACTTTGTAGGAAAACAAGGAATCACTACCTGCTGGCAACTTCATGCTTTTTCCTATTAGAGAATAGTTACCCCTTTCTGGTGTTTATGAACATAAGTATTTTCTATAATGCCTAATACTAGGGGCTTTCTGGACAGTTTACAACACCACACTCAAAATACCTCATTTTAAAACATTATACAAACCTTACGATACAAAATTTCAAACCAAATTGAAAAGATATGCAAAAAATTACACTAACTTCAAGAAAATCTTAAGACCATAATCATTTAGAAGAGAAAACACAAGAAAAGATAAACATAGAAATTACTAATACAAGGAAAATCAGACTTTTAAGAAAAGATAAAGGAAAATTCCAAAGAAACTTACAAAAATCAAGGAAAAACAAGAAAGTCATGTTGCCTACCTGTAACTATCGTTCGAATGCTCATCTGTGCATTCACACATATGGGTGCTGTGGCTGCACAGAACTTATGTTCAGGAAGATTCCTCTAGCTAAGCCTAGAAACTTTGGTGGGAGTCCTGCCCCTCTTCTGCCTTTATATAAATAGGCAGGCTCTCGCCATTTTCTCAGTCCATCTGGAGACAGATGTTTGCCCTTTTCAGATCTTAACTTTCCTACCACTGAAGAGAAAAAGAACGCTGACACCAACATGGGGCCAGCGGGTGGGTTGTGTGAATGCACAGATAATCACTCGAAGAACAACAGTTACAGGCAGAAAACCTTTCTTCTTTGTAGTCCCTGTGCATCACACAAATGGGTGACTAGCAAGCTTACAAATGAAAGGTGGTGGGAGGTGTTGTCACTGAAGAATGGATTACCGAATGGCAAGGCCAAAAGAACAATCATGGTAGACAGACATGGATGGTGTCGACCATGTAACTCGTAGGTCCTCATACTACAGCCTGCAGGCCCTCCCTATTCGGCCTGCCATATCCATTTATCCTGCCCACCTCAGAGGTTTTGGACTCACCATGCCCCTGGTCCGCCTCGCCCTGCGCACGGAGAGGCTTGCTCATGTAGACACTGTTTTAGACTCACTCGAAGAAAACGATCTCCAAGTGAGCAAGCTGTTGCCTCGCATGCCCGCCAATGCCTCGCCAAGCATGGCCGCGCCCGCCTCCCCTCACAATGCATGCCCGCCCCTACCTCACCTGACCGCGCCCACACGCCCCACCTCTCCTTGCCCCCCCCACCTCTACCATGCACGCGCCCCCTGCCTTAGCATGCGCATCCCACCCCCACACCGGTCTGCGCATGCCGCCAGCATTACCTTTCCAGCCCGCGTTCACCATCGGCACCTTTCAACTGGCCCCTTGTTGAAAAAGTTAAAGGATCCCTGATGTAACTGCTCTGTGCAGTTTGCCTAATGGTATTCCTGTGTGTAGAGCCGTCAATGTCATCATCGCCCTGGTAGAATGGGCTCTCAGCCACTCCAGCAAGAACAGGTTTCCTAGCTGGTATGCTGGCTTGACTGTCAGTGTGCTAAGCACTGTGGACCAATCAACTTGACCCTTGGAATAGTCTACATATTTAATAAATGTTTAGTATTGCGAAACGATTGAGTTTCAAGCCAACTTTTGCACTCTCTTCCTTCACCCGCATCAAGAGGCTCTTTAGTTCCTTTTCACTTTCTGCCATGAGAGTGCTAACTTCTTCATATCTAAGGTTGTTGATATTTCTCCCAGCAGTCTTAATTCCAACTGGTGGTTCATTTAGGCCCACCTTTCTCATGATGTGCTCTGCATATAAGTTAAATAGGCAGGGTGACAGTATACAGCCTTGCCGAACTCCTTCTCAATTTTGAACCAATCAGTGGTTCCGTATCCAGTTCTCACTGTTGCTTCTTGACCCACATATAGGTTTCTCAAGAGACAAATAAGATGGTGAGGTATTCCCATCTCTTTAAGAACTTGCCACAGTTTGTTGTGATCCACACAATCAAAGGCTTTAGCATAGTCCATGAAGCAGAAGTAGATGTTTTTCTGGAACTCCCTAGCTTTCTCCATGATCCAGCGTATGTTGGCTATTTGAGCTCTAGTTCCTCTGCCTCTTCGAAACCTTGCCTGTATTTCTGGTAGTTCTCGGTCCACATACTGCTGGAGCCTGGCTTGTAGGATTTTGAGCATCACTTTGCTAGCATGTGAAATGAGTGCAGTGGAGCAGTAGTTTGAACATTCTTTGGCATTTTCCTTCTTTGGGATGGGAATGCAAACTGACCTTTTCCAATCCTGTGGCCACTGCTGAATTTTCCAAATTTGCTGGCATATCGAGTTTAGTACTTTTGCTGCATCATCTTTTAGGATTTTGAATACCTCAGCTGGAATACTGTCACCTCCACTAACTTTGTTGTTGCTCCAATTTTCTTGAAGAGATCCCTGGTCCTTACTATTCTGTTGTTTTCTTTTATTTCTTTACACTGTTCATTTAAAAAGGCATTATTTACTCTTCTAGCTATTCTCTGGAATTCTGCATTCAATTGGGTATCTTTCTCTTTCTCCCTTGCCTTTCGCTTCCCTTCTTTCCTCAGCTATTTGTAAAGCTTCCTCAGACAGCCATTTTGCTTTCTTGCATTTCTTTTTCTTTGGGATGGTTTTACTTGCTACCTCTTGTACAATGTTGTGAGCCTCCATCCATAGTTCTTCAGGCACTCTGTCTATCAGATCTAATTCCTTAAATCTATTTGTAACCTCTATTGTATATTCATCAGGGATATGATTTAGGTCATACCTGAGTGGCCAAGTGCGTTTCCCTACTTTCTTCAATGTAAGCCTGAATTTTGCAACAAGAAGCTCATGATCTGAGTCACTATCAGCTCCTGGTCTTGTTTTTACTGACTGTATAGAGCTTCTCCATCTTTGGCTGCAGAGCACATAGTCAATCTGATTTCTGTGCTGACCATCTGGTGAGGTCCATGTGTAGAGTCATCTCTTGGGTTATTGGAAGAGTTGTTTGCTATGACCAGCATGTTCTCTTGACAAAATTCTGCCAACCTTTACCCTGCTTGATTTCTTAGGTGTGGAGAACAGGCTGGAGCCAGCGGTTAAACATAGGAGAGGCAATGCAGGATATATGAAGGTAACACATATGCCTCCTGGAATCGTCTGGGTGCCTCCAGGAAAATCAAACCCGTGAAAGGGGATCTTGGCATCTAGGCTGAGTGGCCATACAATGTCTGGTAGTAGTGGTGGCAGGGGTTCTAGGCTGGTAAGAAGATATATGCCACTTACATGAGGTATATTGACTTTGGGGTACTGACTGATTGATTCCCATGCGGCGAGCCGAGGGCAACTGCCGAGGGCTACGAATAACTTTTATTTTCTTCTCTGTTTGTCTGTTTCGGGTGCTTCGAGCAATAGGGAGAAGATACAGAGAAAAGGAAACCTGGCCAGTGGGAGCTTTTACGTATAGCTTGCAAGGTAAGTTGAAGAAGAACTTCCCGATGCATTCATGATGGCAGTCGAACAAGAAATGAAGTTTTGGCCAGAGCCCCGCCCTCATGCTAGCTGCATAGGAAGCCGGGCTTCCGCTGAATACTAATTAGTCAGCTTTGGAATATTTCCAAAGAACCACTCTACAGAGACCACGAAAAATAACTGTTATCTTCTTCAACAGGTAAGTACAGTTTCCCATATAAAAGATTACCAAGCTCCTTACTAGGATGCAATAATTGGAGATGGGAAGAGGAGAATTTAGATGTACCTTCAATTATAACTCCCTTCATACCTGATCTGGAAAAGGCAGGTAACATACTTGTAACTGTCAGGATTTGAGCTGCTCAGGTGGCCAAAACAAGTGCCATCATATTTACAGGGTTTGTCCCAGGCCCTGCTGCAGGTTTCAGTCTACTGATGATTGCAAGCTGAGAGTCCTGGGGAAAGACTTCCTTCCAGAACAGAGATAGAGGAGACTGAGGTAGAAATTCCATTGGAACAAAGATGGAGGCATGAATTTGAGGTACATAACAGAGGTGGAAGCACCAGACCAGTAGGAATTTTGTCAGAACAGTCAGTTCAAATGACTGATCTGGTATGCTAGACAGCATCATTACGATATCTGCCAAGCTGTCAACCTGAGTGTCTGAATATCGGGATGAAGAAACTTTCCCTGAGTCTAAGACAGCAGGTCAGGTATTGTTGGTAGATATTTGAAAGTCTCGTTTAAAGCCTCAGAATGGATGGGAACCAGGGTTGCCCTGGCCACTACACTGTTTTCATGATGGCCTCTGTCTGTTCAGATCTCCTTTTTGCTTCTGTTCTCATGATTAGCGGAAATGGTGGGAAGGCATAAAAAGGGTTTCTTTCCAAAGAAGGAGAAAGGCATTTCCTTCAAGAAGTGTCTGATCCTGGCTCTCGAGCAGTAGGTTTTGCAATCCATGTTCATCTGTGTGGCCAACAAGCCCACTGAGGGAGTTCCCCATATTGAGAAGGTCTTCGCAAACCTGAGCATTCAGCTCCCATTCATGTGTTTCCTATAATGTCCTCTTGCTGCTTCCGCCACCATTTCCTGCTACAGACCAATGCGGAGGCCACCTGTGCTCCCCATGGTCTCCAGCTCAGCCTCGGCTGGCACTGCCATTTGTGGGAGAAGCAAGGAGGAGGAAGAGAGGAGACACACTTCAAAAGGAGCCAGCCAGGACCAGGGAGCCCCATCACACTGGGTACACAATCTGAGTGGGACTTTCAGATGGAGCTTGCATTTGGGTTGCCCTGTTGTATGTGGGCGTAACCCAAAAGGGATTGTGTGGCTTTGTTTCTTTAACTGCATGGATGGGTAACTGAGCTTTGCCTGTGGCGGGGGGGGAGGAGGATTATAACTATATCTTATTGATATTGATTTTATAATTGATATTATTCATTGTATTATGTATTATAATACTTCCACATGACTTGCCTCTGCAAACTTTTGAGGATCGGGTGGCAGGACAAGGTGCCAGACACAGCGAGCCTCTCCAGAGCAGGCCTGCCATCAGTTCACACCCTGCTGATGAAAGCCTAGACAAGCTGGGCAGGCCATGTTGCAAGGATGCCAGACCACCGCATCCCCAAACAGCTCTTCAATGGTGAGCTGTCTCAAGGAAGCGATCACATGGGGGACAAAAGAAGTGATACAAAGACACGCTGAAAGCTTCTCTCAAGTCCCTGGTTATCGACACCACCTCCTGGGAGACCCTGGTGCAAGACCGATCGACATGGTACACGCTGATCCACCAAGGCTGCCAAACTTCTGAAGCCAGAAGGACAACCATAGCACAAGAGAAGCGAGCACTCTGTAAAGCCAGAGTTGCAAATGTTGCAACAGTGGTGCCCACACATGTCTGTCTGACATGTGGCAGAACACTCCATGCCCGTATTGGCCTTATCAGCCACCTGCGAACACACTATGGACAACTCACAACCCATTAGATGTCAAGGTCCTCATCGAAAACGATGGACGAACATCATCATCATCATCATGTATGGCATTATCTATTGTATTAAGGCTTGTTTTGATTTTGTACTGCTTACAGTTAAATATTGTATTGCCTGATTGTATTGCTTTAATGTATTATTGTATTTGTATGGAATATGCATTTTTTGTTCTATTGTAAGCCGCCCAGAGAGCCCTATGGGCTATCGGGCAGCTTACAATAGAACAAAAAATGCATACAAATGTAATGAAATGAAATAAAGTCCAACTCAATGCATCTGTAGTCACATTGTCCATTCCACCTATTTGAATACCGACCAAGGTGATGCTGTGTTGGATGCACCACTCCCAAATGCAGGGTCTCATTTGTGTTACAGAAGACTTTGTCCCAGCTTGCTTATGTAGAATACAGCAGTTGTGTTGTCAGAGACAACTTGTACATGCCTGCCATCTAAAAGTTTTTGGAACAAGAGACATTTGAAAATCACTAGAAAATCCAGGTGACTGATATGTTGCTTCTTCTCTAGGCCGGTCTAGACCCCTTGTGTCAGCTAGTCATCTGAATGGGCACTCCAATCATTGAGGCATGCATTGGTTGTCAACGTTGCTGTTGGTTCCATCAGTCAGAATGGAAGCCCTCTGGAGAGGTTGGGGTCAAGGGTCCACCAAGCAAGGCGTGCATATACTAGGGGCAATAAAGTCATTTTTTTCCCTCGGTGAATCAAACCAATTCACATCATGTGCCCTAGGAGCTGTTGAATTCTCCAAGTGAATTCAGCTTGGTTCTGAGATCAGACACTGCAGCTAAGAGTTTGACCATATGGTCCTGAGGCAGATACGCTTGACCCAACACTGAATTGAGAAGTGATACAGGTTACTCTGTGCAGGGGCAAGAGTAGATTTTTCCAAGGAAATGCAAAGTTCCAATTTGTTAAGGGTAGCAGAAGTGGTTTCAATGGTAGCACAAATGGTTTCAATGGCTTGTATCAGGTTTCTTTTGGTTTTCTGCTACAAGAAGTTAATTGTCCAAATATGGGTAAATCTGAATTCTCTGTAAATGCAGGCATGCACACACCGGAGGCATACATATGTTGAACACTCTCAGTGCTATGGAGAGACCAACAGTAGGCCTTTAAACTCATAGGCTTTGGTACTGATTTGAAAGCGGAAAAAATGGGAATATTCAGGATAGATGCTTATATGGAAGCAAAAATGCTTTAAATCAATAAAAGTGAACCACTCCCCTTCTTTCAATATTTGCATTGTTTTGGAGGGAAACCATTCAAAACTTTTTTGGAGTGATTAATCTTTTTTGGAGTGATATTTTTACTCCTCACACATTTAAAATTGGCCACTGACTGCCATTTTTTTAGGAATGGTAAAATACTGTGAACAGAAACCTTGCTTAATATTGAATCAGTCTGCTGGATGAATTGCACCCTTTGCTAGTAAACTGGCAACTTCCTCTGTTAGTGTTGGAAAGGGAGGAATGATGCCGACTGATGAGAGAGGTGGCAGGACTGCAAATTCGATTTTATAGCTGTAACATATGATGGAAAGCACCCTCTACTCAAATTTGACAGATTCCCAGGTGGGTGCGTGACAGCTTAGGTGGTCTTCAAATGGGGGTACAGTAGTGCCTGAGAGACTAGTTCATGCTGCCTGTCAGCACTGACTCTCGTCAATCTCTAGATGCCTTTTAGGTTGCTGAGTTTGTACACCATTCTGACGACGCTGTTGGCTCTGTGACTGCCTGTATGGAAGGTGAACAAAGGAAGAGCCGTATTGTCTATTAGGCTGGTTATGGTAATGGGGAGCTCAACCCCACAACCACTTACGTGCCCCATACTAGTATGGACCAATCCCTGTCCAACAGGCCATCACACTGGCTTTCTGTAACATGCAAGCCACTTGTCAGTACGTGCATGGAAGAGGCCCTCTCCATCAAATGGCACTGACTGGATCCGGGCCCGCGTCTCCTGTAGCAGGTTGGCTGCCTGAAGCCATGCACAACATCAGATGGCCATCATACTGACTAAGGCCCTGGAATCACAGTGGATGTGGTGGTGCGCTGTGGCAATTTGCTGCTTTGATAGCTAGATGCCCTCAACTAGGCACACTGAGGCCAACTCTTGCTGCTGCTCCAATAGAAACACAGTGAGAGCTTCCATCTTTTGCCAGAGGATGACCTGGTACCTCTCCATCATGGCTTAATAAGTGGAGCTGTGGAGACCCAGGCCCATGGCTGAGTAGATGCAGTGTGCCATCACATCAAATCTTCTGCCCTCCTTGTCTGTCAGTACAGTATGGTCTCTGTGCAGATGTCCTTGGGTGGATTCAACAATCATGGAATTAAGGCAGAAAAGATGTAGTAGGGGATGACTTGCTCCTGCACCTGTTACATTCCTTCCAGTCAACAGGAGGTCAGATGTGGCTGATTAGGAATCTCCCAAGGTTCTTTCATAGCCTTGGACAAGGCTAGGATGAAGGGTATTGCAATCAGAACAGAGTCCTCCATACAGAAGATGCTGAAAACAATGTCCTCAGTCTGTTCTGCCAATTGCTATGCTTGGATTCCCAATGACTTGGGCCATCCAGAGGACCTGTTCCAAAAAATACCCAAGGCTCTCCCCTGGGGATCCCAGGCCTTGGGAGAAGACAACATTATCCAGTGATGTGGAGATCTGGTGTCAATGTTGGCATCTGTCAAGCCAGAGAGTCATGGCGCTTCCCATCTGAGAATGAGGCTGGGGGCATGCTCTCGAGCTGGGAACTACGTTCTGAACTGACTGGAGTTGGTGAGTGATGGAGTGGAGACCCTTGAACCTGTGAGATCAGAATCCTCAGAGGCATAACAGGAGTTGATGGTCCGGATGGAAACCGATGGTGCTCAGGGCTGGTTGGTGATTCTCTTTCCCATTGTTTCACGTGTTTTTTAGGCATGTGGGCCTTCTTCAGTACCAAAGCAATCTTGGGTTCAAGATGCTTTCTCTTCTCCTTCTGTTTCCTGGGTAAATCAGGAATGGGAGCCAGTTTGGAAACTGGAACGGATGGCTACTTTTAACCGAGGATCCAGCAGTGTGGCACTTTTTACATGCCTCCTTTGTGACAAGAGGTGCCTTCATCTTCCTCTCTGGTCACATAGCTCATGGTGCCAAGGGCATGTCCCCGCATTTCAGTGCAGAGACAGCCAGCCCTGCTCTTTAGAGCCTGTTTGGTAAAGGCCTGGCACTGCTGACATTCATCTATCTGGTGCTCCTCATTGAGGCAGAACAGACACAAGCAGTGTCCATCAGTGGATGGCATTTTAATGGCATACTGAGCACATTTTTGGAAAGGTGGCTTGCTGAGAGACATCAGGACTAAAAGGCAAGAAGAAATAAGGTAAAGAAAATAGAAAGGTTTTTTAAAAAAATATTTTGCAAGGGAGCAAGAACAGTTGGGGAGAAGGGATAAGAATGAAGATCAAAAGTAGAGCTTTGAGCAGGAAGATCAAGAAATAAGGATATAGTATATTTTTCTGGGGAATCAAAAGTTGAGAGAAAAAGTTTAAGAAGAATGCTAGAGATCCTGATGCATTTGCAAATGGTGGTCAAAAGTGAACTGCAAAAAATGGCAGGAACCCACCTACTTATATACAGGAGAAGGGAGGAAGTTCTCCTGTGGAAGTTCTAGGCTAGAGAAATCTTCCCAAATGAGACACTGTGCAGGCACAGCACTCATGTGTGATGGCACAGCTCTGCAACTGAGGCATCCCACTTATCATAGCAGCCGATTAACACAGCTCACCACCAACAGACTGCAACATAAGGTCAATGATTGGGGCAGTGCAGAGGCATATGTTTCTAAGCTAAGTAGGTCTCAGGACCCTGATGATGACTGCTTGGAGGATCTGGTATAAAAGGTATAAAAACTGTGCCATCCCTGCAGCATTTGAAAAGCATCAGCATAGGATCAGGTGTACTGGCACACATCTCTCTTTCCAGACACACTTCACATTATGTTCTTACTTGGCCAATTTGGAAGAGCAGTGCTTTCTTCAGTATTATGCTAAGGGCACTCTCTCTTCTCCAGTTAGTTTGCGACAGGTTGCTTACCTGTAACTAGTTCTTCAAGTGGTCACCTCTGAATATCTCACCATCCATCCTGGGTGTCCAGAGTCAGATTGGTATTTTGATCATGCACTGTTGGTACTGATGCTAATGTCCCTATTGGGTTTGATGCTGAGATTTCTCTGTTTCAAAGGTGGAAAGGTGGGAACCCACTAGGGACATTTGCATCAGAACCTGCTAAGAACTGGAACAGTAGGGGCAGGGTTCCCACTAAAATTCTTCAGCTGTGGAAGTTTCCTGAAACAAGGCTTAATGTAGGCACAAAGCTTACATGTGTGAATACACAGATGAGCACCCACCACGTAAGTAACCTGTCTTTGTTGGCAGGTTTATGTTAAGAACTTTACGTTAAGATATGATGGTACTTCTGGTAATATTACCACTGGAAAATGACCTTGGAGACCTTGGAAAATGACCTTGCAGCCTGTGGCTGCAGTGGAATAAATATGCTTATCCATAAAGACACCTCATTTTCTACTGGCAAAGAACAAACCTTGAATGACTTGGTCTGAGATTACTCTTGAAACATATAACAAAGACATGACAGAAGATAAATTGAGTAAAATTGTGGCCAAGAATCCCTGCCCAAAGGACAAGAGACATTCTGGAAGCAACTACAACAGCAAAGAAGTGAAGGAATAGGCAAGAACTCACCAAGGACATAGACACTGGAACAGTAAGAAAAGAGTTTACACCAGAATTCCTCAGCTATAAAAGTTTCCCAAAATGATGTTCCATAAAGGGACAGAGTCCTTAAGTGTGATATACAGAGACCACAAAGAAGTTAGAATGCCAATCTTTTACAATGGAGAAAAACTGTGCACAATGTAAGGAACTCCCAAAGGATTGGTGGTAAAAGGAAAGCATGAGAGGCTGGATTGAGACTTTGGCCTGAGATCTATAATCATGTATCAGAGGATGAAGGAGACTTGGAAGCTTTAGAAACCATAGGTCTGAAACTTTAAAACTCTCTGTTTGAAGGTGTCAAGTTCAAGAAGACTGAAGGAGAATAGTTTACAAAGGATGAGCCCTAAACAAAAAATGTCACTGAAGATTTGGAGCTAAATGAAATGACCTAGCCAAAAAAAGAAAAAGAAACTCTAGCTGCGGAGAAGATACATGCAAATTGAGATGTTACTTTTGGTTTGAAGACCTTTACTGAACATGATGAAATGGAGATCATGATTCTCTTGTGTTTCAATAAACATTTTACAATACTTGCAAATTTATATAACATGACATGGAAGGCAGGCAAATCTGAATTCTTCTAGCATGCTTTCTCATTTCATAAACAGGTATTTATTCACCAGGCAGACATGAAAAAAATGAAGTAAAATAATGAAAAGGGGGAAATGCACTATTTTCTAATCATACACCCAATATAACAATCCACAAGCAAATTGAGGAGGCAGCACTTTACATAACCTAACTTGCCCTGAATCCCATCCTTGCAGGCAATATTTCCAATAATTAAGCTTTGTCATGACTGCCTAGATTAAGTAAGGAAAATTTGTTTATGGTAATGGACACAAAAGTACCTTTCCACCATGTTATTAGCCAAGGCTTTGATTTTCCAGGTCTTGGAAAAATAATTCTTGCACTTATTTATTTGGCATGTATGCTGCCCCATTAGTCACAGGCTCCTAGGAAGCTCACAAAAGAGTAACCCAAATTTCAACAGTAATTTAAAATAGTATAATTCAGTTAAAACAAGGTAACAAGAAATTAGACATGTACTTGTGAAGTCACTTCATTCTCTATATCATGCACAGTTCTAAAAATAATTCTATAGATCTAGAATAGCAACAGGCAAACTTACCTGCATTTCTGTGGTCGAACAAAATGTGCAAGCTCAGCAAACCTCCAAAGAGCAGCACGCAAACTTCGCGAAGCACCATTCTAGTCAAACATAATAAAGAATATGTATCTATCACAAAGAAAGGGGTTTCAACATAAAAAAACCCTGCACACATGAAACAAACAAGAAACAAATACAGAGCGCATAACTTTTAAGAAATACCCACAGTATTTATTCTAACTAGAGGGCTACCATTTTATGCAGTTTGAAGAATAAAGGTAGTGGAAAACCAAAGTGAATATTTTTTCTTGAGCTCAGAAAATCCACCTGAAAAGACAGAGCAATGTTCTAAAAATCCCTTCTCTGCTGCATCAGCCTCAATGATACTTCACATACCACATCCAAGAAGCTAACACCATGTGGAAAATGATGCTGAGGCTGAGTTAGGGAAGGTGAGGACAGGCCCAGACAATGGTCTTTTAAAATTTAACTGAAGCATGCAAAAAACAAACTACCCCCCTGCCCCCGCTTTGTTCACGAAAAAACTTGGTATAAAAAGCACATAACGTATTCTACATAATCTACAAAACAAAATCTCATATTTCTTAAAGAACTAAAGGTATTTGAACAACCTTGAGTTTAATCACTACAAGCATATTAGCAATTTTTTTAAGACCATGCCAAAAACTCAAACAACCATTGACTTTCCCATATTTATTTATCTTGACTAAAGCCACAAAGATTTGTCTTGTCTTTTGTATATGTCACAAAAAGATGAACAAGCCCTTCACATCAATTTAGACTTTAATTAGGAAAAATTTTCCAAAATATATCCTCGGTAAACCATTTGGTTGCATTCTCAACACTCCAGAAAATACAGCAAAAATAATGCAAGCCCAATACACACTCTCACTAAAGACATGGGAAATTTCAGGTCTAGGTACCAAATAAAACTTCTTGTGATTTTCCAGATGCTCCATCCCCTTTCTCCCAAAACATATTATTTGGTGGTTTCCTTGCTCTTGTGCCATTTTCTCTCCTCATTCTAAAAAGTTAAAATGCCTTTCCTAAGGGGTATTTTTATCAACAGTTCTTTAGTCTTTTACAAATACTGACAGACCCAAAGATATGCATCCAAACACTACAGAAGCAGAGCAAAACTGTTCTTAAGAAGGAGGCACGGGTTGCCTCCTATTTGGCCCTTCAAACAATCCTTCTTTAATTAAAAAATATCATGGCTGCTACTCAGTGGAACAGAGAATACACTAGCATTTGCAACACTGGATAAATATAATTTATTCTTTTTTAATCTATAGTTGTATTGCTTAAGACTACAAGTTTTGGTTCTGGGTTATCAGGAGATAATCCAGATTTATTCTGGAATTAATCTTAAACTACTCTTGAAATGAATATTCTACATCTGGTTAAAGCACAGGTTGCTCAATGCCACAAAATGTTAAAGTGGCTTTATGTTGCTATAAAGCCTAGATTAACAAAATTGGCCTTCAAATTGTTCTACAAATACTCAGAGCTGGTAAGGGAGCTTTCCTATAACACTAGACAGCATCTGAAGGGCTAGAAAATATTTTAGGCTCCCAGGTGTGAGGTCAGAGGGAGCTCCCACTTCTGTCCCCACTCCTTCCTAGATGGCATGGGAGAAAACCATAGTGGCTGGCCTCTGATGTTAGAAAAGTGACAACGGAAAGGGAAAAAAAACAGCATTTTCATGGGCAGTGATGCATGGACAATGGAGAAGCTAGAATATGAGCATTGCCAGAGCCTCTCCAGCCGGCTCCCCTTCTGTTCAGAAATGCTTTTAGTTCATTTGGCTAAAGTGCAGTACACATGTACAGTGCTGTGATTATTGCCCCTGTAACACTTCACTTCTAGCATATAAAGAATGCTAAAATATAAAGAGAGGCAAACTAGAAAGCCACTGTTTCATGGATATCTGAAGGTTACAGGAGATTATAGCAACTAGCAACAATTTAGATTGGCTAAATCATGAACAAAAGCTAACAGATGTATAAAAATGTAATGCAATAATCCTAGCAGTCCATTTTTTCCAGCAACAAAGCCAAAAGGATGGAACAGAAGGGGATGGAGGGATGGGGAGAGGGATGGAACAGAAAACAACATAAGAGGGAAGTTTAAATCACTCTTTTGCTTGCCCATTTTCCAGATCAAAGAATTACAGCAGACCTTCTACAAATGTATACATGCAATAATTAGTTAGATTCATAGTTTGTCTAAACTTCAGTTCTTTGCAGTCAGGTGTCGACTGCTCCATGACAATTTCATGGAAGATACTAATACTTACTGTATGTTTTTTTTTAAAAAAAAAACCCTACAGACATTGAATGCTGATGCTATCAATTATGCACTGAGTATTAGCATGAAGATTACTTTTCAAAGTTTCCAGAAAAGGATTTTGAGAACTTTAAAAGAACACTTTGCTGCAGCCCTAATCTCTGGATTCTTACAGTCAGTCACACAAATCACAGTTGCATTTTTTCTCTTACCTTTGTACTCTCATTTTTTTTCATATTCCCTTCCAAGTATATTGCCTGCTTGGCAATCCATTCTTAACTTCACAATAAGAAATATTTTCCCTGAACAATCCAATATTTATTAGCATTTCAAACATTAATATAATTCAAAACAATGAATACTGTATAGCGTCTAAAGCTTAAACTGTTATTTTGTGTAATATAAGTATTTATTATGGGATTTATCACAAGTTCTTGTGAAAAGGAGGCATATAAATCCTAACAAATACAAAACTTTATTTTAAAAAGGCTCACCTTTTTAATCTCTTTGTAGAGTTCTAACTGTAACCTAGGAAGGCTAGAATCCATCAAAGCCTAGAACAAAACCAAATGTTAAATTTGAAATTATCAGCAAAGGGTATACCACTCTAAAATATATGTTGTGCTAAATAGTCTACAGGCTTACCTATATACTGTTATTTAGTTCCTGGAGTATTTCAGATGTCTTGGAAAGCAACTCCCATAAGCCAAGGTCTATAACCAGGGCTTCTGGAAATTTTTAGCAGGCATCAATAATTTACACTGTGCTAAGTTTACACCGGGGTGTACAACCCACAGCCCAGGAGCCGCATGCGACCCAAAAGGGCTATGAATATGGCCCAACACAAAATCGTAAACTTACTTAAAACATTGAAATTTTTTGTGATTTTTTGTAACTCAATTGTGCTGTTCTCCTGTGTATACTTCGTAGACGACAATGTCGTGTCGCAATGTCACATAAAATTCTTATGCTCTCACTATTTGTACACATGCGTGGCTTCAGTTTTATGGCAGTCTGCAACTTCCAGTGTGTTATCTTACAAGCGCAGACGGTCAAATTTACACCATCAGACATTACATGTGCTCATGGAGACTTGGAGAGTGAAACGCAGCTATTATCAATAATCTTTCAACCTACCGTTGCAAATAATTTTATACATTTTAACACATTCTGCGGACAGTGAAAAATATACAGTCTTGCTTTTTGATTTGATACAAAAATTTGAAAACAGATTTCAAGATTTCTGGGAAAATAAGCACTATTTTGGTATATTTGTAACTCCATTTTCAGTCGACATAAATATGTTACTTGCCAATTTTCAAATGGAATGTATAGAGCTGCAATCTGATATTCAACTTAAAGAAAAATTTGATCATGGATTTTTATAGGTCCTATCATCCCAGAAACAAATATCCCTTGCTTTACAATCATGCCTTATTCATGTCTTCGCTTTTTGGAAGCATCTACATTTGTGAGCAACTATTTTCAAGAATGAAGCACACTAAGAGTACAATTAGAACCAGAATATCTGATGAGGACCTTGAGAACTCACTGAGAATTGTACCTACTTCCATCAAACCAAATATTGATCCATTAGTTTCTCAAATACAATGTCAAATAGCCCACTAGTTTTATGTTGCCCTTTTTAATTTTACTTTTATAATAAAAATCAAAAAATCAATGAAGTTTTATTACTTAGATATGTTAATTTTCTCTAATAGTGATCACAAACTTTTGACTTGCTCAACAATTTTAAAAGACTCTCCAAACGGGGTGCCACATAATTAGGATTATGTGAGGACTTTTTTGCTTATCTGTGGTGGCAGATATCATGAAAATTACGCACAGAGTTTTGGGGGGTTGTTTTGGTTTTTTTCCCTTTGTTTAGGTTTTGTTGTTGTGTGTGTTTTGCTTATCAGGTTTTAGTGTTTGTGTATTTAATGTGTGGCCCAAGAGCATTTTTTTCTTCCAGTGTGGCCCAGAGAAGCCAAAAGGTTGGATACCCCTGGTTTACTAAAAAGACTCTTTTAAGTGAATAGTTTTTACACGCATGGTTTATAAGCTCTTACCATTTCAATAAACTCTTGTATGACAAAGCCCCAGTGAAATACAGATGATTGCTAGGTAAATCCTAGAATATATAAGGGACACTAGGCAAGATGTTATTCTAAAATCAAGAAAATTCCTAGGGTTTTGAACATTCTTGAGGAAATGTCTGTAGGTGAGAACTTTTCTTTAAAATGGTTTACTGCTATCAAAAAGTTTTAAATTATTTTATTTTTATTCACTTATTTAATTTCTAGCCCGCCCCATTAGCCACATGGCTCCCTGGGCAGGTTACAACCAGAAAAACCATATAAAACAGTATAAAAACACCACAATAAAAAAAAACCATAAACAACAATAAAACCACCAGAACTCCTGACTTCATAAAATACGTATCCCCTTCTATAGAAACCTCACAGACTGAAATCAAGTTAACTAAATACAGAAGGCATAACATAAAAAATGACAGCAAGCGGCACTGGGACTACCTAGCAGAGATTAGGAAATTGAAGAGGAAGTACAACAACCCAGTAAAAGCTGACTGTTTTACACATTTGCATATACCTTTCTCACATAAAGCACTCCTCTTCTTCTAGATCTGAGTAACATCATGATGGAACTTTTTAGCACAATGTTCCTATTATCCCTGTTTACACTAGCTATCAACTTGCAACTATTATACTATTAAAATGCACTATTTTGCCACATTTAACAATTTTATCAGCAATTATAAGTGAAAAACTAATTGCAACTTACTTTTATAACTTTATTGAGACATTCATCAGCAACCATTCTTACATCTGACTCCACATCATCACTACACAAAAGGAAAAGTTCCATAGCAATGCCCAGCAATTTCTGAAATTCTGGAGAATTTCTAAAATAAATAAGAATATTTAACATTAGACATGTCTCCTAGTTGGATTTACCTTCTGGAAGGGTATGTTGTTTTATATTCACATAATAGTTAACAAATGGAAAATATTTATAAGTACTTTTTTGAAGTAAGTCTGGAAGTTAGCCCATTTCTCAATATATTGAAAGTGTAGAAAGGCAAAGCATAGTGAGGAAAATTTCTTGAATTTAAGCAGGGTAACTTCAAGCCAGAAGATAACAATTTTAAATGTAATACTTAGCAAGCCATTAGGACATACAGTTTACTGAATATTTTTACAGGAATAGCTTCAGTTAACAGTTTAGAATAAGCTATATTGAGAATGGGGAAAATGGTGGGGTTTGTACTAAAGGAGAGATTTTTTCAATTCCTTCTATTGCTTATATACACAGGAGTGGCCTAACTTGGACACAGAATCTAAAAATCTTGAATGACTTTGGTAGTCAAGTCAAAATTTATGATCCCCAATACCGTCCTGTGCAGCATAATCCTATGAAGAAGCAAAGTCTTGTTGCATTCATCCATTTATGCGGAAACAAACTCATTCAATACACTGGGACATAATTGTGAGTACACATTTATAAAAGCTTTATCTATTCTATGTTCAACCATTTATTTTTGTTCCAACTGTGAATCACAAGCAGTGGCAAGGCACTGCAGGACTTCAATAGACCAACTCAACTTCTGGATCTTGCCCCCCCCCCCCCGCACCCATACACACACATAAAGTTCCATGATTAGAGTTGATGGAAAGGTGAAATGACAGCCAAGACAGCAATTTTGCTGCACAAATAAAACACTGAGTTGTTTACCACCAAGCTCCAGCTAAAGCTTGGATTTGTCTGGCACTCCAGTTCCAATATTCCCTTGTCAAACCAAAAGGTTTCACCATTAAGTTGTAGCCACACCAGACCACTTTGCTGATTACTTCTTACCTTTCAGCCAAAGCAGCAGAGCTGCTTCTAAGAATGCTACCACTGCCTCACTCCAGTTTCCTTTGGAGCTGGAAGAAAATGCTGGATCTCATTTTTGCCTTGGGCAGTGGTGAGTTCTCAGTACAATTCTCACTCACCTCGAAAGCAACAACAGCTTGTGCAAAGGTATTTGCAATAAACATCAAAACTTGCCAAACCTCAACACAAATAAAAGGAATGTGTCTCCCCATTTCCAAACATGAACTAGGAAAAGAAGGAATGTTTGCTACCTTTGCCAGAGGATAATTAATTGCTTGCCATAATGGGGGCAAGGAAATGAAACTGCTGATGACAACTCAGATGATCATTTAAATGAGAGGTAGACATCACAAGGGTCTTAACAAGCCACTCCACCCTTCCTTCAAGATGCTGCTGAATACTAACGGCCACCATGAAATGAAACATAACTGTACTTTCACTCTCCTGCTTTCATGTACATTGAATATAGAGCACACGAGCCTATGGTTTGTCATGTCACATTTCCAGTCATCTAAATGTATTAATTCATAGTATTTTAATCCCATTCTTCAATCAAAAATGGCTCCTAGAAAGGTTCATAAAGATTAGCAGTAAGATTAGCAGTAAGCACCAATTCTCAGTTTCAATTTTCCTATAGGTACTTCTTCTGGCAGGAAAGATGAGATAAGCTCTCTGCAGTTGTTTTTCCCCTAATATAAAGGATCAGGTTGGCCTTCTCCCTGCTCAGATGTTCTTTCTGGGAAACAAAAGGTGGAACCTCCCAGTGGCTCTTGGTTTTCTGACCAATGGAGGCCCAGAGTTTGCTGTCCCAGAGACCTTAACTTGCAGCTAAGATCTCAGATACTAAGAATGGGTTAATAGAGTGGTCCATCGCTTGTAGATATATTCCTGGCAGTAGAAGGGCAAGAGTGATTTACAACCACTCTGTAAAGTGGCAATTCTGGACAATAAAGCTGGCAAAGCATGACTTCTTTGCCTCCTCTATTGCCTTTCCACAGTGCCATCCAGCTGAGTTATTTTCGGTGGTCCATGGCTTCCTACAAGTTGGTTCGCCAGATGAGACCCTGGAGACCTCTATGTCTTGCTGTGACAAATTTGCTCGGCATGTTGAGGGAAAAATCGCTTGGATCCATCATAAGTTTGACTCTACTGAATGCATACATCAGTCTTGGGAAGTGTGCAGTGTACCGTCTTATGTTTCATCATTGGATGAGCTTCAGTTGTTGCGACCTGAGGATGTGGACAAGGTGCTTGGCTCTGTCCGATTAACCACATGCCCGCTTGATCCATGCCCAACTTGGCTGGTTGGAAGATCTGTGGATAAGGTTTGGCCCTGGGTCCAGGAGGCTGTCAATGCCTTATTAAGAGGGGAGCGGTCCCTGTCTCATTGAAGGAGGCAGTGGTTAGGCCACTCCTAAAAAGGCCAGGCCTGGATCCAGGGATACTAGATAACTACCGTCCCATCACTAACCTTCCATTTTTGGGCAAGGTGTTGGAGTGGGTGGTAGCTCGGCAGCTTCAGGCACTCATGGAGGATAAGGATTATCTGGATCCATTTCAATCAGGGATTAGGCCTGGGTATGGAACAGAGACGGCCTTGGCCACCCTGTACGATGACAGGGGGAGTGTGACCCCATTGGTTCTCCTTGATCTCTCAGTGGCTTTTGACACCATCAACCATAATGTCCTTATGGACAGGCTGGCTGGGTAGGAGTGGGAGGCACCGCACTGCGGTGTATCTGCTCCTATCTGGCTGACCGGGTCCAAAAGGTGGTGGTGGGAGACAGGTGCTCTACCCCATGGCAGTTGCGTCATGGGGTTCCGCAGGGCTCTGTACTGTCTCCTATGCCACTTAATATCTAAATGAAACCACTGGGAGAGGACATCTGGAGGTTTGGGCTGAGGAGTCAGCAATATGCTGACAATACTCAGCTCTACCTTTCTTTTTCATCTAATCCAAGTGAGGCTGTTGCTGTCCTGAACCAGGGCCTGGGCTCGATAATGGACTGGATGAGGGTTAATAAACTGAGGCTTAATCTTAATAAGACAGAGGTACTATCGACAGGAGGAACCTCTGATAGGTTAGGAGGGCATTACCCTACCCTGGATGGGGTCACACTCCTCCTAAAGGACAGGGTCTGCAGTCTGGAGGTGCTCCTGGACCCCAGTCTGTCCCTGGAATATCCCCTGGTGGACTCAATGTCTAGGAGTGCCTTTTTCCCACTGCAGCAGATTTTCCAGCTCCACCCTAGACAGTGGGAACCTAAATATAGTCACCTATGTTCTGGTAACTTCCAGAATAGATTACTGTAACGGGGCTGCCCTTGAAGACAGTCTAGCAATTGCAACTGGTGCAGAATCAGGCCATTCGGTTGGTAACTGGTGCTTCTAGAGTGGTCCATATAACACCAGTTCTGAAAGAACTTCACTGACTACCATTTGTGGCCCAGGCCCAATTCAAGGTGCTTGTCTTGACATGTAAAGCCTTAAACAGTTTGGAGCCCAACAATCTAAAGGACTGTCTGCACCCACATATACCTACCCACCCCCTCATATCACTTCAGGAGGCCCTTCTACCCCTCAGGGAGATGAGAGGGGTGGCAACTAGGCAAAGGGCCTTTTCTGCTGCTTCCCATCCTTGGAACTCCCTCCCTAGGGAAATTCACCTAGCGCTGTCTTTATTTTCCTTTCAGCACCATACAAAGACATACCTTTTTAGGATTTTTTCTAACACTTAGCCTGAAAACTGTAGCCCTTTTTATATTGCTTCCATAGAACTTTTAATTTGTTGTGCTTTGATAGATTTTAATGTGTTTCACCTTGTTTAATACATTTACTGTACTGTAAACCGTCTAGGAAGGCCTCAGCAGTAACAGGCAGCCTATAAATACATGTATATATAAATAAACAAACAAACAAACCAGAATTTATCAAGGAAGGACAGATGTGTACCTGCCAGGGATATCCGACTGATGTTATTGCCCTCACATTTTGGGGTGCAAATTGTTGGCAGCTACGTAAAATAGCAGGAGATGGTATAGGAGATGGTAACCGCCCCCCGCCCCCAGAAATGGTCAGTGGGCATCACCTTATTGCCAGGACAGGGGAGTGAAAACAGCAGATTCTTCAATGGATATTTTGTCTCCTTCTGGACCTAGGTTTGGCCAGGGGTGCTTTTCCCTGACAAACAACCAAGACAGTTACTCTAAGGAGACCTGTTACATGAATAACATTAAAGTAGGGTTAGATTCTTATTATATTTTAGTTAGTGCATTAAGAAGTCCATTTGACTGAGGCTTAGGGTACTGAATAGTACTCCACTGTCTTTGTACTATGTTGCTGTATGTTGTTCCCTGTTTCTCTCTTCCTTTCTGTACCTTAGTTGCCTTACCCTCCTTTCTTAAATTAACTTATATTCTATTGTGTGTAATTTGGATGAGTGGTGGCACTTAACTTCAGCATCTAGACCACAGGGTAGAATCCCTAAGTATGGTGGAGACTGGCCCAAGAAAAAGAGGTTAAGGAAGACATTCTTCAGCCCTCTGGTTACTGCCTTCCTATCTACCGTCTCCTCTCCTAGCCTGGACCAAGAGCACCTTGTCCCTTCACATGCAGAAGGAGTAAGCCTGGAGAGTGTATATCAACATTTGCAGGTTTCACCCTGCAATTAAATGTGAGTCTACAGGTAGCCTGTTTGACCTTCTTATAAAGCATGCTGAATCACTAAAACAAGAGAAAATATTTTCATTACTCATTCACTAAAAATAACATAGTATTTGAAATAACATTTCAAATATACTTACCTTAAAGACTGAGCGACTATATTTTCACATATTATTAGGCAATGATTCACACGATCTTTCTTGGTGGTAGAAAGTTCTCTCTTTCTAAAATAAAAAACAGTATTTTTACACTTACAGATTAAGATTCTCAACAGTTTAAATACACTTTTTTTTCCAAAAACAAAACCTTTACTGCTCCTAAGTAACTTCACTGGTAGAAGATGCCCACTGAGAGGTCTTCTCTGATTTCCTCAGGAAGCCCTCGCATTTTGAACCTCCCGACCAAGGGTGCGAAGTGAGGCTGACTTCTCTGAACAAAGCTCAGTGTGGACAAAAGTACTAGAAGGACTCTCCAATGAAAGAAGACTTTGACATGCACATGGTAGGCATGTTGTGAGCAGAGCTGGCTGGAGCCGGGGGTCGGACTAGATGGCCCGGGAGACCCCTTCTGACTCGCTCTGTTTCTATGTTTCCCTATTTTGGGTCAGTAAGCACATTTTTTAGTGTTGTGCATTCTCTCGCAAAATGGCTCCCATGGTAAAACACCCAGTGATAAAACACTCATTAGGCAAACAAGTGAGACTTCAATAATTTGTCCAAGAACCTGAGTATGAGATAGAGGCAGGATCGGAGGTCCAAAACACAACATCACATTTTGAACCTAAATGAAGATTGAAGTTGAAAGCAGACTTGTTTTCCAGCACGACAGTCTTCCTATTGTTATTTTTAATTAAGAAAAAAATAGGAAATAAAATAAAAATCGGCAGGCAGCCTGGCAAGCACCAAGTATCACAGGCACCACATTAGAGATCTCACTATTCAAATGTAATATATCTGCATATACACTAGCATGGAATGTCCCTTATCAATGTAGAAGGCTGAATCTGCAGAACTAGGCATGCTTACAGCACTTTCTGGCAAAATAAGCCTAAGAAAGTTAGGAAATAAAAGTCATACATGAGCAAGCAAACACACTCAATACACAAGAAATCTAGGAGGCTCAGAATGAAGCAGAAATATAGTGTAAAGGAGTGAAGTTGTAACATTTCTGGAATCTCTGAGTAATGAGGAAGAAAACAGGACAGAAAGATAGAATTTTATGGGGAAAATAAGGGGTGAAAGTAGCACTTTACAGATATAAAGTTCCTTCAGTACTTTATGGACAAAAATCTATAATGTATAACATGGTTTTCTAATAACATTATCAGTAAATTTAAAAATACAACAAATGCAAGAACATTTATCATTTGAATAAACAAGACTTTTAAAAATAGAATATGCCAAATATGCTATTTTTATTACCAAACCAAGGTTGTTTTTAGTTTATATTTAGTTTCATATTTTTTGTCTGATCAGAATGAATTTCAGCAAATATATTGTATCATCCTTCTAGCCACAAAAAAGCAAGGTGTTGGAAACAGAGGAAGCCTGACATACAGCAACTGTTCTTGTCTGTGAGAACTAGACTGAGGTTTAATTCAAAGAAATCTGGCACAAAGGAAAAGGTAATGATTCTTGGTAAGATGATTGGGTTTGCACAATCAGGAAAGGAAAAGAAGCCATGGGCATGCACTGCACTATAACTACAATAACTCCACCATGGACAGGTTGCCTTTTCATCCAAACCTGGCAAGGTAGGCAGCAGAGATTACTTCCAAAGTACCCTGCAACCCATGGCCTGTTAATAAATTCTGGGTTCTGATAGCACAGGTAATCATAGACTGGCACACACAGGGCAGAAAAAGAACCCACCATGGGTTCTTTTGCTTCTTTGCTTCTCCAATCACTTGAACTTCACCTTAGACTTCCCTGCCTATTACAAATGGTAACCAAGTATATTAAATTCAGTCAATGACCTGGTTCACACACTCCAATAACCATGTTTGTTAAAATGTGCACTGTTGTGCATGAAGTAGAAAAAAACAATTGTGCTGGCACCTGGCTCCTGCTCATTTACAGCTACCCAGTCTTTGCTTAAAAACTGGGCTGCAAAGATGCATGAACAAGGTCACTCTCAATCTATTAAAGTAAAAGAAACATTTTATTTCCTAGGGATACAATTCTATGATGTTCAGAAAGAAAAATTCTACAACTCCCAATAAATATATAACATTTCCAGACATTTTGAAAGACAAAAGCTTGGGTGGCGGAAACCAGCCTTTTTGTTTTGTTTTGTGAACCAAAAATGTTTGGGAAACATTGGAAAATATACTTTATTTTTTTAGTATGCCTTACAAATTTAAAAGCCCTTTGTTTCTTTAGGTCAGCCTTCTCCAACCTGATCATCTACAAACAAGGTGGATAAAATGAATGACTTTTATTTTTTAAGAAATCATCAAAATTCTAACTTCTTCTTAAAACAAGTTAAAATTTAATCTTACCACAGAAATACTTCACCTGTATTTACAGTCTCATAAAAATGAATTATTGACTCCATCATACTCAAGAAACTGAATTATCTACAAAAATGAGCAGTCATTTCAGCTTTTCATGTATCTCAAGTAAACATCTGTTTAGCTTAATTCTTGCTTCTTGAAAATATTGGTCTTTCTGTTTCTGTTTCTCTGACCAAAGGCATAACCCTGTGGTGATCAGTAGAAGCCTCCAAACTTATTCAGTGCAGATCAGGAGAAATGGTAGATATGTAAATGAGAATCCCAGCTCAAACTGACAATGAAAGAAAAAGCATCCTAATAGGAGGAGGTGTTTGCTTCTAGACTGGGAGCTAAACATGTCTGGCCTGTCTTTCAGCAAGAAAAAAAGGAAGACATCATACTACAGTCAAGAATTCAGATTCCTATATCCCCACACATTTGCCGCACATTTCTTGCGGGTGTCAATCCTATCTGGGATGATTTTGAAGAAATTTCTTCCCTGGGAAAAAGGAAATATGCCAAGTATAAGCAGTGGAAGAAGATGCAAGTCCTAGTTGCTAAAATGAAACCTTATAATGAACACTATTTATTTGGAGAAAATGAAGTGGACTTGTTAATATGTCTCAAGAATGATCTGAATCAGCTGAGTAGTAAATTAAATAATTTGCTTTGCAATGCAATGCAATATACCTCCAGTAAATAGCTAAACTAAATCCAAGCTTAGAAAGGGGAAATAAAAACAATGCATATATATTCTGCACAGACAAAAGCTATTATGCAGGCCTGAACAGTGGAATGGTCGATTATACACCAATGTAAAAGGTAACGTTAGCTTGAAAAATACACAAAAAGAACTCAGAACTAGCAAATCATAACCCTCCCAAGTCACCTACACTCTGTTGTCCCCTCTAACAATTCACTGAACACTGTCTGTTGTACTCTTCAAAGATTCATTGAATATTGTTGCTCCCTTAAATAGTAATTCTACATTCCAATGGACTCAACTGTCCAACAGTCTTCCCAATGGAAACATGTACTCACCAATAATTCAGGCACAGCCTTATTTGTCTTTCAAACAAGATCTTCTAATAAGATTGGCTAAAGCTGTTGCTGCAGCAGCAACAGCAGCAGGAGGGCCTAGCTAGCTAGAACTGCATAAGGAGGCTTCTGAGGGAGTCAGCTCTTGAGCATCAACTCCCATTAATCAACAATGTATGTTGAGTAACCAAAGTCCAAAGCGTGTAACTCTTCCTTCCACTTTCATCTTAAGTAACTCTGAAAAAATAACTGTAAATATTAATTATACATAAATTTCCTAGTTTCCCAAAGGGGAAACTTAGCTTTCCTGAGGAACAAACCAAGTAATAGCAACAACAACAACAAATCCAGCAGGGATGTGTGGACTATCCAGTGAACTGAGCTGAATGCCCCATCTGCCAGCTGTACATAAATCATGGGTGTGTACCCAGTGTAATGAGCTCCTGATTCTGACCTGGAGAAGCTAAGAGAAGCAGAAAGATTTATCAACAAGACCTTCAGGGAACTAACAATATTCCCAGTCCCTGGGCGACTACTCCTCAGTTCTAATGGAGAACAGAGCATCAACTCGAAAAATAGAATGGCCCTTTAGAAGTGTCCCAAGTCCTAGGAAAATGGAAAAATAATCTCTGGCACAAAGGATGTGCCTCAAGGGGGTAGTGGGAGATTCAATCATTAGTTACATAGACTACTTGGTTTGTGATAGGTGTTTATACAGCATGGTAAATTGCCTAACCTAGTTTGTGACTGACAAACACCATATAGATCAGGGGTCTCAAACTCAACTTACCTGGGGGCCACTGGAAATAGAGTCTGGGTGAGGCTGGGCCGTATCAAGTATTCCACCACCACGGTGGTGGTGGGCCGCTCATCCCACGGCCGGCCCAGGCGCCACCGGTGCTTTGAAGGCTGCAGGGCCCCTCCCCCATGCCCCACCCATCCCGGCAACTGGCCCGCGGGCCGCGAGTTTGAGACCCCTGATATAGATAGCTTTGTACTACAATGCAGTCAGAGGACCTGAGAAAAACACTGATTACAAAAGATGAAATTCTCAACCTTACTGATAAACTGAGTGCTAATAAATCACCAGGCCCAGATGGTATCCATCATATTGCTCTTAAAGAGCTCAAATATGGAATTGCCAATATTTTAAAAAAAATATGTAACATGTGTCTAAGGTCCATCTCTGTACTAGAAAACTGGGAAATAAGTCAGTGTAACATAAATTTTTAAAAAGAGATAGGTGGCAGGGACAGGGGAGGAGACCTGGAAATTACTGGCCAGTCAGTCTAAGGTCTGTTCCAGGTAAACTGGTTAAAAGTGTTCTAAAAGATAAAATTAGCAAGGACACAGAACAAGTCCTGCCTAAAAAGAATCAACATGGCTTCCACAAAGCCTTGTCTCACTAACTTTCTAGAGTTCTGCAAAAATGTCAAAGACAGTGACAGGATTTGCATGACACATTTGCTCAGAGACATAAAATGTATGAAAAGCAATATTTTGGTACCTTGCAAAACTCAGTTTGCAAATGCTTGAGAAAGCTAGGGGTAGGAGACTGGTGGGAAGCATCCTTTGTAATAGAAACTTTGCATTTTGAAAGTGGGCTCATGTAGACCTGACCTGCTCTCACTTTTCTAAGTGTAGAAAGCCCAGAGCCACAAAATGACCCAAGAAACAGCAAAGACTAAGCTAAAAATAGTGTTTTATGGGATAACACCTCAATTCTTCCCTGATTCCAAGCAGGATCTCTGGAGAATTTCAGATTATAGATTCAGTTTGTCCCTTCCATTTTGCCATCAAATTTTAGGAGGAATCCTCATGGGGGTTGTAGGTATTTAAAAAGAAAACACCGAAAGTCCTTTTAATATCATAAGGATCCCCCCTCAAGTTTTGCTGATTCCCCCACTGCTAGCAGCAACAGCACTTGCAGAATTGATGGGCAACTAGAAATAACAGATCTCCCCCAAACTCCAAGAGATTGCACTAGAGAAGGTGGAAATAACTCTTTTCTATAAAATGACAACAGCTATGTCAGACACTACCTGATACGAAGCTGTCAAATTTGACATGAAAATGAAATTTGCAAGGCAGGTGCATGAGGGGGGAATACTCACATGCAACCTGTACTGGGCAATGGAGGGGGTGAGGACTGCTGGTTTTCATTTCCCACAAGCCACCCAGGTTGGTAGCTACCCAAGGGTACCAATTTTTACCCTATCTGCTCCACTTTGGCAAATACAAATTTAGTTTGAGGCAAAAAATGAAAAAGTACAGTTTTTGAGCAAAGGGTCTCACTGAGGTTTTTTAAAGGGGGGGGGGTCCATTGGGATTTTAAAAGAAGGCCTGACAGCTGTGTTTATGAAACCAACACCTTTTTTTAAGGCAAGCCATAGCCAAAACAGTCTCATTATTATGGTGAAAATCTCCATGGTCCTGCAGTGCCTCCTGAGATGCCCACAGAAGGATGAAGGGAAAATGTGTGGGGATCCAGACTCACGATGTGCCCTTTGTCTGTGAGGCATATTGCAACCCCTGAGAAAAAGAGAACACAATGTATGGGTTATTAACCCAAAAGACTTGTTCTATGTGAACCTGTCCCCTGCCTCTTCTTGAAAGTGCATTACTGCTACAGAAGGATCCTCCCAGCTAACTAATTAATAAATAACACTGAATGAAGGCCAGTGTGGTGTAGTGGTTAGAACACAGTACATCTGTAACAGAACTCAGCAGATCTGGTTTCTCATCCCATTTCATCAGTGAAGCCCAATCCTGCCCTTGGGCCAGTCACTGCCTTTCAGCCTAATCTCCTACACAGGGTTGCTCCTGTGAAGGAAAAGGGAAAGAAACAGATTCTTGTAAGTCACTCTACAAGAAAAAAAAGGTGGGAATAAAGGAGTCATGGAATACAACAATAAAATGAGAATCTGATGGTCTACCCAGAAAATCAGACTACTGTTGCTTTTAGATTTTTTTTCTGATTACCAGAAGTGGGATGCATAAAAAAACCTATTGCCCGACTACGGAATAATCTACTTTTCATAATCAATACCATATTAAACACCTTTACACTATGAAATATAAAACTGTATTTCCTTGTTTGAGTATTAAAGATTAAATATTCTACAACTATGAGGTTCACTCCACTGTTTCGGAGATTCAAAAACATGCAAATTAATGTTTCACAATCACCTTGGAGCTCCATTGCCATTTATTCCCATGCTGAAGAAGGAACTCAAGAGCAACTATTGTAGGTTACAGTACCTAAGGATTCTGATGGGAAAATTATTAAGAAACTGAATACTTTAAGCCAACATTCTGTAAGCTGATCATTCAAGGAGGATGTGAAAGCCAGCTTAAGGTACAAATGGTTAACTGATCAAAAATAAGCAAAATACAAGTAAAACAACAGTAAAAATCAATGTGGCTACACAATATACTTAAAAAAAACTTGAAATTTAAAAAGAGCCTTTATAGAAGATAGAAGAAGGGACAAGGTCCTAAAAGTATATGACAGAAAACTTAGGATTGCACACATAGCGTCAGGAAAAGTAACCTGGATTGTGGGAAAGCAAACTGCAATAAACCCAGGACAATGATAACTAAGGTGCTGTGGCAAGCAACCCTAAGGAAAAAAGGATCCAGTAATGGGTGGAAGATTTTAAAAAAAGAAAATGTTAAAAATACAATTACAAACAACTCCAACAAAATCAAGAAATAGAAGATAAGAGAAGAAGCAAATGTGATTCCACAGAAAGCCTCAAGTTGATGTTAAAACAACGACAACAAAAAGGATACATATAAGAAGTAGAAGGAAGGCTTGATTAGAAATGCAGTAACTACGTGTAACTGTTGTTCTTCAAGCAGGCATCTGTGCATTCACACATATGGGGTGCTGTGCCCTAGGAAGATTTCTCTAGCTTAGAACTTTCCACAGAGCCCACTCTCCTCCCTCCCCATATAAGAAGCAGGCTCCCGCCATTTTGTCAGTTCCTCTTGAAACCGACGTTTGCAATGAGTGTATTTGGTCTGCTAGCTTCCTAAACATTAAAGTCAAAGGCAAAAGTCTACTATATGTACAGTGGCACCTTGGCTCATGAATGCCTCAGTTCACGACCAAATCAGGTCACAAACAGAAATTTCTGAAAAATTTTGCCACAAGTCTCAAACTCTGCATCGGGTGACAATCGCGAGTGCGTCCGCCTTCCCTGCACAGGCGCGATCACAGTCATGCTGGGGGGGGGGGGGGGAGGGGGCCAGGGTAGGGCTGGGGGGGGAGATGGCCATGATTGCACCTGTGTTCCCTACCTGAGCGCACCCACCTCCCCCCATGTGCCTGCACCCATCTCCCCCACTCCCCCACATGATCGCTGGGGGGGGAGATGGCCGTGATCTTTGTTGTTCTTTGTCACTTTGCTTCAATTTTTTGTGAGTAAAAAAAGTAGTTGCAGAACAAATTAACCTTGGCTACGACCAATTTGGAGATAATGCAAATATTGTTGAACAGGTGCAGAAGTGACAGGAACCACAGTTGTCTCGGCCACCATGGGGTGACCAAGATGGCTTGACTATGATTGGTTCTCATCTTTTTGATGGTTCTTATGATCAAGGGGAATGGTGGGAAGGCATAAAAGAATGCACCATTCTATCATATGCAGAAGACATCCCCTTTCAAATAATGCCCGATTCCTGCTCTCGAACAGTAATCCTTGCATTCCTCTCTGAAGAAAAAAGGTCCATTGTCAGCCAGCCCCAAATTTTGAAAATGTCCCTCAGAACTCGTTGGATGAAGATCCCATTTCTGTGTCTGGTGTACCGAGCAGCCCAAAGACTCTGTGGTGGTATTACGAGAGTAATGCTGCGATTGATTCACCAATCCCAAATTTTGATAGCCAGATGTGTAAGGGATGACAATTTCATCCCGTTTGTTGATATAAAACATCACTGTGTTGTTGTCCAAAACAACCTGGACACGGTTGCTAGAGAGAAAGCTTTGAAAGGCTATCAGAGTTCTTTGAAAATTGCCAACAGTTCCAAATAGTCGATGTGTCTTCTCTGTTCCAGAACACATCACACTCCCCGGGTCATGAGTCCTTTGGAGTGGGCGCCCCAGCCTGTGAGCAAAAGCATTTGTGCTTAATGAGGACTGTCAGTTCCACCAGCTGGAATGGCAAGCCCTGAGACAGATGGGTTTTTCAAGTGAGTCAGGATTGGAACAGAGAGTTGCTTTCTTGGAGAGTGGTGTTCTGGATGGAAGAACTTTAGGAATCATAACTGCAATGGTCGTACATGCAGTTTGGTGAACTGCACCATAGACATGATCAATGCTATATGTCTAAGTAACTGTTGGATTCATCATGCAGACACTCTCAGGTTGGACCTGATTGATGATGCCAAGTGCACTAGATAGTCCATGCAGTCTTTGGGCAGATAATTCCAAGACGATTGAGAGTACAGCACCGCTTTGTTATAGAGAATGGTCTACACGGGAATGAGAACAGATTTTTCTACATAAGCCCAAATTCTCCAAAGCATGACAAGTGTCATTTATGGAGTCAGGGATCCTTTGGAATCTGCCACAATCATCTAGTCATCAAAAGTAAGGACAAATGTGTATGCCTCTGAGTCTTGAATGGGCACACACTGGTGTCATACATTTAGTGAACACTCTCAGAGCAGTGGAGAGTCCGAATGGCAACACTGTAAATTTGTTAGTCTCCATTCCAATCTTAAAATGTAGAAAGTGTCGGTAGTTAGACTGAATGGCAATGTGAAAATAAGCGTCCTTCAAAATCAATGGAGGTAAACCAGTCCCCTTCCTTTAGTAGTGGCATTATAAATTGAAGAGAAACCATACAAAATTTCTTACAGGCAATGTATCAGTTTACTCTTAGGTGTAGTATTGGCTGCCAACCACCATCCTTCAGTAATGTAAAATACTGAGAGTAGAAGCCATGTGTAAGATCAGACCAGTGCACTGGGCAGGTGGCCCCTTTTGCTAGTAAAGTGATCACTTCCATCAGAGTAGGTAATGGGCTGATCCAAGAGGTGGTCTGGGAAAAATGCTGCCAGAGTCTCCATCTTCTGTCATAAGGCCTGATACCTCCCCATCATCACCTCATAATTCAGTATGCGAAGGCCCAGGCCCCTCACTGAGTAGATGCAACACGAGGCATCCAGATGTCAAACTTCCCTGTCCATCAGTGCAGTATGGACATGTTGTTGCCTTCGTTGAGTCAACTCCGCAATCATGAAGTTCAGGCAAGGATGATGGAGCAAAAAGGAAATATTCTGCTCCTGGACTCTAAATCCCTTCGAGAAGGATGTCAGCTGAAGGTGGTTAGAGATCTCCCAAGGCTCTTTCATAACCTCCGATAGGGCTGGTATAAATGAATGGCTATTGGAACAGCGTACTCCAAGTGGATGAGGTCGTAGACTATATCCTCAGTCTGCTTGGTAGATTGTTGGACCTGGATGCCAAGAGACTTTGCCATACAAAGGACCTATTCTGAAGTGCCCCAGACTTTCTCCTGGAGATCCTTGACCCTTAGCAGAAATTACTTTGTGTAGGGATTTGGAGACTGGTTTGGCAACCTCAGAGGTGTCAAGAGTCCACATAGTCCATGTCTGTAGAATCAATGCCAGAATACGGAGATTTTTCACGCCATTCCCATTGAGACGTGCTGGGTTCCTGCTCTTATCAACCGATGGGTCTTGATGGTGACCAATGACAGTGAGCGGTCAAAGGTGAAGCCACCCAGCCATACCAGTGAGGATCTGCCATCGGGTCCCAAGGATACTCAGGGTAATATTGTCCTGAAGGTGGGTACCAATAGGGTCATCCACGGTATGGTTGCTGGAGTGGATCTATGGCTGTGAGTGATTGATGCAAAGAAATTGGAGATGGTTCCATGGACCATCTCTGATGTCCATGTCACAGTGGACTGTAGGACAAGCACGGAGTCAAAGGAATGGCATCTGGCAGATCCTGTCAGCGAGATGAAGATCTTGACTGAGAAGGAGTAAGAGATTCTCTGATTTCACCCATCTGAGAATGATGCCAGAGATGGTCTTTCCATTTGCAGACTGTGCTCAGACAACATCAGTGTGGATGAACGACACTGAGTCTCTTGGACCAGGGAGTGGTCTGGAGAGGCCTGGCTCGGTACTGGTTGGATCAGAGTCTCACAAGATGGAAAAGTCAGTTCCAAAGGGTTACGGTAGTGGCTCTTTGGATAGAAACTTTCTCCATTCTGAAACTGTAGTATGGTGACGTTCAGAACACTGAAGGGTCTTCTTGGTCCCTTTCTTCAGTTCCGACACCTTGGATTGGAGATGCTTGCATTTCTCCTTCCTCGTGTCCTCTGATGCCCATGATTAGCAGGGAGGTTAGTTTAAGTGGAGGTGTCAGTGGATGGATGCTCCCTTGAGGCCTCTTTCAAGGTTGAAGCAGACAGACCTCCTTCTCCAAGGACACCTCTCATCGCGCATGAAGCCCACTCCCACATCTCCATCCAGAGCCTCCCAGATCTATTTCTACATTCTACATGCCAGTTCAGTGAATGTTTGGTAGTGCTGGCACTTGTCCACTCAATGTTCCTTGACAAGGCAGAACAGAATGCCCATCTAAGAGGTCATTTGAACCTTTTAAAAGGCCAGTTTCCGAAATGACATTGGGAGGAGATTAAGGAAAAATATAGAGAGAATTTGAAAATAGAAGTTTGTTGTTTTCTTTTATTATTTTTATGGGGAGTGAAAGGTTTAGCAGTTGCGAGGGAAAGGAGAGGGTAAGAAGGAAACAGTTTTTAAAAGTACAGTGGTACTTTGGCTCAAGAACTTAATCTAGTCATGACCCAAATTGGACGTGTGCCAAGTCAAATTTCCCCATAAGGTTCAATGTAAATAAGGTTAATCTGTTCTGTAACTACTTTTTTTTTTTTTTTACTCACAAAAATTTGAAGCAAAGTGACAAAGAACAACAAAGATCGTGGCCACCTTCCCCCCACCCAGCAATCATGGCGAGCGCGCTGGGGGGAAGGTGGGCGCAATAGCGGGCATGCTGGAGGGAGATGGGTGCGATCGCGGACACACTGGGAGGAGATGGGAGTGACTGCAGTCACGTTCCTGCAGGGAAGACGTGCACAATTGCAGCCATCTCCCTCCCCCAAGTACGATTGCGGCCATCTCCCCCCATTCCAAGCACGAGTGCGATTGCGTGATCATGATCGTCAGCCGATGCTGAGTTCATGACCTGTGGCAAAATTTTTATGACATTTCTGTTCGTCACCCAATTTTGTCATGAACTGAGGCATCCGTAAGCTGAGGTACCACTGAAAATAGAAGTAGGGATTAAACAGAAAAGTTTAAGGAGAGTTCAGAAAAGTATGATCGAAGTGTGAAAAAAAAGGCAACACACACTAGAGATCCTGATGCACTGGCAAACAGTGGTCAAAAGCAAACTGACAGAATGGTGAAAGCCCACCTATTTATATAGGGGGGAAGGGGGTGGGGCTCCCGCAAAAGTTCTAGTCTAGAGAAATCTTCCAGAACGAGACACTGCGCAGGCACAGTACTCATATGCATAATGAACACAGACCATGATGAAGAATTATAATGAACTATGGTTTCGCATCCTGGCTTGTGTGACTAAAATGAACCTAACTCACCAATAACACTTTCAGAGATAATAACTACTATTTAAAGACTTTAAAAAGGGAAGTCACCAGAATGCAATGGTTTCACAGCAGACTTTTATAAATTATGGGAAGACACAACTGCACATCTTTTCAATATATAATTGAATATATAATTCAATATTTCCTGATAAAAAGGACCAGAATAGTTGAAAATACCAAGAATTATAGCTATTCCAAATCCTGAAAAAGACATTACACTTCCCACCACAGACAGACCAATAACATTACAAAATCAAAATCAATTTTTTTCTTCTATTTTGGCACAAAGACTGAACAGCTTTATTACAAATTATATTCACAGTGATCAATATGGGTTTATGCCAGGAAGGCAAAATGTCAGATGCAATTTGTAGGGCACTAAATATTATACATATGGTGACAGAAAAAAGGGGAAAGTGGCAATACTTTCATTAGATGCTCTTAAAGCTTTTGATCACTTGAAATGGGAGTATATGTTTAATTTGTTGGAGAAAATGAACATGGGTGGAAAATTTATTAACATGTTAAGGAATGTATTATGAAGGTGCAAAGGCCACAGTAACGATAAATGGTATAGACTCTGAAAATTTTGAATTACAAAGAGGAACAAAACAAGGAGACCCTTTGTTTCCTTTAATGTTTGTTTTGGTGATTAAAACACTTGTGGCTTATATTAGAGAAAAATGATACCACTGCAGAAGTAATATTTAAAAATAGACAACATAAAATCAATTTATGTGCAGACAATATGCTTTTACTTTTGGAAAACCCATTGGAAAGTTTAGAGTTATTGAAACGAATACTAGAAAAAATTAGGTATTACACAGAACTAAAAATACACTACCAAAAATCTAAGGAACGGTGTATAAATATTCCTATAGTATTGTAGAACAAAAGAAAATTAAGAAACAAAAGAAAATTAAGAAAATGTCAAACTTATATCTCTGTTATATACTAGTTCTAAGTATTTGGGGATTTGGTTAACAAAAAACATAAGACAACTAGTGCACAGGAAGTATAAAAGTGAACATATATCTATAAAGAAAAAAATAAAAATGGAATAAATTAAAAATAACCGTATTAGGTATTAACATGATGCAGGCATATGAAAATCTTTTCTCCCCCTATATCCCCTTGTGTCCTATAATAGACCACCCTGAATTTAAACTCCAAGAGAAATACATATATTTCAAGTATAGGAAGGGAAAGGGGATGCAAAAGGAGAGGGTTATAAACGATATAAATAAATAAATAAATTTACAGAATTAAGAGACTTATTTATACAAGGGAAATCAATTACAGTCCAACAGTTACAAGAAAAAAATTCACAAATACTAATTGATTTCAATTATTTCAGATAAGAAATGTTGTAATTCAGCTGTTTTGGGTCAAGCCCAAATAGACCATTAACAGAAAACAACTGCATAGAAAAGGATAAGAAAAAGAAAAAAGGATTAATTTCATCTATTTATAAAAACATTATTGATAAAAATATGATAGTAATATGGGAAGTAAGACAGTTTCGGTATATCAGAAAATACCTGGACAAAATATGGACTAGTCAACCATATAAAATCTTGGTGCTACTGCAAGGAATGCTGTTGGATTATTGCATTCAATTCTGATCACCTGAAAAAAAATTCAGTTGAACAGAGTACTTGAAAGGATAACAAAAATTACTGGGGACTGGAGCATTTCCTCTATGAACAGTTGCTGCATAGTTCATCTCTGAAAAAACACAAGCAAGGAGAGACCGATAGACATGTTTAAAATAATGCATGGTGTAGAAAAAATGAGACATTTCTCTCCCTCACCCATAATAGTTGTACTCAGGGTCATCTGGTGGATTGGTGGGAGGCTTAGGAACAATATAAAATCCAAAAGAATGCCGACAAATGAGTGGTAGAAGAAGAAGGAGCCATGGTACAAATTTTGGAATACGAGCCAGTTCTAAGCCAACAAAGCAGCTCGAAGTTGACAATTACTTAATGAGCAACCAGCCAACTAAGTATTCCTTCTCCCTCAAATCCCTCCAAGGGAAATGATGTTCTAGAGTGGGATTTACAAGCAGAGAGCAAGAGTCAACAGCTTTCTCCTCTTCATTGGAAGAGAACTCTTGGCAAACATGAAGAATGAAAATGTAACTGACTTTCTACACAGACAAAATCTTCTGACAGTGCAAACAGTTCTATCTTCAATCTGTTTTGCACAGTTAAAACCAAAGTGAATTCTTTAAAAGAGGTCTTTATAAAGCATATCAGAAAGCAACCAAATGACAACTCTGAAAACTATTAATTCCCTGCACAAAGTGTGCCACAAAAGCAGATAGCGGAAAAACCATGGGCAACCTTACCTCTACACTAAGGGAAAGAGAGAGCAACAGGCAGAAAGAGCTGTTATTATTCCCGTGGGAATGGGGAGAAACCAACCTCCAGTGGACATGTAATCAAGGAGGAAAGACTCCTAATTGTAAATACTATTTACAGACCAAACAAATCACCTTGCAAATATTAAATAATAGATCAAACAGAAGATGATGGAGATCAGAAAAAGCAATTGTCTTCAAGCCAGTTATTACACTGCAAAAAGCAGCTGATTTATTTAGAACAGGATGAGCAGATCGTTCTAGCACAGGCCAAGAACAAATTTCACTTAAATTTAGGCAACCCATAATTCCCAGTAAGTTGTCTTTTGAGGTCTTTTCTGCATACTTTTTAAATTTTTAAAGAAGGGTTTTCTGCTTAGAGGAACTCAGTCCTCTCTTAATTCATTCCCACCTCAAGAATACTATTACTTTAAAAAATAAATGTGACTACCCAACTCTAGATTACCTCAAGGACACATTCTCAGCTCTGGCCCTGAGAGATGAATGTCCTGGCAAAAAGTCCAAACTACGTAAAGCAAGACAGTGTACAGATGACCTTCTGGAAATTATTCTGATTAACTCTTTTAGTGCCCTGCCAGATTCAGAGCAAGCTGATAATATTAAAAAACTGGATGAATTGAGAGAAATCTTAGCGGCAACACATAAAGTAGCCAGGACACTAACTGATCTAATTCTACCAACTACCCAAGATAACTGCCATCATTCTAAGAAAAGATCTGCTGGTACTGCAACCCCCTTCTTGGAACTATGGAATCTAGAAATGCAGACCAGCAACACAGAGTCCCCAAGGATAGATCCAAATTCCTCCACCCTGCTCCTTGCCAAAGTACTACAGCATTCAGAAACTTCAAAGACTAAAAAGCCAAATGCCGCTCAGAGACAAGAAAGAGGTTTGGACTGCCTAAAGGCCTGGGAACCTCAACTTGAAACAGGTGTTAGGCCACACCAGAAACATAACATAGGCAATTGTTGCTTAACATACACAACAACTGATGCACATTCCAGCCTTTTGGGCAAATCCCAGGAACCACATGGAATTTAAAAGTTATCATTTGAACTTCGAGGAGATTTTATCTCAACTCCAACGTCTTAACTCTGCATCATTCAAAGTTAAGAGTCATTCCACTTATGAGGCACCACTGTATTCTAAAACCAAAGTCGTGGTTTTTGCCAAGTGCCCCAAAAAGAATGTTTGGCAATTAAATAATAGCGCTTGCTTTTAATAAAGCAAGTAAAATCCTTCAAATATCTGGGGACTGTCTTCCATGCTATGGGCAATCGTAAATTCATGCCGACTACGTTATCTTAAATGCTCAAAAAAAGTGTCAGCTTTACATAGCTTTTATTTCTCTGAACGAGCACAGCATATATGCACAGCAATTAAAGTTTTCTCAGCTAAGATTTGAGCTCAGCTCCTGTTTGGAGCTCAGTTGGGACCCTACAGGTCATTTCCTCCTTCGGAAAGAGTTCAGTCCAAGTTCTTGACAACCATCTTTCAAACACATCACTGCATTTTGAATATGGTTCTTCAACTATAAAGCTATAAAGATATAGGAGTTTTACAACATTAATAAATTACAGATGAAATGGACAAAGAATTGAACAAATATGGGAAACTAATGATAAGGTGGGTAGTGAAAAAAGTTTAGTGTGGGGCACAATGAAGGCTGTTGCAAGTGGATTATTACAGAGGGTAGTAATTTAAAAAGATGAATGGTTAAATGTGTAAAATTTGGAAACTGAAATAAAATATCTGGAAAAGAAATATATAAATGATAGAGATATTAAAAATCTGGCATAAATGCAAGCTAAAAAGAGTTGCAAAATACTGCTATGGAAAGAACACAAATTTAATATAATTGAAAAAGAGAATTTTGAATTTAGGAATAAGAATTCAAGGTAGTTGGCCAAAGCCACACAGCAAAAAAGAACTAAAAATCTGAGATGAACAGTTAGAGATGAAATAGATAAAAATTGTAATTTAACCAAGAGAAGTTAGGAATATTTTATAGATTTTATTCAAACTTATATGCAGCTGGGAAACTTTCAATGGACAAAATCTGATTACTCTTGGGAATAAATTACAGCAGATGGATGGGAACCTAATGGAACAGCCTGTTAGACAAGAAGATGTTAAGATACCATTAATTAGATATCATTATAATTAGAAAAGATGCCATTAATAATTGAAAAGTAGGGGAAATTCCCAGAATGGATGGATTAGGAAAGGAATTTTGCAAGGCTTTTAGAAAGGTTTGGGTACCAAAATTAAAATTCCTTTTTAATAGCATACTGGAAGAAGAAAAGATTCCAGCATCCTGAAAATATTCTTCAATAGTTCTGATTCCAAAACCTAAAAAAAGATCTTTTAAATCCTGGGGCTTACAGATCTATATCCTTAATAAATCAAGATGCAAACACTTTAACAATATCTGCAAAGTGATAGAGTAATTTTATTGATAAATACATTTAGGTGGACCAGAGCAGTTTTATACTAGGGAGATGGACCTGACAAGAAGACTATTAGACGCAACAGAAATCCTATGGAAGGATAAAAGCTGGTGTAATAGCAATTGATACTTTCAAAGCTTTTGACTGTGTGGAATGGCCCACAATAAAAAATGTTGATAGAGATACTAGGATTTGGTGCATGATGTAATGGCATAATAAATACACTATATTAAAAAAAAATGCAACTGTGATAGCTAACGACAGTTTAACAGAAAAAATACCCTTAGGCTGAGGCACTAGATGAGGATGCCCTCTTTCTTTGATATTGTTTACTGTAGTTTTAGCATTATTAGTAAATAGTGTAAGAAATGATATCACAAATACTATTGAATTTAAAAATTAAATTAAGTTTAATTTACTGACGATATATTAACAATTAAAAGCTGAAACATTTAAAGCTATGGGTCAAGTTAAGAAATGTGACTGATTTTGAAAAGCTGATTATGCAAGAAAATGGTCATTTTTTAGGAAGACTTTACAAACAGTTCCTACAGCATGACACAGAAAATCAACCAGACAAGAAATGCACGACAATTTGAAATCAAAATCTTGGACAAGAAATATAACCTGTCAGTGCTCTATCAAAGAAAGACGTTAAATTCACAGCTAGCCAAGCACTAAGAGAAAATTGGTAAGATGTTTTACCAATGGTATATTATTCCAAAAGATACAGAAAAAATAGGTAAGAACTATAATGGAAAATGCTGGAAATGTAACAGGGTGGATGGGGTTTTCTACCATATGTGTGGACTTGTGAAACAATTAAAAGAATTGATACATGCAGAAATTCAAAAAAACTTTAAAACTAAGTTTCCTATGAGTCCTAAGAATCTGCTTTTGGATATAATGCCAGAGACCTTTTCAAAGACTATGTTGGGGTTATTTAAATATATGATAACTGCAACAAGAATTACACTTGTTTCTAAATGGAAAACACCAGAATCCCCAACAATTGAAGATTGGAGAAATAAGTTGGTAGAGTATGCAGTAATGGCAAAATAAGACTGATTAAAGAATTTAATGACAAATGGAGATTCTTTACTATCTAGTATAATATGATGTAAAAGGAAGTTCTTTAAAAAGTTGATTTATAATTGATTTAAAGTGATTCAAAATTCGTCAGTAGAGATTGATAATTCCCCTTTTTAATAAAATTCCATAGAGTACTGAATGATAGAAGGACAGATACTTTCGGTTTTTATTAAAATGTGTGGGCTTGGATGTACAGTGGTACCTTGGCTTACAAACTTAATTCACTCCAGGACTGTGGTTGTGACCCAAACTGGTCATGAGCCAAGCTAAATTTCCCCATAAGGTTCAATGTAAATAAGGTTAATTCATTCTGTAACTCTTTTTTTAATCAGAAAAATGCAAAGCAAAGTGACAAAGAACAACAAAGATCACAGTCACCTCCCCCCCCCCGCTGCATCCCCAGCACAATTGCAGCCATTTCCCCAGTTGGGAGGGTGAGGAGACAGCTGCAATCACGGTCACCACCCAAACGCCTCAGTTCACAACCAAATCGGGTCGTGAAAAAAAATTCATAAACATTTTGACTCAGGTCACAAACACCGCATCGAGTGACAATCGCACCGTCTCCCCCCCCCCCCCCGAGTGGGGAGATGGCCACGATCGCAATTGCGCTCATGCATGGAAGACAAGCACAAGCACGGTTGTGCTCGGGAGGGGGGATGGCCACGATCGTGCTGGGGGAGGAGATGGCCAAGATCTCACCCATCTTTCCTGCACGAGCACAACCGTGAACTCAGTCATCTCCCCCGTCCCAGCATGATCACTTCCATCTCCTCCCCAGCGCACCCACGATCACGACCGTCTCCCCCCCAAGTGCACCCATCTCCCCCCCCAGCCCCCCCCTGGGGCGGGCCCATCTATGGCTGCGACTGCGCTTGTGCTGGGGGGGGGGAGATGGCTGTGCTTGTGCACGAGGGGGGGTGGCCACAATTTTTGTTATCAGTTTGCTTCAAATTTTTCTGGGGAAAAAAAAAAGTTACAGAATGGATTAACCTTATTTACACTGAACCTTATGGGGAAATTTGTCTTGGCTCTCAACCAATTTGGGTTCTGACCACAGTCCTAGAACGGATTAAGTTCGTGAACCAAGGTACCACTGTATACCCTTATTTTGCAGCCAGAAAAGTTATGAGTAGAACACCAACAGAACAAGGGATCTCTTTTAAACCATTTTTTCACAGCATGACAAGAAAAATGAAAATAAGATAAAAAACCCCTTCTTAAAAATATGGTGCAAATTTGGGATAACTATCAAATAAGATTTATGCTGACAATCTCACCACTGTAATTCCAGTTACAGAAATGGAAGGATGTCCAGATAACTTGAGAGGTAGTTTGAGAAAAGTATTGAAGGAAGTGCAAGTTTTTAGGTTAAAAGACTGGTTGGAGAAAATGGATAATAAGGAAAGGATAAAAGTGGTAGTAAAAAAAATTAACCTGGTTTAATGTTATGTAATTAGAACAATAAATTAAAGAATGGTTGAAGAAAAATGGTACATGTAGAGCTTTTACCAAATTTTAGGAGATTGCCTTGTATAGGGAGTCTCAAGGCATTATGCAAAATATTAAGTGAGATTTACAAGATTCTATTAGGGATGGAGGACCAATATGATCTTCTTAAAATTTCATGGGAAATGGAGAGAGTGATATAGACATGGAAGACTGGGAAAAATATGGAATAAGAGAATATTTAAAAGTACGGCAATTAGAATTAAGGAAAATTTCTATAAATTAGTGTCGGAATGGTACCTGACACTGGTATAACTACATTATATGGGGTAATAGGTAAACCAATATACGTTGGCGATATGGACAAAAAGTGGGTACCTATTTCCATATGTGGTGGGAATGTAAAAATATTATGCAATTCTAGAAAATGTTTTTATGGAAGTCAGTGAAATATTGAATCTAGATATTGAAGCAGGCCCTGGATTTGCATTATTGTCAGTATTTTATCAAAAGAAATGGAATATTAAAGAATTTATTAACACTCATAAGATTAGTAATAGCAACGAACTGGAAGGAAAAACAGTATTTCCTATTAAGTGAATGATATAAAGAAATCTGGAATATAGCTGCTAATGGTAAGTTGACATGCAGTATTAAGGTGCAAAAAGGGTTAGCAAACAAGAACAATTTTAATGGTATTTGGGGGTTGTTTATTGAACATGCATTATTAACAGGGAAGGGTTTCAATCCTTCGTATGATTTAATGCAGTTCTGGATGAAGGAGGGTAGTCCTGAAAGAGGGGAAGTATAGATGAAGAAGTAAAGAAGGGGGAAATGAATAATTAGTTACTATGTAGCCAAGGTTGGCATGTGGGGGTATACTTTTGTGCTTAAAGTTTCTCTCTCTTTCACTCTCCCTCCCTCTCTCTCCATCTCGGTATTAATGTAGTTTTGTATCAGATTGTATTGTTATTACTTCTTTTTTTAAAGGAAGTACTTCTTCACACAGCATATAGTTAAACTATGAAATTTGCTGCCATAGGAAGTGCTTACGGTCACCAATCTGGATTGCTTTAAAAAGGGATTGGACTGATTGATGTGAAGGAGGAGACTCAGTGGCTAGCCACCTTGCTGACTGTGTGCTACCTCCTTAACTAGAGGTACCTTTGGTCTGTTCCAGCCTGGCTTTTCTTAAGTTCTTATTTTCTTAATATATCTTGACTTCTACAAAGCATTTTACAAAGTACCTCATGAGATCCTGATTAGCAGACTAGCTAAAAGTGGGCTAGATGGAACAAGTATCAGTGAATGCGCAGTTGGCTACAGAACTGGACTCAAAGAGTACTCGTAAGAACACTTTCTCAAACTGGAGGGAGGTAACAAGTGGGGTACCTCAGGATTCAGCCCTGGGGCAAGTGTTCTTCCACATTTGCATTAATTACCTTGATGAGGAAGTAGTGGGAACAATTATATAATCTGCAGATGACTCAAAACTGGGTGGTATAGCTATTACGGGGGAAGACAGAAACAAGATTCAAGGTGGTCTCGATAGTTCAAGTTCTGAGTTGAAAACAACAGAATGGAATTCAGTTTGGACAAATGGACAATTCTGTACCTAGGAAAAAGAAACCAAATGCATTGTTACAAGATGGGGCATACTGGGCCCCACAATACTGCAAATGAAATGAATCTTGGAGTTGCTGGAGATCACAAAATGAATAAGCGTCAACAACGTGATCTGGCTGCAAAAATGGCAAATGCAATTTTAGACTGCATTAATAGAAGCATCATTTCCAAATCCAGTGAAGTTATAGTTTCCCTTTACTTAGCATTGGCTAGGCCTCATTTGGAGTACTGTGTCCAGTTCTGGGCACAAAAGTTCAAAAAAAAAATGCAGACACGCTGGAAAGGTTCAGAGGATGCCAACAATGATGATTTGGGGATGGGAAAGAAAACCCTATGAGGAGAGATTGCAAGAGCTGGGCATGTTTAGCCTCCAGAAGAAAAGACTGAGGGGAGATATGTTAGCACTCTTCAAGTACTTGAAAAGTTGTCATAGAGAGGAAAGCCACAATCTCTTCCTGATTATCCCAGAGTGCAGGGCATGGAATAATAGGCACAAGTTATTCTGGCTAAATGTCAGAAAAAACTTCCTGAGTGTTAGTACAGCAATTGAACCAATGGCCTAGAGAAACTATGGTTTAACATAGAGCCTCACAGTGAACAGGGCGGTTGAACCCAATGACCGTCCGGCTTATTCCAATTATACTATTCTAGGATTCTACCCACTTTGCGGGAAAAAGCATTGTATTGTTGATAGTATCTTGCAGTGCAATCTTATGTATGCCTATTTATAAGTCCCTTTGTATTTAAAAGGGCTTAGTCTAAGGAAAGATTGCAAAGGATTGCCGCCTAGGTGCCTTTGCTTCCTGTACCCCATACTATCACACAGAAAGATCACTTTATCATCTTTAATAAGGTGTAGATTCATCCATCCCCACTGCATCCTTTTGCTCTAACTTCCAACTCAATGTTTTTGCTACGTTCCACGCTGCCAACTTTACAAAGCAGAATCTGGACAGTACCCATGTCTGGCCTTCATGTTTCAACAAGGTCATCACAAAGATCCCACTCAGTTGCAATTACCTTCTTGAAAAACTAAAACTCGAAAAGGGAAACCACCCCTTCTTTACACAACAGAAAATCTGAGGAACAAAAACACAAGGAAGAAAAGGGGAAACACTTTCTTCTTTTTCAAACATCAGGGAGCAATACAAAAACGACAGCAAAATAGATAGCAAAATATTTGTCCATAAAATGTGAATAGTTTCTCAGCAGCAAACAAAGTCTTGCACAACGAAATTTACTGTTTGTATCCTGCCCAAGGAGCTGTGTGGCTAATGGGGCAGGCTAAAAATTAAATAATAATGAAACAATCAAATTTCTCATAAGAATATAGTCCCAATAGGATTTATGATAAGGAATGTGTACCCAAGATTAGGGACACAATTCTATGCACTATCAGAGAGAAAAACAATGCTGGCTAGGGTATGCTGGAATATGCAGACCTTTTTTTCTGTCTAAACATGTAGGGTATTGTTCTTCTGTTTTTTTTGTTTTGAGGAGAATTCGTTCTATATTCTGCTGATTTCCACAGGTCTATCGTGCGAAGCTAGCGCAGAACGATTTCCTTTTCGAAGGACTGCATCACTATCGCATAATGGCCCGGAAACACGCGTCATATTAAAGAGACACACTTCGAAAATTACCGCCCTCCACGCGTGTCATCATTGCTGAGGAAGTTAAAAAACACTGTTCCCCTCATCTCTTTTTTCTTTCCTACCCCCTTCTCCCATCATCCACCACTCACGGTCTCTGAAGCGATTCCTCAGGGATGGTGGCGCCCGAGGAGGAAACAGTTACTACTGAGCTTGCTGCTGTGGCAGCAGAACTCTGCTGCTGCTGGAAAGAGCGGAGGGATTCGAAGGCCTTCATCAATTTCTCCATGGTGGTCATGTTCACATTCACCCCAGACGAACAGCCGGGCGTGAACTGTTTCCCTCTGCAGTTACCGTCGTCGCTCCTCTTGTTCCTTCAACCAGCAAGCACCGTCCAAGTTCTTCCAGGCAACTGCTCAAGAAAAAGAAAGAGAAGGGGCTTAGAAGGAGGCACACTCAAGCCGCAACCGGCCAGCAGGCGCCATCTTGAAATCCTCCCATCATTCACGGCGGCGTTACTGGCGAAATCTCTCTGCGCCTTTGCTTCCCTCAGTTAGTGACTACTTTTTACTTCGCCTACTTTCGGAGAACCCACCCGGAAACCACCCGCTAGAAGGGCAGCGGAAGCCACCAATTAGAGCAGCGTCATTGCCCCTAAACGCAAAGATGGGGCGTAGACTTTAAAAGTTGTTTTCATTTCCGAGATTTGAAGCCACGCGAGATCGGCGGCCAAGTAAACGGCACTAATTATTGGCAGGATTATCTCGCGTATTCTCACTCCTAACTGCCTGTCTGAAGTTTCCGTTTCTTGTCCTCCCCCACCCTTGATTCTGTTTACTTTAGGTTCTCCTGCAAAGTTCCTATACTTTCTTTGGGGCGAGACATTTATTCTAATCTCATTTTATTTCTCTTTTAAAAACAATATTGCAAGGTTTTGTGTATGTTATCAATATATTGCAGGTTGCGGGCGGAAGAACGTCTTGCAATGTAACCCATCTTAAAAGCTGCACTGTAGAAGTACAGTGCTATGAATTTTCTGTCAAAAAGCTCCCACGAGCTCCCACGCAGATTTCAGCGGGATTAATCTACTTTACCCTTAGATTCCTGCTCTGTCTGAACTTAAAGCTCACTCGCACGATGAAGACACGCGTTCCGCTGACTTCGCGGCAGCCGCTTTCCACATTTTAATATTTTAAAAGTCAAATAACACGAAATAAGATTTTAAATTAATAATGCGAACCCATAAACACATTTCCTGCTACATTTTCTGATGGGGTCTGCCATCCAGCCACAGTTATGCTGAAATCTATTGTTTCCTATATGCAACTGTCACTTTTGCCTAACAAGCGGCGTTCTGAAAAAATTAACTTGGGTGTATCGCGGCGATAAATAGACCACCGTCCGAATACTTTTTACATGGAACGTCCGGTTCTCCATTTGGGAAGTTAACATTACCTATGGCTCAACAGTGGTGGAAATTTAAAAAGGAATCCATGTAAAATTCAGACAAGTCTTTGAAGGTTCCTTTTTATGGCGATGTTTTCAATTATTCACTCTTGCTCCGCCTATGAAGGACTTTAATCGAAAATGATGGTTGTATAGAACTTCCATTCTGTTTTATAGATGGTGAGGCTATAAATCTAGAAAAATAGCTGTATGACGCACGCTACACATTTCTCTCGCCTACTCCTACAAGTCATCCGTGACCGCCGCTTGCGTTGCCCACCCCACAACAAATCCAGACGTCGCGAGATTACACAACGGGATGAAAGTTTTTGTGCGAGTCAGTGAAAGCACTTCCTAGGCGGAAGATGTGGACCACGTGAATATCGATTTCCCGAACGCGTGCGGGCAGGCTGTAAACGGGAGAGGTTTGCACGATTATCTATGTGCTTGCTCGCTGGGGTTCAGTGAGTGTGCTCCGTAGTGGTATTCTCGACGATAATGGCCAGGTCATCCAAACGGAGGAAGAACGGCTCCGCTTTTATGGCCAACAGGGCTCAAGAAAATGCTGTCTCTGCCTTAGTGTGGCGTAACCCATTTGAGGTGAAGGTCAACAAGCAGAAGTTTAATATCTTGGGCCGGAAGACAAGACACGATGTGGGGCTACCAGGTGTCACGCGCTCCAAGGCACAAAAGAAAGTGAGTGACCGAGTGACTGTTTACAGGGGGGAAGAAAATGCTTGGCTTCTGAATTAGAGTGCTTGCCACTTAGGTGTTTATGTGCCCTTCTTTGTAAAGTGCAGCATTTTTTTCTTAATTGAAAAATGTCGGGGTGCACGTACACATTGTCTCACTGGGCCAGGGGTCTTAAAAAGTGTGATTGCTGCCTTCCAGAGGGAATAAATGGGGTATCTTTGTTTTGATTGCTTATGATCTGTCGGGAAAATTTGGATAAATCCTGGCAGAAAAACGTTGCGTATATGTGCTTTTGTGTTATAAAATCAAACCTGCACTCTTTCTCAAAAACATCGGCTTTCCAAGCCAGATCACTTTTTAATATTGCTGTTGCCTTAAGAAAATGGCACGCTCCCCCTCAGTCGTCTCCACTCTAGCTGTAAGCCAGAGCAGACAGGCCATTCAATCACCGCTACAAGGTTGCTGCATAATCTCTGCAGGAATTCACAGTTTACCAGGAAGTATCTATTTTGCTAGCTCAGAGTGCTCCATGGACCCTAGCTAATCAGAATGGTGTGGATACATTACTCAGGGTCTCAACCTTCCTGATAATGGCATGTAACACATGGGCTTATGATTTCAGGGAAGATTTCTTAATAGCTTGAATTTACATGTCTAAGCAGAACTGGAGATGGGTTCAAGTTTCTGGAATTTACTCACCTGAAATTTCAATACATGCAATTAGAAATATTGTCACTTATGTTCAGCTGATCTTCCTTATGTTCTGTATATGATGACCTCAGAATTTCATTGTAATGTCTGCATTCTGTCATCAATTGCTCTGTACCTGTGTACATGATCAGGAGAGTATAAAATGCTCTGTAGTAGTATTGAAACTCGCAGTTGAGTTTGCCTCTGCCCAGTAATGCATTATTGTGAGTAGAACCTGCAGGGAACCTGGGCTTGTGTCAATAAAGCAGCGGACATTCAAACATTTGATCTTTCCCATGAACCCGAGGTTTTTTTTATTTCCTTCTCACAAATTGAAAACCGAGATTATGTCAGATCCTAATAATATTATTGCATCTTAAGGTGATTTGTTACCTTGACTAATTTGGCTAATTATCTGATGTTGATTAGGTGGTCCCTAAGACAAGCTACAGTTTTGTCGAATGTATCTGGAAAATGGTACCAGGCATTTCTATTCTTCTACTGTGGGGGAGGAAGGCGGTCACTTTGTCAGCACATTTCAAAATACTACTGAAGTACTACTGAGAAAGAGCTGTTCTGAGGGCATGGCAACCAACATAATGTGCCCAAGAGAATTAAATGCAAGGTTGAGCCTCTTAATACTAAACACTTCCTTTGAATCTTTGGTTCTCAGCAACAATAGAAGCTCCCCATATAGCAACTCCCCATAAGAAAATATGTTTTTTTAATAGAATCAGTAAGTATCTTGGTAAAAGCTAATAAAAATGTCTTCATACCTACAGACCCCATATTGCTTCCCCCCCATGCTTGCATGTTCTTTGGGATGGTACAGTGCGTTTGTTTTTTTGTGGATAGTGCACATAACAGTGCTGTTTGTACTATGCGACAGGTTAATATGATGCAGTAAGGCACAGATGTCTTATTTGGTCATTTAAACTAAAAACAAACACAGCTCAGCTGCAGAGGTCCTAACTCTGCACCATTTAATTTTGGTAACATGGCAAGAGGACGCCATACTAGGGGTCAAGTAAAATTCTTACTGGGCTCTATCCTTATTGGGCTCTATCCTTATAATAGTTGCACATTAAAAGTAGAAAGAAGAAAGCAAATTAGCATCTAGGAAAGATGAGCATTTGGAAAAAAACTGAAATTCCAGTACATGATATATGGATTTTAGCAAATGAAAATATTGCTTGATGGTTCCTTTTAGGAGTGAAGTTGAGTCAGTTGGACAACCTGTGTTGAATGTTGCTTAGCGTGTTAGACTGAGAACCTGGGAGATCCAGGTTCTAGTCCTCATTCACAGGGTGATGTTGGGCTGGCCACTCACTAACTCACATCAAAGGGGGGTTGTGGCTATAAGGATAAAGTGGAGATGAGGAGGACTATGTAAACCATATTGGGTTCCTTGCAAGAGGGGAAAAGGTGGAATGTAGATGCAATATAATTATAATAAGGTTTCTTTTGCCTTCAATCATTTTTTGTGGTGGTCTGTTTTTCAGCGCACTCAGACTTTGCTTAAAGAATATAAAGAAAAAGAAAAATCCAATGTATTTAAAGATAAACGTTTTGGTGAATATGATACCAAAATAAGTCCAGAGGAAAAAATGATGAAGAGGTTTTCTTTGGAACAACAGGTAATGTGTGGTAGTGCTTTACTTAAAAAAGAAAAGTTAGTTATGCGCTCATGGAGCTGATTTGGGGCTTATGAAAGGGTAACAAACTCTTATTTAATTGAGGCACAGTCCTGTGAACTGGGCCCTCAGTATTCAGAAGCCTCTAAACTTGGAGGCTTCTGAGATTCCTATGCCCTGCTAGGCTGAACCTGGCAGAATGGTAGAAACTATATTCGTCCCCTCATCCTCTGATCTACTTCATTTTGCTTAATGATCTTTTCAATCCCTTTAGTGTGGAGTTCTTCAAAGGATGAGAAAGAGTATCTGGGGGAAGTTCAAGATAAATCATATCATGAATTCTCAAGTTTCTTTCCCTCCCCACCCATCAGAGTGCCCCCTTATCTCCCTCTCTGAGGTCAATTAATCAGTCTTTTAAGAGGCATGCACAGGAACAATAGAACTTCTTTCTCCCCATGTATTAGTATATCCAGGATGGTAGAGAGTCTTCAAGTAAGTTCTGCTGCAGATGCCAAAACAGCTTAAGTGGATTTACTGAATGTGTTATGTATGCTAAGTGTTTTGTCTTAGGCTCCCCTGCCCCTGTCTCTAACCATTTTTTATTCCCACTTATAAAATCTCTGGAGTACTTTCAAAAATTTAATCAAATCTAAGTTAATACTTCTTATACAATAGAATGTAGAAGAGTAAAATTGGAAGGAGCCAGAGGGCCATTGGGTCCAACCAGTGTAGAACTCTCAGATGGCTGTCCAGTTGCATCTTGAGTGCCTCAGGTGCGCAAGAGCCCACAACTCCCCTAGGTCATTAGTTCTATTGTTGCACTGCTCTAACATTCAGGAAGTTCTTCCTGATTTTTAGCTGTAACCTGGCCTGCTGTTACTTGAACCTGTTTTTCCATGTCCTGCACACTGGGATAATCCAGAAGAGAGCATGACCTCCTTGTGGCAACCTTTCACATAGTTGAGTGATCTCATATTCCCCCCGCCAAGTCTTCTCTTCTGGAGGCTAAACATGCCCTGCTCTTTCTATCTCTCCTCATAGGGCTTTGCTTTGAGTCCCTGGATCATCCTTGTTGCCCTGCTCTGAACACTTTCCAGCTTGTCTGTACCATTCTTAAACTGTGGTGCCCAGAACTGGACACACTACTCCAGATGAGGCGACTATTGAGTTCTAGTTCTTACAAAAATCTGTTTTCTCTACTGATCAGTACTTAGGACACCAACTACCAATTTATTAACATATTTTAAATGTGATATCCATTCAAGTATATGAGGTTGATTGGACACATGCTTGCCACATTTATAAGACTAATTAGGCATCTTGCCTAAAATAGGAACTCAGCTGTAATACAGGAAGAGCAAAGCAAAATGGGACAATGTCTTACAAGCAAAAAAAGGAATAAGAGTGACACTTGTAAAAGGAAGGACCAGAGAGACATTCAGGAAAGCTTGTATAATTTATATATAGTAACCTCCAGATCATAGCATGTCCCCAACCCTCTGTCTGGAACATCCGGACTTCCCCAGTGTTTATGAGCCCCACTTTGGGATATTAATATTTTGTCCTCTAACATCAAACCTGATGGAACAGTACACTAATTGAAGAATTCAGTAAACCTGAATACAATAGCATACAAATGCTATGTCTTCCTGTTCCATACTGAACATTTGTAATTCTACCCACATGTAGCTGTAGCCTTGGCAGCTGCAGGAATAGAGGCATTGTGGACCTCAAATGGAAAACGTTTTGCCACTCCTGGCTAAGAGTTTCAGGTGATTAAGCTAACAATAAAAAATGTATTTTCTATTTTCTTTTTCTCTAGCAGGATATTTTGTGTTGCATTTTGTTGTGCTTGCCTTATGTAAAAATGTGCATGTAGGCAATAGTTGTGAAAAGTTACAGACAGCAGTAATCTAGTGAACAAAATGAAAATAAAAAAGAGATAGTGATTTGGTTTGCATGTATGACAGCTCCTACTGATTAATTTATCCTATGGACATATCACATGCCATATCATGTGAACTCAGGCACCAGTGGCTATTTGAGGGGTTAGACAAAAATAAGCCTTGGATTATTAAAGATTATTATTTGTCTGATCCTCAACCCATGCTGCCAGAGTTTGACACAGCAAGCCAGGTATGCACAGGCACCATGCAAAATTGGCTCCCAGCACAGTGCAACAGATTGTGCAGGTAAATTAACCTCTAGTGTGATGAGAACTAGGTCTGACTCTTAGATTTTTTGGGGGGAGAATATCATAAAGTCACAATCTTGAAAATAATGCTTCTAAGAGGTATGATGAAAGACTGAGTTTAGTTTTATGATGCATTAAAAATTGCATTTGTACAGTTGTAAAATGTAAACCTGAACTAACTTTTTCTGGTATAAATGAAACAACCTCAGTGATTGCCTACACCTGCTCCAAGTTTAACACCACAGTCTCAAGTATTGTAGTATCAGATTGGGATAGTTACAAGTTGTTGGATACAATAAAAGCTGATTTCTTCCCTCCCATGCTCTGTAAATAATAACTATAAATTGTCAAGTATAATCATGATATTTTTTTACAGAAACACTATGAAAAAAAAAGTATATATAACCTCAATGAAGAGGAAGACTTAACTCATTATGGCCATTCCCTAGCAGACATCAAGAAACTTAGTGATATTATTGATAGTGACAGTGATACTGAAGAAAGAGGAACACTGTCAGGTAAGAAAAGGGTGTAGTGGTACACAAATAGATGTCTGGGGTGGATCATTTTACAAAATGCAAAATTTTCAGGAAATTTCCCTTTTGTAAGCTTATTAATATTAGGCACACTTGAAAGTTTCAAAGTTGTAATTAATATTTTTCAGGTAATTATCTCTAGTATTTATGTGTAATATGCATATATGTCATTAGATTACATATGTCTCACTTTAAATGGTACCAGTAAGTAGTGACCACAAAACTGAAAGTGCGTGAACTATCATAGGACAGGAGAGCTGAACTCTTGAATGCTTGTCAACATATTATGCAGAGTGCTAACATTTATTAGCATATCAAGAGTTTTCACTATTTTCTGAAATTCAAACAATGTAAGGGCAATACATGCTACTGTCTTTAAATTTTACAAGTATTCATATAAAATACTTTTTTTCTATATGCCCACTTGCCCCCTGAGATCGACAGCAGAGGCCCTCCTCCGGGAACCCTCTTTGAAAGAGGTCAGGAGACAGAGTACTCGGAGGAGAGCATTCTCTGTGGTGGTGCCCCAACGATGGAATGTGCTCCCTAGAGAGGTCTGCCTGGTGCCTTCATTATATGCTTTTCGGTGCCTGGTCAAGACCTTTTTATTTGATCAATATTTTAATGTCATTCAATTTTAATTGTATATGTATTTATCTAATTTATTTTAAATATGTCAGTTTTATGCTCCGTGGTATAGCTAATTTATTTTGTTTAAGATTTATAATCTTCTTTAAGCTGTCCAGAGACGACAGTGATGGATGACTTATAAATTTCCTAAATAAATAAATAAAAATGTTTGCATAATATAGCATTTAAGTTAAACTGGGTGAATTTTAATTTCTTCCCTCAACTTTTTCAAGATAAAAGATTGAAATAAAAATTAACACAGGATACCATTTTTAGTTTTCTAAAAGTAAAACATTCTAAATTGGATCACATCTTTGTATTTCTCATAGTCCTAACAGGAATAGGACAGTGTACCTGAATTCTAAAATTTGATCTCATTTTATTAGTTCATTTGGAAAGTTAAACTTCCAGTAAACAATACGTGAGTTCATATGACACAACTATCTCCCCTGCAAATAAGCTATGCAGGAGGATTTTGCATGAACCAACCTACAGTGTGACCATGCTCACAGTGGATCTCCCTCACCCACTTTGTCCTCCAGTAGATTTCCCAAGGCGCTTGGTAGCACAGGTTGCTCTGTCTTGTCACCCCACTCCACGCAAAACCCTTCTGCTTACTGCCACAGCTTTATTTCTTGTTCTCCATTTACAATGTTTTTGTGATCTCTGGCAGGGATATTCACTGATAGCCTTTTGAAAGTGTCCAGATAGCCCATTGGTACAGCCATCATTGATTCACTATCTTGTGTGTGTATGAAATTCACCAGAAATGTGTGCAAATATTTTTCCAGTCGTTTGCAGGAGCAGAAGTGCACATTTACAGGTGAACAAAGTTTTGCCTGCTCAGTGTCTGCTGTCAAAGTGCAGTGGATATCAGTAATAGACATTTGAGTAAGCAAGTTTATAAACAGAATATTTTGTTACTTTGATTATTATTTGACACCTGTCATAGAGCAAATGGTCAATTGAAAAGCAAATCCTCAAAAAAAAACCCCTTTGTTTGCAGGAGAGGGTAGAACATATATCACAGCATTAAGCAGCGTTTCCTGGCATAAGATTAGTACATTTCCCTGTCAAAAACACCTGGTAAGCTCTGGGGAAAATCTGTTTTTAAAACCCTTTCTTGTGACAGCTATCAAAACTTCATGCTCTCATAAACAGGGTGAAAGACACTTTGCCCTTATTTATGTATTATGCTGCACCCCTTAGCCGTAAGGCTCTCTGGGTGGATCACAACAGTTCTCTTTTATGCACCAGCACTGTCAGGAAAGGCAGGTGGGCAGGACGCAAAGGACACTGAGAATTGTCAGGTCCATACTTCAAAACTTGAGGATCTCAAGTGTTCAGTGTATGTCATACCTGGAGATCACACATACAATTACTCAATTGTTTCAGTTATTCAGAAAAAAATAGCTTGCGCTTTTAATAACAATACTGAGTTAGTATTCTCAATTGATCTTCTACTTTAATGAACTCTCATTTTTAGAGGAATTAACAGCTTCTCACTTCGGAGGTGGTGGGCTTCTTTGTAAGAAAACCATAGGGCAACCAAATGAAGAAGATAAAAAAACCAAGTCTCAGAAGGACCTTATTGAAGAAATGATAGCAAAATCCAAACAAGAAAAGGTAAGCTATGGATTGTCTGTACTGCTGTTGAATTCTTTTGAAGTTTTAAAAAATAAGCTCTGCAAAACAGATTTGGTTTATACTCTTGTTATTTTCCATTCAAGAGTTAGGTTTTCTGACAGTTTGGACTGGTTCATACTTAGATTTCTGTTTAGACTGGTTCATACTTGCATTTCTGTAACTTCATGACTGAAGCATACAGCTGTGTGAATGGAAAGTCAAATTTAACTCATAATAATTTCATTTGCAAAACACAATAACCCACTTTGTGAATAAGCTACACAATGTGGGTTGTGTGATACAACCCATAGAGTGCCTGGCAGACCATCAAGTTCACCATGGGATGCTTGGTCAACTGCGCATTCTGCCTCAGTCCTCCTGCAGGAATTGCAGGGGACAAAAGTTGGCTTGAAACTCAACATTAATAAAACTAAGATCATGGAATCTGATCCTCTCACTTCCTGGCAAATAGATGGGGAAGAAATGGAGGTAGTGACAGATTTTATTTTCCTGGGGTCCAAGATCACTGCAGACGGGGACTGCAGCCAAGAAATTAAAAGACGCTTGCTCCTGGGGAGGAAGGCTATGGTGAATCTAGACAGCATACTAAAAAGCTGAGATATCACCCTGTCAACAAAAGTGCATATAGTCAAGGCTATGGTTTTCCCAGTTACAATGTATGGCTGTGAAAGTTGGACCATAAGGAAGGCTGAGCGCCGAAGAATTGAGACCTTTGAATTGTGCTGGCGGAGACTCCTGCGAGTCCCTTGGACAGCAAGGTGATCAAACCAGCCAGTCCTAGAGGAGATCAACCCTGACTGCTCTTTAGAAGGCCAGATCCTGAAGATGAAACTCAAATACTTTGGTCACCTAATGAGAAGGAAGGACTCCCTGGAGAAGAGTCTACTGCTGGGAACAATAGATGGCAAAAGAAGAAGGGGATGGCAGAGGATGAGGTGACTAGATGGAGTCACTGCAGCAGTTGGTATGAACTTGAGTGGACTCCGGGGGAAGGTGGAGGACAGGAAGGCCTGGAGGAATGTTGTCCATGGGGTCACGATGGGTCGGACACGACTTCAAGCCAACTTTTGCGCTCTCCTCCTAAATTTCTAAATGATCTGGCTTTCCAATTTTGTTACATTGATTCTCATGCTCCCAGACTGCGTTAACACTACGATACCTCACTACTTTTGCATGCTGATGATGTGGTATTACTGTAACTTTCCAGAACTGGGCTAAATCATTTACTTTCCGCTTTCTATGAATGGCCTGACCATTAATTATAATAAGTCTAAAGTCCTGGACAGTTTTAAAGGACTTTAAATGGCAATATCATTAAGCACTTTCCCATATAAGATATCTAAACATTCAAATGCAGAGCTTTGGTCTGCACAATGTAGAAAAGCAGTTGAATCATTAAATTTTAGCCAGCAGCAGATTTTAAGACTCTTTTTTACACAAGATGGACATCATATTCCCTCTGCAACACAACTTTATATGGCATCCCTATTGTCTATGACAATATGTATGATAGAGTGTTTACCTTTTCTTTTTTAGAGAGAGAGAAAAATTCAAAGGGAAAATACATTGGAACTTACAGAAAAACTTAACAATGATTGGAAAGAGATCCAAACTTTACTATTCTGCAGGACCTCCAGTTCAGATGTGCAAGATGATGTGAAAGAGAAGCTCAAGGTCAGTCTTTTTTTATTGTCTTATGCTTCCTTAACCAAAATACTATCCTAGTTTTCTGTCTTTTTGTCAGTTAGTGATACAAGTTCCTTCATAACAAACTCAGAAACATGATAAGTGAAGTGCCATGATGTGAGGAAGTAGGGGGGCTCACACATTTTCCCAGTGCATTCAATGGAGCAGGGCCAACTCCCTTGCCTTCAAGTAGCCTCTCCCAGGAGACTTTCCCCAGTCTGGCCTTCAATTGGCCAAAGTTGGCTCTCTTGAAGTCCTAGCATCTGGTACGCAACCTGCTGCTCATCCCCATTCCCCTGATCTCAAAGCAAAGGATGGAGTGATCACTTGCAACCAGAGTTCCCGTAATCTGCACCCCATCTATCAGCTTCTCCCTCTTGGTCAAAACCAAGGCAAGGATATTCCCTCTGCCCCCATCACCTGGACCCTCTGCATGAAAAACACTCCCTCTATAGCATCTAGGAAGTGATGTGACCTGGCTTAGTGAGTCTCCCAACTAATATCTGGGAGATTGAAATCTCCCATAATTACTGTGCCCCCCCACAAGTTATCCTTCAAATCTGGTCTGTCAGGACATTGTCCAGGGTCTCAAGTTCACCTGGAGGGTGATAACATACCCCCACTGTCAGATCCCTCCCCCTGTCAAAACCCCTTAGTTTCACCCAGGCTGCATCTACCAGATCCCCATCTACACCACATTCTATCTCATTGCATCCTATCCCTTTGCTGGCGTATAAAGCTATGCCCCCTCCCCTCTTTCCCTTCCTGTTCTTTCTAAAGAGGTGATATCCCTCTATGTTTACATTCCAGTCTTTCCTACCATCCCACCAAGTTTCTATGATCTCCACCAGGTCATACCCTTCTATTCCCAGGAGAGCCTCAAGCTCCTAGCATTGGTGTACAAGACATGCATCTCAACTCCTTCCCACAGATTCCTTTCTTTGGGATCCCTGGCCTCCTTCTTCCTCTGGGGGGGGGGGAGGGGAGACAGCGCTCTGTCCGTCACATGCCATAGGCGTGCGGCCTGCAGGCAAGAGACCACCCTCGCCTCAAGGTCAGGGCAGCACATCGCTGCCTCAGTCCTCCTTAGCAGGGAGTCCCCAGCGACAATCACCTGCCGCCGTCTCTTCCTGGTGGTGGTAGAAAGCCATACCTTGATCCTCACCTCTCCTGCAGCAGCCCCCTGGCTGCATCTGCTCCCAGGCTGGGGATCCTAGACAGGTTGTTTCCCCAAGTTGGTTTATCAGCCCCAGCCTCCCCAAGCAGAGAAAGCCTGTTTCCCAGCTCCAAGTTGGCACCGGAAGAAGGAAGAGGCTGTGCTTCCCCCCTCCTCCTGTGGGTGACATGCCTTTATGTCTCCCAGCTTTTTCTCCCTCGGCCCCTCTCTCAACCTTCTTCCTGGAGGGGGACTGCTCCCGGGTAGCCTGGAAAGCTCTCTCGGCACTCAGACACCTCACCTCCTTCCTCTAGGAGGGACACCAGCTTGCACCAAGGGCAAGTGTATCCCTGCCTCTCCTGGGGGAGAAGGGCGAACATGTCACAGGTGTCACAGCAGTCAGCAACACCTGTTATTCCTGCCAAGACCATCCCCTGGCCTGACATTGCGTACCCCTTGCAGGCCCTACCTTCTTCCCTTGCCTTGTCTGTCCTGCACTACCTTTCTCTGACTTTACTCATCCAGTTCCCCCAGACAAACATACACAAACACTCACTCACTGAAAAAATTAATTAAAAATTGCACCAGGGAAGAGAGTCCCCAGGCAGCCTGGGCTGCAGCTAAGGGACGAGGGACGAAGCCCTTGTCGCATCACCTTCAACGTGACGCTCACCTGTTATTTAGAGAGGTAAACACCCCTCAGGGCGATTTATAATCACCCAGACATGATAAGGCACAATGCAGCAACATTCACTTCTGCTTCATCAAGTCGCCATTCCCCCAGAAGTCCTGGATGATCCAGTGTATATTCAGCAATGTGCTAACAATTTTGTCTACCTAATTGTTCTTTGTTTAAAGTATTTCTTGGTGTGGGATTTATTAGAATGCATATGAAATTCTTCCTCACCTAGAAATAACTAAAACTGATCGAGCTAATGAACTTTTTTTTTCTTTTTTTTTTTTTTTTTTGCTAACTGCAGTAACAGGACATGATGCTCATCATTCTGGATATATTTGTTTGGTTATACATCTCCACAATCATTCAATTTATACTGGTCATCACAATCATAAGTAATACAGATTTTTGGCACAAAATTTGTGGAATGAACAGTTAACTTCTACATATGAATAATTTAAATACTTTCAGTAATAGGTTAGGATAGAGTGAAAGCACAGGCAACCATCTTTCATCTTGTATTTCACCTTTGTTTTTATTAGTGAATTGTCAGAAGGTATAATCAAAAGGCTTAATATCATTTCATTCTGATTTCTTCACATGCAAACTTATTGTGGAAGGTTTTGTTTTGTTTCAGCCCGATGAATATGATATGATAGTTAAAGAACTGGGTTTTGAGATGAAGGTGCAACCCTCTGCTAGGATGAAAACTGAAGAAGATTTGGCAAAAGAAGAACAAGAGAAACTCATACAGTTAGAGGTATGTTTTCTGTTTTTGTGTTACAATTTTCTTAATCGTAAAATGCTTTCAATAACCCTGTTTAGTGATTATTTGTAGCACCTTATTTCTTTGCTATAATATGAACACAGCTTGTTAGTTTCACATTTAATGAGCCAACATTGTGCTTAACAGTTGGCTTCCCCAGTACAGTTCCCATGGATAGCAAAACACCTGGTGAGACATTCCCCTTCAACCCATGCAGCTCCCTGCTGCACTCTTTTCTTCTTTTGTGAAGTTGCTCAAGACCAGCTGGTTAAAAGTAGTTTCAGCACCACTCCATTGTTTAGTCAAAAGCAGAAGATTAAACAAGTCATTGCTGACATAATCTGTCCAATGTGGAAGGGAGGAAGCATGGAACAGGCTAAGCAGCATAAGAAACAAAGAGGGTAGAAAAGATTCTGTGGGTTATTAACATGGCCTAACTTAATATGAACCAATGAATTCTTACCTGAGCTCTTTTAGGAAAAGTGGAATACAAATTTAATAGACAAATAGAAAACTGAAATGTTATATTTTGCTTGATTCCTGTAGATCTCAGTTTGTTGGAAACATTGCTAGAATATATATGAATGCTATTATGTCTTCATAATTCAATTAATAGCATTAATGAGGCAAGGTTTTATTCATATTGCAGTCAGAATAGCTGTTGTCCTAAACATATTTTACCTTGTAGGCTGACAGATTACGTCGAATGCATGGAGAAGCTGAGCCTGAGATAAAAAAGAAAATGAAGTACAGATCAGCTGACGATTTGGAAGATGGTTTTGTCTTGGATCAAGATGACAGGCATTTGCTTTCTTATAATGTACCTAACTTTTTCTGGAATCATTTTGGTGTAATTGAAATGAGAAGTTGAATCATAATACAGCCATTAATTCTTGGGGCAGGGGTCTCTGTAAGCATACATTATTTTGAGGGTAGAGTACATAGAACTGCTTACAGAGGAATTCAACCTCCTTGTTGCTGCTGTAAATGTATCAGGTATAATAGGCCATAGTGAGATAAGGAGCTATCCACTGTGCCGTAGAGGAACATCCAGCATTTCTTAGATCAGCTATAATACTCCCACTGGGAAAATATAAAGAGGCTGACCGAAAGCTGTCTGCTGCTCAACAGAGATGGAGTTGTTGTTCTGGGCATGAAGTGAAGATGGGCTCCTTTAGGGTGGGTGCATCCAGGACTCCATGAAGGCACTATTAAGTTTTTAAGCCACATCTAGAAAACATTGTCAGAGCTCTGATTAATCTAGTGAAATTAGTGGCACAAGCATCCTGCAGCTGTTTCTTGCAGTACCCGAGTGATTCCTTTGCTGACAGATAATTCACCTTCAAAGAGGGTTCGGTCTCTGACTGCTCTAGCTAAAGATATCAAAGGGCTAGGACAGTGATGGCAAACCTTTTAGAGACCGAGTACCCAAACTGCAACCCACAACCCACTTACTTATCATAAAGTGCCAACACTGAAATAAAACCTGAATGCTGAGGTTTTAGTTTAGAAAAAACAACTCAGCCAGTCCAAAAAAATATCCTTGGCAGTGCACTGACCGGCCATGCGAAAGCTTGGAAAGTCGCAGCTCATGATGTCATCACCTGGCGCCGCTACTCCTTTCCAAGCATGTGCATGGCCCCTCTATGCACTGTTATCCAATGCTCTGCTGCTGGGGTGATGCTGTGATGACTTGGCTTGCGTGCCATAGGTTCCCCACCACTGGACTAGGATGTAACTCTGCCTGAGACCTTGAAAAAATTATTTCAGTTTGACTAGAGAATATTAATTTAGATGGATTTAGATGGATCACTTGTCTTGATCATATAGCGATGCTTTATATATTCATACAGTCACATTATTTCAAACCTGTATGCTTGGCTATGATATTGCTTTCAATGGAACAACTTGGGAGTTGTGTTTTATTCTGTCCTACATTAAATGGAAGCAACAGCACATTTCCGAATGTTTGAATCATCATAGTTTGTTCTAAAAATCAGAAAATATAGCATGGGAATATTTTAACAGTTCCACAATTGGCATGTTGTTGTTTCTTCAGTCTGTCCACATAAGTGAGAGAGAAGTTAGTGAGGGAGCTCAGTCATTTTCATTCCCATAGATAGATTGAAGAGATTTCAGGGCTGTCTGTTGTTGTTGTTGTTGTTGTTGTTGTTGTTAGTCACGAAGTCATGTCCGACCCACCACAACCCCCTGGACCACATTCCTCCAGGCCTTCCTGTCCTCCACCATCCCCTGGAGTCCACTTAAGCTCATACCGACTGCTTCAGTGACTCCAGCTAGCCACCTCATTCTCTGCGGTCCCCTTCTTCTTTTGCTATCAATTGTTCCCAGCATTACTCTTCTCCAGGGAGACGTTTCTTCTCATTAGGTGGCCAAAGTATTTGAGTTTTATCTTCACTATCTTGCCTTCTAAAGAGCACTCAGGGATGATCTCCCCTAGGACTGACTGGTTTGATCGCCTTGCAGTCCAAGGGACATGCAGTAGTCTCCTCCAGCACCACAATTCAAAGGCCTCAATCCTACGGCACTCAGCCTTCCTTATGGTCCAGCTTTCCCAGCCATACATTGCAACTGGGAAAACCATAGCCTTGACTATATGCACTTTTGTTGGCAGGGTGATGTCTCTGCTTTTTAGTATGCTGTCTAGATTTGCCATAACTTTCCTCCCCAGGAGCAAGAGTGTTTTAATTTCTTGGCTGCACTCCCCGTCTGTGGTGATCTTGGAGCCCAGGAAAATAAAATCTGTCGCTACCTCCATTTCTTCCCCATCTATTTGCCAGAAAGTGAAGAGGAAC
>NW_025336598.1:5299661-5758668 GCF_004798865.1 Varanus komodoensis | reverse complement strand
CTGCTTTTTAGTATGCTGTCTAGATTTGCCATAACTTTCCTCCCCAGGAGCAAGAGTGTTTTAATTTCTTGGCTGCACTCCCCGTCTGTGGTGATCTTGGAGCCCAGGAAAATAAAATCTGTCGCTACCTCCATTTCTTCCCCATCTATTTGCCAGGAAGTGAGAGGAACAGATGCCATGATCTTAGTTTTCTTAATATTGAGTTTCAAGCCAACTTTTGCACTCTCTTCCTTCACCCGCATCAAGAGGCTCTTTAGTTCCTTTTCACTTTCTGCCATGAGAGTGGTATCATCTTCATATCTAAGGTTGTTGATATTTCTCCCAGCAGTCTTAATTCCAACTGGTGATTCATCTAGGCCCACCTTTCTCATGATGTGCTCTGCATATAAGTTAAATAGGCAGGGCGACAGTATACAGCCTTGCCAAACTCCTTTCTCAATTTTGAACCAATCAGTGTTTCCGTATCCAGTTCTCACTGTTGCTTCTTGACCCACATATAGGTTTCTCAAGAGACAAATAAGATGGTCAGGTACTCCCATCTCTTTAAGAACTTGTCACAATTTGTTGTGAGCCACACAATCAAAGGATTTAGCGTAGTCAATGAAGCAGAAGTAGATGTTTTTCTGGCACTCCCTAGCTTTCTCCATGTTCCAGCATATGTTGGCAATTTGATCTAGAGTTCCTCTCCCTCTTCGAAATCCTGCCTGGACTTCTGGTAGTTCTCGGTTCAAATACTTCTGGAGCCTAGCTTGTAGGATTTTGAGCATCACTTTGCTAGCATGTGAAATGAGTGCAATGGTGCGGTAGTTGGAACATTCTTTGGCATTGCCCTTCTTTGGGATCAGAATGTAAACTGACCTTTTCCAATCCTGTGGCCACTGTTGAGTTTTCCAAATTTGCTGGCATATTGAGCGTAACACTTTTACTGCATCGTCTTTTAAGATTTTGACTAGCTCAGCTGGAATACTGTCACATCCACTAGCTTTGTTGTTGCTCAGACTTCCTAAGGCCCATTTGACTTCACATTCCAGGATGTCTGGCTCGAGGTCATTGACCACCCCACCGTGATTATCAGGGATGTTAAGCTCTTTCTTGTATAGTTCCTCTGTGTAATCTTGCCATCTCTTCTTAATCTCTTCTGCCTCTGTCAGGTCCCTGCCATTTTGATTGTTTTCTTCTATTTCTTTGCACTGTTCATTTAAGAAGGCCTTCTTATCTCTTCTAGCTATTCTCTGGAATTCTGCATTCAGTTTGATGCATCTTTCCCTTTCTCCCTTGCCTTTCGCTTCCCTTCTTTCCTCAGCTATTTGTAAAGCTTCCTCAGACAGCCATTTTGCTTTCTTGCATTTCTTTTTCTTTGGGATGGTTTTAGTTGCTATCTCTTGTACAATGTTGTGAACCTCCGTCCATAGTTCTTCAGGCACTCTGTCTATCAGATCTAATTCCTTAAATCTATTTGTAACCTCTACTGTATATTCCTCAGGGATATGATTTAGGCCATACCTGAGTGGCCTAGTGCTTTCCCCTACTTTCTTCAATTTAAGACTAAATTTTGCAACAACAAGCTCATGATCTGAGCCACAGTCAGCTCCTGGTCTAGTTTTTATTTATTTATTTATTAAAACATTTTTATGCTGCCCCATTCGCCGGAGCCTCGGGGCGGCTTACAACATTAAGTTAAAAAAATACAAACATTAAATTACACCATTAAATTAAAATGTTTGTAAAATACAAACTTTAATTTAAAATGCAAAAAATAACAATATAAAATAAGTCGCCCTGGCCAGATAAAATCCAATAATATTAACAAATAAAATGCCGCTTAAATAAAAAGGTCTTCGCCTGGCACCGAAAAACAAATAACGACGGCGCCAGGCGGACCTCTCTGGGGAGCGCATTCCATAAATTAGGCGCCACCGCAGAGAAAGCCCTCCTCCAAGTACCCACCCTCCTGATTTCTTTCACGGAGGGTTCCCGGAGAAGGGCCTCTCCCACAGATCTCAAGGGACGGGCAGGCATATATGGATGTAAGCACTCCTTCAGGAAACCAGGACCCAAGCCGTTCAGGGCTTTATAGGTCATCACCAACACCTTGAATTTGGCCCGGACTTCAATGGGGAGCCAGTGAAGCTGACGGAGAACTGGAGTCATGTGAACATAACGCCCAGTCCCCGTCAGCAGCCTGGCAGCTCTATTTTGAACCAATTGAAGTATCCGGACCGTCTTCAAGGGTAGCCCCACGTAGAGCGCGTTACAGAAGTCAAGACGGGAAGTCACCAGCGCGTGTGTCACTTTTTACTGACTGTATAGAGCTTCTCCATCTTTGGCTGCAGAGCACATAGTCAGTCTGATTTCTGTGTTGACCGTCTGGTGATGTCCATGTGTAGAGTCGTCTCTTGGGTTGTTGGAAAAGAGTGTTTGCTATGACCATCGTATTCTCTTGACAAAATTCTACCAGCCTGTGCTCTGCTTCGTTTTGTACTCCAAGGCCAAACTTGCCTGTTATTTCAGTTATCTTTTGGCTTCCTACTTTAGCATTCCAATCCCCCATGATGATGAGGACATCATTTTTTGGTGTTAATTCTAGAAGGTGTTGTAGGCCTTCATAGAACCGGTCAACTTCAGCCTCCTCAGCACCAGTGGTTGGGGCATAGACTTGGACTATTGTGATGTTGAATGGTTTCCTTGGATTCGAACTGAGATCATTCTGTCATTTTGGAGATTGTATCCCAGTACTGCTTTTCCTACTCTTTTATTGACCATGAAGGCTACTCCGTTTCTTCTGAGGGATTCTTTCCCGTAGTAGTATACCTGATGGTCATCTGAATTAAATTCACCCATTCCTGTCCATTTTAGTTCACTGATTCCTAAGATGTCGATGTTCAGTCTTGTCATCTCTTGTTTGGCCACATCCAGCTTGCCTTGTTTCATGGATCTTACTTTCCATGCTCCTGTGGAGTATAGATCTTTGCAGCATCGGACTTTCCTTTCACCACCAGACACATCCACAACTGAGTGTCCTTTCGGCTTTGACCCAGTTGCTTCATTCTTTCTGGCGCTACTAGTACTAGCCCTCCGCTCTTCCCCTGTAGCATATTGGACACCTTCTGACCTGAGGGGCTCATCTTCCGGCATCATATCTTTTTGCCTTTTGGTATTGTCCATGGGGTTTTCATGGCAAAGATACTGGAGTGGGTTGCCATTTCCTTTTCCAGTGGATCACGTTTTGTCAGAGCTCTCTGCTATGACCTGTCTGTCTTGGGTGGCCCTGCACGGCATAGCTCATAGCTTCATTGAGCTATGCAAGCCCCTTCACCATGAAAAGGCAGTGATCCATGAAGGAGCAGGGCTGTCTATTAGTGCTCATTCAGCTTTGAATACTGAACAAGACTCTGGAGGAGTGAGCAGTGCCATGGGCCCTGTCCTTTGCCTAGGCATGGGAGTGTTTTGCCTGGAAGTTGAAGAATAGGAGACATGGATATCTTAGCATCTTCCTAGCATCTAAAAGAAAAAAAGAAGACTGGATGAGGGAGTTTCTGAGGAGACCAACAGTGTCCTCAGACAAATCTCCTTTTTATTTGTGTATTACTTTTTTAAATTGTAGAAATATTTCAATGGCTTGGTGAAAAAGTGGTATAGATGCAGTAGATCAATAGATCTGAGTCTCTGGACCCATTTTTCAAGTAAAGATTTTTATCCTTCTTCCCTCTCCCCCCCCCCTTTTTTTTTTGTCCTGGAGTTCCTTAATAATTGTCTTTCTAGGCTAGGGTATCCATTGTGTCAGGAGCAGGGAAAGCCTGCTAATGTAGCAACATAAAGCACTTCCGGAAGGGAGCCCCTTTGCCAGCCTTATCAGTGGATCCTTATTGGGTAAATTAGTTTAGTTCTTCAGTCCCTCACTAACTAGCAATTTCAACACCTCACAGAACCTCATTACAGAAGCCTACAGGTGTCAAGACAAGCTACTTGCCAATCATGTAGTTCCATAAAACATGATGGGCAACCTGTAAGCATAAGCATCTGCAGGGTCACAATTCCCATTATTTCCCATCATTAGCTGCACTGACTACAGCTGATGGAAGTTATAGACTGGATAATTTTGAAGGCCACAAAGAGTCCATCTGTGCAATAAGGAATTGTTACCTTGTGGGTTAGGGGATCAGAGGTCTGTAGAAAAAAGGGGTGTAGGATACTTATGTTGCCCATGCCTTTACTGTACACTACCAGGTCAGTGCATTTTCCTTCTCTGATGCTACCTTTTTTTCTGAAAGCTGAAACTGCATACTAGTACTGCTAGTCTAAATACTCTCTTCCACCTCTGACCTAATGGGGCATTGCTTTGTTATGAATCAACATCGAGGCAAATTTGCAGAACAGAGATATTTCTTAACTGTTCATTTTCCTGTATGCTCAAGAGCAGGACCTGTCCTTATTGTAGACCAGTGGGTTTCAACCGCTGGTCCATGGACTGGCTCTGGTCCGCAAGAGATCTCCTGCTAGTCCTTGCAGGGGCTGCATCCTGCTTACCACGGACTGGCACAGGGACTGGCTGTGCTCCACCACCTTTTCCTCAGTTGGCATCACATTTGCAGGGGTTCCCCCTGTGCCGCCAGGGGGCTGGGAGGGGAGAGGTGGCTTGTTGGAAGCCAGCTAGGTAGCATGCTACAGTAAGGGGTTTTTTTGTTTTTTAATTTTGGTAACAGCTGGAATAACAGCTGGATCTAGAGAAGAGAGAAAGTGGGAGAATCTTTTCAATCCAACTCCTAGGTTTTTTTTTTTTTTTTTTTTGCTTGTAGTTCAAGTGGGGTATCTGCAGCACTCTCTGGTAAACAATTTGAAAGAAGCAATTTCTTGGTGTTAATGAATGAGTCCTCTGATAAATGTATGATGACCTATTAAATAGGATGGCAAACTTAACATTGGGGATGATGAAGATGAGACGAAAGAGGGTCTCTCTGAAAGAGAAGATGAAGAGTCAGATACTGAAGCTGCTGCTATTGACCCTTGCCGTGATTGTGAAACTGATAAGGGGAGTATAAAGGAAGCCAGAGCAAGGAGAAACCAGAAGAAAACTAAAGAAAGCAAAAAATTGCAAAATAATCAACAAAATGCTTTGGGAGAAACTGCCAAAGTGGAGTTGCCGTATTTGTTTGATGGTAAGGCAATTATTTTAATTTTATTTTTGGATTAAATGCATCCTGTAGCAGAGCACTGGGTGGTAAAATGTAGTACTACCTTACTTTTAGGAATCTAGATGATAACATGTTGTTAAATGAGCACAGGATTCAAACAGTCTCATTATATTTTTAAGGGGAAAATAATGATAACTAAAACATAATTACAAAAATAGCTAAGGATATATGCAATTCTAGGTCACATTGCAAACTTGCTTGAGAAGTAAAAGGTCTTGGGTAATTATTCATTATAGTCAGTCTTGATCACAGCTTTACTTTCTCATAGCCAGCTTAAATTCCATTGTCACTATTAGACACCAATACTATATGAATTGGTCAATACATATATAAAAAAGTTACATAATACTGCTTTTATGTAAGCTGTCTTTTAATTTGTAACATCAGTTTCATCAGATATATTATTAGATTTTGCACCTTTAGCATTTTAAAGTTTTTTTTTCATGAGCACAAATCTATATAGTTATGTTTTATATAATCTCAAATACTAAATACTTACACTGATGTTATTTAGTATGTCAGAGCCTAAGTAAATAGGTATGCTGAAAGTTAAAGAAAAGCAATGGTTTTGTAGAACAGTGCACCAGAAATACTATGTTACTTACATTTCATTCTAGCCTAGTTCGTATGTCTTTTTGTTCAACCCAGAAATCAGGAGAGTCGCACATGTTTGAGTCAGCATGCTGCCCCCTATCCACTCACCACTTCTGCTTTTCAGTAACAAACGATAGTTTTATTCTGGGTTGTTCAACCCCAAAACAAGCCAGAGTTTCCAGTTTAGCAATTCACAAAATAATGCAGGAACTAGTCTTTCCTGGATTGTTAATTAAAGCAGAAGTGGGCAAGAAACAGCACTCTCACTTGCTTTGGCACACTCACAAACATACTGTGTTAGGAAGCCAAGCTTTGTTTGATAATGCAAAGCAGGCTGTGGAAACATATGTATTTTAGTTATATATGCATTGCTTCACATACCTGCTAAAGATTATCATTTAAAAACGTTAATCATAACTTTGAAACTGCCAAGCTTGCCTAACACTGGAATTTCCATATAGTATACAGTGATTTTTGGTAATGAATTAGGAAGCAGAAAATTTTCTGCCAAAAAAATAAAGCATTGGAAAAATATCTTCCTTGCATCACTGTTGCAGGGAAAAGATACTATAAAGATGGTCACTGGTTTAGAGAACTGTTTAAAAAAACCTAAGCGAGAGAGCACAGTCAGCAGTTTGATGAATACTCACATATTTTCTTCACATAGAAACATGTTGAAGTGACTTTTTCAGCAAATACAGTGTATCACAGAAGTGAGTACACCCCTCACATTTTGTAAATATTTTATTATATCTTTTCATGTGACAGCCCTGAAGAAATGACACTTTGCTACAATGTAAAGTGGTGAGTATACAGCTTGTATAACAGTGTAAATTTGCTGTCCCCTCAAAATCACTCAACGCACAGTCGTTAATGTCTAAACCGCTGGCAACAAAAGTGAGTATACCCCTAAGTGAAACTGTCCAAATTGGGCCCAAAGTGTCAATATTTTGTGTGGCCACAGTTACTTTCCAGCACTGCCTTAACCCTCTTGGGAATGGAGTTCACCAAAGCTTCACAGGTTACCACTCCTCTATGACGACATCACGGAGTTGGGGATGTTGAAGACCTTGCGCTCCTCCACCTTCCGTTTCAGGATGCCCCACAGATGCTCAATAGGGTTTAGGTCTGGAGACATGCTTGGCCAGTCCATCACCCTTACCCTCAGCTTCTTTAGCAAGGCAGTGGTCATCTTGGGGGTGTGTTTGGGGTCGTTATCATGTTGGAATACTGCCCTACAGCCCAGTCTCCGAAGGGAAGGGATCATCCTCTGCTTCAGTATGTCACAGTACATGTTGGCATTCATGGTTCCCTCAATGAACTGTAGCTCCCCAGTGCCGGCAGCACTCATGCAGCCCCAGATCATGACACTCCCACCACCATGCTTGACTGTAGGCAAGACACACTTGTCTTTGTACTCCTCACCTGGTTGTCGCTACACACTCTTGACACCATCTGAACCAAATAAGTTTAGCTTGGGTTCATCAGACCACAGGACACGGTTCCACTAATCCATGTCCTTAGTCTGCTTGTCTTCGGCAAACTGTGGGCTTTCTTGTGCATCATCTTTAGAAGAGGCTTCCTTCTGGGACGACAGCCCTGCAGACCAATTTGATGCAGAGTGCGGCGTATGGTCTGAGCACTGACAGGCTGACCCACGACCCCTTCAGCCTCTGCAGCAATGCTGGCAGCACTCATACATCTATTTCCCAAAGCCAGCCTCTGGATATGATGCTGAGCACGTGCACTGAACTTCTTTGGTCGACCATGGCGAGGCCTGTTCTAAGTGGAACCTGTCCTGTTAAACTGCTGTATGGTCTTGGCTACCGTGCTGCAGCTCAGTTTCAGGGTCTTGGCAATCTTCTTATAGCCTAGGCCATCTTTATGTAGAGCAACAATTCTTTTTTTCAGATCCTCAGAGAGTTCTTTGCCATGAGGTGCCATGTTGAACTTCCAGTGATCAGTATGAGAGAGTGAGAGCGATAACACCAAATTTAACACACCTGCTCCCCATTCACACCTGAGACCTTGTAACACTAACGAGTCATACGACACCGGGGAGGGGAAATGGCTAATAATGCCCAATTTGGACAGTTTCACTTAGGGGTACTCGCTTTTGTTGCCAGCGGTTTAGACAGTAATGGCTGTATGTTGAGTTATTTTGAGGGGACAGCAAATTTACACTGTTATACAAGCTGTATACTCACTACTTTACATTGTAGCAAAGTGTCATTTCTTCAGGATTGTCACATGAAAAGATATACTGAAATATTTACAAAATGTGAGGGGAGTACTCACTTCTGTGATATACTGTATATCAACAATTTTCCTCTAAAAAACCACAGGATTAGTTATGGTGTATTGATTATTCTGGTGAAGAAGTGAGAGAGAGCAGTAAAAAGTAGACAAAAAAAGAACAACTCTGTATTCTGATATAGCATACCACACAGTCTAATCCTGAAGTAAACAGTGGCTATATTGTAAGTATAAGCACTAAACACTGCCCCGCCTTCCCAGTTTACTTGGCTACTTGTATCCTGTCACTAGATAACACAGGTTTGTCCCTGTGTTATCTAGTGACAGATATGTTCATGATAAGGAACACAGCTACCTTTCAGGCATTCCTAATGAGGGAATTTATGTGCTCCCACTGAAAAATGGATTTTAAAATCACTTTTGAAAAGCTATGAACAGAGGAACTTTTGGTGATGACTGAAGACCACGCTCTCTGAATGCCTGTATAGATGGACTAATTCTACTTAGATAAACAGCTTGATTTTGGATGCAAAGTAAAGGGGAAGTTTTCCACCTTTCATATAGACCAGAATACCAGGACATGGATTTACCAACTTTGACAAATTAGACTCTAAAACGTATAAAGGAGGATCCCCTCCACAATTCTTCCCCTTCTGAAATTGAGAGAGAACTCTATGAGAAGAAATTTAAAAGACTTTTATGACTTGTGGAATTCTATGGTAAGGTCTTAAGGTGGCTAGACAGAGGGGACATGGTGGATGTGGTTTACCTGGTTTTCAGCAAAGCCTTTGTCAAAGTGCTACATGATGCCCTGGTTGAAAAATTGTTGAGCTTTGGGATAGATTGATGCACTGCCCAGTGGATTAGGGCACAGTTTATGGACTATAGGCAGAGGGTGACTATCAGTGCAGAGTCATTAGGATGGCAGCTGGTAACAACCAGAGTTCTCCAGTGCTCAGTTCTGGGACCAATTCTGTTCACCCTTTTTATCAGTGACCTGGAGGAGGGGATAACGAGCCTGCTGACGAAATTCGCGGAAGATACCAAAGTGGGGGCGATGGCCACAACTAAGGATCTAGACAGGCTGTGGAAGTGGGCAGGGGACAACAGGATGACATTCAGTGTGGATAAGTGGAAGATCTTGCACTTGGGACACAGGAATAGGTTTCACAGGTTCAGGATGGGGGACAAGTGACTGGAGAGCAGCACTTGTGAAAGGGATCTTGGGGTACTTGTCAAAAGCAGGCTGAACATGGGCCAGCAGTGTGATGCAGCAGTTAAGAAGTCAAATGCCACCCTTGAATGTATAGCCTAAAGCATGGCTTCCAGAGCTAGGGAGGTGTTAATACCACTCTACACAACTCTGGTGCTCCCACAACCGGAATACTGCATCCATTCCTGGGCTCCACATTATAGGAGAGACATAGCTAGGTTAGAATTGGTTCAGCACTGGTCACAAGAATGTTAGCCGTGTTGGGAGGGACAACATATGAGGAGAGATTGAGGGAATTTTCAGCCTGGAGAAGAAGAGATTCTGAGGAGCTCTTTTATCAACTTATATGTATGTGAGAGGATGTCATGTGGAGGAGGGTCATGACCTGTTCTTCCCTACAGTGGAGGGTAAGATATGTTCCATTGGGGCATAGCTCAAGGAACCAGGCTTCAGGTTGGATGCCAGGAAGTACTTCCTGATGGTTAGGATCCCTAGGATATGGAATGGGCTTCCAAGGGAGGTAGTTGAGGCCCCATTGGTGAGGGTATTCAAGGAAAGATTGTACAACCACCTGTTGGGGATTACATGAGCAGAACTGGCTGGAGCCAGGGATCAGACTAGATGGCCCAAGAAATCCCTTCTGACTCTTTGTATCTATGGCTTTCTTTTACTGCCACTTACTGATTTGAGCTTAATAAGAGCAATACTGATTAAATACCTGAACATGCCAAGAATATGGAGATTCTGGTACTGATAAGACTCTAAGTAAGTAGAATGAAAATTGCTGACCTGGTGACATGATACTTATGTGAATACATTTCTTCAAATGTGCTCCACCTGATGGATAAATGTCTCAAGGGCACCTCAGATCACAAAAGCAGAGATTTTAAAAACCTTCAGATTTTCATTTTTCTAAGATTGCACATTCTGATATAGCTACTGAAATAGATACTGTGGAATGAAAAAAAGAAGCTCAAAGAGGAAGTGGAGGAATGGGGGAAGAGGGAGAAGATGATTGGTTAGGAAAGTATTAGAAGACAACAACAAATAAATAAAGAATCTAGTTAGAAATCTGAAAGATGATGGAGAACTCAAGTCTCAAAATGTTATCATTAAAATTAAAGAGAATAGTAAGGGGGAAAAAAAGAGACTGGAGAAGCAAATATTGGCTCCGGACAAAAAACAGAGAAGAGGTGATGACTATATACACTACAATTAGACCATCAGGCAATAAAGATATCTGCACTGGATAAAGCAGTTCTCTTGTTACAGGACTCATACCATAAATTAAACATTCAAATTAAACATCTTCCAGAAATCATTAAATTAATTAAATAATTAAATTACATTAAACATCACCGGAGGGGGGGGACTTTAAAATGAATGGATTAAAGAAATGATCCCATATGTAAAATGGGAACGAGAAGATTTTGAAAGGATGCATCAAGTTGGATACAAGCAAGGATCCAGGATGTTCCCAAAAGATGTTTTGATCAAATGTTCAAATTATTACAAGAAAGAACGATTCATGAAAATACTGAGAGAAATTACAGGTCGGTTGAAATTTAAAGGAGCCCCTATGGAGGTCTATCAAGATCTTTGCTTCCAGCCTGTGCAATTTAGATAGTCAAAGGCTGTTCTGCTGAAGAATAACATCAAATATAGCTGGGGAAACCAAGTGTTTATGAAAAACATATATAGTATAAGGGAAAGATTTATATAATAAATCTCCTAGGACAGAGTGAAAACATATTACAAGGATGGGAACTTATGGATGAAGGAGAAGATCAAGGAAGTCAAAAAACTTTTTAAAAAAGGCCCTGGCAGTGGTGCAGATTTAAGAATCAGTGGTTTATGGAGAAGCTCAAAAGAATGATCAGGAACAAGCAGAAGAACAGGGAGCAGCTGGCGAAGTCTCCCCAAGATCAAGCACAACCTTGATTGATGAAGAACAACTGAGGAAAATTAAGAAATGAGAAGAAGGAAAATTCCAATATGGGAAGGGTAAATTTAAGTTTGGTGTTAGTAAAATTGTAGAAGAGAATTGTAACTGTTATAGGACTTAGGAAATATAAAGCTATAAGAATAGTAAAGTTACTTTACTATATTCTTATATAAAAAAATATAAGGTCTAAAGCATGGTGTGTTGGATGAGTTTAATAATGAAAGCATGATATATCAAATGAGTTTAATTAAGGTTAAGGTTAGATAGCTGCTGCATATTAGGGAGAAGACTATTTAAATATATTTGATATATGTAATGGTAATATCCCTATTAATATAAGAAGTAGAAGAAGCTGAGTAGTAGATCTAAGCCAAGAATATGGAATAGTATAGAGGTAAAGAATAACCTACAGAAGAACAATTTTATAAAGGCAATAGAAGTAAGAAATAGTGAGATATTATGTATTTCTGAGTATTTAAAATAAGATAACTAATAAGGGATAAAGGTGGGGGGAGATGGTCATTGGTAGTTGGGATGACTGGGAGTTTTCCCCCATCCTCCCTTCAACTTAGGGTGAGGCTGAGGGGATTTTCCTGGGGAAAGAAGGGAAATAGTTTAGGTAAATGGGGAGGGGGGTAGGAGATACGTTAAGTGTAATTTGGTTTTTAAAAAATAAGTATATATGAAGTATAGAGGGGAAGTATAGATGAAGAAGTAAAGAAGAATGGGGAAATGAATAATTAGTTAATATTTAGGCAAGTAGTTATTATGTAGCCAAGGTCCGTGTGTGGGGGTGTACTTTTTGTGTTTAAAGTTTCCCTCTCTCTCTCTCCCCCCTCCCTCTCTCTCCATCTTGGTATTAACATATTTTTTATCATATTGTTACTCATTTTTTAAAGGAAGTACTTCTTCACACAGCATATAGTTAAACTATGGAATTTGCTGCCATAGGAAGTGCTTATGGTCACCAATCTGGATTGCTTTAAAAGGGATTGGACTGATTAATGTGAAGGAGGAGGCTATCAGTGGCTAGCTGCCTTGCTGACTGTGCGCTTCCTCCTTAACTAGAGGTACCATGCCTGCATATGCCACTTACTGAGGAGCTTAGGCAGGAGGAGTTCTCACACCTATCCTGTTCGAGGGAATCTGTGCAGCTGGTTTGCCACCATGTGTACAGAGTGCTAGACTAGATGGACCTTTGGTCTGTTCCAGCCTGGCTTTTCTTAAGTTCTTATTTTCTTAATATATCTTGACTTCAACAACACATTTTACAAAGTACCTCATGAAATCCTGATTAGCTGACTAGCTAAAAGTGGGCTAGATAGAACAAGTATCAATGAATGCATAGTTGGCTACAGAATTGGACTCAAAGAGTACTCATTAATGACACTTTCTCAAACTGGAGGGAGGTAGCAAGTGGGGTACCTCAGGGTTCAGTCCTGGGGCAAGTGTTCTTCCACTAGACAAGGATGCCCTCTTTCTTTGATATTGTTTGCTTTAGTTATAGAATTGCTAGCAAATAGCATATGAAATGACAATACTGTAAAAGTATCAGATTTAAGAATAAGATTAAGATTAGCTTATTTGCTGATGATACAATGTTAACAATTAATGACCCATTTAAGCTATAGACCATACTCAAAATCATTTAGTGGAATTTGGAGATGTAATAGGTTTGCAAGTTAATTGGCATAAATCTGAAATGGTGCTGTTTAATTCCAATAAAGAAGAAAGGTAGGGAATTAAAAATAAATTTCAAATTAAGATACATAAAATTATTAAATATCGAGGTATAAATGTCTTTTTAAAAACTCCAGTGTCTAAAAAGGAACAATTTTGATGCACTGAAATCAAAAATAAGGAGAAAATGCAGCAATTTAGGAAAATGGGAATATTTTGGTTCGGTAGAATAGCAGTACATAAAATGAAAATTTTGGGATGTTACCAATTAAGATATTAGGAGAAAAATTAGAAGATTGGCAAAATATGATGAATAAATTTAGTAATGGAGATGAGAAAGCAAGGATTAGCAGGAAAAGATGTTATAAATCACCAAAAGGGGGGATTAGGTATTCTGAATATTAAACTATAATATGTAGCAAATCAATATGATTTATACTCAACATTATATTGCATCCTGCTAATATGGGGAGAGGTAGAACAACAACAAAGTGAGGGATCTCTTTTAAGTTTTTTTTAAACAGAATGATAAGAATATTGTAAAAAAAGAGAAAATTCCTTTCTTAAAAATATGATACAAATTTGGGAGAAGTACAAGAGAAGAATTTCACCTATAATTCCAGTTACAGAAATTAAAAGATTCTCACAAAATTTGAGAGCTGGTTTAAGAAAAGTTTTAAAGGAAAAACAAATATTTAGGTTAAAAGACTGGTTGGGGACAATGGATAATAAGGAAAGGATGAACATGGTATTAAGAAAAATTAACCTGGTTTAATGTTATGAACATGGAGGACCAATATGATCATCTTAAAATTTCAGGGGAAATGGATTTAGGGAGGGATATGGACATGGTAAAATGGAAAATATGGAATAAGAGAATGTCAATTAGAATTAAGGAAAATGTCTATAAATTAGTGTGCAAATGGTACCTGATGCTGGTAAAACTATATTATATAGATAATATTCCAATTTATGTTTGGAGATGTGGGCAAAAAGTGGGTATATGTTTCCATATATGCAAATGTGAAAATGCTAAGACATTTTGGATAATGTTTTTAAAGGAAATTAGCAAGATACTGAACTTGAAAACTGAAGCAGATCTTGAAATAGCATCATTGTTAATATTTTATTAAAAGAAATGGAAATGGTATGCTAAAGAATTATTAACAAACTTGGTAGTAGCAGCAAGATTAAGAATAGCAAAGAATTGGAAGGAGAAACGGGATTTCCAGTTGACGGAACTGGAATATAGCTGTTAATGCTAATTTAATGTGTGGAATTAAGGTGAAAAAAGGGTTGACAAGAATGATTTTATATGGGGTTTGTTTATTGAACATGTAGTAATAAAAGGGAAGTGTATTAAACCTTCAGATGACTAAGTGCAATTCTGGACAGAAAGGGGTATTTCTGAAGGAGCAGAAATTTAGAAGAAGGAAGTAGAAGGGAATGAATGAATAATTACTATGTAGCCATGGTCCCAGTGGAGGGGTGCACTAGTTGTTTTCTTTTTTCTTTTTCTTTCTTTTTCTGTATTTTGTGTTCTTTTATTATTTCTTATGATGCATTTTTATATTTGTATGTTGTATTTTAGCAGTATAAATAACTTTAAAGTAAAAGCTATGAATACCTTATATGAGGGCTCAGACAACACTTCTAGCCTATGGCAGACACTTCCCTTGATCTAAGACAAAAAATCTTCCCAAAAGACCAAGTGCAGAGAAATCAGCTGGCAAAGTCTTGGAGGGGGTACTTAACAGTCTATTCAAAATTACTCGTTTTTTAAACTCCTGCAGATATATAACTCTTTGCTTCCTAAACTTGTAGGAACTGTCCTTAGACTTTCACTTCTGTCTTTTCAAGTTTCTTAGTATAAGCTTTTGAGTCACTTTGTAAGATTTACTACATCCTGTTCCAATTTTTGTTTATAATGCTGGAATGTGATTAATCCATCTCAGATTTAACATAGAGTTGCAATTGCTAGCTCTTTAACAGAAAACTTACTTTTGGAAATCTATTTACAGAACAGGTTTTATTTTTTCCTGTTAGAATTATTATGCAAGTATAAGCACTTTATGTATAAGCCTTTTTTGTGTTGTTCATTTTTACAATAGCTCCAGAATCTTATGAACAACTTAAAGCTTTATTGTGGGAAAGAACAATGGAAGAGCAACTGCTTGTGATAGAGAGGATTCAGAAATCAAATCATCCAAGCCTTGCAGTGGGAAACAAAGCAAAGTTAGAAGTATGTTTTTGTAATCATATATATTGTTCAAACAGCAATCTGAATAATAGTTCTGTTGATTGTAAGGAATAAAGTAATTTTTATTTTAAAATTAATGTATTAGTGACCTTAAATTGTTTTCTGTAGAAACTGTTTGGATTCCTTCTGGACTATGTTGGGGAGCTGGCACGTAAGGATCCACCAGAACTAAAAACAATTGACAAGTTGGTCCTGTAAGTAAAGTGAGACAGTATCAATTTGAACAGATCTAAATGTATATTAGACAATTACATGGAGGATAAAGTTATGACTACTTCTCATGATGACTGAATATTATGTTGAGTAGGAGTTGCACTCATTTGAAATGGGAATCTGGTTTGGCCATTGGGGAAGCAGAATGCCCAGCAAGAAAGTCTTTTGGTCTGAACTGGCGTGGTGCTTTTTCTGTGTTGAGGTCTCCTGGAAACTTGGCCCTGCAGTCACCCAGGTTGGCAGTTCCTCTGCTATACTGGAGAATGAGTTTTCAATAAAGGAGGTCATTGCACTGAAGAAGAGAAGCATGAGTTTTTTAAGAAAAGACCTCTTCTTTCAGTGAAGAACTGACATGTCTTGGTGAGAACTCCACACACTTTGGGGGTTGTGGTGTTCTCAGTGGGCTGATCAGTTAGTAGAAATGCAGGGATTGGTCTGGGATAGGCTTATAAATCATATTGTGCTTCCTTATGTAGTATGAAAGTTGAAATGTAACACTTCATTTAAAGAAGCGTCTACATAATACTGGAGGGAAGTTAGGAGTCACGATGCTTCTTAACAACATGCTGAAATTGTCACATATGGGGAGTTAAAAATGTTTCATTAAAAAAAAAACCATTAGTTTGGAATTTCAGTATGAAAACAGGTGGGAACAAAGCTTAAATCCTTTCTTCCTGGAGGTAAGCCCTGTAAGTATAACATAATATCACATAGCTGTGCTTGAAAGAGCAATGCTACTTGTCTAAGCCTATAAGGAGCAGCTAAAGAGGTTTTTCTTAGTATTAAAGAGAGAAAATAGCTAAAATTACCACATCCTAAAAAGTAAATAAATACCATAGTGATTTGTACCACAGATACATATAGCACATATAGGTCAGTGCAAGGACTTTGCAAGGCAAGAAAGTGGAGCAGGGAGTAAGAATCTGGTCACAACAGGAGTATTGACATTGTGTCACAAAGGTCCCTGGGATACATGCTGGGAGCAGACAGGAAAATGAAGTAAGACATAAACCATAAGACATGTCTTATGTCTGTTGGCAGTAGCATGGCTTAGTGAGCAATTTGGCTTGATTCACACATCACACATGGTTGTGATGTGTGAATAGACTCAGTATGTGCAGACTAAGCAGTAATAACTTTTCAGAATCTTCCAGTGAGTCTCTGAGATGGAATATCATCTTGACTTATAAAGGCCCAATTTTTATGCTTCTGTCTTAATGAGCTAGTTCCAGTGTTTAAGTGTTGCTCTTAGAGGAATAAAATGTTGTGGTGAAACTTGATACTGACTTGAGTTTCTTGTTGACAGGATATTGTATGATCTTTGCCAGATGTTCCCTAAGGCCGCAAGCAATCATGTTAAACTTATCCTTCAAGATGCCACTCATGACATAGAAGAAATTTTAGAAGTAAAAAGTCATGCAAGATTTCCAGGACTGGACATGGTATATTTCATTTTACTTATATGAAGCCTTTCTGCCAGTGAAGTCAAAGTAGTTTACAATTTTAAAACTTAGTGTATCATTTCTTCTAATGGAGAAATTAGATGGTTGAGTACCTGTGAAAGGAAAAGTTACTTATAAAACATTAAATAAACTGCCTGACAAGAACCTGTAAATGCACAGAATGATGATAGCAGGTAGCTTTATAGATGGGGTGGGAGTGGGAAAAAACCAACCCAGAGATCAGATAGATTCACAGTGGTTTGTCATGTTGTGCAAACCCAGCCTGCTTTGCACAGGGTGGCTTATTTGTAAGAAGCCACTGTAACAACTCATGACTTGTTTTAGGGATGGTTGTACCTGGGGCAAGTTGTTGTGTTAACTAAACCCACATAGCTCTCTCTCAAAAAAACACATTTTGAGGAGAAGCCTAAATTTTGACAGCTGTCAAAATTGCGCCATAAATGGGGTGACTTCCACTTTTCTGCACATCAGGAAAGGTTAGATCATGTGAATAACACATCCAAAGAAAATCCTAAGAGCCTATTGTGATAGGGATGATCTATATGCAATCACCTTTTGCCCCCAATGTTTCCCTCAGTTTTTATTTAACAACTGTCAAATGAGCAGCAGAGCAGTGAATTAACCTGTTCCTGGCCTTGCTTTGGTAATGTCCATAGATAGTGCCTCCAGAGCAATGATGAGTCCAATGGCTTAGAATAGTCAGACTTTTGGACCATCAACAAATAATGTAGTTAAAGTGCTCTGAAAATTGGGTACAGTTGTATAAAAATTAGGATGAATCAGTGGCAACAGCTTTAAAAATGCTGCTGGGAGACTTTCAAGGGGCAATTACTTTGGGCTTTGCAAAAAGTGATCTCCAAAAATACAAAGAACAGAATGCTGTAGCAACCATAGCCACAGTGAGGGAAGGCAAATTGGCTCTTGATATGAAATCACCTGAAACACCCACAGGAAGAGTGAAGAGGAGCAGAGAGAACCAAGGGCGAACCTGATCATCTATCAGGCACTCTTGCAGATCGGTCCACAAGCAACCCACACCACATAGTGTACTTGCAGGATGTGTTGTCATTACTAAAGGAAACCATCATGTAAGTCTACCGGTCACGGCTCTCTGAAGCATTTGACAGATAAATATTTGTGCATGATTTGAAAGCAAAACCAGGAGTGAGGGTGGATGTAGGAACAGGGGAAGAAAAAGAATTGACCTGCTTAGTTCTCTGTTAACTTATATTAATACCCTAGATTTGGGTGGGAGGGCATGGCTGTATATTGTGACAGCTCCCAGCCTTCATGGATCTCCTTGCTACTTTCATATACATATGGGAAAGAGAGCAGTGAGCAAATTCACTAAAAGCAAGGAAATGTTCAAGCAGTAAAATAGAGGGAGAAATGGTACAAATCTCAGGGCAGAATAGGAAAAATTGTGCAAATCAGGTGACATAGCTGTGAAACTAAAAGAGATTTTGCAGATTTCAAATTAAAGCAATATAATGCAGGGGGGAATCACGCAAATTTCCTAGCAGTGAACATTTGTTCCTGAACACTTGTATAGGACCAAGGGAAAATGTGACTGTTTTCAGAACATTCTTCATTGCCTACTCTTCTCAATTTTTAGAAACAGGGTGAATAGGAGGGATGAGGGAAGATGGAGCAACACTAGTGAGATCATGAGAAGTAGCATGGGGTTTGCTGCTTTTGCATTCTGCCAACCCTTAATGAAGTCACACTTCTGGGTTCAACAAGAAACAGCCAGTGGTATGAGCAACCCAAAAACAAGCCAATGATTCTTAATGTGGTTTGCTTGCAGGTGATTTTTTTTCATGGAAATTCTGCTAGGTTTGCCTTAAACAACAAGTTACCATGGCTGATCAACCTTGGTGCATTGTCATATCATACAAAGTAGGCCCATATCTCTGTCAGTTTATTGTATCCTAAAGAGGAGGGCATGGTTGTTCAGTTCAAACGCTGATCACAAGTATTCGTGTTTTGAGATGAGAAGGATACATGGCAATATTTTGCTATGTATCCCAATTGTAAGGGATATAAATTAGTGGAATGGCCGGAATGCTGTTCTGGTTTGGAAGGTGTCATGGTGCAATTGGCCCCAACTGGATAGATTCAGAATATTACTGGAAATGATAATACTTCTGGTTGTAAACTAGATTCAGATAAGTGAAAGGTATATTAATCTCATACAGCAAATCTATTTATACTGAAACATCTCTTTTGGCTTTTTTTTAAAGACAGGATAAAATTCATTTGGTAGGTTTTATATTGACAGCAGATGACTCACCTGCAATGGTAGCCCCTTTTGTTTTCCATTATAATATCCTGTGGGTGGGCATTTCTACCTCTTTGAATAAAAGATCTCATTTATACATACAAAGAAATTGAATAAGAGGAGTGAATAACAAGTTTGCCCTGTGTATGGCTGTACAATGACTTCAAATAGTTTAGCGCTATTATAGCGTGACATGACATGTTGCCATGTCAACATGACACGACACGACACGCTGCAGCATGTCGCATGTCACATGACAACTGGTTCCTGTTCCACAAAGTTAGATAGAATACTTGAGCTGGACAGGGCCTATAAGACAATTGAGCCAACCTCCTGCTCAGTGCAGGACTCCAAGTTAAAACACCCTTGACAGGTGGCACAAGAGTGGAGTGGTATGGCACTGGATCCCACAGGAGTAGCTCCCACGATACAATAGTAACACTGAATTCTTCAGTTCCTTACTAAGTTGTTATTAATGCAACTAATAATGTGTATGTTGCTTTTATTATTGACATTGAATCCTTATCCTTTCAGCTCATATATTTGAAAATAATTGCAGTCCTTTTTCCAACTTCTGATTTCTGGCATCCAGTGATAACACCATCATTGTTATATATGAGCCAGCTACTTATAAAGGTAAGTTAGAATGACATACTTTTCTGCAGCAACCTAGTTAAAATGTATAAGACCCCATTTGAAATTATAGTTAGAAATATTTGGAAGTGGGTTATTACATTGTCTGTATACCAAGTTGAGGGCATAACATTTTTATAGAATTCCTTCCCCTTGGATGAGCTTAAACCACTTCCCAAAATAGTGCTTCGCCTTTCTCCTTGGTTTGTGTTTATTAGCCATAGGAGAAGTTTGGAAGATTGGTATGAGATTGTAATCTTGCACAGTGCTTGTGATGGAACCTACTGTAAGGGTTCTGTAGTTAGTTCTACTGGGCTTCAGTATGCATATGGAAGAATCTTAATTATTATATGTTTGTGGCTTAGAGAGAACAAAGCATGGAACCTTGGGAAGCGTGGCCAGAAAGACTGGTGAAAGGACTATCTGGTACTATCTGGCATAAGAACCTTGAAAAGCGACATATATTTTTCTCTAAATAGATTGAGGAGAGTTGGTAATGCTTAGCAGCCTGCTTGTTTTTATAAAGGAGAGCAAGAATGGTGAATTCAGACAGTGGAAAGTGCCTTGACAGTGGAAAGTGCCTTGATTCAGTGTTGGCCTAATCTTATTTTGTTTTTGCTCCTCCCTTTCATGTTGTGCATAGATGCTGTCATGCAATTTTTACATGAAGATCTTAATCTGTGTAGAATTGGATAAAAATATAAAGCAGTGGTAGTGTGCTTCATCTTACCGCATGTTCTCTAAGGTTGTAAAAAATATAATTTCTTTTTGTACATATGCAGGAATTGCTACACTGGCATTTGGTAGGGATTTGCCCCTCATTTGTGAATTTCAAGTAACATGTGAGAACAGCTTTCTCTTCTAACAGATGATGGCCTTTTCCTTTTAGCATTTATACCATTGTAAAAGTGTACATTAACATTTTCCAGAAGGAGCTGAGAGAAATTGACTGCATTGCCATGATATGTGAAGCCTGAACATGTCATGTCATGTAAAACTTGAACTGATTTCTTTGGGCAGCTTGTTTTTGAGCAACAAACTATCCATATCAAGCAATTAAGAAATGCTTTAAAAAAAAGTTTTGCAACCATATTTGCTGTAACTTGAGGGATTTTAAGTTTTCACTGGGGCGTATCCTGGAGGCAGGGGGTTGCTGCTAGGGTGCAGGCAGTAAAACCCTGAACATTTTTCAGAAGAGACTCCAAAGGGCCTCTTCCCCCATTAGCTTGTTCTTGAGTGTTGCCAGAAGGTGAACAGTTGAGAGAAACAAAGGTTCAAGTGATCTTTCCTCATGAAAAGGAGGTAGTTTGATTTCATCTCTCTTCACAGCAAGTTCCTCCACTTTTTTTGCCTCCAGGTAATCCACACACTGATGCATGTCTTGTATTATTTCCTGAACCTCTTAAGTGCTTTGGGAAAGGTGCAAAAGTGTCCCCTCCACCTTATTCTCATGAAAAGTTTTGACAGGCAGTTTGCTTCCTCATGAGCAAATAGAGGCTTAGGAAAGAGTACAACATGTGCTGATTTTAGTATAAAGTTAACTTTCTATAATTTGTTTTTGTTTTATTTTGTAGTGCTCAGTAACAACATTACAAGATATTGCTAAAGGATTGTTTGTTTGCTGTCTTTTGTTGGAATATGTATCCCTGTCTCAAAGATTCATCCCAGAACTTGTCAATTTTCTTCTGGGAATTCTTCACATGGCGATACCCAAGAAAGGAGTCCAAGGTAGGGATACTGGAGATAATACTCTCTTTTTTCTCCATTGCCTCTTAATTACTCTTTATTTAAAAGTTTCAAAGTTAAATTTGTGTAATGCTCCTCTGGTGTGCATACAAAGCTTTTTCCTCACTGTTTCCCTTCTTGAAGAACAAACAGCTTGGCCTCACTATGAAGTGCTCAAAAACTCCAGCTAACCCAAACACTTGCAGTTCTTTTGGTGTTCTAAAATTAGTACATTAAGTTTTCTGTTCCTTCATTTTATTCCATTGTAATCTAAACAATGTAAGTAATCATGTGCTATTTAATTAGGTTCTAAATTATCTGGAGAGAAACCAGAGTTGTGTGTTAAAGATATGTAGAAGTCTGAAGTATAATTTCCAAGAAAAACATTACATATAACATGTAAAATAGTTTGATTGTACTTTATTAAATTAGTTTTATCATCAGATATTTCAGTTCAAATATTTTTGGTTATTAAACTTTATAAAAGGATAGAGCTCCCAAATTTAAATGGAATACCTGCTTTAGTTTTGTTTGTTAAATATACATTAAATGAACCTGCTAAGTCAGACTTCAATTGATTTAGGTTATGAGAAGATGTTATAATTTAGAATGTTCTAGAAAGCCATGAGTGTGCTTAATTTAATTAATTTGTCTCTGATTATTTCAGATTCTAGGATTTTGAATGGTAGTTAAAACTAATTTGGACTTCTCTTCCAGGCTATACTTTGGTACATCCATTTGGGTCACTGGGAAAGCATTCTGAATTGCTTGTGATCCATGAAAAAGGAAGTACAGAGACTTGGCAAAAACAAAATCTTCCACTTCATATCATAACTAGATCAAATGAAGATGACAAAACAGAAGTTCATCATCTTCGGTATGCTGGGAAACTTAATGTATATTTAAAATACAGCTGTTATGTTCTGGGTCATTCAGTTATTTCATTTGATCATGTTTGAAAGTATTTTCATTTTATGATAAGTAAGACTGATGATTTTTGCCAGGGTACTATTGCTCCTATAGCTTTCTTCATCAGTTGTTGTTGTTAGTTGTGAAGTCATGTCCGACCCATTGCAACCCCATGGACAACATTCCTCCAGGCCTTCCTGTCCTCCACCAACCCCCAGAGTCCACTTAAGCTCACACCAACTGCTTCAGTGACTCTATCTAATCACCTCATCCTCTGCCGTCCCCTTCTTCTTTTGCCCTCAATTGTTCCCAGCATTAGGCTCTTCTCCAGTGAAACCTTCCTTCTCATTAGGTGGCCAGAGTATTTGAGTTTCATCTTCAGTATCTGGCCTTCTAAAGAGCAGTCAGAGTTGATCTCCTCTAGGACTGACTGGTTTGATCTCCTTGCAGTCCAAGGGACTCGCACAAGTCTCCTCCAGCACCACAATTCTTCGGCGCTCAGCCTTCCTTATGGTCCAGCTTTCACAGCCATTCATTGCAACTGGGGAAGCCATAGGCTTGACTATACGCACTTTTGTTGGCAGGGTGATGTCTCTGCTTTTTAATATGCTGTCTAGATTTGCCATAGCTTTTCTCCCAAGGAGCAAGCATCTTTTAATTTCTTGGCTGCAGTCTCCACCTGCGGTAATCTTGGAGCCCAGGAAAATAAAATCTGTCACTACCTCCATGTCTTCCCCATCTATTTGCCAGGAATTTGTGTATTTAGATCTTCAAAAAACATTTTCTCAATTTTTATAGGGATTGTTTGAAAGAAGAACAAAAGCTTAGGTAATATATTCATTTTAACTATAGCTATTCTTCCCAACAGTGATAGTTGTAGGTTAGCCCATTTTTCTAAGTCACTCTTAATCTCCTTAAGCAATTTAACATGATTGTCTTCTTTCAGTGTAGCACATTTAGCTGTTAAAGAAATTTCCAGGTATTTGACCTTTTTAACTATTTGAAGATCTACTTGTTTCATCAAAGTTGTTTTTTGCTCCAATGAGAGATTTTTGACTAATAGCTTAGTCATTTCTCTATTTATTTTCATCCCAGTAACTTCTCCCATAATCTTCTATTTTTTTAGTAGTTTAGACACTGTTACCAAAGAGTCTTCTAGAATAAAAACTAGATCGTCTGCAAATGTTTGAATTTTATAGCTTTCATCTTTAATTCTAGCTCCTTTAATATCCATATCTTTCCTAACACTACTGTTGAGAACCTCTAAAACCAGTATGAATAGCAGTGGTGATAAGGGGCATCCTTGTCTTGTGCCTTTTTGAATATTTATAGTCTCTGTAAATCCTCCAATAACTATTATCCTGACAGTCTGTTTTTGATAAATTCTTGTTATTGCATTTATAAATTTTTCACCAAATTCCATTTGTTTTCATTGCTGTTTCATGAACTGCCAGTTGACATTGTCGAATGCCTTCTGTGCATCTAAGAACAATAACGCCATTGGTTTTTCAGAATGTGCTTCATAATACTCTAAAATATCCAGGATAATCCTCACATTGTCTCTAATTTGCCTCTTAGGCAAGAAGCCATTTTGGTCTGCAGGTATAAAGTCTATTAAGAATTTCTTCAACCTTTCTGCCATTACAGAGGCAAAAATTTTGTAATCCTCATTTAAGACTGATATTAGTCTGTAGTTTTGGATCTGTGTCAAGTACGTGTCTTCTTTCAGTATTAAAGTAATATTTGCCTCAATCCAAGTACTCGGTATTTTGGCTTCTGATAATACAGCATTACATTATGTCCTTCAGTGGTGTGCTTATGATTTCTTCAAAACATTTATAGTACTCTGCTGGTAGTCCATCCGAGCCAGGAGTTTTATCATTTTTCTACCTCTTAATTGCTTCACTTATTTCTGTCATTCTTATTTCCTCATTTTCATATTTTTTTAAGATTCTCCGACAACTTTGGTAAATTTTCCTTTTGTGCATATTCATGAATTTTCTCAGTTGATACTTCTTTGGCTTGATATAACTTTGTAAAGAAATCTTCGACTATTTTCTTTATTGATGCACTTTGTACTTGTAGTTGTCCTTCTCCGTCTTTCAACTTAGTCTCTTTTCTCTTTCTTTCTTTAGTTTACAAGCTAACCATCTCCTGGATTTATTAGCATTTTCAAAGAAATTCTGCTTAGCGATTTTAATTTGTTTAGGTAATTCATTTGTTTCTAAAAGATTCAATATATGTTTTAAAGTATTCATCTGTATCTTAAGATCTTTTTTTGACGGATCTTTTTGTAGTTCCTGTTCGAGCTTCATCAGCTCATCTATAAGTTTAAGTCGTTCTTGTTTTTTCCTTTTGTTTGCTTTTGCTGTATAGGCTATAATCAGTTCTCTGACATAGGCTTTAGCCATATCCCAAACATTTTGTGGAGAGGTTTCTTCTACTTTATTTTCTTGAAAGAAGAATTTTAGTTCCTTTATAATTTCTTCTTTGAAGTTTGTATCTTTTAATACGTATTAAGTGTCCATCGGGGGATTTTTGGTATTCCTTTCAAGGTCATGGTTATGGGATTATGATCAGCCCACATGTCTGTGTTTATTTCAACTTCTAGCAAATCTGGAATTAGATCTGTGGTCATCCAGATCATATCAATTCTGGACCATGACCTATGTCTATTCGAGTAGAAAGTATATTTGGCTATAGTTGTGTTTTTATGTCTCCAAACATCTATAAGTCTAAATTCGTCTAGTAAATTAAAGAAAGATTTTGGAAGTATTCTCCTTCCTCCTTTATTAGCCTTTCATCAGGATTTTAAATTCAGTCTGTAACCCAAACCAATCCACCTGCATATTAATATCATTTGATAATAAGTAATGCATCCTCTTTCTTTTGGATTTTACAATCGAATCCTTTTTTCCCATTCCAGATAAAGGTATTCAGTTGTCTTTGCCACTCTCATAGGATTTTAATTTGAATGAAAATTGATATTGTCTGAAATAGCCAATTGATTGATTGATTGAAATAAAAAGTTCGACTTTGGTAGGACATTCATTTTTACAAGTGGGAATTCTTCCCAGCCATGACATTTTAGATTTATACCATCTCTGTAGAACTTTTTGGATCTTTGTCCACATTATTTTATAATGGTCTTGGTATTGCGTATTATTATGTTCAGTCACATTTATTCCCAGATATGTGACTCAGAAGTTATTTTACATCATGAGATTTTTTAAAAAATATTCTCTTATTCCTATTTTGTTGAAATTTTAAAAATTGTCTTATTAATTTTATAACCTGAAAAAGTTCCAAATGTTTCAGTTTGATCTATTATATATTGCATGGATAGATGTGGATTTAGAATCATCAAAACTATATAGTCGTCATTAACTTTTAATTTTGTATTTTTCTACTTTCAAGCTTTTAATTTTTGGATATTGCCTTATTTTTGTGGCTAAGACATCTAATATAGGAATAAATAGAAGTAGCGATAATAGACATCCCTGACGTGTCCCTTTATCTGTTTGAAAACCATTAGTCAGAGTTCTATTTATTAAAATCTTTGCATGTTATTTTGTGTAAATTGCCTAAATTTAATTCATGAATCATGGACCATTGTTTAAATAACAAAGAGTATTTCACAAAAAGGACCCAGAAACATTATCAAATAGTTTCTCAGCATTTAAAAGCTTAAATGCAGCTTGTTACTGCTGCTTCACAAATTCAGTTGCATTCATCACAAAACAAACATTGTCTTTCATATCTCACTTTGGTACAAAGCCAGTCTGATCTTTATAAAGTCTACTTTGCAATGCATTCTCTTAATCCCACATTTAATAGTGAGATAGGTCTGTAAGATTGTGACAAAGTAGGGTCATTGCCTTCTTTGTTTATCAGTGCATGAGCTTCTTTCCTTGATGAAGGTAATGATTACTCTTTATTAATTTCATTCATTATTTTCTCAAGTGGTGTCATTGATTTTTCTTCTAAACATTTGTAATACATTGTTGTAGAACTGTCTGAGCTGTGTGTTTTATCTTTCTTCAATTTTCTTATAGCTTGTGCTATTACTGTTTCTTGGACAGTAATAGCACATTTAATACATTTTTTAAAAAAAAGAGGGTGAACTGTTCATGTATCTCTTTTTCCATGCAATTATTACCTCTTTTCAGCACAGTTATCATTCTCCTTTCAGTTTTTTCTTAAGACAGTATGTTAAATAGCTTTCTGTTTTATTTGAGTATTTAAAATTGTTTGTTCTTCCTCATGGTCTCTGTGCATCACACATATGGGTGCTGTGCCTGCTCAGTGCCTCATTGAGGAAGATTTCTCTAGCTTAGACTAGAACATTCCACCCGAGTCCTGCCCCCCATTCCCCCTTATATAAATAGGATGGCTCCCACCATTTTCTCAGTTTGCTTTCTACCACCAGTTGCAAGTGCATCAGGGTCTCTAGCATTCTTTGTAAACTTTTTTCTCTCAACATTCGATTTCCTCAAAATCTCACTACTATACTATACACTAATCTACCTACTCTCCAGTTTCCAAATCTATAACTTCAATCTCTATTCTTCTACCCTTCCCCATGTCTTCTTATTCTCTCATAATTTCTTTAAAAAATGTTCGTATTTTAGTCCCAATGCCTCTCAGCATGCTGACCTTCCAAAAATGTGCATAGTGTGTTAAAATGCCATCCACTGCTGGCCACTCTTTGCCTTGGAGAGGAGCACTGGGTAGATAAATGTCAGCACTGCCAGGCCTTTACAAAACAGGCCCACAAGAACAGGGCTAGTCAGCTCTGCATGTAACTGTGGGAGCATACCCTTGGCATCATGCATGAGGTGACAGGTGACAAGGACAAAGGCACCTGCCACAAAAGAGGCTCCAAAAAAGTGCCACACTACCAGCTCCTCAGCTACCAAGCTGTCTGCCTCAGTCTTTGAACCGACTTCCATTCCTAATGTACCCAGGAAACAGAAGGAAAAGAGAAAGTATCCTTGGATTCAAGACTACTTTGGTACCAAAAAACATGGTACCAAACATGCGAAATGGCCAGAACAAAAATCACCAACCAGCCCTGACCACCGTCACCCTCCATCCCAACCACCGACTCCAGTTGTGCCTCTGACAGAGCCAATCTCACCAGTCAGAGGGTCTCCACTCCAATGATCTCTGACACCGGTTAGTTTGGAACATAGTGCCTGATTTGATTCTATGAAATAATTTGGTATGAAGACAAATCTAGAAGAGGAAGAAGATAGAGACTAAATGACAGTCTTTTCTACAAGATGATAGTCTGAAGAAGTGTGAAAAACAAGAAGAATTGGAAGAATTTTTTAGACTTAACAATACAAATGCAACAATATGAGAAGCCAGCAAAACAATATGAGAAGCCAGCAAATATGATGGCTTCAAGGTAACAATATAAGAAGCCAGCAATACTTATATGAGAGGAAACTTAATAGCCATAGTCTCCAAGAAGAAAAAGGAAAAGTTAGAACAATCAAAAAATACTTGGAAGAAATAATATATTGGAAGAACACCATAAAATCATTAAATAAATCAACATTAACTGGGCTTAAAACAATTAAAAAATCAATTAGATATGATTGAAACAGAAGAGATATAGAAGAATTTATATTCTTAAAATTGTTTACAGCATACCTGTAACTGTTGTTCTTTGACTGGTCATCTGTGCATTCATATATATTTGTGCTGCGCCTGTGCAGTGCCTTGTCTGGAAAGATTTCTCTAGCTTGGCCTAGAAATTTCCATGGGAGCCCCTTACATAAGTAGGCGGACTCCCACTATTTCTTCAGTCCGACTTGAGACTGATGCTTGCTCTAATGGAATATCCCTAAATCACCTGTTGCTATGTTAATTAGAGGTAGAGGAAGGTGTATTCATTCATAAATGTGTGTGTGTGTGTGTGTGTTTACCGACACCAGTGTGGGGCTGGTAAATGGGTTGTGTGAATGCACAGTCTATGGTGTTGCACAAAAGTGGGCAGTGTCACCCAAATTGCTGCTCTACAAGGAGCATCTAGAGGAAGTCCCTCATGGAGGGCCATTGACGTCGAGACCACTCTGGTGGAGTGAGCATTTGGTCAGTCTGGCAAGTTCAAGGATGACAACTGGTATGCTAACTTGATAGTTTCGACGATTCAGTGTTCAAAGTGCTGGGGTCCGACCAGAACTCCTTTGAAGTTGACAAAGAGTCAGTTTGTCTTATGAATGGTTTCAGTTCAGGACTGATAGAATGCTAATGCATGCTGAATGCTGAGAGTATGGAGGGCTCTTTCAGTGTCTGTAGAAGGCGATGGGAGAACAATCTCTTGACTGATGTAGAGGGAAGACAAAACTTCAGGCAGGAACAAGGAGTCGGTATAGAGGACAACATTTTCTCTATGAAAAATCAGATATGGTAGATCTACTTGCAGTGCACAAAGTTCACTTCCCTGATGGGCTGAGGTGAAGACCACCAGGAAGGAGGCCTTCCAGGACATGAGGCACAAATCAACAGTTACAAGTGTCTTGAAGAATGGCTTTGTCAGTGCATGTAGCACAACGGAAAGACTTCAGGCAGGAACGATGGGTCAGATGGGAGGATGCAAAATTTCAATCTTTTCATAAAACGCTATGAGAAGAGGGTAGGGAAAAATGGAGTATCCCTCAGTGGCACCACAGAAAGCAGAGATTGCAGATAAATATACTTTTATGGAAGTCTGTTTCAGTCCTGATTGATGGAGAGAGTGCAGGTTTGTGGCAAAAGAGTGGTCCCTTGCATATTTGCTGAAATTTGCCCACTTAGTAGCATTAGAGTGTAAGGTTGTGTGTTATATAGCCTCTGTCAGAATGTCTTGGATTCTCGGATCCAAATCTGCCACTTTCATCATAAGGTAGTCGTGCTGAGTTCCTACATGTGTAGAGACTGAGGCTTGAGTTGGACAGATTGGTTCTTTTGGAATGGAGGTGGAGGCATGGCTTCAGTTCAGACCCCTTGTGTCTGGTAGTTGTCGGAATGGGCACCCCAACCAGTGAGGGACACACTGGTTGTCAGTGTCACGGTCAGTTCCGTTGGTCGGAGCGATAGTCCTCCAGAGAGGTTGGGCTCGTGTGTCCACCAAGCAAGGCTCGCATGTACTCGGGGCAGTAGAGTTACTGTGTTCCTCAGTGAATCATACGCTGGCTGAAATGCTTTGTTGAACCATAGTTGCAGTGGGCACATCCACAGTCTGGCGAACTGGACCATTGAGGCGGTTGATGCCATGTGCCCTAGGAGCTGTTGAATTCTCTGAGCAGATTCTCTGAGGTTGGTTTGGAGATTGGAAGCTGCAGCTATGAGTTTGTCTATATGTTCTTGGGGCAGATACACTCAAACCAACACTGAATTGAGAACCACTCTGAAGTACAGGATTTTATTAATTTATTTTTTTTATTTGAAGCTTTTATATACTCTATGCAGGATACTCTGTGTAGGGGCAAGAATACATTTTTCAAAGTTAATGCAGAGTCCCAACTCATTAAGGATACTGCAAGTGGCTTCAATGGCTTGTAGCACGTTCCTTTGATGTCTGCTGCACCAATCGTCCAGATATGGGTAAATTTGAATTCCTTGTAAGCATAAATATGCACAGATTGGAGCCATACATTTGGTGAATGCCTTTGGTACCATGGAGTGACCAAACAGTAGGACATTAAACTCATAGACTTTGGTGCCAATTTGAAAGTGGAGGGAGTGGGAGAAGTCGGAATGGATGCTCATATGGAAATGAGCATGTTTTAAATCACTGGAGGTGAACCAGTCCACTTTTTTCAGTAGCGGCATTATGGTTTGAAGGGAAACTATTTGAAACTTTTTGAGTGTAATGAATCAGTTTAGTCCACATAGCTCTAAAATTGGCTGCTGACTACCATCTTTTTTAGGAATGGTAAAATCCCATGAATAGAGATTCCATTGGTCTATTAGTCTATTGGTCTATTAGTTTGCATTCTTTGCTAGTAAACCAGCAACTTCCTCCGATTAAGATTGGAGAGGGAGGAGTGATATGGACCAATCTGAGAGGCATCAGGGTCTCAAATTCTATTTTATAGCTGTAACATATGATGGAAAAGCATCCACTGGTCAGATGTGACAGATTCCCAAGAAGGTGCGTGATGTTTTAGGTAGTCGCCAAATGGGATATCTGTGGGGCTGGTTCGCATTGCAGTGCTGCATCTTGTCAGTCTCTGGACGCCTTTTAGGTTATTGGGTTCATTCACCATCTCAGCGACTCTGTCAGCTCTGTGGTTGCCCATATGGAGGGCAAGTGAAGTAAAAGCCGTATTGTCTGTCAGGCAGGGTTTGGCAATATGGGGGTCGAGCCCTTTGCTGGTATGATTTGATATCCATTCAGCTGTCGCCCTGGCTTTTTGTATGCTGTTGAGTTGCTTGGGGGTGTGTGCATGGAAGAGGCCCTCTCTGTCAAACAGCACTGACTTGATCTCTGTGGTAGGTTGGCTGCCTGTAGCCATGCATGATGTTGAATGGCTACTGCACCAACTAGGGCTCTGGAATCACAGTGGATGTGGTGGTGCGCTGTGGCAATTTGCTGCTTTGATAGCTGGATGCCCTCAGCTAGGAAAACTCTGGCCAACTCCTGTTGCTGGTCTGGTAGGAACATGGCCAGAGCCTCCATTTTCTGCCTTCTGGAACCTGATTCTAGAAACTCTGCCTGTTGCGTTGATCCTGCTTCCACTTTTGGACCATGCCCAGTTTTATCTGCTCTGCCTTCCGCTCCAATCCCAGGTATTTATTTATTTATTTATTTATTATTTTATTTAAAGTATTTATGTCATCCTGTCGCAAAAGCCTCAGGATGGCTCACATAGATAAAATACAATAAAATATAACATAGATAAAATTATCAACCCACACTGGCTGCAATAAAAACATACAAGTCATGATCTTAAAACTTATTAAAATATTGCTGAAATAAAAAGGTCTTAACCTGGTGCCGAAAAACATACAACAACGGTGCCAGGCAGACCTCTCTGGAGAGCGCATTCCATAGGCGGGGCGCCACCGCAGAGAAAGCCCTCCTCCGGGTACTTTGCCTCCTAATATCTTTCCCGGAGGAGGGCCTCTGCTGCTGATCTCAGGGGGTAGGAGGGCAAATATGGAAGAAGGCGTTCCTTTAGGTATCCAGGTCCCAAGCTGCTTAGGGCTTTATAGGTAATGACCAGCACCTTGAATTGAGCCCGGACTTCGATGGGAAGCCAGTGAAGCTGGTAGAGGACTGGAGTTATATGAGAGTAACGCCCAGTCCCCGTCAGCAACCTGGCAGCTCTATTTTGCACCATCTGAAGTATCCGGACTGTCTTCAAGGGCAGCCCCACATACAGCGCATTGCAGAAATCCAGCCGGGAAGTAACCAATGCATGTGTCACTGTCGCTAGGCAATCTTCCTCCAGGTAGGGATGCAGCTGATGGATTAGCCGAAGCTGAAGGAAAGCACTCCTCACCACTGCAGTCACTTGAGCTTCCAAGGACAGCTCCAGGTCAAGGAGCACTCCCAAGCTGTGGACCCTGTCCTTTAGAGGGAGTGCAACCCCGTCCAGGGCAAGGCCCAAGTCACCTTCCCAAGGACTTCCATCTTATCTGGATTGAGTTTCAGTTTATTGGCCCTCATCCAGCCCATTACCTCGACCAGGCATCGGTTCAGTACAGCCATTGCCTCACCTGGATCTGTTGAAAAAGAGAGGTAGAGCTGGGTGTTATCAGCATACTGATGTCTCCGCAGCCCAAACCTCCTGATGACCTCTCCCAGCGGTTTCATGTAGATATTAAATAGCAAGGGGGACAAAATGGAACCCTGCAATACTCCATGGCATAACTGCCATGGCGCAGAGTCAAAGTCCCCCAGCACCATCTTCTGGAATCGGCCGTCGAGATAGGAACGGAACCACTGCCAAGCAGTTCCCCCTACTCCCAATCCCGCCAGCCTATCCAGAAGGATACCATGGTTGATGGTATCGAAAGCCACTGAGAGGTCCAGGAGAACCAACAGGGACGTACTCCCCCTGTCTCTCTCCCTGCACAGGTCATCATACAGAGCGACCAAGGCAGATTCAGTACCATACCCGGGTCTGAAACTGGACTGAAATGGGACCAGATAAACAGTTTCATCCAAGAGTGCTTGGAGTTGTCCCACCACCACCTGTTCCAACACCTTGCCCAAAAACGGGATGTTGGCCACTGGTCTATAATTGGTGGCCATCTCTGGATCCAGGGATGCCTTCTTCAGGACAGGCCTGATTACCGCCTCCTTTAAAGGAGCGGGCACCCGGCCGTCTCTCAGAGAGGCGTTGATAACCTCCTGGATCCAGGCACCAATCCCGTGCTTGGCTTTGGTCAACAGCCAAGATGGGCAAGGGTCAAGTAAGCAGGTGGTGGAACGTACTTGTCCAAGCACCTTGTCCACATCATCAGGCCGCAATAACTGAAATTCATCCATTAATATCTGACCAGACGGAATCATTTGCACCTCCCCTAAAGGATCTGAATCACTTGTGGAGTCCAGCTCATGACGAATCTGATCGATTTTCTCCTTAAAGTGCTGGGCAAAGTTGTCACAGTGGGCCATCAAAGGTGGTACGGGGTCTTTCTTATGGCCAGGGTGTATCAGCCCATATACCACTCGAAAGAGCTCTGCTGGATGGCACTGTGAGGAGGCAATGGAAGTGGAGAAGAATTTCTTCTTCGCCACCCTCACCGCCACAGCATAGGCTCGAAAGTGAGCTCGTAGGCGTGTTCGGTCAGATTCATCCCATGATTTCCTTCACCTACGCTGTAGACGTCTCCCAACCCGCTTCATTGCCCGTAATTCAGATGTGTACCATGGGGATGGACAGGATCTGCCTGGCAGGAGAGGACACATGGGAGCGATCGTGTCAATTGCTCTGGCCATTTCCCCATTCCACAGTTCAACCAGAGCATCAACAGGAGTGCCAACTTTATCAACTGGAGAAGTATCTACTTCTCCTTGACTTATCTCTCTGGCTTTTGACTCCTGACTGGCATTGACTGGTCTACTCTATTTGGATTGGCCTGCCTTGCACTTCTGTTACCCACCTTGATCCCTGGACTGTCTGACTACAATTTGGAAGGGGCCTGTATATTGTGCCGGTTGTCTGGGTCCTGCTGCCCTCACCTGATACTCAGCTGCCCACACCCTGGATGCTGACAGTCTGTCGGGAAAAAGGTATAATCTGTAACTTATGGGTTTTTAATTTTCCATGCATCTTCCAATTATAACATCTCCATATGGTTAAAAACACTTCTAGGAAGTTTGCCTCTTTTAACTTGTCCTTGTTTTTGTCCTTGTCCTTATTTGAGTCTGTTACTCCACTTGTGTCTCCAAAGCTCAGTATCTCTCCTTGGAAAAACAATAGAGATTGAAACAAAATCATATTTTTTGTTTTTTATTATTCAGGGCATATATTGTTGCCAATGTACATAATTACCATACAAAAGTCTTAAGGATAATAAATCTTCTAACTTTTTAAAAATCTTCTGTAACATTTAGTTCTCAGTTGTTAATATAGATGGCAACTCCTTTCGTTTTAGCATCTGCTAAAGCATCATAAATTTTGCACAATTTCTTATTATTTACTATATGAGCATGTTTTTTTTCTTTACCTGAGTTTCTTGGATATATATTAAGTAAGCATTTTGACTTTTTTCAGAAAGTTAAATGTTCTAGTTTATTTAGAAGGGGAATTTAAAACACTAATATTTATTGACAAGATCCTAATTTCATTTGTTTTATTCTGAGACTGTCACCTGCTATGATATCTCTTCCTCTTTATCTGTTTTCTATTTTTCCCCAGAGTCTTTGGATTAAGTTTCTGTTGTCAATTCTTCTACCAATTGCTTAGCTTGCTCTATTATTATAATTCTTATTTTCCCCTTTGACAATGTAGCTTCTATTGTAAATGGGAGTCTACAATAGTATCTTATTCCACTCTTCTTCCTTTCCTTTCCTTTGGTCACGCTGCTGCCATATTATATTTTGTCCTGTTTCATACAAATTTTTCATTGGCTATTCAAAATTATTAAATCTATAGGCAATCTCTTATTTCAGCATCAAGTCATTACTATTCTTACATTTAAAGAGGGAATGGGGGAGATCAAGAATTCTGTCAAGAAAGGAGAGAATGAAGATGAAGAAATAATGTATTAATATGTTAATTTATTAGTGATGTCAAATTTGTTAATTATATATAATTAACAAATTTAGCTATTTAAACAAATTTAATAGTTAGCTATTGTAATTTCATTATTAGATTTTTTCAATTTATTAAGAAAAATAATCTTATAAAAGTTATTTTTCCCAAAGATACTACACAGTTCTTGCAGGTCTAAACTACAAGCTAGGCAAAACACAAAAAGGTGGGGGAGGATTCTTCCACTCTTCTTTTTACTCCTTTCCAGAATTCTTGCAGTCTTCCCCTAAGTCAGTAGATGGCACCAATATTATATTTCAGGAAACCATCTGATGTCATTAAAATCCTCCCCCCACTTAATTCATAGGAAAAAATGCTCCTGGTTCTCCCTTTGCTCTATACTAACAAAAGTTCCTTCCAGTATTAGAAATATGAATCTTCTCAATGCCATCCACGAACTAACTTTGGAAGAGCACATATCCATAGTTTCTTTCTAAGATTTTTCACAATTGTGTTCTGAAAGAGGGAGGAAAATGGCATCCTTAAACAGCAAAAAGCAGCCCCCTCTTATTACATATCAACAGTTTCTGGTTGTCATCATCACTTCCTTTGAGTATTCATAATTCTGACTCCCAAGCACATCTGATTAAAGACTGTAAGTTGTTTTAAGTTCAAATATAGTCAGCTGAATAATAGTAAACTTCCCATCAAGATAGTCTTTGTATGAAGTAAATGAAAACTTGCTTCTTACTTCCCAAGGTCACATTTTTCAGAAGATATATAATTATTAGTTCCTTGTTTTAAAAAGATAAGAGAAAGTAAAAGTGAGGAGGAAGTTTTAAGATTCAACGTGTCTACCTTACCTTGTTGTCTTGATGTAATCCAAGCCACCAGACTCATTAATTGAGTTTGAGAGTTCACCTATCAATGCAGTTCCCAAATCAGAGAGATGGAAGAGATAACAGTCCCTTCACACTGATGATTTCGTTCTGAAACATCCTCAGCAAGATAAGACATAGAGCACCCAACAAGCACTCCTCGAGTGCTTTTTAGCAAGCCATCATCTTCCCTGGAAGTCCACCTTCCACTTGATCTCTCATGAAAACCATATTTAATCACTGATAATAGACAGCAATAGAACACCTGCAAATTGAGTAAACAAAATACTGATATCTAGTCTCCTGCAAAAAGTTATTAAAATTGTTCAAATATTGTTCATAGCTATCCTCCACAATTTATTCTGCTACTCAGCAGTATTCCAGGAGATACCTTTATGCAGCCTGGGTCTTGAAGTAGTAACACTGGTCTACAATGAGAAAGCCCTAGAAATGAAAGTACCTGAATTTTACCAGAATTGGGTCACTAATAAAGGAAAATTAAGTCCTGGGTATTAATTGGCTCCAGTTTCCAAGATACAGGTTCAGGTCAAAATTGCATCAAAATAATTCAAAATTATGAAGGGGATGTGCGATTATGCTCCATAACTTTTCTGCAAAATGTGATATAGCAATGAGAATGGTGCCACACCAATCACTATAAATTAATATTTTTATTTGATACCAATAACATAACTTTCCATTCTTTTAATGGTTTTTCATGTAACATATTTTATGTTTTTTCCATGGAAACTTAGAAGCTCTGGAGCACAGTAGCTCTGTCTTACTCTTAAAGGTAGAAGTTTCCCCTTGACATTAAGTCCAGTCATGCCTGACTCTAGGGGGCGGTGCTCATCTCCACTTCCTAGTCGAGGGAGCCAGCGTTAGTCCGCAGACAGTCTCCGTGGTCATGTGGCCAGCATGACTAAACACTGAAGTGCACGGAACGCTGTTACCTGCCCACCAAAGTGGTACCTTTTTATCTACTTGCATTTGCATGCTTTCGAACTGCAAGGTTGGCAGGAGCTGGGATGGAGCAATGGGAACTCACCCCGTTGTGCAGATTCAAACCGGCAAACTTTCGATCTACCAGTCCAGCAGCACAGCGGTTTAAACCACTGCGCCACCTGCAGTCTTATTCTTAGACAATTCCCTGACCAGGTCGATAATTTCACTCTGTGAAATTAGATGTGGTTCAAGAGGAGCGTACAATGGACTAAAGTTTGGGTCCACTGACATTGAGGGCCCCAGATCAGCTGCATCCTGCTCATCGTCTTTATCATCATCTGAGTCTAGAGAGTAGGATTATGGTGGATCTGGAATTGGCAAATCCGCACCATGGAGTACAGGACGCAGTGCGGATGGAATGTTTGGCTATTCCACGGTACACTTCTTTCTTGAGATCCCTTTTGCAAATGGGGAACCATGCAAAAATAGCAGTCACTATTATGATTGGTGGGTTCCCTCCAGGCGATTGGGACTGCAAAGGGCATGGACTTTTTCTTCTTGTTTAGCCAATGATGCAGATAAGTTGCACATGTAATGCAACAATAATGAGGGGCCCAAATCTTGCCCTGATCCCCTATTTTACATCCAAAGTATAGGTGGTATGACTTTTTTACCACTGCCATCATACTACACTTTTGAGATGCAAATTTAACCTCACCTCAAATGTAGCAGAAGTATCTGCATTGTTTACACAGTTTTGAGGCATCTTGGCTTCTGAGGGAAAAAAATCACACAACTGTTCCTTGGAAATGTTAGGCAATGACTTTTTCACAAGCCACCAGATGTAAGCGTATGGTGCGTTGATCAGACCAAGACAAATGTTCCTTGCAATAAAAGAACAATAAATTACAGTTAGGTAATACTCTTTAGTCCCAAAGTGAAGATAAATTTATGCACTTCCATGTGGTACCATTTTCATTGTTCTACTGTACTTTGCTGAGAAGTTACAAGGCAGCATGATCATCAGACACCTCCCTCCCTTCTAGGCAAATATGCTCTCCTGTGTATAAATCTTTATTGTGAAATATCTTGAAAACTTTAGCCAACCAGTACCTTTATCATCTGCTTTCAAATTCATCTAATCAAACTATGAAAGAATCACCACATTTTATCTTTGTTGTTGTTGTTAGTCACGAAGTCGTGTCCGACCCATTGCAACCCCATGGACAACATTCCTCCAGGCCTTCCTGTCCTCCACCTTCCCCCGGAGTCCACTCAAACTCACACCATCTGTGCTTCAGTGACTCCATCTAGCCACCTCATTCTCTGCTGTCCCCTTCTTCTTTTGCCATCTATTGTTCCCAGCATTAGGCTCTTCTCCAGGGAGTCCTTCCTTCTCATTAGGTGGCCAAAGTATGTGAGTTTCATCTTCAGGCTCTGGCCTTCTAAAGAGCAGTCAGGGTTGATCTCCTCTAGGACTGACCAGTTTGATCGCCTTGCTGTCCAAGGGACTCGCAGGAGTCTTCACCAGCACCACAATTCAAAGGCCTCAGTTCTTCGGCGCTCATCCTTCCTTATGGTCCAACTTTCACAGCCATACATTGCAACTGGGAAAACCATAGCCTTGACCATACACACTTTTGTTGGCAGGGTGATGTCTCTGCTTTTTAGTATGCTGTCTAGATTTGCCATAGCTTTCCTCCCCAGGAGCAAGCGTCTTTTAATTTCTTGGCTGCAGTTCCTGTCTGTGGTGAACCCAGGAAAATAAAATCTGTCACTACTTCCATTTCTTCTCCATCTTTTTGCCAGGAAATGAGAGGACCAGATGCCATGATCTTAGTTTTCTTAATGTTGAGTTTCAAGCCAACTTTTGCGCTCTCCTCCTTCACCCGCGTCAAGAGGCTCTTTAGTTCCTCTTCACTTTCTGCCATGAGAGTGGTATCATCTGCATATTTGAGGTTGTTGATATTTCTCCCAGCAATCTTAATTCCAACTGGTCATTTTATCTTGGTGGTCGATAATTTTCCAAAATGAAGAATCAGTTGCTCATTCGTCTCTGCAATCTGGTGAGATCACAAATTCCACTGAATTAGGCTTTTCGTACTCTACTGTTCCTACAGAAAATTAGTGGGCTCTTGTTCAGCTGATCAGACCAGACTGGCCTTATAATTTAAGAGACTGTCAAGGAAGATAAGCTTAGAATTCTAAGTGGGGGAAACAGAGGACTCAGTTCCTCTACTGGTAACAGATCATCCATAGCACCCTTCAGATTGTATCATGTTCATTTCTTGGCATTGTTCCAACATTTCTTCCATTCAGATCCTTCCTTGATTGTCCAACAGAGGTTGATTCATTTATATAATTATCCTTTCTAACATCTTGTTAAATCTAAGGTCTTACTGGCAACAGGATCTATGTCATATAGCTTGTTGTTGTCACATGCCATTGAGTCATCACCAACTTACAACTACAGTGACACTATGAATGAAAGTCCTCCAAAATGGCCTATCCATGACAATTCTGTTTAGCTGTTCTAAATTCAAGGATGTGGATTCCTTGATGGAATTAATCCATCTCTTGTTTGGTCTTCCTTTTTCTTTTGCCTTCAACTCTCCTTACCATGATTGTCTTTTCTAGTGAATTGCATCTTCTCATGATGTTCCAAATTATGACATTGACAGTTTTGTCATTTTTTCTAGGGAGTGTTCTAGCTTGATTTGATCTAAGACCCATTTGTTTATCTTTCTGTCAATCCAAGGTATTCACAAAACTCTCCTTCAGCACCATTCTTCAAATACATCAATTTTCTTCCTGTCAGCTTTCTTCTCTGTCCGGCTTTCACTTTTTCATGTAGTGATTGGGAATATAATGTGTGAAATATCTTAGACTTTGTCTTCAGTGAAACATCCTTACATTTGATTCTCTTTTCTAGTTCCTTCCTTGCTGCCCTTCCAAGGCTCACTCTTCTTTGAATTCTTTAGTTAATGATATCTGATTTGTGCTTGATGTAAAAGGGAAAACTAACTGCACAGACATCTCTGGAAAACCCAGATAACATTGATTTGTTGGGTTCCTGTGTTGATCTCTCCTCCTCTTCCAAGAGTGTCAGTTTATCCCTTAAAGGTACCAGGTCAACATGAGTTGATATTCCACTCAATGATGTTGGGCTATCAGCTTGGCATATCTAGCTTCTCTAAGGAGAGAATCATCTAGCTGCAAGGCTGCTTATCTATTACTCCTGGAAACTGTAACGAAGTCTCTGATGTTGTCCTTAGATCAAATTCATCTGCTTTGAAATGTTTAGCAGATTTTGTCATCAGAAAAACCCACGCCCAGTATGGTTACATCTTTTATTTCCCATATATTAATATGAAGGAATAAACTGTTGCTTACTGGTTTAATTATGTTAGTTACTCCTCTCGCTCTAGTTTCCTTAAAGATGCTGGAATTCCTGGGAGTTCATAAAAGATCATTCTTTTCCACTCACTCAATCTTCCGAAGAGGAAACAGCTAACTCAAAAAGGCTGCTAAAAGGCTCCATATAACCAGAATTAATAGCTCCAAAAGATAAATGTTTCAAAGAGAGAGAGCAATATAGGCAGAGAGAGAAGCAAAGGCAAACTGTTCATCATCTTGGAGCTTGCCATATGAGTTTTTACATAATGTTGGGTAAATCCCTTAGGCAGCCTAGCCTCAGTATTGTGAGTGAGGAAATCTCTTGAAGAACAGAACATGAATACTGAAAGACAACGCTTCAAGGGACTGATTAGAGCAGGGGTGGGCATTGGCTATGCCCCGTAGGGCTGATGGAAATTGTATGGCAAAACATCTGGAGGACAATGAGTTGCCACCCAGTTCTGAGGAATTTTGTCATCAATATTTGATTATCTCAGTTGAAACAAGTACTTACTCTCTACCTGTGGTCAGGTTGACTGTTGTGTTTTTCCGGAGATATAGACAGAGCAGGGTTCTCAAGGCCCAGAGCAGTGAAGTTGAATATAGTAAGAAAGCAAGCAAACCTAATACTATCATGCGGTTTGGGTGTCAGATTCCTAAATGACTAGACTCACTGTTCTGAAGCTCATTGCATGACCTTGGATGGTGGCTCATTACCTTTCAGCCTAACTGAACTCACAGACTTGTTAGGATAAAAAGAGTGGAACTGTGTATGCTGCCCACGGCTCCTTGAAGAAAAAGCAGCACAGGGAAAAACATAATAGAAATGGGATGATGATGCAGTGGGGGAGTATCCCAACAGTGGCCTAAAACTAAGGAAGTTATACTAACACAAACCAGAACATTTGAAGCATAACTAGCACCGCACCACAGTTTGATACTACCCAGAAATGTGTTCCTTTACCTCTCCCTGTCAGTTTTAAGACATGCAGTATGTTGGGGAAATCCTCTTCCCTTGAACATCCCCACAGTAGAAGATCCCCTCAGTAGCTCCTAACACTGTGCACTGGAAGACAGTACTTCACTTTGGGATGTTTCTCCTTGCAAGTTTTCCTTGACTTTTCTCAGAAATTAATCCTGCATCTAAAATGGTTGTGGTTATGCTTCTCATTTGGCTATTAATGATTGTTTTGCAGGTTATCATGTCTGAGCCTAGGCCTGGATCTAGTTTTAAGATGTGCAGTACTGTATGGATCGCTGCCATCCTTCCAAGAAATTGTACGACCCATCCAAAAACTCCTTACTACACACTTGCCTTTGATGACATATCCTACAAAACTGCAGGTAAAGAGTTGCTGCAATCTTACTGAGATGACGTCTGTGAAAACATACTGTGAAGCTTCCTACATGGGTTCCTTATATCCTTTTCTTAGCTAGTCATTAAAAAAACTCAACTGTATAAAAAGACAAACTGACAGAATTTTTTAAAACCAGGTTACCAACCTGTTACCAACCCTGTATCCAAACATCCACATTACTCAGACTAAAGAGTAAGATCACTCTAATCCTGTTTTCTACAGTGATCAACCAAATGCTTCTCTGAAGCTTGCCTGCCATTTATGAAGGCAGTAGCACCAGGAGCAGCAACTGGTATGCAGTATCATACTGCTTCTGAACCTATAGCCTATATAGCTATTGTAGCCAATACCTTGTTGGCTGATACACCTCCATGAATTTGCCTAATCTGCTTTAAACAAAATTAGTGGCCATCACAGCATCATACAGCAGTGACTTCACATATTAAGTTATGTGAAGGATTTTTATTCCTGTCCTGAGTCCTGACCATTAACCTTGTTGACTACAAATTTTAGTATTATATGAGGATGTCTTTCTTAGCACCATGTGTGATTTTTATAAACCTCTACTATGATCCCTCTTACTTAGCCTTCCCAAAAACTAAAAAGTATTTGAAGCTTTAGACACAAGTTCCATCCTGTTGGCCATACTGTCTTCATCAATATTTGCAACCTTCATGATATTCTTTTTAAGATAGAATACCCAGATGCATTGCTCAGTAGAGTCATTTAAAAACAGTACAGTACTGGCTCTTTTATTTTCAGTCTTTCTTAGTAATTCCTAGCATGAAATTTACCTTTTCATCAACACTGCGTATCTAGTTGACATCCTTATTTTTTCACCACTATCCCAAGATCTTATTTGAGGTAGTCATGACTAATTCAGACACATGCAGCTAATGATGAAGTTATTTATTTGATTTGTAGGTTGCCTGACTACAAAGAAAAATAGCACTTAAGGAGGATTGCAATCACAAATAAAACTGGATTAAATCAATAATGAAAACAAAAACATTAAAACAATTGAATACACAACAGAAACAGAATACAAACTACATCCTGCTTATATACCAAAGGGCCTGTTTGACAAAAAGGTATTTGCCTATCAGCCAAAGGATATTAAGAGGGAGCAAACCTAATCTCCTTCAGTAGGAAGTTCCACAGTCTGGAAGTAGCTGCTAAGAAAGCAGTTTTCACATTGCCAGGCAGGCTTGTAGGGGAGAATGTAGTCTTTTATGTAGTCTGGTCCCAAGCTCTATAGGGCTTTATAAGTCATAATGAGCATTTTGATTCTGCCAAAGAACAGTAGCTAGTGAAACTTTTGTAACAAAGAAGTCAAGTGTTCCCAGTAACTAGACCATAGCATTCAAGGCCAACAGAAGTTTCTAAACTGCATTCAAAGATTGCCTCATATACAGCATTGCTACAGTAGACCAAACTCAATATAATTCAGATGTGTGACTGTGGCTAGTTCACAGATAGTTCACTAGCCTCATTTGCACAAAACTCTCTTTACCATCAACAAAACCTGGGCATCAAGGTTCAAGGCAGAATCCAGGAGTATAACCAAACTGTCACCCTGTGTCTTCAAATGGAGACTAGCCATATCTGGCACAGGTTGAATTCCTATTCCCTGATTTACCTTTTTACTGATCAAGAATCACTATTTCTTTAATTAAGCTTCCGTTTGTTTGTTCTTATTGAACTCTCACAGGGCACCCTTTAGAACCAGATCAGCTTCCTTAGATTTGGATGAAAATGAGAGAGGAAGAGACAGCTGGGTATTATCAGCATATTGGTGGCACTAATCCCTCAAACTCTGGTCTTTCCTAGCAGCTTTGCATATATGAAAAATAGTATGGGTGACAGAAGGAACCTTTAGGGACATCACAGACTATGGTGTCAAACAGGGATCGCCTAGCACCACCTTCTGAAATCGCCTTACAAACGGAACTGCTAATTGCCTCAGCCAATACCAGGCAGCACTGCAGAAGGCCCCCAGGACGCTGCTGCCATCACTGCCACAGACACTGAGGGACCAGGGCTGTGCCCTTCTCCTCCCCCTGGTGCTGCTGCTTTGGCTCCCCTCAATTCTACACCTGCACACTCACCGCTCCTGGGTTTTTGAGAGTGGACACTGGGGGCGGGGGCAGGCCCTTATCTGGCTGGCTGCAGCCATGGGCTGGCGGCTGAAAGGCATTGCCGTTTAGGGCCATTCACGGCCAGTCAGAGTTGGATTGGGCCAGAAATTATGGTAGATGGAACCAGGAGGCGTTGGGTAGGACCGCTGGTCTTAATTGTATTTATTGGTGGGGTTTTTCTAAGTGGAGTCAGAGATAATTCTTGCATTAGGCTCCATTTTAAATTTGCACAGCCTCCTATTTTATATTTTTATATTTATTGCATTTTAATTGGTCATGGGGGTTCCTGGGGAGCAGTGGGGTGCCCCTGTAGGAGTGGTTATAGGAAGGGAAGGTATGGCATTGGGGTTTAACAGGTCGTTGCAGAAGAAGGGAGGGCAGATGGATAATACCTGTCCCCTCTTCTAGTTTTTCCCCCAGCTGGAAGGTACCAGACTGTGATATCAACTGGCCCTCAGGATTGGTGGGGCTGCTGTTGAATGCCAGGTCAGTCCTAAACAAATCATCCCTCATCACGATTTAATTGTGGATGAGGGGGCCGACCTGGCATGTATCACAGAGACCTGGGTGGGAGAGGCAGGGTGCTTTCCCAGCTGTGCCTGTCCAGATATTTGATGCAGCACCAACCTTGCCTAGAGGGAAGGGGAGGAGGCATCACCCAAATTCTTAAAGATACCATCTCCCTCACAAGGCTTCTGGTCCCTTGAAGGCAGGGCCTTGAGTGTTTGCACTTGGTGTTGAATGACCCTTCTGCCCAACAGCCTCCCTGCCGGTGCTGGTGGGATTGTCTCAGACCTGGTGTTGAAGGCTCCCAGGATGTTGGTCCTGGTAGACTTCAATTTCCATACTGAGACTGTTCTGACCGGGGCAGCTCAGGACTTCATGGCTGCCATAACAGCCATGGGGCTGTCTGAACATGTCACCAGCCCAAAACATGAATGAGGCCACACTCTGGACCTGGACTTTTCGACAGGGCAAGAAGATGGTGATCTAGAAATAAGGGATTTGACGTTAATCCCTTTGTCATGGTCAGATCATCTCCTTGTGAGGTTTAGACTTAGGGCAGGCTTTCCCTCTGAAAGGGTGCAGACCCTATTAAAAAGGGTCTAATGGATCCGGATGGATTCCTGAGGGCTCTGGGGGGATTTCCAGTTGATAAAACTTTTGCTCTTGTTGATACCCTGGTTGATTTGTTGAATGGAGAATTAACCCAGGCAATTGACATGATCACTCCCAAGCATCCTCCCCTGCCAAGCAGAGCCCACACGGCGCCTTGGTATACACCTGAGTTGCAGGCAATGAAGCAGGCTGGGAGACGACTAGAGCATAGGTGAAGGAAATCTGCTGAATCTGACCAAACACAACTGAGAGCCCATTATTGGGCCTATGCTGTGGCAGTGAGGACAGTGAAGAAGAAATTCTTCTCCGCTTCCATTGCATTCTCACAGCGCCATCCAGCTGAGCTTTTCCAGGTGGTGTGGGGTCTGTTGCATTCTGGACCAAAAAATGACTTCATCACACCATTGGTGGCTTGCTGTGATGACTTTGCCCAGCACTTTAGGGATAAATTTGCTCAGATTTGTCACGAGCTGGACTCCACAGTTGATGTAGTACCTGTACAAAGAGGTGTCCAGAGTGCCATCCGGTCCATCTTTGTTGGATGAGTTTCAATTGTTGCAGCCTGAGTACATGGACAAGATGCTTGGATTTGTCCTGCCTACCAATTGTTTACTCAATCCTTGACCTTCTTGGCTGCTCACTGAAGCTAAGGATGGGATGTATACCTGGGTCCTCCTGAGTTAATGCCTCCCTGAGGGAGGGTCAGGTTCCCGCCCCCTTGAAGGAGGTGGTGATCAGGCCCATTCTGAAGAGGGCGAACCTAGACCCAGAGATGCTCTAAGTTTAGAGCAGTGGCCAACATCCCATTCGTGGGCAAGGTGTTCGAGTGGGTGATGACCGGGCAACTCCAGGCTTTCTTGGATGAAACTGACCATCTGAACTCATTTCAGTCTGGCTTTAGGCCAGGTTATGGGATGGAAACTGCCTTGATTCCCCTGTATGATTACCTGTGCAGGGAGAGGGACAGGGGGATTGCATCTCTGTCGGTTCTCCTGGAGCTCTCAGCAGCTTTCAGTACCATTGACCATGGTACCCTTCTGGATAGACTGGCTGAGTTGGGGGTTGGAGGCACTGCTCTGCTGTGACTCAACTCCTACTTGGCTGCCCAATTCCAGAAGGTGGTGCTGGGGGATTGTGACTCTTCGCCTTGGCAGCTTTGCCATGGAGTTCCGCAGGGTTCCATTTTATCCCCCATGCTCTTTAACTTCTACATGAAACCGCTGGGAGAAGTCATCTGGAGGTTTGGGTTGCAGAGTCATCAGTATACTGATGACACCCAGCACTACCTCTTTTTTACATCTAGTCCAGGTGAGGAAGTGGAGGTCCTGAACTGGTGCCTAGCCAGGGTGAAGGGGTGGATGAGGGCCAATAAATTGAAGCTTAATCCAGACAAGATAGAGGTCCTGCTGGTAGGTTTAGGGATCCTCAGTGGCAAGGAGCGCTTTCCTTCAGCTTTCCTCCTATCTGGATGGGCAGTGCCTGACACTGGTGACCCATGTCCTCGTAACTTCCCAATTAAACTACTGTAACATGCTCTGTGTGGGGCTGCCCTTGAAGATGGTCTGGATACTTCAACTGGTTCAGAATAGAGCCACCAGGTTGTTAACAGGGACCAGCAGGTATGAACATATAACACCGGTACTTTTCCGCCTACACTGGCTGCCAATTCAAGTCTGGGCCCAATTTAAGGTGCTGGTGATGACCTATAAAGCCCTAAACGGCTTAGGGCCTGGTTACCTGAAGGAGCGTCTTCTTCCATATGTGTCTGCCTGCCCCTTAAGATCTTGGGCAGACACCCTTCTACGGGTGCCCTTCCTGAAGGAGATCAGGAGGGTGACTACTTGGAGAAGGGCCTTCTCTGCGGTGGCATCCCAATTGTGGAATTCACTCCCCAGAGAGATTTGCCTGGTGCCGTCACTTTATTCTTTTTGGCACAAGGCCAAACCCTATATATTTTCCCAATGTCTTAAGACCTGACTGTTTTAATTGGTGTTTTACTATTAGTTGAATTTTAGGACACTGTGTTTTAAAATTTTTACATTTTGTATTGCTAAACTGTCCCGAGACTTTGGTAATGGGATGGACTAGAAAAGTTTTAAATAAATAAAATAAAGCAGAGTTAACATTGTCTTTCAGCTATTATCTCAGATAGTCATCCAGAAGGATACCATGACTGATGGTATTGAAAGCAGTGATGAAGGCCAGCAAAAGAACAAGAACAGCACACTCCCACTGTCCAATTTCTTTCATAGATTGTCCACCAAGATAAGCAGAGCAGTCTCTATTACATAACTAGGCCTGAAACTAGAATGAAATAGATCTAGATGATCTGTATCATCCAAAATCCCTGGAGCTACCATACACTCCAGCTTGTCATTCAAGAATGGAATACTAGAGACCAACTAAAAATTATCCAATACATTGGGGATCAGGAATCATCACCCTTTTAAATGACAATAAACCTGTTTTGTCCAGTGCATATTACTTCAAATATACTTATGTTGCACCATTTTTTTGTTATCTGTTTACACAATTTGAAGATACTCTTTTGAATCCCTTTAAAGTCTGTTTAGGTTTTCACCACCTTGCATATTGTTTACTAATAATATAGATATAGAGCTTCACTGCCTGCTTATTTTGATTTTCTTTGTTCTTTAACTAATTATTGATTTCTAAAAGGTATCTTATCCCATGATTCTTAAGTTGTCTTACAAAGTTTTATTGTGAGTGACTTCATCAAAATTTTTTGAAAGTCTTAAGTATGTAATGTCAACCATATCTCCCCATCCAAAAGCTTGGTAATGGCCTTAGCAGTCCAAAAGGTGAGTTAGAAGGAATTTCCCTTTGCAGAAACTAGGCTAATTCTTTCTTAGCAAGATTTGTTCTTCTGTATGCTTAATAATATTGCTTTCTACCAGTCAAAAAGGAAAAGATTTTAGACTAATGGATTTGCAGCTTTCTGGCTTGCCATAATTTGAAAATCTCTTTTCAAATCAGTATTATGTTGGTTTTTAAAATTTCCTCTAATTAGGAAGCTAAGTTCAATTAATTTAAGTTTTAAAACATTCCAGAAAGGGGCAAAGCACTGACATCTAAATATAATTTAATTAAGATTGTATTTAGCTACTTCAGTTACAGAATCATTTAAATTACTATTTTTGTGCTAATGTTTTTATGAAGTGGCATTTCTTGTCATTTTCAGGAATTGTGTGACAGTGTGCTGAAGCAGCTGGAAGTCCAAAAGCAATGTTACTATCCTTTGGTATGTGAAAAGAAAAAACCAGTGCCTTTGAAGCTTTTCACACCCAAAATAATGAAAGTGTGAGTATGGCTAATTCTAGTAGACATATATTTGAAGATCATGTAGCAACCCCTTGCTTTGACTCTGACCTCAATTTGACATTTCAGAAAAGGTCTCATTGACTGATTGATTGATTGGACTAACTTCAACTTGATATCAAACCCCAACTAAGCTTCAGAAATCCAGAAAGCAACTATAACTTTTTTCTCTTGGTTTGAATTGGACAATACTTGCAGATATAAAAGCTCTTAGGAGGAATTAGCATCAGAAAAAATAGAGGCAGGGGACTTTGTACTATGCACATTTTTATTTTTAAATTTTGGGGGAAAGCCAAGAACTTCTTTATCTTGTGGCAGAATTAGATGAAAATTTCCTAGCTCATTGCCACTTCTGAGCAGATTAATACTGTCAAATTTCAGAAAGAAAACAGAGAGCATCTTATGCAAGAGTAGCCTTGGTTCTTTGCAGTGCTACAGAAGGATGTGCTTTTCCTAAATGCCCTCAACAGTACATATGCTTCTTGTGAAAAATTGCTGTGAAAATGAGGCATCCTATAGTGTAGTGTGGCTCCTGCAACATGTGAGTGTGTGTTTTGTTTAAATTAAATGCTCCAGAAAGACCAAGATTAGGTTCTTTTGCTAAATTTGACCCTTTAGAGTTCTGTAGTGGTCCAGATGTCATTTATATCACACACACACACATACATAAAACTTGTTTTCAGTTCATGTAGCAGACTGTGTCACAAAGGGAGTGGGGGTAGTGGTTAAAAATGCCCCCTGAAACTCCTGAATTTGTTCACCACTATGCTAAAGCCTTTGGTTGTGTGGATCACAACAAATTGTGGCAAGTTCTTAAAGAGATGGGAGTGCCAAACCATCTTATTTGTCTCTTGAGAAACCTATATGTGCGTCAAGAAGCAACAGTGAGAACTGGACGCGGAAGCACTGATTGGTTCAAAATTGAGAAAGGAGTTTGGCAAGGCTGTCTACTGTCGCCTGCCTGTTTAACTTATATGCAGAGCACATCATGAGAAAGGCGGGGCTAGATGAATCATCAGTTGGAATTAAGATTGCTGGGAGAAATATCAACAACCTCAGATATGCAGATGATACCACTTTAATGGCACAGAGTGAAGAGGAACTAAAGAGCCTCTTGATGTGGGTGAAGGAGGAACATGCAAAAGTTGGCTTGAAACTCAACATTAAGAAAACTAAGGTCATGGCATCCGGTCCTCTCACTTCCTGGCAAATTGATGGGGAAGAAATGGAAGTAGTGACAGATTTTATTTTCCTGGGCTCACCACAGACGGGGACTGCAGCCAAGAAATTAAAAGACACTTGCTCCTGGGGAGGAAAGCTATGGCAAATCTAGATAGCATACTAAAAATTAGAGACATTACCCTGCCAACAGAAGTGCGTATAGTCAAGGCTATGGTTTTCCCAGTTGCAATGTATGGCTGTGAAAGTTGGACCATAAGGAAGGCTGAGCGCCGAAGGACTGAGGCCTTTGAATTGTGGTGCTGGAGGAGACTCCTGCGAGTCCCTTGGACCGCAAGGCAATCAAACCAGTCAGTCCTAGAGGAGATCCGTCCTGACTGTTCTTTAGAAGGCCAGATCCTGAAGATGAAACTCAAATACTTTGGCCACCTAATGAAAAGGAAGGACTCCCTGGGGAAGAGTCTAATGCTGGGAACAATAGATGGCAAAAGAAGAAGGGGATGGCAGAGAATGAGGTGGCTAGATGGAGTCACTGAAGTAGTTGGTGTGAGCTTAAGTGGACTCCGGGGGATGATGGAGGACAGGAAGGCCTGGAGGAATGTTGTCCATGGGGTTGCGGTGGGTCTGCCATGCAACAACAATATAATTAATGATTCATACATATGTGTACAAGAAACTGCAAGAAAAATGGATTTAAATTTTTTCAGTAGGGTTGGTGAACTGGATTTTCTAGCTAATAATACAAATATAAAGAAACCCCAAGATGAAATATAAGCGGTCATAGGAAAAAGTGTGAAAGAAGAATTGAGTCAAGATTTTTGCATGAGATCCTAGCAGAAGTGTTATGCCAAACCTAAAGATAGAAACAAGCCACTACATCCATTAATAAAACAACAAATATTCCAATGAACTGACTCCTGCTGAAACAAATGGTAGGCATGTGAAATTTTAATGAAAGGAACAAAAGAATCAATTTCACCCATAAAGTACATTGACTAATACTGCCAATAAAATGTGCCTTAGATTGAAGGGTGGGCATATCAATCACTTAGCAACACTTTCTTTTCCTCTTGTAGCATTTAGACAACATTCAAAAGGTTTCTGTTTTGTGTTTATTTCAAACTGTGTAGTTTGTGCAAATGTATAATTGACACTGAAAAATGAGTCTATGACCGAACCTCATTCTGAGTGCAGGTTTGGTTCTTTTGGCTTGATAAAGTCCTGCTTGGATCAAGGACTTTAACAGAAGCTTCCCATTCTTCTTTGTGATTGCTGTGCATCACACATTTGGGGCTATGCACCTGTACAGAGCCTAGTGTTCAGGAAGCTTCTAAAGCTAAATGCTCATGTTTGGGGTGGAAGCCACTCTTCTTCCTGTCCACAGGAAGTAAGGGGAGGGATTTCCACTCATCCTTTCAGTTCATTTTTGACTGCCATCACACCTGAATTGGTAACAGCTTCACTCTTAGGTACTTTTGCGCACTCTGTCTCTCATGTTCTCTAACTTCTTTAGCTCCTTTTATTCCTCCACAGTTCAACCTTCAACCTTTTCATTCTTTTACTCTTAAAAATAGGAAAAGCATATACAAAAGTATTTATTTTGGTATCCACTTATTCTTTCCACCACCCCTCAAACCTACATAAGCTACCCATGACCCTTTCCTCTCTTTTTCTTCCTCTTCTCCTTTCTCTCCACCTTCACCCCATCTGCATGATGGCAGCAGCAGCAGCCTTCTGTAGTTATGCAACAACAAATTGCTATCTTGAGATGCCCACTCTTTTTGCCTCCTCTGCCTAGGTGACTTTGGGGCATATTTTTGAGACCTCTGTGCACAGCTAGTTCTTCAAAAAAAACAAGCATGCAAGCAGCATGCCAATTGACTATAGAACAGACTTTGGAAGAAATTTGGCCTATAGCCTGCAGGTAGCTGATTCATCCAAGAAGGGACCAGACCCATCCCTCTATTTCCAGAACTGACCAAACAGCACAGAAAACATCCATGTGCCAAAAATGATGGCTGCTGCCAACATGACAAAGCTGAAGAAAGTCACCATGTGAGTGAGCCCCTGTCACCCCTCTGTCATTGGTGGTGACACCAACTGTTGAGTTCCCTGATCCAGTCAATCACCCACATAACCCCAAACCAGTGGAGAAACCTGCTGTTGCGTCAGGAAGGAGCCTGGCGATCACCCCACTTCTCTCCCTGGAATACCAGTCTACAACCTTGATGCACAGAGAACCATTGCGAACACCTTGATCACCTCTGAGAGGTTCTTTAGGTGCCATTTTGAGGGTTAGGGTGCCACCTGTTGAGGGCAGCTCAACCCCTGACTGGCCCACAATGCAGGCATCAATATCAGGCTCTGTTGCCAGGGAACACCAGGAAGTGAGCCCACTCTCCTTTCATTTGACTAGAACCAAGCCTTGGACTGGTCCCAGTATCACTAAGACAAGGACATCTACAGCCCTGGCAAGGACTACGACAAGCCTCACCACCATGATGGCACTGATCCCCGCCATCAAGATAACCAATGTAGACAGCTTCAACATGGACACAATTGATGCCAGGACAATTGATGTCAAGACCTCGATGCTGAGTGCCACGAATTCTAGAGCCACCCCTTCCATTGTCACTGGAGAGACAAGACAGTGGCCTGCCACCAGCCATCACCTGTCCAAGACTACCTATGATGGTTCCCGGGACTCAATGTTGGATTGATGCCAGGCCTCACTTGCATGCAAGGACAGCTTTGACCCAAAGGGTACCATTATACAGCAGATACTGACTTTTCAACAGACTGAACTCCAAAAGGGCCTCGCATCCTCATCTACTCATGCCTACCTGGTGACCTTCATCCAGGGGCTTCAGTCTATGTATACCCTCTGGTACAAGGGGCTGAAAAACTTTGCTCCACCCACGTAGCCCTGCATCCTGACATGGAGACTGTCTGTGGTGCTACACCCAGTCACCAAGAAACCATTTGAGCCCCTAACCATGAGGCTGTACACCTTCTGTCCTGGAAGATGGCCTTCCCAATGGCCATCACATCAGCCTGTCACAGCAATGAACTCTGTGCCCTCCAACTGGACCACCCTACCAAACCTTCCATAGAGACAAGGCCATCCTCCACCCGGATCCAGCCTTCTTGCCCAAGGTCATCTCACCAATCCATCTCTACCAAGACATTGTCTTCCCTGCCTTCGTCATGGCCTCTTCCACCCTGGTAGAATTGGCCCTACACTTGGTAGATGTTAGGAGGGCCCTCACCTTCTACAAGAAAACTCAAGAGCCAAGGAAGCTTCAGGTCTCCTTCTGCTTGTCAAGGATGAGCACAGGAGCCCTAGTAGTTGCAAGATTGCTACCCCAATCTATTGCAGCTGCCAGGGCTCTCATGACCTCCACCTGGGAGTCCTGAGGGAAAAGCTATATAAACACTGGCTCTTCCCCTCAGAAACTGCCTTGGCAATAAAAGTTTTCTGAGTTGCTGAAGTGCTCTTGGTTTCTAGACTCTTGGACTTTGCTCCTGGAATTCTGCCTGTGATCCTGCCTTGCTCCAGCCCTCAAGGTTCCTGTTTTCCTCAGCTTGTCTTCTTGGTTTCCTGACTCCTGGCTTGTTTGACCATGTTTGCTTCTTGAACATACTCAGCCTTGCACTTCAACTCCTGGCTGTGACCTTTGGACTGTTTAACTACTTCTGGACTGACCCTTGTGCCCCCATCCTGGTTGCCCAGGTCCTGGAGCTCCTGTCTGCTAGTCAGCCACCCATGCTTCAGATGCTTTCAACAATGACTGAACCATTCTGTTGCTTACCCTGGCTGTTCATTTGCTACAGTGTTGAGAGGAAAGGAGACCCTCACAGAGACTGTCCAAGTGAGTCTCTACCACCTTCTCTCTTGCCGACAAGATGGCAGGACTGCAGCTCATCGTGGGACCCAGGGCCCACTCCAGGAGGACTCTAGCCATGTCCATGGCTGTCTTCTCTGGAATTCCTTTACAAGAGATCTAGAGATCTGCCACATGGACTATGCCCTCAGTGTTCATCTGACACTACAAATTGGGTGCCTGCAAAAGGGCAGACTGCATCTTTGACAGAGCAGTTCTCTCCTCCATCCTGCAGCAACATCAGCACCCAGTATCCTTTCACAGTAAGCTAGCTAGTCACTCATCTGTGTGACGTACAGGGACTATGAAGAAAAAAGGCATGTTGCTTACCTGTTATTATCGTTCTTTGAGTGGTCAACTTACCCTCTGGCCCCACTTTCTATTGTTCTTCCATTCCCACTAACATGTGTCTCTCTAAAGTTCTATGTACACTTGGAACTGGACCAGGATGGGACTTATACATCTTCGGTTTGGTCCAGAGATGCATGTCACAGGACTTGTGGACAGGAAAGGGAGGGGCCTCCACACCAAAAATGAGTGCTTAGCTATAGAAGCTTCCTGTAACCTAGGTTTTGCTTAAGCACATAGCCACAAATGTGTGAATGCACAGATGACCTCTCAAAGAATGACAGTTACAGGTAAGTAACCTGCCTTTTCTGCTCAGGTTTCAGTGTTCGTCCAAATCTGTTGTACAGGCCTAATACAACAGACTCTACGACTTACAAATAGAATGAGACATGGTATATACAAAAAATTGTTTAGAAATTAAAGTTGAATTGAGAGTTCTTTTGTGTGTACATTGCTATGGACTAACTACTTAAATTAATTCCAAATGGAATTCAGTTAGTCAGAAAGACATATTTATAATTCCCTGATATTATATCTGCAGCATGGTTGACTCTTACCCTGGATGATAACTGATGGCTGGTGAAAAATATGGCATAAACCAGCATTTTTCATCTCTAGGTGCTGGTGACAAAAGTATGGGAATTAACCACATTACTTTTGCTCTTTTGAAAAGTTTGAATTGGAAAAATTTCCAGTGCAAGTTAGAGTCATGTATAGGGTCATCTACATAGGAAAACATCAGTTTGCATCAGAAAACATACTGATGCCCTGGAATGCAACTTCTGCCCTCTCTAATGTTTTGGTCCACAACTGTCCATCATCTGTCACCATTGACAATGCTAGCTAGAGCTGATGGAAACATCTGGAGAGCCAGAAAGTTGCCCATCACTGCCTTGGAGATACCTATTTATCATGTTTATTTCATTTGTATTTCATAGACAAAACTTTTGTAAAAAAAAAAAAGTCTTACATGTTTACAAGTGGCACACTGATTTTTACCAAATGGAAACTTTTCTACCCCACATGGCTTTCCTTTCAGTATTGTTGACTATAAAAATTTCATTTTCCCTAGAGTCAACATCAACCAGTTCCTTACAGACTTGCAATTTTCTAGCATTAGTGGCTTAGTCAAGGACAAGAGGGATGTGCTTGCTTCTTTTCCGCTAGGTCTTAAGGTTTTATGGTTTGGTGATGCTGCATATGGGGAGAATGATAAGGACTCCTAGGATTACTTTCCCCCCACCCCAGACTTTCTGTGTTTTGCAAAAGGTTATGCTTGCAGTTACCATGTTTTATGCATGTGCCAGCATAGTTCTTGTTTGGTTTGTTTTCAAGTAAAGGATTGAGCGGTTGCTTACTCTTCCAGGTCAGTCTGGGAAATTAGGACAGTCCTTTCCCTGAAGAAATGATGAAGTGCTAAATGCTAATTGTAACCTAAGGAGCCTCCATCCTAAGATTAAATAATGACTTTGGGAGCCTCAGAGAACTAAAATTTCCAATAATTACATTTTATTGATCTATTTAAAACTTTTCCACCCTGTCCACCAGTGATGTTTGGGGATGGCTTACATTAAACAAAACAAGCACAGCATCCAGCAATTCAAAATAAAAACCCCAGTTAAAACCAACTAGACATTAAAATAGTGGGAAAATAAAAAGGTTTTTGCCTGACGTTGAAAAGCACAAAGCATTGTGCCAAGTCAACCTCTCTAGGAAGCATATTCCTTAGTTGGGGAGCCACTGCTGAGAAGGCCCTCCTCCAGGTAGCCACCCTCCTGATCTCCTTCGAGGAGGACTCCTGGAGTAGGACCTCCATCTCAGCTCACAAGGGTTGGGAGGGCACACAGAGAAGGCACTCCTTCAGGTATCCCAGACCCAAGCCATTTAGGGCTTTATAGGTCATCACCAGCATGTTAAATTGAGCTTGGACTTCAGTTGGCAGCCAATGTAACCTATAGAGGACTGGCATTATATCTGAATGCCTGCCAATCCCCATTAACATCCTGGCAGCAATATTCTGAACCAATTGAAGTATCCATACCGTCTTCAAGGGCAGCCCCACATAGAGCATGTTGCAGTAATCCAATTGGGAAGTTACCAGAGCATGGGTCATCATTGCTAGGCACTGCTTATCCAGGTAAGGGTGCAGTTGGTGTATCAGCCAAAGCTGAAGGAAAGTGCTCCTCGCCACTGCTGCCACCGAAGACTCCAAGGACAGCTCTGGTTTGATGAGCACTGCCAAACTGCACACCCTATCCTTTAGGGGGAGTGCAACCCCATCCAGGACAGGGTTAAAGTCACTTACCCGGGTGGCTGAACCACCCACCAACAGTCTTGTCTGGATTAAGCCTCAGTTTATTGGCCCTCATACAGCCCATGACCCTGCCTGGCTCCGGTCAAGGACAGTCACTGCCTCACCTGGACTAGATGTAAAAGAGAGGTAGAGCTGGGTGTCATCAGTGTACTGATTACTCTGCAGCCCAAGCCTCCAGATGACCTCTCCCAGTGATTTCATATAGATGCTAAAGTGCATAATATTGAATCCTGCAGGACTTCATGGCAGAGCTACCATAGCACAGAGCCATAATCCCCCAGCACCACCTTCTGGAATCAGCCAAACAGGTAGGAGTGGAACCACCGCAAAGCAGTGCCTCCAACTCCCAATTCAGCCTATCCAGAAGGATACCATGGTCGATGGTATCAAAAGCCACTGAGAGGCCAGGGGAACCAACAGGGACACACTCCCCCGTCCCTCTCCCTGCACAGGTCATCATACAGGGCGACCAAGGCAGTTTCAGTTCCATAGTTGGGTCTGAAGCCAGATTGAAATGGGTATAGATAGTCAGTTTTCTCCAAGAGCACCTGGAGTTGTCCCGCCAACCATCCACTAAAGTATCTTATCCAAAAATGGGGATTTCCATTCTTCCTTGTTTTTGAACATGTTGTTTGGGATATTAATAGATCTCAACTGGCCTAGACCATTTGTAGTTTCATTTTCCTATTCATTCCAGTAGGATTAAATTCAGATCCCTTGTAGCTTGGGAAACTAAGCAAATTTTAAAATTGTAAAAGGAATGAAGAAATTACAGTAAAAACTGACCCACATTCGCTAAATGCATACAATTGCTTTGGTCCACAGAAAACCTGTTCGCATAGAGTTAATGCAGACTATGTAAGGAAAAGCATGCCAAACTATTGTGAATTTGCTGCTACTAATAAATACCTTTATAGCAACAGTAGCTTATTCTGATATTTTAAAATTTATTGCTATTGTCTTTTAAATAATATTTTCATAGGTTGAATTTCTTGTTTGCGCAGCTGCTTTATTAACAGAGGAAAAGCTGTATAGATAAAAAGTAACTGAAGTTTTTTAACCCTGTGAAAACTCTTTGCTTGTTTTTTATGTAATATTTAATCTAAACCCTGTAAGGGTTAAGCAATTTTGAATTAACATGCAAAGGGAAGTATAAGTTCTCTTTAACCTGTGTATGTTGGCAAAAGTCCAGATGTAAAATCATCATCATCATCATCATCATCATCCAGCTAAGCCCAATGAAGAAGTGTGTTTATTATGTAATTTCTAATTTCAGTCTGGAATTTGGAAGAAAACAAGAAAGCAGTAAAAAAGAACAGGAAAGAAGACGTCTAATTCATAAACACAAACGTGAACTTAAAGGAGCTGTTCATGAGATCCGCAAAGATAACCAGTTCCTTGCTCAAAGGCAGCTTACAGAAATTATGGAAAGGTAATTTATTATTTTTTTATTTATTTAAAACATTTCTTTGCTGCCCCCATCGCAACAAAGCCTCAGGGCAGCTCACAAAGGATACATAAAAGCATACATAAATAATAATAATAATATAACAATTAAAAAATGCATACCTTATTTACATTCCAGTTGATTTGTATGGAAAATGCTTATCCTTGAAAAGTTGATTGCATCTATGTAACCATTTTGGTGCAGAAATCAAAATCAAAACTTTCATTTTACAGAATATATCTAATGGCCACAGATAACTTGCCTGTCAGATCATTGTTCTATTTACAAAGATTTTCAAAGTTGCAAACCCAATAAGGACATAAGTAAAACCCTATTGGTCTGTATGATATTCTGTAGAGTTATGTTAATTCTCAAGAAATTTTAAAGATTGATCTTACTTTTACAATTAAGGTAGATTTTGGAGGTGATGGTAATATTGGAAAAAATAATACACTAGTAAATGTTTTCAGGAACATTTCTCATGACATTAGGCAGCCTGTTCTCAGGCAAGCTTATATGTTGTGTAGGAAACTATCAAGGCATCAACCCTAGCTGAGAAGAATATACCAATTCAATCTGTATTACTGTGGCTTGAACTAGGTCAGAGAATTTTTCTGTGTCTGTGAAGAACCCTGTGACATTATCAATTTTGCAATATATATATATATATATATATATATATATATATATATAAAAGTGTAGTTCTCATAGACAAGGGGTATGCAGCCTTTTCAGCCATGAGAGCTGCATCAGGTGGGCAGGACCACTTCCATGCACAGTCATAAGTGACTCACATATAATGCCCACCAATCACTATCTCATACCACCACCCATTCTCTCACACAATAAACCATGGGTCCTCAAACTAAGGCCCAGGGGCCGGATCCGGCCCGCCATGCCCATTTGGATCCACTGTGCCCACACCCATGTGCATGCTTGCCTGCCGCCGCCCACCTCGCCCCGTGAGCAGGGAGGCAGCGGTTTGCTCGCTTGGAGAAAACGATCTACAACCGAGCAAGCTGCTGCCTCGTGCGCCTGCCTCACCTCCCCTTGCTGTGTGCACCTGCCCACCCGTGCCTCGCCTTGCCTCGCCCCCCGCCCCCACCTCAATGCACGCGCCCACACGCACCATCCCCTCACTGGTCCGCATGCACCACCAGCACCACCTTTTCGGCCCGCGGCTAGCACTGGCACCTTTCAACTGGCCCCCTGCCATAAACAAACTGATCAAAGAATCCCAAAATAGCAGAATTGGAAGGAGCCAGTAAGGCCATTGGGTCCAACTCCTTGCTCAGTAAATTATCTGAGCACCACTTCTTAGGATGCTTAGTAATGCACTAAGAGTGTATTAAGAATAGAGTTTGTGTGGCAGGACGATAGAATCCTGCCACATACCATGTTTCCCTGAAAATAAGACCAGGTCTTATGCATCAGGGCTTGTTTTCAGGAGATGTCTTATTTTTTCTTACAAAAGCCATAAGATTCTTGCCCTGAGAGTCCTCCACGATTCCTTTCTTGTACTCAATGTAGCTCTTTCTTTTTGCACGCATCTTGTCTGGGGGTCAAAATATTATTCCCCTTGAATCTACCATTAAATCAAATGTTAATTGAAGACTTACGAGACAGGAGTGGCAACACACAAGTGCATTAAGTACATCCGTTATAACACACAACATATTGAATTATGAAACACGTCCGTTCATTATCGAGTGCACACGTTATTCATGCATTGTGTCTGTACTCTGATTGGTCATTCAGCAATAAGTCTTGAGTTCATCTGTTTACATAGGGGTTTACCTCTCATCCAAAGGTGCCAGCTTGAATATTTACAAATACTTAATTATAATTTATATTATCATTTATTTTAAGTATGAATGTCAATAATATTATTTATTTATATTTATATATTAATATTATTATTTTATAATTTAATACATCTGTCGTGTGTTGCAATGGATGTACTAAATGCACCTATCTGGCTTAACTGGGGCTTATTTTCAGGTTAGGTCTTATTTTCGGGAAAATATGGTAGAAACATAGACTTTGTTTTTTATCATTCTTTTTTGGTGGCAGCAAATGTCAGGGGTCCCAGGGCATCTACAGTCCATATACTTTGTACCCCATAAATATGCAGGTAATGGGTGAGAATTTCTTAGATCTTTGAATTTAAACTTCAGTAAAATTGAATTTAAAAAATGTGTGTCACGTTTTCTTCTTCGCAGGCACTGTGTATCACACGTATGGGCTCTGTGCATCACACATATGGGCTAACTAGTTTTTGGTGGAAGCCCCTCCCTTGGGCACACCCTGATGTGAGGGAGGGGCTCTCGCCTGCTCCTCAGTTCTTCTTGCCATCATGGGTGCATTGAGACATTTTCCTCTGCTCCTTGTAGCTATACACTTACCTTCTCTCAGGGAGTCTTCTCTGATCCTCTTCAGCCACTCCCCAGGTGAGCCAATCATCGAAGATTGCCAAGGCTAAGAAACTGGCAAAAAAAATCAAGGGCCTCCAAAATGGCTGACAGGTTAAAGCCAAAAATTGGCAGCAAAAGCTCTAAGACCAAGAGCTATGACAAAACACTTCCTAGTGGTACCCTGCATAACCTGAATGCTGCTCATCGCCAACACCAAAAGGAGCCTAGGAAGCCACGGCACTGACACAGGCTGCTCTGACTACATTGTTCTCAGAGGGTGAGATACAAGCCTTCCCCACCTATGCAACAGACACCTCTTGTTGCCTCAGGACCAAGGCTCACCTCACCTCCTTCCCTATCCCAAGTGAAGTCTATTCCATCAGCAGTGCAGATTATGCTCCAGCTCACCCATCTCCAATTGGGACTTCAGACCTAACTGGTGAGAGACTACAGCAGGGACTTCTGCCTGGAATGCTGGGTCTCCTACAACTCCAGATACTCATAGTGGTTTTACTGGAGCCCAGCTCAGTCCAACAGAGTCCCAGCGCATGTCAAAGCTCCTTGGCCCAAACTGGAATCATCCACATCTAGGCTCACTGTCTCTGCAAATTCAACCACTGTGGTCTTCCTTACCAGTCCTGAGCCCATTGATCTCCAGGCCTCAATCCCAAGCATCAGACCCATAGTCCATTTCACCAGCCCAACCTTCTAAGCCATCACTCAGTGACCCCTCAGGATGCATGCTTACCATCATAAGACCTGGGCCTATTTTCTGACCAGCTTCAAATAATGCACAGCCTGGAACTAAACCTGCTGCAGGAATCTTGGAGGGCCAAGGAGGTGTTTGAGGCTGCCTACATGGAGACCATGGGCGTATCTTTCCTGGAATCATTGTTGGACTCAGTATGGCAGGAATGGAAATCTCCTGCCCTCTCAGCCCCAATAAATAAAAGTCTTCCAAGTATGTACCAGCTACAAGAACAGGACATGCCATTCCTGTTCTTACACCCCCTCCCAACTTCTTCATTGTGGAGTCAGCCCAAGGGAGGTCCAGAAGGGAGCATTTTATGCTGGGTCTTAAAGAGGATCCCTGCTCCAAAAAGCAGCCATTGAGTTTATAAGCCCCAATGACCTCCAAAGACCTCCAACTGGTATTGGAGATGGCACTGAAATGGACCACCCGATGCTCATCCTGCACAAAGTGGAAAGCCTTCTTTTGTTCCCCCTTTTTATTTTTTATTTTTACAGAACATAAATACATACAGTTGAGATACAATACATATCAATAATATTAGCATCTACAACACAAAGAAGAAAGGCAGGTTGCTTACCTATAACTGTTGTTCTTCAGATGATCATCTGTGCATTCACACAAACCTGCCTGCCATCCCCTATTGGTATTGCCCTATAACTGCCAGGTGCCCCCTCAGAAAAACAACAACAACAACAACAAATCAAACAGGCCCCTGGGGGCCCAGCTCCTCTGAACAGAAGGTGGTCCAGAATGAGTATGGCGGTCTCATTGCTTCAGAACTGAGGACCAGGCAAGAGCCCCTCCCTCATACCAGGGCATGGCCAAGAGAGGGGTTTCCACCAGATACTAATTAATTAGCTTTAAAATCTTCCCAAATAGGCTCCACGCATGCACATAGAGCCCATATGTGGGAATGCACAAATGAGCACTCAAACCTGCCTTTACTGAGCATAGTTTTACAATATATTTGTAATTTTATTTTAATTTTTAGGGATTCTGTAAGAAAAAGAAAAGTGAAAGAACTCTTCAGGAGCCTTGCTCAGCAGGAAGGAGATTGGAAGGCAATGAAGAAAAAGAAGTTTTAAGTATTTGTTAATATAGTATATGGAAGAAAATCAAGTTTAGATTTTTAATGTAGCTTGTAATATTTTGAATGAATCTTGTATGTGTGTAGTACCGATGGAAAAACAAATGCAAACTGGACAAATCAAAGAATAATCATTTTAAATAAAATCTGCTTGTATTTCGAACATTTTTGGAAAGTAAGCAGCACTGATACTAAGTATTGTTTCCATTTTTTCATAAAGTTTGAAACATTACTTTCTGTCACTGGGTCTGGAGGAAGGGGACTGTCAAACCCTCCATGCTCCAGTACTTCCATCAGCAGGATCACTCTTAAAAGGCAGTTGAAAGACTTTTCTTTCATGTTTTTTGGTTATACACACCAAATTTCAGTTAAACCTCAACAAAAAGAGGAGTCACCACTCCAAAACAATCATATGACGGGCTGTATACATCATGGCACGGATCTTCTCCCTGCACAAAAACCACTGTCTCTAGTAACTCTTGGGAAAATAGCTGGTAGAAAACCCAGGGTTGCTGCTTGCTTCCCTTTCTGGCAGCTTGTAGCAAATAAGTAACTTGGTTCAATCTCCACATCTTCCTGACTCTCTGAAATAACAATAGCAAGTGATTTCTTCAACCCTACCCAAGGTTTGTCAGTGAAAGGAACTGACATAGACTTTTCTCCACTCAGGGAGTCAGACTTAAGCTGCTGGTAATTGGACTCTGTGCCCCAGCCACAAATAGAGCACATACCTCTTCTCAGTCTTCTCCAAGTTGCTTCCTCTCTTGATCTTTCTCCTTTGCTATTCTTTTCTCTCTCTCTGCTGTTTTGTTTACTGTCATTGTAGCTTCTACTGCGCATCTTCTCCCCACCATCTCTCTTGTGCTCCTTTTATCCTCATCCTCTTTCCTTTCTCCCCCTTCCTCCCTTAGCCAGTCCAGGTGTTGCTCATTTTGGCTAGAATAAGAAATTACAGTTGAGTCACATGGACATCACTGACTTGGGCCATCTCCCTTGCCAGATGTCCTTTCCTTGTCAATTGTGACAGGTTGAGAGCCTGCTTGGCTACTGACACTGGCCAACAAACTACACTGAACTCACTGGGAGTCTGGTAAGAGGCAGCAAGCCCTGCTGACCCTTCATAATTTTGAACAAAGTGTTACTCTGTTCTAAACCTGCTACTGTCCCATGAAGTGCCATCTTGGAAACTAGCACAATAGCCTAAAACAGTTCTTTAACCAAACATTCCAGAATATTGTCCAATTACACTGGTCTACAAATTTTGGGAAATTATTGACCTCCAAGATAAAATGTGCTAATTCTTACTTATTTTGATTAGATGAATTAGAAAACAGGTGATAAAGGTGCTGGTTGGCTAAAGTTTTCAAGATATTTCACAATAAAGATTTATACACAGGTGAGTATATTTGCCTACAAGGGAGGGAGGTGTCTGATGATCATGATGCCTTATAACTTCTTGACAAAGTACGGTAGAACAGTGAAAATGGTACCACATGGAAGTGCATAAATTTATCTTCACTTTGGGACTAAAGAGTATTACCTAACTGTAATTTATTGTTCCTTTATTGCAAGGTACATTTGTCTTAGTCAGATATATGCACCATACGCTTACATCTGGTGGCTTGTGAAAGTGTCATTGTCTAACATTTCCAAAGAACAGTTGTGTGATATTTTCCCTCAGAAGCCAAGATGTCTCAAAACTGTGTAAGCAATGCAGATACTTTCTGCTACATCTGTGACAAGGTTACATTTCCATCTCAAAAGTGCAGTATGATGGCAGTGGTAAAAAAGGCATACCACCTATATTTTGGATGTAAAATAGGGGATCAGGACAAGAGTTGGGCCCCTCATTATTGTTGCCTTACATGTGCAACCTATCTGCATCATTGGCTAAACAAGAAAAAATCCATTTCTTTCACAGTTCCAATCGTGTGGAGGGAACCCACCAATCATAGTAGCAACTGCTATTTTTGCATGGTTCCCCCAACTGTAAAAGGGATCTCAAGAAAGAAGTGATCCATGGAATAGCCAAACATTTCATCCACACTGCATCCTGTACCCCATGGTGAGGACTTGCCAATTCTAGAATCCTACTGTCTAGACTCAGATGATGATAAAAATGATAATTTTGAATTATTTTGATGCAATTTTTACCTGAACCTGTATCTTGGAAACTGGAGCCAATTAATACTCAGGACTTAATTTCCCTTTATTAGTGACCATATTCTGGTAAAATACTTATGTTGTGAGCCGCCCCGAGGCTTTGTTGCAATGGGGGCGGCATAGAAATTTTTTAAATAAATAAAATTCAGGTACTTTCATTTCCAGGGCTTTCTCCTTGTAGACCAGTGTTATCATGCAGACATGGGGCCAGTTTGGATATAATGAATATAATATTATAAACTAATAGTTTATTAAGCTGAGAATGAATGGCAGTCCCCTTTTACATCTTCCTGACCTCTTCATGTTTTTGTTTAAATGCTGCTTTCCTGGTTAGTTTAAACCTATTTTCTGTTACACCCAGAACAGGAAAATCATGATTTAATCTGTTTAATGCAGGTTGCTTACCTGTAACTGTCATTTTTCATGTGGTCATCTGTGCATTCACATATGTGGATGCTGTACCTGCATAATGCCTAATTTTGGGAAGATTCTCTCAGCTATAATGAGTTTTGGCAGGAACTCCACTCCCCCTCCCCCTCATATAAATATAAATGAGTCCCCACCCTCTCACCAGTCACCTGAAGACCACCTGTTCACCGTCAGCTGATACCAACAAGTAAGTGTAAGTTTAAGAGAAATTCAATTTGTGATTTATGAATCCAGTCACCGACACTGATGTGGGGCCGGTGGATGTGTTCTGTGAATGCACAGATTACTACTCGAAGAACCACAGTTACAGGTAAGCAACCTGCCTTTCTTTGTTGTGGTCTCTGTGCATCACACATATGGGGGATTAGCAAGCTTGCCCACCTAAAGGCAGGATGGTGTCACTACTGAAGAATAGCAGAGAGGACAGCAGGGCCAAACGAGCAGTCCAGTCTAGCTTTCACATCTACGCGGTCATGTTTGATAAAAGTGCACTGAGTCAACCATGTAGCAGCTTCGCATAAGTCCTGCACTGGTATGCCTGCACATATGGCAGATGAGGTAGCTACAGCTCTGGTGGAGTGTCCCTTCGGGGTAATAGGCAAGTTCAGTTTGGCAAGTTGGTAGGAGAGTTGGATAGTTCCTCTATCCACTTTGATAGGCATTGGGGCCCTATTGATGTTCCTTTGTCATAGAGTATTTAATGAACAGATGTTTGGTTTTTCGGAATGACTCGGTTCAGGACCAATAGAATGCCAGGGATCTGCGCACATCGAGGCAATGTAGGGAACACTCCCTCAGTGTCGATGGCGCTGAAAAATATGCCGGCAGGACAATGTTTTGATTAAGATGGAATGCTGTCACTACTTTCAGAAGGAATGTCGGATCTGTACGAAGGACCACCTTTTCTTTATAAAAGTTGAGGTACGGGGGGGGGGGTCAACCTAAAGAGCTCATAGCTCACTAGCTCTTCTGGCGGAGATTGTGGCAACTAGGAAAGCTGTTTTCCAGGAAAGCATTCATACATTGATGGAGGCCGACTCCATCAACTGGTGATTTCATTAATGCCTGCAGAACAATCAACAAGGAATTGACGTATTAACTGGTGCAAGAACACCAAGGAACCCTCTATATGTCCTCTATGGTGTAAAATGGCTGCAACAACATACCCCTTGATGGAAGAAGGTTTTAATCCTCCTTGGTGTAATGAGAGAAGGAATGGTAAAATGTTCTCAATAATTGCAGATTCAGGTGACAAGTTGTTACTGGTGGCAAAGTGAGGAAAACATTTCTATATTGAACTCTACAATCATTGCATATTTGGCCTTAATGCGGACTGCAGAATGAACTGTATGTCCAGGTGGAAATTTGTCGGTACCAAGGTTGTTGTTGACATCAGAGTTGTTGTCCATACTGAGGAAGCTGTCTGTCCCGAAGTCACTGTATGATCCATGCTGTCAGTTTCAGGGTGTGTATGTCTGGATTTCAAATGGAGCCTTGGTGTTGGGTGATCAGATGTGGTAGCTCTGGGAGATAAATGTAAGTCCTTCGAGATAGATGAAGTAGCATGAGGAACCATGCTTGACAGGGCCACCATGGAGCAATCAGGATGCCAATAGCATTGTCCCACCCAATCTTCGCTAACATCTTCATTATTGGTGGTATTGGGGGGAATGCATAGAATAGGACATTGTTCCATGGAATCATGAATGCATTGCCGATAGAGTTCAGATCAATGCCCACTCTAGAGCAGTAGGTATTGCACACTGCATTCTTGTGTGTGGCAAATACATCCATGGAGAGTGTCCCCCACTGGTCAAAGAGACGATGGCGGATCTTTTAATCCAGTTCCCACTCATGCATCGTGGACATGTATCTGCTCAGGGAGTCTGCTTTTTCGTTCTCGGTACCAGCACGATGAATTGCTTGTTTGTCCATCCCATGGTTGATACACCAGTTCCAGATACGAAGAGCGAGATCTGCCAGCAAGATCGATCTTGTCCCTCCATGTTTGTTCATGTAGAACATGGTCGCAATGTTGTCCATTGCTATCTGAATGGTCTTTCCTTCCAAGATGGTTAAGACGGCACGGAGAACTTTTAATACCACCAGCAACTCTAGGTAAGTGATGTGTCTTGCTTACCCGTGACCATGCCAGATGCCCTGAGTCTGAAGGGATGCACAATGGGCCCCCCATCCAGTCAAAGATGCGTCAGTGTATAGCATCACAGTTGGTTCCAGTGGTCAGAATGGCATCCCTTGGGTCAGGTTGGTCTCAACTAGCCACCAGGATAGTGTCTATAGCACTGAGTGTGGAGGTTCTAGCAGTCGGTATGATGAATCACGCTCAGGATGGAAGCTGCGACTGAACCATAACTGCAATGTTCTCATCCATAACCTCACATTTGAGACCACCAAAACGGTGGATGCCATATGACCTGACACCTGCTGGATCAGGTGAGCAGGAATGGTCCATTTGGTGAGCAGGTTGGATATTTATTTACATAATTTATAGGTCGCCTATAATTGCTGAGGCCTTCCTAGGCCGCTTACAATGTAAAACAAACCAACACAGTAAAAACACATTAAAAACCAATAATGGATATTGATTTCATGAGTTTGTCTCTGGTCTGAAGGCAGGTATGCTCTTGCCCGAGTACAGACCAAATGTGTTCCATTATAGGTGATTGCCTGGGAAGGAATAAGGGAAGACTTCTCATTACTAATGCACAGTCCTAGTTGGTGAAGTAAAATGTGTGTGATCTCTACTGAGGCTAGGAGGTCTGTTTTGTAGGACGAAACTAGCAGCCCATCATCCAGTAACGGATAAATCTGTACAGATCCATGGCAGAGTAGGTTCGGTAAGACATCATGTCAATTTTCTGTCCTTTGTAATCGGTTGGTGCAGTGTGCTCTCTCGTTTATAGATCCTGAGTGAACTCAATGACCACTGAGTTGGGATGTGGGTGTTGCAGCAAAAATGGAATGTCCTGTTCCCTGATCTTATACACTGACTCAAGGTGCTGGGAGGTAGAATGTGGGTAGTTGGGTAGTTCCTAAGGTTCCATCATAACCTGACATAAGGTGGATATTAATGGTAGAGCCACTGGAACCGCATCCTCCATCCTGATGACATTGTAAATGTTGTCCTGTTCTGGATCCGTAAGCTGCTGAATATCGATCCCAAGCAATGTGGACATATGGATCACCAGTTCAGAGAAGCATCCCATACTTTCACTGGGCGATTCCAGGCCTTGAGTCAATACCATAAAGTCAGGGGATGTCGATGCTTGTTCTGTGTCTTCCAAATCCAACTCCCAAGAAGTAAGTGGTGCTCGAAGAGGAGGATCAAGCAGGAGATTCTTCTGGATGAGCAGTGGTGGTTGCTGGGGCGGCCGGAAGTTCCTGAGATGTTGGTGGCAAGTGTGTGGGAGGTCATCATTGACATGGTGGTGGTGGTTATGGGTATCCGTAGGGCTGCTAGTATTCTCACAGATATCCAGGACCATAACTTCCAGGTCCAAATCCTCCATATGGAGGTGGCATCCAGTATCGGCTCCTTTCCTCACAAGATGGGTCAGTTTTGAAAGGGGGGGCTGTCATGGTCCAGGGATATGGATAGTCAAAGCACCAGGACCCAGATACTCAGTAAGTTATACGTATCTTATTCACACTGTGATCAGACAGTCCAAGGGTTGAGGCAAGTAACCAGAGTGCAAGATAGCTCAGTCCAAATAACAAAAGATAGTCAAAAACCAGAGAGGCAAGCCAAGGAGAATGGTACTGGGAGAGGAGTGGAGCAGGAGAAGACAGGAAGGCAGGGCAGGGGGCACTTCAACAACAGCCAAGAGTTGTACTTCCAGTTGACGTCGTGGCGAGATGGCCATGAAGAACGGGCTCCCGTAATCACACTGGTAATTTGTTCGACAGTGAGCTGTGAGAGGCTCATCCAAGCCCTGTCGGGGCAGGGAATAGAAGCCCAAGCATGCTTCTGGGCAATGTGGGGTGGCGGCTCCACATTTACTGGGAGAAACTCAGGATTTTCTCAATCGAACAATACAGGGGAGAGATCAGCTCCCTGCAAGCCAGAGATGACTGGATATAGCATAGAATAACAGCTTGAAGATCATCAGACCTGCTGGGTGAGCATTTCTACCTTTTCAATATTACCCGTGAAAGAACTGAAGCAGATACTAATTGGGACAAAGAAGAAAGAAAAGCCTCCTTGATGGAGGGAGGAATCCCCCCACCCCCACGGAGTTTAAGCGGCAACTATTCTAGGGGAGAGGAACTGAGATTTGGAAAATATTAGGTTGGAAAGAAAGATTTCTTTTTTCTAATCTCCCCAAGGGCGAAGAATCAGAATAAAAAACTATTGTGGATTAAGTGATAGAAAAACTTTCTACTTATCTTTGGAGCGGACATTTTCTCTTTACCTTTATTTGTGATGTCACATAAAGACAAAATAACTCTTTGCTGTGGAGTTATTGGGGAGGTTAGAAAAAAGAAATCATCCTGTGGCTATTGGATTTATAACAAGACTCCTTCCTCTCTTTTTTTTGGAGATGTTTTTTCCTTCTCTTTCTTTCTTTCTTTCTTTCTTTCTTTCTTTCTTTCTTTCTTTCTTTCTTTTTTTTTCTTTTTTTTCTTTTTGTTGCTGCCTTGTAATTACTGGCAAAAAACTACCATTACTATGAAAAAAACACACTCTTCCTCCTCTTCGGCACCTACATCAGCTGCTCAGAGTCCAACTAACCAGTCCAAAGCCGCAGATGCTGAAAAATATCAAAAAAATCTACAATGACTCTTTTGGCGATACAAACATCTTTAACAGCTATGCAAGCATCCCAAGAGGCTATGCAAAATGCTATATCAAAATTAAGCCTAGAACAGAGGGATATATTAGCAGAACAGAGGAACATGTCAGCTGAGCAGAAAAACTTCGCAAATGAACAAAGAGAACGTCTTGACAAACTGGATAGCTCTGTTAAGGATGTATCAGCTCAACTGGCAGATGTTCAACTTAAAACTGAACAGAATACACAAAAAACACAACAAGCACATAAAAGAATTGAAACAGTAGACAAACACAATAAAGCAAACAAGCAAGTCATTATGGGATTCACTTGCTATATTAGAGATGGAGAAGACATCTAACTATCTGAGTTTCCAGAACATACCCGAAGGAAAGAATGAGGATCTATGGGAATTAATAACTACCATGTTGGCAGAGATGTTAGATTTGGAAAACGAAGGGGTGGACATAAACATTGACCTTGTTTATAGAGTGAATACGAGTTATGCCAGGAAACATAAACTTCCAAAGGAAGTCAATGTTAAATTTGCAAAAAGGTCTATAAGAGACAATGTTTTGAGGGCTGTACATGATAAACCTTTAAAAGCGGATGATCACCATGAGGTGACTGTTTTGAAACAAATACCATGGAGGATTAGAGAAGGATGAAAGAAATACTTATTCCTTACTACAAAGCTGACTAAGAAAGAGATCATGTTTAGGTGGCTAACGCCAGAACGAATATTTTTCACGTGGAACACTACAAGATACAAGCTGAACTTGATCTTCAAGGTACAAGAGTTTTATGAAAATTTTAGAAGTACATTTGAAGAGGAAGAATCAGGTGCTCCAAAAGAAGGAGGGAAAGGTGCTGAACCAATGGAACTAACAACATACCACTGTGAAGAAGGAGAAATAGTGAATACAGGCTTGCAACAAGAGGGACAGACACTGGAACTAAAGGAAAAAAGGTAGAAGTGTAAAGGCACAGCATAAGTAGGTAAATATATACTTTTTAAATATGGCTTTCAAAAGGGAAGGAAAAATTGAACTGCTCTCTTTAAACGTAAATGGACTAAATGGACCTGCTAAGAGGAGAAGGATTCTCTCTCAACTTCAAAAACGAAAATTAGATATGATTAGCCTACAAGAAACACATATTAAGAAGCCACATTGTAAGCTTTTGGAATGTCTAAAGCTTGGAAAGCTATTTATATCTTCCGCTTCCCAAAAGAAAATAGGTTTAGCATTATATATCAAGGAAAAATTAGACCCTAAATATATATTAGCTGATGAGGATGATAGGATCCTGATGGCTGAAATCACAATGTAACTTAAAAAGGTGCTTTTAGTGGCAATTTATGCCCCAGACGACCATCAGGAAATGTTCTACCAAAAATTACATGCTCTACTCTTACAATTGGACTACCAGACCGTGTGTGTAATGGGAGACTTTAATGCAATTGTGGACCAGAAAATGGACCATAAGAGTGAGATTAAGGGCAGAAAGGGCAGGAGGTTACTTCCAAAGTCTTGTTCTAATATGATTGAAGAATTCAGATTGATAGATGTCTGGAGACATAAAAACCCAACCTCTGCTAAATATACTTTCTATTTGAATAGACATAGGTCGTGGTCTAGAATTGATATTGTTTGGATAATGTTGTAACCCCCCTCTTAATCGAACATGCAGCCAGGGCATGGCTCGTCACAGGTAAAAAGCATGATCAGGGTGTCCTGTTCGTGTGAGAACAAGAACCACAACGAATGTGCACGCTACACAAGGCTGACAACAAAGCAGGCTACGCTCCAGCATAACCGCAGATGTTACGCCCTTGTACCCTCGCTTGCTTTAGCATGAAAAATGTGCAAATGGGGCTCAGTGGGTTTCCCCTATTGTTCGCTGTTATTCAAGCACCTGCATAGTTGTAAAAGAGTATAAAAACGCTGCTTTCATTCTGCTCGAGACTGCACTCTAATGAGTGTGGTCCCTGCAGGTAATAAACTCCTCTCGAAAATTCCAACTGGTCTCTGGTCTCATCAGTAAAACCGCAGGACACAACATTTGAAGGCCCCAGCGAGATCTTGAGACTATCGGTCTTGCCTCCCCCCGACACCAGGGACGGGCCCATAGGCATCTTATGCCTCTACCCCGGTTTGGTAGGACATCTGACTAGCCGAGAGAGGAGCAATCGGTAAGTGCGCATGGCGGTTACCTGCCATCTGTTCTGAATATCTGCAGATCTGGTATTGGAAAGAAAAGCCTGCTGGACACAGCGTATGGGCCACTTTCGGGTCTGGGGACAAGACGTTGCTCCCGGCCTCAGTTCCTGTTTAGGTTGTGCGTTTGTTTAGATTGTCCGTTTTGTTGTCTGTCTTGTTGTCGTCTGTCGTCTGTCTTGTTGATGTTTTGTCATCTGTTTTGTTGATCTGACACTTGAGTAATCTTTTTTACAGGACTTGAAAATGGGGCAGGGCCAGTCCGTCCCGACCACCCCTTTGCAATGTCTTCTGAATAACTTTTCTGATTTCTTTAAGAGGGCTTCAGGATTTGGGGTCTCCGTCAAGCCAGGGGCCCTCCGGACCCTTTGTGAATTAGAGTGGACCACTTTTGACGTGGGATGGCCCTCAGAGGGCTCTTTTGATTTGATCTTGGTTAGGAACATTGAGGCTGTGATCCTTGGGAATCCCAGACACCCAGATCAGATTCCATATATAGAGACGTGGCTAGACATCGCCAAGACGAGACCTAGTTACATTAAACGGTGTCAACAGAAACTCCCAGGATTTCTGGGAGTCTGTCCTTCTCTCCTTACGGTTAAAAAGGGCGGAGAACCCCACGTCAGATCGCCCCTCACCCCCTCATCCACAAAACCCCACATCCTCACGGATGATCAGACGGTGCCGGAGGACACTCTGGACACATGGACTCAGCCACCTCCCTATGCCCTGAATTCTCAGGCCCCCAGGAGCCCGCCCCACGCTTCCCACAGTCCGTCCCGAACCCAGAGTGGACTTCCGTACGGTCCCCGTCCACCTGTTCCTCCGAAGTCCACTTTGCCCTTGCCGCCCTCTGGCCCCGGGGGCAAGGGCGACAAACGGGTGTCGCAGCACCCCCCCGATCCCGGCCCTGAGCCTTCCACTCTGTTCCCCCTCCGGGAGCTTGCCCCCGCACAGGGGATGGACCATCCGTTTATGGTTTATGTCCCTTTCTCCACAAGTGGCCTGTATAACTGGAAACTACAAAATCCTCCTTTCTCTGAAAAACCACAAGGCTTGATTTCGTTACTAGAAACGGTTTTTCACACCCATCGTCCTACTTGGGATGACTGCCAGCAACTCTTGCAAGTTCTTTTTACTTCCGAGGAGCGCGATCAGATTCACCTCGAGGCTCGGAAGCAGGTTCCTGGCACAGATGGCCAACCCACCACTGGCCCGGTTATTCTGGAAACGAGTCTCCCAGCCCAACGACCCAACTGGGATCCGAATACGGTCACTGGACAGACCTCCTTCCGTTTGCCCTCCTACGCATGCGATGCTCCCCTTATACTCCATTTGAAATTGTATTTGGGCGACCGCCTCCTCTGCTTCCCCACCTGACAGAGGAGACGCGCGCCGAGTTGTCTAACCACAACTTGCTCGAGTCCTTGCAGGCCCTTGATCACGTCCAGCATGATATTTGCCGACATGTTCGGTCCAACATGGGCGAGACTACTGAGGCTCCGGACCCCGCGCCCGACTCCCCCCCACGTGTAAACCCAGGAGATTGGGTCTGGCTAAAGAACTTTCACCCTGTCACTCTAGGTGCCCGGTGGCTAGGACCCTTCCAGGTGATCCTCTCCACTCCCACGGCGGTAAGACTGGCCGAAAAACCCCACTGGTTCCACGTGACACAGATAAAGCCTGCCTCGCCGGTTCTCTCGGAACAATGGACGGTACACCAAACCGGAGACCCTCTGCGGGTCCAGTTAAAAAGGGTCTCCTCCCAGCAGTCCTCCTGATTCTTCTCGCCCGCCCGGTAGGCTGTCCCCTCCCGAACCCACACCAGCCACTTACCATGGAATGGACCTTGCAGACTGATTGGCAGACCTCCCCGCCAGTGACAACTGTCCTGACTCACACCCATGATACCTCCCCGGACTTCCGCATAGGTCTCTGCCAACTCCTTCCGCCCGGGTGGACTCACCTGGGCCTCTTCTCGGTGGAGATGTTTGGGGGGGGGGGGGGCGCCTGATCTGGGGTTATGGATGTGGAACTGATACCTTGGAAAGGGGACTGTCGCAGGAGCAATATTATGGCTGTCCATCGGATGGGAGCCCCGCTTGCGGTGATGCACCCTACTTCTACTGCACCCGATGGGGTTGCGAGACTTTCGCTACCTGGTTGGAAAGCCAAGATAAGGATCCTTGGCTCACGGTGAAAAGGGTGCAGGCTGGCCAGGCAGGGACCGGCAGACGTAACCCCCTGAGCCTCAAGATCAAACGAGGCAGAGAAGATTCTTGGGTAAAAGGTAAAACCTGGGGACTGCACTTGTATCTGTATGGTCCTGATCCAGGCACACTTTTCACGGTTCGGAAACAGGTTATCTCACGACCCTGGGGCCTGGTGGGACCCAACCAGGCTCTCCCTCGCCCTCAGCTGGTGACCCCCACCCCCGCTCACCGCATCCCTGCCCCTTGTACAGAGCGTGCTCCGGCCCGGGCTGCTAGCCGACTGTCATCCAGCCGCTCATTTACATTAGCGTCTGCAGTTTTTCAAATCCTCAACGAGACCAACCCAAACATTACCGAAACATGTTAGTTATGCTTGAGTCCTCAGCCCCCTTTTTTACACTGGGGTAGGAGTGAAGGCCTCCTTTTCCGTCTTTCCTAATATCTCCTACTCGGAGAATTATGGGAGTGCCTGCCCGTGGGGGCTCTACTCCTCTATAACATTAGAAGAGTTCTCAGGTCAAGGGACCTGTGTTACGGGTCCCGGTGGGCCCCGCGATGATCCACAATGTGCTGCTACCTTACTCCTTACCCCCACAGCACGCCCCTACCTCCTGGCAGCCCCGAATGGGACTCTTTTCGCTTGCCGATCCGGCCTCACCCCGTGCATTTCCTCCACCCTTCTCCTAACCACCCCCTCCCAGTCCTGTGGCTACGCGAGCTTCTCAGTCGGATCTTTGTATTCTAACTTTCGTGCTCCCAAAGGCTTTTCTCGCCAACGGAGATATGACCAGAATGATGAGATTTCAACTGAGAAAGTAAACGAATATATCCGAAAGGGAGACCTACCAAAGTTACCAGAGAAATACCAAAAAGTATTGAATCAAGAAGTAACAATCACAGGAGTAATAGACACAATTAAACGACAAAAGAACGACAAAACTCCTGGCCCGGATGGGCTACCAGCAGAGTTTTATAAATCCTTTGAAGGAATTTTTGCTATGCTTCTTAAGGATATATGTAATGCAAAATCGTTAAATGCAAAAATACCGAATACTTGGACAGAGGCAAATATCACATTAATACCAAAAGAAGACAAGGACTTGACGCAGATTCAAAATTATAGACCTATATCACTATTAAAAGTGGATTACAAAATGTTTGCCTCCATAATGGCAGAAAGATTGAAGAAATATCTAACAGACTTTATTCACTCAGATCAAAATGGTTTCTTACCGAAAAGACAAATGAGGAATAACTTGAGAACTATCCTGGACATCTTAGAGTATTATGAGATATATACGGAAAAACCGTATAAATGGCACTATTATTCATGGATGCACAGAAGGCTTTTGACACTGTTAACTGGCAATTTATGAAGCAACAGCTAGCTCAAATCGAGTTTGGTGAAAAGTTCATTAATGTAATATCAAGCATTTATCAAAAGCAGTCTGCTAGGATTACAATCAATGGAGAATTTACAAATATTATAGATAGACAAAAGGGTACAAGACAAGGATGTCCGCTTTCACCTCTGTTGTTTACATTGATCTTAGAAGTGTTAAACAGAAATATCAGGGACGATATCGACATTAAAGGTAATAGAATCAGAGATGAAAGCTATAAATTACAAGCATTTGCAAATGATCTAGTTTTCATAATGGAGGCATTAGTAACAATGCCTAAACTACAAAGGATTGAAAAATATGGCAAGGTTACTGGGAAAAAAATAAATAGAGAAAAGACGAAATTGTTAGTAAAAAATCTCACACAGGACCAGAGAAAAACTCTGGTGGAACAAGTAGACTTTCAGATTGTTAAAAAGGTTAAAAACTTGGGAATTTATCTTACAGCTAAATGTACCACTCGGAAAGAAGACAATTATGATAATCTATTTAAGGATATTAAGAGTGATTTGCAATTATCTTTGCTGGGAAGAATAGCACTAGCTAAAATGAATATATTACCAAAGCTTTTGTTTGTATTCCAAATGATTCCCATAAAAATTGATAGAAATTTTTTTGATGATTTAAATGTTCAAGTCTCAAGATTTTTATGGAGAAAGAAGAAACCAAGGATTAATCTAAAAATATTTCAGGAGGCTAAAGAGAAAGGGGGCTTTGGTCTCCCTGACTGGATGCTGTAATATCAAGCTTCTGTTTTAACATGGCTAAAAGAATGGATAACTTTAAGAAATAAGAGAATCTTGTATCTTGAAGGGCATGATTTGCAAATGGGTTGACATGCTTATATGTGGTATGAAAAGGCTAAGTTACATGGCTCTTTTTTAAGTCACTATATTAGGAAATCATTAATGTCAGTGTGGGAAAAGTTAAAGACAAAATTGTACAATAAATTACCAAGATGGCTTTCACCTATGGAAGCTCTTGTATATCCAAATGCATTGAACTTTGAAGCGATCATAAGATATGATGACATTTTGGATAATGATGGAGGATTGAAATTGAATCAAGAAACACAGGAACAAGGATCTAATATTTCTTGGTGGCATAAGGTGCAGATGCAATCGAGATATGCTAAAAACTATAAAATGTGGGCCTCTTATAAAGATTTAACAGCATTTGATCAGGTGATGCTTAAATCAGATGAGAAAATGATTAAAAGATTATATAATTTCTTACTTGATAGGAGAATGGAAGATCAACAGTTTAAGGAAAATATGATAACGTGAGCACAAAATATTGAATTTGAAAAATGACAAAAACTGTGAGAGAGAAATATTAAGGTAAAATTAGCAACTTTGTATAAAGAAAACCTGTATAAAATATTTTATAGCTGGTATCTGTCACCAAATAGATTAGCTAAGATGTTTCCAAATATGTCAAATGGATGTTGAAAATGTAAACATAAATTGGGTACTTTCTATCATATGTGGTGGACTTGCGATAATGCGAAAAAGTATTGGATTAAAATACATAAATGGCTTGAGGAAATGTTACAAAAACCCTTAGCTTTTAAACCTGAAGTTTTCTCATTAGGCATTATACCTGTTGATATTAGTAAACAAGAAATGTACTCGATTTTACATGTAATTACTGCGGCAAGGATTACATTTGCTCGACACTGGAAAAGTGAAGAACCACCCACCGATGAACTGATCCTAAAAAAGATCTTGGACTGTGCAGAAATGGATAGACTGACTTTGTCATTGAAGGAGAAAGAAGATACTGATTTCTATCAAACTTGGGACTCTTTTTATTATTGGCTAGAGAAACGGGACTTCGTAGAGATTTAAATATGTTTTTAAGTTATCATAAATAGAAAAAAATGTGGGGGCTGACCCAGCAGGTCCGATGTTTCTGATGATAGATGTTGTTGTTTGTTTTCTTTTGTTTTATGGTTATTTTGAATAAAACATATAAAAAAACAACATCAAAGAGTTGCTGAGGCAGCATCTAGAGGGAAGAGCTGGTTCTTATATAGCTCTTCCCCCAGGGTTCCCAGGTGGAGCTGATAACAGCCCAGGTGGTCACAGTTAGCCGTGGACCCAGTCCTGCAAAGACCGAGCCTGCTATTCTGGTTTCTGACCAGCAGATGGAGCCCTGACACTGCCTCAGAACCTCACAGTGGGCAGCCGGCGGATCAATCCTGGTGAGGCTTCCAGGGATAAATGCCCATTGAGAGTCGGAGTGGGAGGGTGGGTTGGTTTGTGATGCTCATGAACCAATTGCACCGAACGTTCAGAAGGTGCTGGAGAGTGAATAGGCATCTCCCAAATCTCTCCCTCTGATATCGAGGCCCACACTTTCACTTCTGGAGCTTGAGACTTTACTGGGCTGAATCAAGATCTCAGTGATGGCCATGGAGAAGGGCTCAGTATGTGACATGGAGATGGTCACGGTGTTGTCCAGATTGACAGCAGATGAACCAGAGGCTCACTTGGTACTGAGGTGCTCAATGCCATCACATGAGGAAATGGCAGGTCTTTCTGTCCCAGAGAGTGTTCCTTGTGCTTCCTCTCTGGCTTATCTTTCTTGGGATGCTTAGCCTCAACGGTCCCTTCGGTCTCAAGCTGCTTCCTTTTCTCCTTACATCTTTTAGGAGACTGAAACCATCCCAAGCACACTTTCTCAGGTCTAGTGCTCTCCCCTTGTTCAGTACAGGGAGGAGCGCCTCCCTTGGAGGCAGAAAGGCCAGCAGGTGGAGCCACAGTAGCCTCTCTCATCGCCAACAAAGCTCTATCGCAGAGGATTTTCTTGAGGTGATTCTCCCAGTTTTTGCAAGCCTGCCAGGTGAAGGCCTGGCAATGGACACATTTGTCCATGCGATGGGCTTCACCGAGACAAATCAAGCAGAGCAAATGAGTATCAATGGGCAACGTCTTCACTCTGCACTGAGTACATCTTCAGAATGCTGCACCATCAAGGCAAAGTAAAAAGGAAATGAGGGGAAGAGAGACAATAGAAGGGTTTTTTTTTTTTGCTTTTTTGGCAGTGGGGAGGGTTGTTCGTGAGGGAAGGGGAAATGGAAAGGGAGTGAGAGGATAAGATTTGTGGTGAAGGTCAGGGATTGAGGAAGTAAAGTATTTGGGATAAAGTTGTAAGATAAGTTTTACAGACAAGTGAGGTAAAGTAGATTTTTGTGAGGGAATGAAGCAAAAGAGAGAACCCAAGGCACAGCGAAAGGCTGTCAAAAGCAGACTGATTGGAGGGCAGGGACTCCCTCCAATTTATATCGGGGGAGGGGGAGCAGAGTTCCCGCCAAAAATCGTTATAGCTGAATCTTCCCAAAAATAGGCACCACACAGGTGCAGCACCCATATGTGTGATGCACAGAGATCATGACGAAGAACTAAGCATGATACAAAAGCTGGATTTGCCATGAAGACCATGTCAACCATCATGTGGCTATGAGATGGTAAACAAAAGTGTTAAATAAAAGACCTGGCACTTGTTCTGTGTTTCCACTATTCAACTGGACTATAAAAGCAGCTTCAAATGCATTGCTGAGCTTTACTTCAAATAGCCTGGAATAGTATGTCCCTGCACTCTTACTATAGACACTGATTTATGTACTATGGTTTTGCTACAACTACTGTTACAACAGCTCTGACCACCTACTTCACTTCCACTGGCTTTTTTTAAAAGTTCTGTCAGGATTCCACTGTCAACCCAGATTCAGGCTAGAGATCAGGAAAAGCTTCCTCACTGTCAGAGCAATACAACAGTGGAACCAGCTGCCTAAAGAGCTCTCCTACACTAGATACATTCAAAAAGAAACTGGATGGCCATCTGAGTGGAATGGTGTAACATGGTGTCCTGCAACAGCAGCGGGTTGGACTCAATGGCATTCATGGCCCCTCCCAACTCTTCTATGATTCTATGAGGATCAGAGCCTGTTTGGTCCTGCAAGTGTCTGTATAGCCAAGAGCTCCTCTGTGGGCAAACAGCTGGGAAGCAATCGTGCACTACAACTGAAGGTCCTAGAGGCCAGCATAAAAGGCTTTCTAGCACTGCTGTTCTTTGCCACAGCAATGCAAGCCGTCCCCAGGACTCTTCGTGCTTTGGCTACAAGAATCTGTGTGCCTCCCTTATTCCTGCCTCCCTCTAAGTAGACCCAGCCTTGCTCCAGCCTGCATCCTTCCTGCTGTTCCTGTCTTCCTCCAAGGAGACACAGCATTGTTCTAACTGCCCCTACTTTCTCTCTCTCTCATTCTCTCTCTCTCTCCTGCCCATGGCTGAGCCCTCACAACATCTGGTAAAGGGAGGAGATTATCAGTGGCTGGCTGTGTGCTACCTCCTTTAGCAGCGATGGCATGCCTGCATATACCAGTTGCTGGGGGGCTTGAGCAGCAGGCAGTCTTGCACCCATTCTGCTTGAGGTATCCTGTAGACAGCTGTTTTGCCACCATGTATACAGACTGCTAGAGCAGAAGGACCTTTAATCTGATCCAGCATGGCTTATCTTGTTCTTTTGGTAACATCCAATAATGTCTAACACGACAAACTACAGAATCCTTCATGCGTACGTTTGTGATAAACCCTATCAGAAATCTTTCCTCTAGCATCTGCAGATGTCTACTTATGCTTGGCCCAGTCCTGCAAAGCTAGCTATGCTGAGATGAAGTCCACAAATGCTTGCACATCCCCAATTGTGCAACTGGCAACTGCAACCCCAAAGTGACCTGCTGGATTCAGAAAAAAAGGCACTGCTAATAGTCACGTGTTGCACCATTCCTTGTAATCCCAGCAACCAACCTCCTTCCACATTGTCCTAGGCACAGAAGAAGGGTGCTGCTAAAACAGCATGTGCAGCTTGATTGCTGGGAAGTGTCCCAGAAGCACTAAGTACCCTTACCAGGAACTCCGACTCAAGACTGCTACAAAGTGGGCCAGTTTCCAAAGAGTTGAGCTTACAGAACCTGTCAGATTCCCACTCCCAAACAGATTCCTTGTGCAACCTTACCCTTGCTGCCTTATTTGCCCCCACCATGTTCTTCAAACAGTATCAAACACAGTTCCTTCTGTGCCTTCAATGCCTACTTTCTTTCAACCACCCATTGTCACTGCAATGGCAATTAAATATCAAGAACGCTGCTGCTATTTTTGGGTAGAGCCTACTTTGCTCTGTCCTTTTCAGCTTCCTTTGATGTAGGAAGACCAGAGCCTAACCTCACAAAAGAAAAGGCAGAAACAAAAAACCCTTCCTGCTCATGTGTTGAAAATGTTAGCAGGACAGTGGACAGACTTAGGCTTGTAAGCAACTTCAATCCTGAATCAATGACCCAGGCTATTAGCGGATCCAGTTGGACACCTCAGCATTTGTGGCTATTCTCATGTTGTCTGTCCTCTATTGGCCTCTAAATACTTCCAGTAAAACTCCTCTTCCATTCTGCCTACTATAAGGCACCTCAAAAATTTGTACCAAATACATCAGAAAGGTACGATGCACATTCCTTTTTTTTTTGGTCAGCCAAAGGTCAGTTTATGAAAATTGCCCAGACTAAAGTTACTCAGAAATGTGCATTTCTCTGGTGGATCAGGAAGGGCACAAAGAATGTGGTAATGATATCAGAGACAACTCCCTCCTGCCCAACTAAACCTTGCATAATCCACTATCAATTAGAAAGCAGTGATTGATCATGCAACAGCACATGCAGCGGAGCACCCTAAATTTCAAGAGAGAGGGATCTCAAGGTTTACGTTAGAACATAATTGGCAGTAATATTAAATTTTCCTTCGGTCAAGGAAAAATGCATCATGGCACTTACAAGTACCCTAAACTATCAAAAGCTGGTAGACATAAAAGAACAATTCAAAACTCTATGAAATGTTTTGAACTGGAGTCAACTTGCAGTCATGCCCCACCCCCCAAAAAAGGATGAAGTAAAGCACTTATACCACAGCCATTCCATTTTTAGAGTTCCAGGAAAACTACAACCGGCTCACATGATTCTATTCTGTTTCCCTTGACATAACAGTACCTCAGTTTTCCATCCTCAACCTCCTTCTTGCTATGTGCAGAGTTTCCATGTCTACTTCTCTCCATAATTTAATTAGTGCCACAATTTTGTTTCCACTATAGCAGGGGTCTCAAACTCGCGGCCCGCAGGCCAATTGCGGCCCGTGGGATGGTATTTTGTGGCCCCCACTTGATATCAAAGTTTAGTGATAGTGCGGCCTGCGCGTTTTTCTCACACGCACCTGCGTGAGTCGTTACCCTGGGCACAATGTTCCCTCTAAGCTGCGCGCCGGGGCACAGGGGAGGGGCCCTGCGGCCTTCAAAGCACCGGCGGCACCCGGGCCGGCCTCTGGGAGCGACGCGGGGTGAGCGGCCCACCACCACCACGGTGGTGGAATACTTGATGCGGCCCAGCCTCACCCAGACTACTTCCAGCGGCCCCCAGGTAAGTTGAGTTTGAGACCCCTGCACTACCGTGTATAAGCCATGGTTTTGTGAACAGTGGGTTTTGACAGGGTGGCATAAGTTTTAAGTATAAGCTACCCTGACTACCTGTGGCTTCAACCATGAGTAGTTTCACCCACAAGGGGTTGTTTTGTTGTCTGAAACCAGCTAATACAACCTATCATAGGTCAACCCCCATCTGTGAGTGTGCCACTTGAACGAGTAACCCCCCCCCAAAAAAAGTTGCACTTGCCAAGTGGCTACCACATAACCACTATTGCCAGCCACCCCAAAAGTGTCAAAGCAGAATTTGGGGATAGCTGGCAGAGGCTTCCCTCTCTCCAGCCCTGATGCAATCCCTTTCAGATCCATTGCAACTTTTTTGGCTGTTAAAAAAAATTCTCAGATTCACTAGTCACAAATCCACAATTCACCTTTTGACAACCATAAGCTGCCCCTCCAAACTGTCCAACTTTTAAAAAATGAGGGAGCCCCTAATTTTTGTAAATATTTGTAGAAATTGTTTTAATAAATGTTCTGGAGTCCTTGCTCAATTGCAGGTGTCAGCAGTTACTTGGAAGTAGCAATGGGGACTCTAGAATAGGGCACGTATCCTGTCCAGTACCCCCCCCTTTGCAGATAAAAAGATCCCCCACTTTGCAAGCATTTGGCTGCTGTCAAAATCCTATCAAATGTTTTCAAAGTCTGTAGTGATCCTTCCTTGTGAAAGTTTGGGCCTCATTCAACCCTTTGATTGCAGGATACTTGGAGTTTTGGGGGTGTTCATGTACCCCAAGTGCCCCTGAGAAATCTAGGGAACATGCAAAAGTCACTGGGATTCCTTCTAGGGCTGTAATTCTTTGACAGTTCAGCTAATTTGCCAAACTGGAAACCTCATTTTTTAAGGTGAGATATCTCAGGGATTAAAATGTTCTTTTGTGAAGGAAAGTACGAGAGTACTGGATCAGGAAAATCTTCATGGTGTGTTGCTTGCAAGGGGTTTAATACTTGTGCAGAGGAAATAGGGTCTCCTACTGCTGCTTTCTTGTCTAGGTGGAGGGGTTACTCACAGGAGCGCTGTTGCAACCAATGAGAACTTCATTCTGCTCATCAGAACAGGAAAACTATTGGGGACACCTCATTGGTACTCTATTTTGTCTTAAAGTTGTGAGGATGTGGTGTCTTTATGTGTGCTCGTTTAGCACTGCTAAATCTGGTGATGCATGTCCTTTTGGGATGCTTGTTGGGCGGATGTTCAGCTAGTGGTTTTGCAAGATTTCCTTCGGCCTTGAAGAACAGCAGGGAGCAGTCCCAGCCCGGAAGAGGAAGAAGCAGCTACGGTAGCTGGGTCGCGAGGAAGGGTAGCCGCACGCCCTCCCTGATTCGGCACTCACGACTGGCCGGAAACACAGCCACAGGCGGACAGGCGACTTTCTCTGCAGGTGGGCTTGCAGGTATCGCAGAAGGGCTCGGGCGGGCCCGCCTCGTTGCGTGGCATTCCTTTTCTCTCTGCCCACCCGTCCTCTCCAGCCCTTCGCAGAAAAGCTCTTCTTTTTGCGTTATTGTCTCCTTTTGGTCTTGCTTCTACTAGCTAGAGAGTTTGGGACGGGGGGATTCCAGTGAATAAGCGGGTTGATGATTTTCCCCACCGGGTGCAAGAGGCGAGGACCGATCAACAGTTTGGCTGCGTTTTCTGCGCACGCTGATTCATTACCTACGACAATGGGAGAGCGAGAGAGGGAGCACCCAATCTAGTGTTCCTTTTTTAAATGGAAGGGCATGTTCGTTGAGCGTTGCATTCTGGAAGTGCCGGAATGGGACTATATTTAAGTCGCCACTCCAATCTTCCGCCTTCCTCCTCCGTTTTGTAGAATCTTCCTGAATGTCAAAATCTGGAGATCTCGAAAAACTGCCCCCAATTTTTGCATACTGCCCCCAATTTTACTTGGTCTTAATAAAGGTACTACCTGACTCTGAATTTTGAAATTTTCTTATGGGCTAGCATAACTTTCTTTGCTTAATATATTTCATTTCAGTTTCTGTGCCATTTAGATCGAAAAGGACAATGTTGTATTAACCAGCGCTGTATTTGCATCTTAATATTCCCAGTATTGTTTGAATTGGCGTTAATTATATTGAATATATGCTTTTGCCACTCTGCTATTTTAAAATATATTTATTTTTATTACTATTCCTGTTATGCAAGTTTCTTGAGAATAGTAGCACAGTGTTATAGGGTATTATTTTAGCAAATAATTCCAAAGCTACATTAGAGACACTGGACAATATTTTGTTAATCTAGTGTCTGAATTGGAAGAAGCATTGTTGTTGTATAGCTTGCAAAATAGTAACGTATCCCTAAGAGGCATTTTAAAGAAAATAAAAATAGATTCTTAAAATCCTTAAAATCCTTATTTCTCAGGTTTGCTTCACAGCCCTCATGTGGCATCTTTCCTTTGCATGAAGATGGGATTAACATTTTAATTGTGCTGGAAACAGTTTAGTGTGTACATACCTGGATTTTCCACAATCCAGAAGGTGAAGAAAGATATAACAGTGTGAAAGTATAGCAAACTTGAAATGTTTAATTGCTGCAAAATAGGACTTACGTTTTTAATGCAGTACAGTTTCTTTATGAAATATGTCACAAGTAAATTTGCAGTTATACTGCACCTGTTAAGTCTAACATTAATATCAGAAGTGCTGAGGAAGTATATCAGTCTCCTTTAGATGTTCATTTTTCATTTATTTTCTTCCTCATCTAATTTCAATTTGCTGAGATTCAAAGTCTGTGTTTGAAGAATAATATAAGCCACTAATATCACCACATTCAGATCAGATATTTATTCAATATATATTGTGGCTTTAAAAAGAAGTAACGTTTTCTAGATGTGTTGCAAACTGAATAGCTTTGCAAGTGAGAGGTTGAGAGTAGCTTTTTAGTTGGGTGTTGCAGTACAGGTAGTCTCTAGGTAACAAACAAGTTCCATTTTTGAGAAAATGGAAATTCCTCTTTAGGTCAAATTTGTATGTAAGTCAGATCATAAATAGTTGGCCCTCCACATTCGTGGGGGTTAGGGGTGCAGGATTCCTGTGAAAGTGGAAAAACTGCGAATAGCTCTACCCCCATTCACTAGTACACCCACTTTGCAGCAAGGAAATGCTAGAGAGATTTCTCCCTTTGGATGGATGGGGCAAGAATCCATGTTTTGGAGGCCTCCTCCTCTCCCCTTTCACTTCCCTTCTCTCTATGGTGCTGACAATTTTCTGCAGTAATTTTCTTTAAAAATAGGCTTTATGACCATTCATGAGTACTGGTTGTTCAGTTGTTCGTAACTTGGGGACTACTTGTATTATTTGTTTATTTATTTAAAGCTTTTATATGCCGTCCTATAATATAAAAATCTCGGGGCAGCTTACAGTGTTTAAAAGATCAATTTAAAACAGCTCAATTTCCAATAAATGAATTAAAACAGAATAATGTATAAACCAATAAACAGTACATCACAAAACAAAACAAGAGCAACTGAACGTTAAAAGCTATTGATTTTAAAATGCCATTTAAATAAAAAGGTTTTAACATGGTGCCGAAAAGAGTATAACCTCGGCGCCAGGCATACCTCTCTGGGAAGTGCATTCCAGAGTCTGGGTGCCACTGCAGAAAAGGGCCTACTCCGAGCTGATGACCTTTTTACCTCTTTTACAGAGGGTTCCCAGAGCAGATAATTATTATATCTCCTGTCTTTTTTTTCCTCTTGTGAGAAACCCAAGGTGGCTTACATAGCTCCATTTCATCTTCACAACAAGCCTGTGAGGCAGGTTGGGCTGAAAGTCTGACTGGCCCTAAGTCATCCTATATGCTTCATGCCTGAATGAACCCAGGTCCCCAGTCCATCACATCACACTGACTTTGTTAGACTGTATTGTCAAAGTATGAAACAAAGGGGGAAATTGCCTTTTCAGAACTGTCTTATGAAACTTGATATGTTGTGTTTCTGAAATGGATTTCAAAAAACAAAAATGGGATGTTAAAATGTCTGTATTCTCAGTACAAAGGTAAATCCAACTTTTCTGGGTTTTCAGTACCTTCCAAAAATACAGCTTTTTCAACAAGCATTACCAACAAGGTAATCTTATCTTTCGTCTTGTACACCACTTAGAAATTTCTTTAAGCAATTTATCATATTTTTCCGTGTATAAGATGCTACTTTTTCTTTAAAACATTTAGCTAAAAATGGAGATGTGTTTTATACACAGGGGGAGTGCTGGGGGGGGGGGACTGGGGCAATTGGGCACGGGGTGGGGCAAAGGGGCACACCCGGGCAGGGGGGAGTCGAAGCACCACGCGGGGGGCAGCAAAGTGGCACGTGCAGGCAGGGGGGCAAAGCAGCGCACGCGCACAGCAGCAGCTTGCTCGCTGCAAATCGTTAGGAAAAGTGGGGAGCGTCCTATACATGGGGGCATGTTATACACGGAAAAATATGGTAAAATGTCTTTCAATAAATAGGTCTTGCAAAAAAAAATGCATCAGATGTAGGATACACATAACATTTCAGATCTAATATATTGTGATCACCTCTTCAGTTGTATGTAGAACAGAATGTACCTTATAATTAGTGATACAGGTTTGTAAATTTATGCGTGATTCCTGCAATCCTTCTGCTGCCAACTTGGTGGAAAGCATTAACAGAAATTAGTAGCATTACAGATTTACTCACATCACCATTCAGAATTATATGTTGTTGTTGCTGTTGTTAGTCGCGAAGTCGTGTCCGACCCATCGCGACCCCATGGACAACATTCCTCCTGGCCTTCCTGTCCTCCACCATCCCCTGGAGTCCACTTAAGCTCATGCCGCCTCATTCTCTGCCGTCCCCTTCTTCTTTTGCCGTCAATTGTTCCCAGCATTAGGCTCTTCTCAGTGACTCCTTTCTTCTCATTAGGTGGCCAAAGTATTTGAGTTTCATATTCAGTATCTGGCCTTCTAAAGAGTAGTCAGGGTTGATCTCATCTAGGACTGACTGGTTTAACCTCCTTGCAGTCCAAGGAACTTGCAGGAGCCTTCTCCAACACCACAATTCAAAGGCCTCAATTCTTCAGCGCTCAGCCTTCCTTATAGTCCAGCTTTCACAGCCGTACATTGCAACTGGGAAAACCATAGCCTTGACTGTACGCACTTTTCTTGGCAGAGTGATGTCTCTGCTTTTTAGTATGCTGTCTAGATTTGCCATAGCTTTCCTCCAAATGAGCAAGCATCTTTTAATTTCTTGGCTGCAGTCCCCGTCTGCAGTGATCTTGGAGATCAGGAAAATAAAATCTGTCACTACCTCCATTTCTTCCCCATCTATTTGCCAGGAAGTGAGAGGACCAGTTGCCATGATTTTAGTTTTCTTAATGTTGAGTTTCAAGCCAACTTTTGCGCTCTCCTCCTTCACCCGCATCAAGAGGCTCTTTAGTTCCTCTTCACTTTCTGCCATTAGAGTGGTGGTATCTGCATATCTGAGGCTGTTGATATTTCTCTCGGCAATCTTAATTCGAATTTGTGATTCATCTAACCCCATCTGTTGAGTTTTCCAAATTTGCTGGCATATTGAGTGTAGCACTTTTACTGCATCGTCTTTTAGGATTTTGAATAGCTCAGCTGGAATACTGTCTCCTCCACTAGCTTTGTTGTTGCTCAGACTTCCTAAGGCCCATTTGACTTCACATTCCAGGATGTCTGGCTCGACATCAGTTACCACCCCATTCTGGTTATCACGGATGTTAAGCTCTTTCTTGTATAGTTCCTCTGTGTAATCTTGCCACCTCTTCTTAATCTCTTCTGCCTCTGTTAGGTCACTGCCATTTTGGTCCTTTATCATGCCCATCTTTGCATGAAACGTTCCCTTCATATCTCCAATTTTCTTGAAGAGATCTGTGGCCCTCCCTATTCTATTGTTTTCTTCTATTTCTTTGCACTGTTCATTTAAGAAGGCATTCTTATCTCTTCAAGCTATTCTCTGGAATCCTGCATTAAGTTGGGTGCATCTTTCTCTTTCTCCCTTGCCTTTCGCTTCCCGTCTTTCCTCAGCTATTTGTAAAGCTTCCTCAGACAGCCATTTTGCTTTCTTGCATTTCTTTTTCTTTGGGATGGTTTTAGTTGCTGTCTCTTGTACAGTGTTGAGAACCTCCGTCCATAGTTCTTCAGGCACTCCGTCTATCAGATCTAATTCCTTAAATCTATTTTTTACCTCTACTGTATATTCCTCAGGAATATGATTTAGGCCATACCTAAGTGGCCTAGTGCTTTTCCCTACTTTCTTCAATTTAAGCCTAAATTTTGCAATGAGAAGCTCATGATATGAGCCACAGTCAGCTCCTGGTCTTGTTTTTACTGACTGTATAGAGCTTCTCCATCTTTGGCTGCAAAGCACATATTCAATCTGATTTCTGATTTGCTATGACCAGCATGTTCTCTTTACAAAATTCTACCAACCTGTGTCCTGCCTCATTTTGTACTTCAAGGCCAAACTTGCCAGTTATTCCGGTTATCTTTTGGCTTCCAACTTTAGCATTCCAATAGCCCCTGATGATAAGGACATCATTTTTTGGTGTTAATTCTAGAAGGTGTTCTAGGCCTTCATAGAACTGGTCAACTTCAGCCTCTTCAGCACCGGTGGTTGGGGCATAGACTTGGACTACTGTGATGTTGAATGGTTTGCCTTGGATTCAAACTGAGATTTTGGAGATTGTATCCCAGTACTGCTTTTCCTTCTCTTTTATTGACTATGAAGGCTACTCCATTTCTTCTGAGGGATTCTTTCCCGCAGTAGTATACCTGATGGTCATCTGAATTAAATTCACCCATTCCTGTCCATTTTAGTTCACTGATTCCTAAGATGTCGATGTTCAGTCTTGTCATCTCTTGTTTGACCACATCCAGCTCGCCTTGATTCATGGATCTTACATTCCAGGTTCCTATGGAGTATAGATCTTTACAGCATCAGACTTTCCTTTCACCACCAGATACATCCGCAACTGAGTGTCCTTTTGGCTTTGACCCAGTCTCTTCATTCTTTCTGGCGCTTCTAGTACTAACCCTCCACTCTTCCCCAGTAGCATATTGGACACCTTCTGACCTGAGGAGCTCATCTTCCGGCATCATATCTTTTTGCCTTTTGGTACTGTCCATGGGATTTTCATGGCAAGGATACTGGAGTTGGTTGCCATTTCCTTCTCCAGTGGATCACATTTTGTCAGAGCTCTCTGCTATGCCCTGTCCGTCATGGGTGGCCCTGCACGGCATAGCTCATTGCTTCATTGAGCTACACAAGCCCCTTCGCCACAACAAGGCAGTGATCTATGAAGGGAGAATGATATGTAGCACATGTATATTTTTAGATTCAGATTGTGCCAAGAGTGGTAAGTAGTAATTGTTTGCTTCCTTGGCAAGGTGCTTGAGCATGTAATGGCTTTAATAGATCCAGACTTTCTTAGATGAGAATTATCTGCTGAGACCATTTCAGTTGGTGTCCTAACCTAGTTAAGTCACAGTGGGATGATTTCTTTTGGGAGAGGGATAGGAGAAAAGTAACCCTGTTGATTTTTCTGGACATCTCAAAAACTTTTGATACCATCAACTTTGGTATCCTTTCTGAAACATCTGGGGAAATTAAGTGTGGACAAGATAGCTTTGTGGTTGTTCCACTGTTATTTAGTTGGATGTTTTCGAGGCTAAACTGAAATAGGATTGTTCCTAAAGATGCTTTAAGACTCTGTATTCATTTTGCTGCAGCATCTATCCCCAGAAGGGAGTTTTGTCAGTCCTGGTCCTTTGTCTGCCCCATGTAAATGGGGTAGGGTGCTAGACAGTATTGTGTTTGTTATGATTATTGGAAGATCAGTAAAGAGGCCTCCCATCTGCAACAGTGTTGAGAGTTTAAGTCACCCACCATGCATTCTTCAGATAGCAAGCAACTGTCTCTTAGATATGGCCATCCAAGAGGCAGGAGCAAAATCTTTACTCCCAAGTGGGAAGATGGTAATTGAGATGGAGAAGAAGTGTGTGTGGAGGTGGGAGGCGCTCAACCAACAAGCAGGCGTGCCTTTTGGCAGATGGAGGGGTGGTACTATGCAGCGGGCACTGGCCAACCGCTGGTGTGCTGTGCAGTCTCACGGGCCAGTGAGTCTTCAATTTGCCCCCCTCATCTCATAGCTTCAAAGGAGAGCCAAGTACATAGGATCTCTTTGTTCTTACAGCTTCTTCTCCCACCGTTTTGGCTCCTCCTTTCTGCCCCTTTGGGAGCATTTTCTTCCCACCCTCAGGAATGAGGGACAGAGGGTGAATGAGAGGAGATCTGAAGGGTCAGGGTGGTCAAGGGGAGAGGACATTCAAATTAGTGCTCCATGTAGACATATTATTATTCAAAACAACAACAACAAGGCTCGAAATATGGCATACATTTCTTAACAAGTAATCACCTTGTATCTGGGCAGTGCAGACACTAAGCCTCTGTACCTCATCCCTCCTTAGTGGTGTGGAAATGGGGAAGAAGAGAGCTGGTGAGGGGGTACTGTGAGGAAATGGAGGGACCCTTGGAGGGCTCTGCCGAGGATCGCGCACTGTCTCTGCACTGTCAAGCACGAGCTGAAGAACAGTGAGTCGGTCAGCCTATAAGGCAGATGGTTGCAAGGATGGAAGAGGGGGTGATGGGGGGCCGGCAGGTGAGGGGTGGGCCACAGACGTAGCACTTATAATCAAATATCTCATGGCAGGAAGGAATGGCAGTGACTGGATAGCACAGAAGGAGCAACTTTGGGGAAGGTCAAGTGCCGACAGACCCAGTTGTTGTGCCATGATGCTGGCAGAGGAGAGAGTGCAAACCCTACTGTAAACTGCACATGCGTGGGATCTAGATTGCCCTCTCCTTCTGAGATCTAATGCCTGATGATCTGAGGTGGAGCTGAGGCAGTGATGCTATGTAGCACTGGGGAGTGACTGCAAATACAGATGAATCTTCGCTCACTCTCCTGGCACTCACCTCTTGCTGTGTGGCCCGGTTCCTAACAGGCCACAGACAAGTACCAGTCCATGACCTGGGGTTTGGGGACCCGGGTTCTACACTGTTCCTCTGTGCTTGCACTGACACCAATGCATTTTCTGGTGACAGTTCAAAATGCTGGTTTTAACTAATAAAATTAGAAGCAGCTTGAAACGTCAGTATCTAATAGAAAGGCTCCTCTTGTATGTACTGGGCTGGCACAGGCAAGATGCAGGCCACTTTGCAGGAACAGTGTGGAGACTGAGGGAGGTGGGACCTTGGGTGGGAAGACCCTCCCTGTAGGTTTTTAGCCAGCTGCCTTTCTGCACTCTTGCTCCACCTGGCTGCTCCATCTGCCTGCTGTCACTGTGGGAACCTGTTTTTTAACTGGCCACCATTCTGTATCAGTCAGTCAGTCAGTTTATTGCATTGAGCCATAGGCCATTACAAGTTAACAAGGTAAAATATTGGATTAACAAATAAAACCTTAAATCAAATGTATCATGATACTAAAAGACAGACCAGGCATAATTTATGGTAAGCTGTCCCAAGACGTTTGTAGGGGAGGGGACAGAATAGCTTCTAATTGAGTAATTAATTAATAATTCAAGATGGTGTCCCCTTCAAAGCCTCCCTAGCTCTTACTTTTTTTTAGCTGCGAGAGCAAAAAGAGAAACTCGATAAGACACATATGCATCAGCATCTGATAACAAAAACACTTTAACAGGCATTAAAGGCAGGTAGTATACTAGTCAAAAAATTTTCTCTAGGTCCACAATGTAAAGAACAGTAAAGAATATAATGCAAGAAGCTCTCTACTTCAGGAGATCCACAGATACAGACACGCTGCTTCATTGGAATATGAGAATAGCGACTGGATAGTAAAGCTGTATAAGTGGTTTAGAAATGGCTGTAAAGGCCACCCTAAGGCTATAATTAGGGATGGAAACTAATCAGATCTTAGATGGTCATGTTTAATTCATTTAAACCAAGGAGCAGCCTTGGCATGCAGAACTGAAAATCAGTCCGTTAGGGCATCTGAATGATATATCCAATCCTTAAGATAGGAATTATCAGCTGTAGCCCCTAGGAGGTCGTTGGGAATGGAGTATCTGTCAGTGATGGAGTTAAGGAACCTGAGTCATTTAGGGTCATTTGATGATAACAATTTGAATGATTTATGCCCTAAAGAATTAATGTTAGAGGAGGTGTTCCTGTTCCAATGCTTTAATATGACAAGGTGTTCATGAACCCTAAGAGAAGGGATCCCTGGTTGTGGTCTTAACAGAGCAACCAGGGTACCTTTCTCTTTGCACCTTAATTGGTTGCCACTAGGGGAACGGGAAATTTTTTTCTTCTTTTTCGTTCTTTTTTTGTCCCCCACTTCCTCTTTTTTTTTTTTTTTAATACTGATGAGTTGGTGGTAGTTATATGTGCTGAGGGTTTATGTAAGTAGTTGTGGGTTGTTGGAGGTTGGAATGTTAATATAGCAGGACCATTGAGAATGTGGAAAAGTATTGTTTTTGCAATTATAGCGGTAGATAAGAGGGCTAGTAAGTTGGATAAGGTAAGTAGGTAAGTTGAAGTGAAGTGGTGCTCTTCACTATTTTCAAAATGTATTATTATCGTTATCGTCATCATTATTTTATATTTATTTGTCTCCCCCCTTTTTTCTCCCCTCCCCCCAGCATCTGGTTTTGCCTTAGCCTTGGGCTGTTTTATTGTCTTGCTTGATGTGTTCAGTGGATATGGGTGCCCCTATTGTCATAGTTACTGGTTGGGGGTGATATGGTGTTGGGGTACTGATTGGCCAATGAAGGAGAAGAGGGAGCAGATGTCTTACTGCTCCAGACGATTCTCAGTAACTATGCCAGTTACTGGTTACTGGTAACCATGCCAGTTACAACCATGCCAGAGGGGATTGCCCTCTCCTAATTATGCCCTCCTGGTTACTTGCTGGTGCGCCAAAATCACTTGGTGGGCCAGGGAGGGGGGTGGGCATTGTCCATAGGGATTTTCTCCTCCTCATGAAGTTCCTTGTCCATTCAAGTGTAGGTCTTGAGTGTTTATACCTTGTGTTGGGCAACTGAGACAGATTAGGGATTCTGCTGATGTACCACTCACCCTATTACCCAGCAAAGTCCTTGCCTAAACTGATGGAGATAGTCTTAGACCTAGTTTTGAAGACTCCCAGGATGATGGTCTTGGGGAACCTCAATATTCATGCTGAGGTGGCCTTGTCCAGAGTGGCTCAGGACTTCATGGCTGCCATGACAACTATGGGGCTGTCTCAGCATGTCACTAGCCCAACACGTATAAAAGTTCACACTCTGGATCTGGCTTTCTCAACTGGTTAGGAAGATGGAGATCTAGTAGTAGGGGGGATATCATCAACCCCATTGTCATGATCAGATCACTTCTTCCTGATGTTTGAACTTTTGCCCCTTTTCCCCTATTGGGGGTGGAGTGGGGTGGGAGACCCATTAAGTTGGTCTGTCCCCACAGTCTAATGGACCTAGAAGGCTTCCAGCAGGCTCTGCAGGGTGGTGGGCAGGGGGGTTCCTGCTGGCTTGGATGCCGTTTCTTTTGGCTTTTGCCTCTTGGCAGAGCAGCAGAGGCTGGAAGAGAATGCTGATGGTGGCCAGTGGACTGGCGAAGGCAAAGTAGGAGCTGGGTAGTTCCCTCCCTCATACAGCTTTCCCTGCAATCCAGCCACCATCCTTGTGGCCCTACACTGCACTGACTCTACCCTGGCTATATCCTTCCTGTAATGTGGAGCCCAGAACTGAATGTGGAGCCCAGTTGCGGGCACACCAGTCAAATAGAGTGGCACTAATGCCTCTCTCGATCTAGAAGCCATGCTTCTGGCTATGCAACCAAGGTGCCGTTCGCTTTCTTGACTGCCACGTCACACTGCTGAGTCATGTTTACCCTGCAGTCAACCAGAACCCCAAGATCCCTTTCACAAGTGCTGCTCTTCAGCCACTTGTCCCCTAATCTGTACTTCTGATACCCATTCCCATCCCCCAAATGCAAGACCTTGCACTTATCCACATTGAACACCATCCTGTTGTCCCCTGCCCACTTCCATAGTCTGTCCAGATCCTTCTGGATCTGGAGTACCTGCTCCTCAGTTGTGGCCACTGCCCCCGTTTAGTATTGTCTACAAATTTGATCAGCAGACTGTTCACCCCTTCTTCCATGCTGTTGATGAAAAGATTAAACAAGATCAGCTCCAGGACAGAGCCCTGGGGGACCCTGTTTGTCACTGGCCACCCCCCTGATGATTCCCCACTAATGGTTACCCGGTGCTTTCAGTCAGTCAACCATGCCCTAATCCATCGGACAGTGCATTGGTCTATCCCAAAACTCCTCAATTTCTCAACCGGGAGATTATGTGGCACTTTGCTAAGGGCCTTGCTGAAATCCAGGTAAGCCACATCTACCATGTCCCCTCCATCTAGCCATCTCAAAACCTTGGGTTGAATTCCACAGGTTTTGTCTGGCAGGACCTTTTTTTTGCAGAAGCCATGTTGTATACCTGCCAACATATCTAGGGTTACGAGACACAATACCATCAAATCCTCAGAGACTGGCTGTGACAAGTTTGTGTGACACTTTGAGGGTAAAGTTGCTCATATTTGTGTCGAATGGAACACCACAGTTATCCCAGTGCCATGGAGAGAGGCATACAGTGCACCATCTGGTCCAATTTTACTGGATGAGTTTCAGCTATTATGGCCCAAGGATGTGGACTAGGTGCTGAGCAATGTCCATGCCACAACTTTTTTCGTAGAATCATAGAATAGAAGAGTTGGAAGGGGCCATGAAGGCCATCGAGTTCAACCCCCTGCTGTTGCAGGACACTACATTACACCTTCTCACTCAGATGGCCGTCCTGGTTCTTTCTGAATGTTTGCAGTGTGGGAGTGTCCACCACCTCTCTAGGCAGCTGGTGGTTCTACTGTCGTATTGCTCTGCCAGTCAGGAAGCTTTTCCTGATGTCTAGCATGAATCTGGGTTGCTGCAACTTGATTTGATTATTCCGTATCCTACACTCTGGCATCAGCAAGAAGAGATCTTGACCTTCCTCTTTGTGACAGCCTTTGAGGTACTTATAAAGGGATATCATCTCCCCGCTCAGTTTTCTCTTCTCAAGGCTGAACATGCCCAGTTCCCTCAGTCGCTCCTCATAGGGCAGTGTTTCCAAACCCTGAATCATTGCTCGGCCCTTGTCCATCTTGGCTAATTGAGAGAGTGAAGGAGGGAACTTGTCCATGGATCCAGGAGGTGGCATATGCCTCCTTGAGAGAGGGAGTGGTGCCTGCCCCTTTGAACACAGCCATAGTTACACCACTCCCTAAGAAGCCACAGCTGGATCCAGAGGACATAAATAATTATCGATCTGTAGCCAATATTCCCTTCTTGGGCAAGGTGCTTGAGAGGACTGTGACTGGGCAACTCCAAGCACTCTTGGAGGAAACAGATTATCTAGATCCATTTCAATCATGCTTTAGGCCTCGGTTCAGGAACAGAAACTGCCTTGGTCACCTCGTGGGCAGCCTGTGCCAGTGAAACATAGGAGGAGCATGACCCTGTTGATTCTCCTGGATCTCTCAGCAGCTTTCCATACCATCAACCACAAGCCAGCCTTCTGGAAAGGCTGGCTCAGCTGGGAGTTGGGAGCACCACTTTGCAGTGGTGTCAGTCCTATCTGGCTGACCATCTGCAGTTGGTGGAGCTGGGGGACTTTCACACTGTGTCATGGCATCTGTGCCATGGAGTTCCACAGGGCTTTATTCTGTCCCCTGTGCTCTTTAACATCTACATGAAACCACTGGGTAGGGTCATCTGGAGGTATGGGCTGAAATGTTATCAGTACGCTGATGACACTCAGCTCTACCTCTCATTTTCATCTAACTGAGGTGATGTGATGACTTTCCCTGAAGCAGTGCCTTGGCTTGGTGATGAGGGCCAATAAACTGAAGCTCAATGCAGACAAGATGGAGATTGTGTTGCTGGGCAGCCCATTTGTGCAACTGGGAAATTTTCTACCAGTCTTGGACAGGGTTGCACTTCCCCTAAAGAATAGGGTTCGTAACTTGGGAGTGCTTCTGGATCCTAAGCTTTTCATTGTTTCTCAGGTAGCCTTGGTGGCCAGGAGCACCCTCTATCAGCTTAGGCTGGTTTTCCAGCTATGCTTCTACTTGGACAAGTGTAGCCACAATTATCCCCATGCTGGATACCTCTCACCTGAATTAATGAAATCCACTTTACGTAGGGCTGCCTACATAGGGAAAATACTCCAGATTCTCCATTTAATCCAAAACAGAGCAGCATGGTTACTGACAAGGACCAACCCTAGAGAACATATCTTGCCGGTCCTCCGCCATTTGCATTGGCTGCCTATCATTGCCCAGGCCCAAGTCAAACTGCTCACACTAACATATAAAGCTTTAAATGGCTTGAGAACAGTATATCTAAAGGAACACCTGTCTTCATATATTCCTACAAGACTACTTAGATCATCAATGGAGGCCCTCCTTGTGACCCCCGCCCCCAAATGAGGTGATGGGGGAATTGGCAAGGAAAAGGGTCTTCTCGGTCATCACACCTCACCTTTGGAATTCTTTTCCAAGGGAGATGCCACTTCATCTTGCTTTTGGTGTCAAGTTAAGACTTTTTTATTTAGTATTTGTTTTTAGATTGGATTATTGGTTTGCTGCTGGTTTATTGTGTTTATTTCCCCCCTGTTCCTATATGGGGCAGCATACAAATACAATACATACATACATACCTGCCCTTACTTTAAGTTTATTCCCAGAAACCCTACTTCAAGTGCCTTCATTCTGAGTTTAGTGGCTGGCAACAAGAGACAGAGCTTTATCAGTAGTTCCCCCTGCCCTCAGCTCTGGAATGATATTTCGAGGAAAGCTTGCCTGGTGTCTATATTGCTGTTTTTCTGGTACAGAAGAGGTAATGCTCTTCCTATTCTTACGTCTAAAGTATTTTTAGAATTACTAAAAAATCATGTGTTTTAATAATTTAATGAGGTAGCCTCTGCATTGTGACACTGTATTTTATGCTTCTTTATTGGCATGCTTTACATTGTGATTTTATTGGAATGTTCCTGTTTCATACATTTTGTAAATAAAATACATGTCTTATCTTTTGTTCCACCCATGTAGAGCTCAATTTGAGCACCTGGATATGAATTATCAATAATAACTATATGCACAATGCGATGAGAAATGGTTTTCAAACTGTCTGAAACACAGACTCCAGCGCTATGTAATCCAGCACAGACCAAGATGGGTATGGGTGGATGGAGAATATGACTTATACAAGGGAGGGCATAAATATGTCCCACATTTTGAAGGGGTATAAAAATTAATGAAGCTATTTAGAAAAAAAGTTCCATATATTTCTGAAAAGTACATAGAAACAATTTTGTTTTAATGGGTTTTAAAAATCATATCAAACAAACAGCAGCCATTGTTGGCAACACATTGCTGAAGACATTCCCAGAAGTTTTCCATCACTCTGTGGGTAATCTCAGGTGGAATGGTGTCAATTTCCTGTCTGATCCATTCCTTCAAATTCTCAAGAAATATTTTCAAAGGACAATATTTGAAAACCTTTTCCTTTAGGTATCCTGAAAGGAAAAATTTGCATGGGCTTAAATCTGGTGACCGTGCTGGCCACCTCACGTCTCCCCTTAAAGAGATCAAACACCCAGGGAACATTTCCTTCAACACTCTGAGCAAACATAGTCCTGTGTGAGCTGTGGCCCCGTCCTGTTGAAACTACACATGGTTTGTATCCACAACATCCAGTCTGGGGCGCAGAAAGGTCTCCAACATTTCAATGTACTGGTTGGAGGTCACAGTTACTGTTGCACCACCTTCCTCAATAAAATATGTTAGGCCGAGCACACCAAAGTCAGCAACTGCACACCCAACAGTTACATGAGGAGAGTGGAGTGATCATTCGTGGAGTTCACAAGCCAGTAGTGAAAATTCTGCTTGTTTATGGCTCCACTGATATGGAAGTGAGCCTCATCGCTACTCGGAAGAACAGCTGTGGCGGGAACCTGTTCAAGAATTTTCTTACTTAGAGCTCTGTGGTTGGCATGATCTCTCTCACTTAATTCTTGAACCAACACCATTTTGTAAGGATGCAGTTTTAAATTGGCATGCAGAATCCTCCTCAAACTCTGACTTGATATCCCCAGTGCTGTGGCATGCTTATGAGCGGAACACCGTGGTGATTGCTGAATGGATGCTTTTACTGCTTCCACATTTTCTGGTGTTCTACCGGTCCTTTTCAGTGTAGATTCAGTTGCCCAAAGGTTAGAAATCCATAGTAAAATCGTTTTCCAATTTGGTACAGATGCATTTCAACAGAATATGAAGCGTGTATGGAATGCTCTCTGCGTCGCTATCACAGAACGGTTGTTGTCATACTACACTTGAACAACAAACCCCTGATGTTCACTGGTCCAACTCATGATTGGTACTGAAAATGGTAGAGCCTAACCTACCAAATAAGATCTACCCTACCTCTCTACCCCCACTACAGCCCGCATAGTGCCCCCTTGAAATGTGGGAGATCTTTATGCCCCACCCTGTACTGTGTTGTCATGGATAACGTTCATTTTGCTTTTCCTGATCTTTCCTTGCACAGCTCGGCTGACTGGAAGGAAACAACTAAGTGAAGAAAAACAGACTGCAGTTTCTGGTCAGCCATGGCACTATTCCTCAGGGTTGATTGACTTAAAGCAATTTAAATCAGCACAAAGAAGGCTGTTGTGTTCAACCATTAAAACAGGATTCTCACTGAAACTATTTCATACATTTCCTGAACAAATCTGAACACTGAAGCATGTTCATTTACAAATAAACAGTATTATTTTCACTGCTATGTTCTTATAAGCAGGTTTGCAGCTGCTTGTCTCAGGTATTGTTTTTGCATGCTTTCCTCCTTTTACCTATAGAGGGAATGTCTTTGAAATAACCACATACAGATTCCATCTTAAGAATAGCACCCATAACAATCTGAAGTTAACAAGGTAATCTTGGCCAGGTCTACTCAGAAATAACTTTAACTGAGTTCAGTGGAGCTTAAACACAGGGAAGCAGTTAGAAGTTTGCAGAATGAGAATATGGAAAGATGCACACTGGCCAGTTTTGTCTTTCCTGTATTGTTCCTTTATACTTTGTTCTGGCCCAGCTTCAACCATACAAAAGTGAAGGAAGAAACAGAAATAAGACACCTTTGAAGCAATTATTTGATATTTACTGAGCAAACTAGGACAGTTTATTTTGATCAGGTAAAAGTTAAATGTGTATGTTTGGTAAGTAAAGGGCAAATATAAGAGGTTAGGCTGTAGATTTTTTCTTCTTTTTCAGAGAAAAGGCTGCTTGGACTCAGTGCATTTGGTAGAGGCATTGACTTGGTTAAGTTTAGAAATTAACTTATATACAAATTGCTGAACATTAAGATAGTTATTATTTAAAAGAAATGTAATATTTTCATAATTACTTAAAATAATTTTAACAAAAATTTAAAACGAGAAGGCTTCAGTTAAAAAACAACCTTTTCTCTGCTGTGCCCTATTGTCTTGCTGTCTTAGTGAATCCTTCTCCCTCTCCTGGCCCAGTACAGCAGCCACATAAGCCTAGCGCAACAACAGTCCCAGCAAGCCTCTTTTCCGCTGTATTAGGGTAGCCCAGAACATAGGCCCATTATGCCCCAGTGTTGTTAGCACAGATAGATGGGAGTGGGGGTGGCTAGGATTGCAGGCATTCCTAGCTCTTTTAGTGATGCCATCAACCTGCATGCAAATCAGGTGTTCTAACACTAAGCAGTAGCAAAATGTAGACCTTTCAAGGAGCAAAAACTGGTAAGCAGGGCAGAACTATTTTTATGAGAGGAAAAACTGAAATGAACATTCATGTTTGGTAGGTAACAATGTGTGAGAATGTAACAAAGGCATAAGGAGACTGTAAGTGTAGATTTAGCATGTTTATAACCATGTAACCATGCTATTTTCTTAGTGAGAAATGTAGTATTATAGTTTTAAAATATATAGTGCAATTTAAAAAATTATTTCCCCTTTCAGATAATCTGTTTTTGTCCAGGTTGCTTTTCCTCCCTTCTTCCCCAATACTTCAGCTGCTTCCTGCTAACAGCTAAGAATCATGAAGCAGAGAAATCACAAGTTGAGGAGGTTTAAATCTGTCCTCTCACTGGTCCCCTTCAATGGTGCTGTTCAGCTGATTCATGGCAAACAGCTGAGCAGCACAGAGGAGGATGGTTGGGGTGGATGGGTGAGTATCAGTGCAAGAAAGAGAAACATAGAGAGTTGATCTACTTTGAGTTTTGTCTCCACACATTGTCTGAGCCAGCCTTTGTCACATAAGGACCCTTGATCACTTTCCCAAAAGGAATGCTCCCCTTGAGGGGAAAAGCTTCCCAAGCTTCTGCCTTGAAGGGGTTGCATGATTTTCACCTCTATTAAAATATTGTTTGGTGTTCTTCCTCCTATAAATAAAGGTGGCCTGTGCACAAATCATTATGTTTGGTTGACTGGTGAAGTGCAGACTGGGACAAAAACATTTATTTAAGCTATCTTCATTGGCAAGGGCCAATTTTAATTTCTTGGTTTTCTTTTTGTTGTTTGTTGGAAGATATTTTTATGTTATTTTTATTAATTCATTTAATATCTGCACTGCACAATGGCCAGTGCTGTCTGGGTGGTATACAATAAAAATACAATAAAATACAAACATATAAAACATCATTAAATACAACATTTAAAAGCAAGTTAAAATGCATATAAAAGTTACAATAAGCTATATGAATTAATCAAACAACCTGTTCAAGTAGCTAACAAAGCTACAGTAAACTAAGTAAATGCCCTGCAGTAGAAGACAGTCTTAACCTATCGCTAAGAGGATATTAAAATTGGTGCCAGGCAGGCCTCGGTGGAGAGGTCATTCCAGAACTGAGGGGCCACCATTGAAAAAGCCAGTTATTACTCACCAAGTATCCCTTGGTAGCAGTCAGAGGAAGGTCTCAGAGCTTGGTCATAGTGTTTGGGTGGATTGAGGTCAGGATAAGCACTTTGTCAGATATTAGAATTCTTTTAATGAAAATGGAGGATATAAATTGAACTGGACAAAATACAAACTACTTCACTAATTGCAGTATGAGTTGTTTTCTGCAGAGGATGAATAGGAATAGATAAGGATGTTTAATCAGTTCTTTTTTCCTTTCTCTCTTTAGAAGGATTTGCATTTCATAAAGCAGTCACTGAAAATATGACACTGAAAGAAAGTAGGCCTCTCAAGGACTTGTCGGGACCTGTAGATGGCTCCACCCGTGTGATCACCATTGTCTTTATTGCACTCTTGATAGACCTCTTGGGTTTCACGCTTATCCTGCCACTCCTTCCTTCAATATTGGATCATTACAGCAAGAATGATGTAAGTTAGAACTAAGCCATACTTACTGAAAATGTTCTCACTCTTTAGGAATGATCTCTATCAATGAAATACAGTTGCAATGTTTTTTTTCTTTTGGATGTGGGATACTAAGCAAAAGAGGTCCCTTATTGCACTATTGTCACTGTCTTTGTGTACTAGAATTCCTAGTACAGCTCTCTGCTTGGATTATTTCTGATGAATTCTCTCTACAGATGTACATACAATCACTTGCAGCTGTGAGGAGGTTTTAAGAGATGCTTTCCTTTTCCCCAGTCTTCCTTTGAAAGGAAGTGCATACAATTTCCCTTCTCATGGAGGATTACTAGCCTTCTCTCACCTCCTCATTTCTCATGACAAGAAATGTAGACATATGTTCTGATAGCAAAGGACAACATTACTCTACCTGATCTCTTCTAAAAGACTTTTCCCTTTGGTTCCCTAACTTTGTAAGGAAAGCTATATACCATTAGTCCTATTTCCCATTTTGAAATTGAAGGAAACACATTTCGTCTCCCTATTTACAGATTCTCTTTAGCTCCATGCACAACTATGCACCAAAAGTTCATCTTGAACTAATTTTAATGTTTAAAACCGCTAATTTCTATTTAATGCAGCACCTACATTTTTTTCAATAAGTATGAACTTGAATGTACTTTTCTGAAGGTTTGATTCGCTCTATTCTCAACTTTTGTTATTGTCTAAATTGCTTTTCATATTTGTTTGATATACTTGTAAGAGTTTTATGGTCTAAAAGAAGTGTGTAAATATTTTAATTAATATGTTCTTGTATTTGTTTAAAGCATTTTCAGTCCATTCCGTGTAATACGTGTAATACTGTGGCAAGTTTTACTGCTGAGTGCCTATGTTGGCTGCTATTGTAGTGGGAGAATTTAGATTAATAATTGTGATTTTATTTTATCCTCTTTTTCTTATGCACTATCATGGGTGTTCATGACAGCAGTAAGACAATATAGGTGTTCTATTTAATGGATGTGAGTCATAAAGTTAGTACAAGAAGAATGTTAGGAATTCTTTCTTTTATGCCACAGTTTAGAATTACTAAATGAGGGAGTGGGGTAGGATTAAACTGTTCTCTTTATTTTCATCAGCTTGTTTGTGTCTGAACCCTAAGCTGCTAAGTAAAAGATAAGATAGGAAGGTGAACCAGAGATTACAAATCTTGCAAAGATGCCATGATAGCAATATGTGTAGCCCTGCCTTTATATTAAGGTTTCTGGTCTGTTGAAGTATATGTTACACCAGCACTGTTTATCCTTTTTTTCCAGACTCAGATGGGAAGCATTTGTGATCTGTCTGGTCAGAGAGACTCTTAGGATGAAACTATGTACTACATTAAAGATGTACCATTCAGCTAATCTTCACTTGTTTTTAACTTCCGCTTAAGCTTGGGGACCACTGTAGGGGAGATTTAAACCTTCCCATCCAGTCACTTCTCCATTTGCCCTGCCCACATGGGAGCTGCTTTTTTTAAAAAGTATTTTCCCTTCAGAAAGAGGTGTGGGGGAGTTAACAGGGAAATTTAAATGTCCCCAGGCTACATGTAGTCATTCTAATCTAGACTGAGGCTCTGAAGGATTTCACAGAAATCAGCAATGGATCTGCTGCATGTTACATATTTAACATGCCATGTAGTTTATCCCTTAGCTGTGGAGCACCATTAGTACAGTGTTGTGCTGTACTAGTTGATCCTTCTACATCTAACAGTTCTTGATTAGTAACTTTTATTTGGTCTGTCTTGCAGTTCAGCTTCCTGCTGGTGAAGAAAGGAAATAACACCACGTTGTACACATCTGTTAGAGGGGAATTTCATGTCCCCACAAAACTGTTAACTTTTAAAGATGTTATTGTACATTTTTTTATTTTTGTTTTAACATGCTTACACATATTTAGGAAATTCCTGCATAGATGTTCTAAGGAATAGTAATATTCTGAATATTTAAAACCAAGCTTTCAGAATAAGCCATGACTAGCTGCAGTAGCTTATAAACTAGCCCTCAGGAAGTAGTGGGGGTTGAAGCAACACACCAAGCTACCCCTTATGATTTACCCTGTTGTGTGAACCGAGTCTATGTGTAAATTAAGCCAGTTGTGAAAGCCCATTCAAGGGAATTATTCCTAGTTTCAGTTTTGAATGTAGGAGGGGAAAACTTTTCTAAGAGCAGGCAAGATTCAAAAGCCTGCTTTTGAAATATGGAGGATTAAGTTGCATAAGTTAGTGTATTTTTAGACACAATTTACTCTGGTTTCTTTTCATATTTCACAATAACCAGAAAAATACTCCCTGTCGAAGAATCACGTGGCTGGAGCAGGGAAAGGCATGCAGTTCCCTTGCCTTACCTAAATAGTTCCCCTAAATTCATTCCATCTGTATGCCTTGTTTTTCCTCCACAGGATGGTTTCTACATGACACTGCAGCATGGAGTGGAGTGGTTCACTAAAGCAGTTGGTGTACCTGCTGAAAAGAAGTACCACAGTGTCTTATTTGGAGGTATGACAGAAGTTTCAGTACAGCTGGTTTAAGAACAATAATTAGGTCTGTTTATACTTTGTGAGAAATGCAGAACCACATACATCTGGTAGTAATGGCAATTTGGCCATCTCTGAGAGTGTACTGGCTTGCTGCATCCACCTCTTCTCCATTTGCACAGAAGGGTTGGAGTGGACTGGCTTAAGGAAGCACGATATTGGATGCTGGCACTGCTCATTTGCCAGCTCAGTCTCCACAGTTGTGATTAATGGAGGAAAGGAAATTAGAAGCCGCTTAAATGACCTAAGAGGCCAGGAAAACTAGAAGAGGAGAGGATGAAGGAGAAGGAAAATTCAGAGGAAGAGCTGTTGAAGGAAAACTGGTTACAAACCATCAAGGTGTGCTAAGGGTATGGGGTTGTGGGGACAAACAGAGAACAAGATGAAGTTAAGGAACCAAGATTCAATTTGGAAGGAACCAAGCTCAAGGAACCAAGATTCAATTTGGATGCCAGGAAGTACTTCCTGACAGTTAAGACCCTTAGGGTATGGAATGGGCTTCCACAGGAAGTGGTTGAGGCCCCATCAGTGAGAGTGTTCAAGGATATGCTTGACATTCACATGGTAGGCATGTTGTGAGCGGAGCTGGGTAGAGCCGGGGGTCAGACTAGATGGCCTGAGAGACCCCTTCTGACTCTCTGTTTCTATGTTTCTAAATAGAAGAAGGCACAACTCATTCACTTAGGTGGTAATTGAATTTTTTTGTTTAGAAATATAAACATACAAAATAAATACAGAATAAAAACATACTAAAATACAAGGATAATAATAATAATAATAATAGAAAATCCATTATTTAGAATTCAGTTACATAGTCTTAATACCACAGCATTGAATACTGACTTTCTTCTGGTGTACCAGAGTTGTGTGGGGTCAATTGTCCTTACAAATCAAACAAATGATATAACCTAACTGAATTATCTTCTGAAAACAAAATATACTAGTCTCAGGCACTGAGTAAAAATGGTAAGAATTGGGCACCATTTTTATAGTTCACTTTCCCATCAGCTTTAAACCATGAACTTTATGCTTATTACGTCCTGAAATTTATGTTATGTTAGTCGCGAAGTCGTGTCCAACCCATAGTGACCCCTTGGACGACATTCCTCCAGGCTCTCCTGTCTTCCACCATCCCCCAGAGTCCAGCCAAGCTCACACCAACTGCTTCAGTGAATCCATCTAGCCACCACATTCTCTGCCATCCCCTTCTTTTACCATCAGTTGTTCCCAGCATTAGGCTCTTCTCCAGGGAGTCCTTCCTTCTCATTATGTGGCCAAAGTACTTGAGTTTCATCTTCAATATCTGGCCTTCTAAAGAGCACTCAGGTTTGATCTCTAAGACTGACTGGCTTGATCTCCTTGCAGTCCAAGGGACTCACAGGAGTATTCTCCAGCACCACAGTTCAAAGGCGCTCAACCTTCCTTATGGTCCAGCTTTCACAGCCATACATTGCACTGGGAAAACCATAGCCTTGACTATACACACTTTTGTTGGCAGGGTGATGTCTCTGCTTTTTAGTATGCTGTCCAGATTTGCCATAGCTTTCCTCCGCAGGAGCAAGCATCTTTTAATTTCTTGCCTGCAGTCCCTATCTGCGGTGATCTTGGATCCCAGAAAAATAAAATTTGTCACTACCTCCATTTCTTCCCCATCTATTTCCAGGAAGTGATAGGACCAGATGCCATAATGTTAGTTTTCTTTATGTTGAGTTTCAAGCCAGCTTTTATGCTCTCCTCTTTTATCCACATAAGAGGCTCTTTAGTTCCTCTTCACTTTCTGCCATTAGAGTGGTATTGTCTACATATATGAGGTTGTTGATATTTCTCCTGTCAATCTTAATTGCAGCTTGTGTATCATCTAGCCTGGCCTTTCCCATGATGTGCTCTGCATATAAGTTAAATAGGCAGGGTGACAGTATACAGCCTTGCTGAACTCCTTTCTCAATTTTGAACCAATCAGTGGTTCTGTACCCAGTTCTCACTGTTGCTTCATGACCTGCATACAGGTTTCTGAGGAGACAAATAAGATGGTCTCGTACTCCCACCTTTTGCCACAATTCGTTGTGATCCACAAAATCAAAGACTTTAGCATAGTCAGAAGCAGAAGTAGATATTTTTCTGGAACTCCCTGGCTTTCTCCATGATCCAGTGTTATGTTGATCTCTTGTTCTTCTGTCTCTTCGAAATCTTGCCTGTGATTCTGGTAGTTCTCAGTCCACATACTGCTGGAGCTTAACTTGTAGGATTTTGAGCATAACTGCTAGCATGTGAAATGAGTGCAGTGGTGCGGTAGTTTGAACATTCTTTGGCATTGCCCTTTTTCGGGATGGGAATGTAAACTGACCTTTTCCAATCCTGCGGCCACTGTTGAGTTTTCCAAATTTGCTGGCATATTGAGTGTAGCACTTTTACTGCATTGTCTTTTAAGATATTGAATAGCTCAGCTGGAATACTGTCACTTCCACTAGCTTTGTTGTTGCTCAGACTTCCTAAGGCCCATTTGACTTCACATTCCAGAATGTCTGGCTCCAGGTCAGTGACCACCCCATCGTGGTTATCAGGGACATTAAACTCTTTCTTGTATAGTTCCTCTGTATAATCTTGCCACCTTTTCTTAATCTGCCTCTGTTAGGTCCCTGCCATTTTGGTCCTTTATCATGCCCATCTTTGCATGAAACGTTCCCTTCATATCTCCAATTTTCTTGAAGAAATCTCTGATCCTCTCTATTCTATTGTTTTCTTGTTTCTTCTATTTTTTTGCACTGTTCATTTAAGAAGGCATTCTTATCTCTTCTAGCTATTCTCTGGAATTCTGCATTCAATTGGTTGTATCTTTTTCTTTCTCCCTTGCCTTTCTCTTCCCTTCTTTCCTTAGCTATTTGTAAAGCTTCCTCAGACAGCCATTTTGCTTTCTTGCATTTCTTTTTCTTTGGGATGGTTTTAGTTGCTACCTCTTGTACAATTGTGAACCTCCATCCATAGTTCTTCAGGCACTCCGTCTATCAGATCTAATTCCTTAAATCTATTTTTCACTTCTACTGTATATTCCTCAGGAATATGATTTAGGTCATGGGTCCTCAAAATACGGCCCATGGGCTGGATCTGGCCTGCCATGCCCATTTATCCGACCTGCCTCAGATGTTTTGGACTCGCTTGAACAAAACATTCTCTGAGAGAGACCAAAGGTTCTGAGCCGGTGCTAGCGTTCTTTAAAACTGAGCAGAGAGAGAGAGCCAGCTCATGCACCAAATTGCAATAGCTCAACTGCGTGTGCACTGGCTCCCCCCCCCCCCCAATTGCACGCAGATACAGAGTGGGAGCAAGCCTCTGTGCTGCACTCAGGCCTGCCGCCTTGCCTACTGTGCACAGGCCTGCCGCCACCTCCGCCTCTTTTAACTGGAAGAGCTTTCTGGGCCCTTAGCTGCTTAGTTATGTCCACTCAAGAGGAAACAGGCAAATCAAGGAGGCATTCTTACTCCAAAAGAAGTTAGACTCCCAGAGAAGGTACAGGTCCACTGCTGGCAAAATACCAGATTAATATAGTGTGGACGAAACACAAAATAGGAAATAGAAATATGCACAAAAGCAGTAACTCCAGCTCATGCTCTCATTCATTGCAAAAAAATCCCAAAAAGCAATATAGCATCAAATCACATATATATTATATGTAATCGAGAGATTATGTATTGCTAAATGGGCAAATGTTGGGACTTCACTTTCCCTCAGACTGCTTGTTCTTTAAAATTAATTTTTAAATTTATTTAAATTTAATTAATTTTTAATGTGCAGTGTGCATAGTAATTCATTCATTTTTTCTTCAAACTATAGTCCAGCCCCCCAACAGTCTGTGGACAGTGAACTGCCCACCTGTTGAAAAAGTTTGAGGACCCCTGATTTAGGTCATACCTGAGTGGCCTAGTTTTTTTCCCTACTTTCTTCAGTTTAAGCCTAAATTTTGCAACAGGAAGCTCATGATCTGAGCCACAGCCAGCTCCTGGTCTCATTTTTACTGACTGTACAGAGCATCTCCATCTTTGGCTGCAGAGCACATAGTCACTCTGATTTCTGTGTCAACTTCAGCCTCTTCAGCATCAGTGGTTGGGGCATAGACTTGGACTACTGTGATGTTGAATGGTTTGCCTTGGATTCGAACTGAGATTTTGCTACTCCATTTCTTCTGAGGGATTCTTGCCCACAGTAGTATACATGATGGTCAACTGAATTAAATTCATCCATTCCTTTCCATTTTAGTTCACTGATTCCCAAGATGTTGATATTCAGACTTATCATCTCATGTTTGACCACGTCCAGCTTGCCTTGATTCATGGATCTTACATTCCAGGTTCCTATGGAGTATAGTTCTTTACAGCATTGGACCTTCCTTTCACCACCAGATAAATCTGCAACAGAGTGTCCTTTTGGCTTTGATGCAGTCACTTCATTCTTTCTGGTGCTACTAGTACTAGCCCTCTGCTCTTCCCCAGTAGCACATTGGACACCTTCCAACCTGAGGGGCTCATCTCCAAGCGTCATATCTCTTTGTCCCTTAGAACTGTCCATGGGGCTTTCATGGCAAGGATACTGGAGTGGGTTTCCATTTCCTTCTCCAGTGGATCACGTTTTGTCAGAGCTCTCTGCTATGACCTGACCGTCTTGGGTTGCCCTGCATGGAATAGCTCATAGCTTCATTGTGCTATGCAAGCCCCTTCGCCACAACAAGGCAGTGACCCATGAAGGGGATTCATGAAAAGCTAGATTCAAATTAAAAGGAAGGTAAACTTAAGCTGTCAAAATCAGCATCTTTCTCATAGTGCCACAGGTCTTTCCCTAGTTAAGGGTAGGTTTTGTAATGTAATGTAAAGTAATACATTTATATTTATAACCTACCTTTTTCCTTGAAGGAACCCAAAGCAATTTACATAATTCTGTTCTCCATTTTATTCTTACAATACTGTGAGATAGCTTGGGCTGAGAGACAGTGAGTGGCCCAAACTGACTCTGTCTCAAGTCCCACATGCTAACTACTATAAATCACAGGCATAGTTAAAAAAACTGCTAATATTTCCTTGTTTTTACAAAGTATTTTAACCATTCATTTGTTGGGTTTACACTCCTCCTCAGTTGTGGCCACTGGCCCCAGTTTTAGTGTCATCTGTGAATTTGATCAGCAGACTGTTCACCCCTTCTTCCATGTCATTGATGAAAAGATTAAACAGGATTGGCCCCAGGACAGAGCCCTGGGGGACCCCACTTGTCACTGGCCGCCATCCTGATGATTCCCCATTAATGGTTATCCTCTGCTTTCAGTCAGTCAGCCATGCCCTAATCCATTGGACAGTGCGTTGGTCTATCTCAAAACACCTCAATTTCTCAACCAGGATATCATGGGGCACTTTGTCAAAGGCCTTGCTGAAATCCAGGTAAACCACATCCACTGCATCCTCTCCATCTAGCCGCCTTGAAACCTTGTCATACAATTCCACAAAGTCTGTATGGCAGGACCTGTTATTGTGGAAACCGTGTTGTGTGGCTGTCAGCCTCCCTTCCCTATCTAGCATCACTAGATCTCTCTCTATTATGAGCCTTTCCATTGTTTTTCCTACAATGGATGCAAGGCTAAATGGTCTGTAATTCCCCAGGTCCCTTCTACTACCCTTTTTGAAAATTGGGGCCACTGATGCCACCCTCCAGTCCTCTGGAACTTCACCCCTTCTCCACGAGGCCTTTAAAATGGAGGCCAGCAGGCATAAGAGAACCCCTGCCAACATTCGAAGTATGCATTGTTTCAGGAAAGGTTAATTCTTCAGTTAGCTGTACTAGCTGAAACCAGTTCTCATGCTGATTCAGACTTCCTGGAGGAAACATTTAATCAAACAGAGGCCTTTCATATGCAGCATATGCCCTACCTAAGGTGGTTTTGTCTGGGGTTATAAAATGCAATGTATTTCTACGTCTTAAATGTCAGAATTGATGAAGGTTGAAGAAGCCACCCCTTGACCCACAAGATCTCTTATTTTAGAGTTATTTGAGGGCTTGCCAACTCTCAGATGGACCTTGCTGCCATAATTTGCATCCTCCCATCCCAGGGAGACTGTGGTACTCCTGCACTATAGGCAAAAAAGCTGAAAGTTAAATGAAATAAGAATGAGGCACAGTAGGCAAAGAAACCAACTCCTTTTACCCCCAGCCATCAGGAAGAAGTGGCAATCTGACATGGGCACAAAATTTTGGATATAATACTGAGTTACAGAAATGGCAAAAGTTGTGGGAAAGAAATATCAAGGTAACCTTAGCAACCTCATATAAAGAAAATCTTTATAAAAAGTTTTATAGATGGTACTTATCGCCGAATAGACTAGCAAAGATGTTTCCAAATATGTCAAATGGATGTTGGAAATGCAAACATAAACGGAGTACTTTTTATCATATGTGGTGGACTTGTGATAAGGCAAAAAATATTGGGCTAAAATACATAAATGGGTTGAGGAAATGTTACAAAACTCTTTAATATTTAAACCTGAAGGTTCTTCTTACTAGGCATTGGGCCTAATGATGTTGACAAACAGGCAATGTATTTGATTCTACATGTAATTACTGCAGCAAGGATTGTATTTGCCCAGCAATGGAGGAGTGAAGAACCACCCACTGATGAAATGATTTTAAAAAAGATTCTGGACTGTGCTGAAATGGACAGGCTGACTTTGTCTCTGAAGGAGAAAGAGGATACATACTTCTATCAAACTTGAAACTCTTTTTATTATTGGCTAGAGAAACGGGACTATGTGTAGATCTGAATATGTCTACGGATTGCTATAAAAAAAAATAGGGGGCTGACCCAGTAGGTCTGATGTCTCTGATGATTGATGTTTTCTTAGTCTCTTTTTTTAGTTTGTAGAAAATACTAATAAAACTTATTTTTAAAAAAAGGAAGAAGTGGCAATCTGGTCCCCATCTTTTCACTAGTGCAAGAATAATGAGACAAGGTCCTCGCTCTCCATGTAGGCAAAGGCAATGCTAGCTTTTTAGTAAGCATACATGCATTTGTGCATCTATGCACAACATATTTAGGATGTACAAAATGTGTACAACATTTTAGGCATACATGTAAAAATATTATGAGTGAGGACTGGCAGATTCATGTTGTATTTCATTATCATTTTTCCAGGTCTGATTGGCTCCATATTTTCTATCCTTCAGTTTCTTGCTTCTCCACTTACTGGTGCTGCATCTGATTACTTTGGGAGAAGACCAGTTATGCTGTTGACTGTGGTATGTCTATTTATGGACACAAAAATGTATATTGGTGATTTTTCTTTTACATCTCGTAACACAAAAATGGGAAAATGGGGTGTGAGGGAGAACAGCAAGAAATGCCTACAGACAGAATTTTCTTCCTGTTGATTTTCTTCACTGTCCAGCTTTCACATCCATACATCGTCTTGGGAATACAATAGTGTAGATAATCTTGGCCTTGGTCTCCAGGGAAACATCCTTACCTTTGATGATGTTTTCTAGTTCCTTCCTTGGTGCCATTCCAAGTCTCAGTCTTCTAATTTCTTGGCTGCCATCTCTGTTTTCATTGATAACTGAGCCAAGGTATGCAAAATCTTTCACAATTTCAGTTTCTTCAATGTTGACATTAATGTTGTATCATTCTTCTGTAATATTGCTATTTGTTTTTTGTCATGTTCTGCTGCAGACCTTTTATTCTGTGTGGTTGTTCTGCATTGTACATACTGACTCTATGCCTGTGCTAGGGCTGTTGTTGCTAGCTAGACTTGTTTTGGTGTGAGCTCCTTCCTTCGTGCCCCTAGTATATCTGGGAGAGGCATTCCTGCCCACTTCCTCCGTTCTCTTCCGATCGCATATTAAGAAGTGGTTTACCATTATCTTCTTGCGTCCTGAGTTTGGAGGATTATAGGCAACTGTACTGAATTGGGTCAGCACCAGGACATAGGCGGCACGTATTTATGGCTAGGACACCGGGACCAGGAGTGATGGACAGGAATGGAGGTATTAGCAGAATGTAGGGGGACCAGAGACAGAGACAAAGTCCTGATAGAAGCTGAGGTCAGATACTCAGAAGCAAAGGCAAGGTCAGAGAAGGTATGGATCAGGTACCTGGCAAGGCAGGGCCAGAAAAGAGGAAAAGGACAGAGTCAGGCATAGGTAGAAGTCAAGGCAGGATTGGAAGCTAGTTCAGGACCACAGTGCTGTCAACACAAAGACCCATATTACTGTGGCAAACCTGAGCAGCTGTGCTGCATGGTTATATGATGAGCTTTTATAGAACCTTCCAGACCTCCCAGCTGTGCTGCATGATTATATAGACTCCAGTTCTTAGATGTACCTACAGAAACCTGTTCATTCCTACAGAATGAACCACGCTGCCCTTCAAAATAATGTCACCAGGAGGAGATATGTTACTGCTTCAGGTCCTAAGAGATTGTGCCCTAAAATCTATGTCTTGAGGTATATGTTTAGATAAATGTTGTATCGTAGGGGTGTGTGTGTCTGTGTGTGATATCTTAATATGGTGCATTGTATATTGTACGCATACTTTTAATTTGCTGTCGTAAACCACCCAGAGAGCTTTGCCTATTGGGTAATATAGAAAATAAATAAATAAAGTAACTAAGATCTGGAAAATAGATAGTTTAAGTATGACAAACATTAAATTTTAAATAAAACAAAATGCAATTGAGTAGCAAAGCCAGGACTGACAGGGCTGAAGTGCCAGGAATTTGTAATTTAGCAGAGATGGTAGCATGTGCTACCCACTCTGATTTTCCTGTTCTCTCTCAATTCGCACAGTAGAATGGATTTTTCCAGCAACAGTACATTACTTTGAACAATCCCATATATTAAAGATACACACATTCCCAGTTGACACTTGGGTCAATTCCCTGTATGGTTCATTCATTTCTTATATGGAATGAACCAGGATTTTCTGTTCTTTTTAATTCTTATTCAGAAAAAAAATTGATAATGAAATTGGCACGCCTGTCTTCTTCAATGAAGTTATTCTTTTCTGCCTGTAGATTGGTCTGATAGCATCATATTTCCTGTGGGCCATTTCCAAGAGTTTTGAGCTGTTTCTTTTCTCTCGAGTAATTGGTGGAATAAGTAAAGGGAACGTCGGCCTTTCCACTGCCATAATTGCTGACTTACCGTGTCCAAAAGTTCGAAGCAAAGGCATGGTGAGTTAACAGCATGAGTTTGTACCTTTGATGAGGAGCTCTGCTATTCTGTCTTTGATCAACCACATTTGCAGTGGTTTCCCCACCATCAGCAAATAAGCCATTGAATGTGTTCACAATGAAGAATGGACTTAGATGGGATCCAAAACGTCATGAAGGTGACCAGTCACCACCCAACAAGTCAACACCCTTCAACTGTGCATTTGCGCAATGTTTATTAAGTCTCACTGGGTGCTGCTCTCCCACCCTGAAGACTGTAGGTTAGCTCCCCTCAGCTTGGCCTTAGACAAACTTTCATGCTTCTGTTTAGCCAATCTAAGAACTGGGAATGTACCTGAGAACAACTTTTAATTCTGTTCTTTTTCCTCATCATTTATCTCAGTGTAAAGTACATGGCTGGTACTGCTTGTTATAACACTGTACCTGACTGTCCAGTTCTCCTACTCTTCTTTTTATTTGATCTTATGTAAATAGTTGCCTTTGTTCCTCCAGTTTTCAGCTGCTTGCAGTCTAGTGAAATCTATAGAATAGCTAGTTACAAACAGCTTTAGATTAGTTGATTCATATTTCATCTGAATATGAATCAACTGCATAATCAACTGCTCTGCATAACTCATCACATTTGGCAAGGAGTGGACAACATTCTTGGGATGATGCTGATGGTTTATTTGTATATTGTATAATTTTGTGATATGAGCAACATATTACAATAAGATACAACAGATCAGTCAGTTAAAAACAATATGAAACAAAATCAGTGGATTACAATAAAGAGAGATTTCTCCAATGGAAAGATTAAGAGACATTTTTACCAGCCTACTGTCCCACCTATTTAGAAGCTAAAAGCCCAAATAGAGAAAAGAGATTCTAAAAAAGTCTATCTCAGTTAGGGGAATTAAAGGGTGCCTTCACCATTACTCCATTCCAACAGTCTAGGGCAAATAAGCAATCAGTATGAAGAACTAATCCCCTACCCCAACTTTTCCTTTGCATTAGTAAATTATTCCTAATTTTATTTATTGCCACAGTAGGGAAAATTCCATGGGTGCAGATCAAGATTAATGATCCCCACTTAGGCAGCCATGGGAAGCCTGTTCAAAGTACCCCAATAGCTTCCTATCCTCCTCCTCCCCCTGCAAATAGATGCCCTCCCCCCTTCAAAAAAAACGTTAGTGCAAGTGAGCTCCTTTGCAGAAGCACTCATGGGAGCATGTCAAGCCCTGGCTGTACCTGGCAGCTTCTGGGCAATGGGAGAAGCTATCTAGCTTCTGGGCCGAAAGCCTTCAGCTAGGAGAAGCTCATCAGCCAAGAGGAACCCAGGCCTCAAAGGCTCTTTGAGCACCAGAAGCTGGGATATCGAGCACTAGAAGCTGGGACTTTAAGAGTGCCAACTTTGGCCAACTGAAGGCCAGACTGGGGAAAATCTCCTGGAATAGGTTACTGGAAGGTAAGCGAGTTGAGGAGGGGTGGATAGCACTCAAAAGGGAGGTTTTGGAGGCGCAAGCCTTGATGATACCTCTAGTCAGTAAGGTGGGGAGGCGGAGGAGAGCGCCACCATGGATGCGTAAGGAGGTGGTTAGAGGGATTAGACGAAAGAGGAACCTCCGTAGGAAATGTGTACTGGGGCAAATACACAAAAGGGTATACCAGGAGGAGGAGACCCGTTGCAGGAGGATTCTTCGCAAGGCTAAGGCTGATTACGAGCTGAGACTTTCCAAGAATATCAAGAGCAACAAAAAGGCCTTCTTTCAGCAGGTAAATAGGAAGAGGAAGGGGAGACAAGTGGTGGGACCACTAAATAAGGAGGAAGGAGATCCAGTGACTGATATGAGGAAACGGGCACAGATGCTAAATGACTATTTTGCCTCAGTGTTTTCCCCAAAGCAGGATGGGAGATATCCGCATATGAGATTAGATGAGGCTGGGGACTTAGGGGAACAGATTAGAGTCACCCTCCTTGAAGTCGAGGGGCTCCTCAGGGCATTGGACATTACAAAGGCGCCAGGCCCTGACGGGTTACACCCAAGAGCACTTAGAGAGTTGGCAGGGGTACTCTCACGCCCACTGGCCTCCATTTTTGAGACCTCGTGGAGAACGGGTGAAGTTCCAGAGGACTGGAGGGTGGCATCAGTGGTTCCAATTTTCAAAAAGGGTAGTAGAAGGGACATGGGGAATTATAGACCTGTTCGCCTTACATCCATTGTAGGAAACACAATGGAAAGGCTCATAATAGAGAGAGATCTAGTGATGCTAGATAGGGAAGGGAGGCTGACAGCCACACAACACGGCTTCCGCAAAAACAGGTCCTTCCAGACAAACCTTGTGGAATTCTATGACAAGGTTTTGAGATGGCTAGATGGAGGGGATGCAGTGGATGTGGTTTACCTGGATTTCAGCAAGGCCTTTGACAAAGTGTCCCATCATATCCTGGGGAGAAACTGAGGAGTTTTGGGATACAGCAAAGCACTGTCTGGTGGATTAGGGCATGGTTGACTGACCAAAAGCAGAAGGTAACCATTAGTGGGGAATCATCGGGATGGTGGCCAGTGACAAGCGGGGTCCCCCAGGGCTCTGTCCTGGGGCCGATCCTGTTTAATCTTTTCATTAATGACATGGAAGAAAGGGTGAACAGTCTGCTGATCAAATTCGCAGACTACACTAAAACTGGAGCAGTGGCCACAACTGAGGAGCAGGTACTCCAGATCCAAAAGGATCTGGACAGACTATGGAAGTGGGCAGGAGACAACAGGATGGCGTTCAATGTGGATAAGTGCAAGGTCTTGCACTTGGGGCATAGGAATAGGTGTCATAAGTACAGGTTAGGTGAGAAGTGGCTGGAGAGCAGCACTTGTGAAAGGGACCTCGGGGTACTGGTTGACTGCAGGCTAAACATGAGTCAGCAGTGTGATGCAGTGGTCAAGAGGGTGAACGCCACCCTTGGTTGCATAGCCAGAAGTGTGGCTTCTAGATCGGGAGAGGTATTACTACCACTCTATACGACTCTGTAACAACAACAACAACAAATACGACTCTGGTGCGCCCGCAACTAGAGTATTGTGCTCAGTTTTGGGCCCCTCATTACAGAAAGGATATAGCCAGGTTAGAGTCAGTGCAGCATAGGGCCATATGGTTGGTGGCTGATTTGCAGGGGAAGCCGTATGAGGCAAAACTGAGGGAACTGGGTCTCTTCAGCCTGGAGAAGAGGAGACTCAGAGGGGATATGTTGGCAACATACCGGTATGTGAGGGGATGTCACATGGAGATTGGTAGAGACCTGTTCTCCCCTGCAGAGGAAGGCAGGACGCACTCCAATGGAGCAAAGCTCAGGGAGCCAAGGTTCCATTTGGATGCCAGGAAGCATTTCCTGACAGTTAGGACCCCGAGGGTATGGAATGGCCTTTCACGAGAGGTCATTGAGGCCCCATCAGTGCGGATGTTCAAGGATAGGCTGGATGTGCACATGGTGGGCATGTCGTGAGCGGAGCTGGCCGGTGCTGGAGGTCAGACTAGATGGCCTGGGAGGCTCCTTCTGACTCGCTCTGTTTCTATGTTTCTTCAGCTGAGAAGGGATTATTTTGGGAAAGCTCTCTCTCTTCTTAGCAAGATCCTGAACATTTCAAGCCATTTAGTGTCTGCCAGGGAGCTTCCTTTCATTTTTTCCATGAATCTTTAGGGGCTGGGAAAAGGCTTTCTTAAAGAGAAACTGAGTTGACTTTCAAGACTTGGATCCTCTTTGAAAAGGGGAATTTGAGTGGGAATTGGTGGATTTGTGCTGAGGCAAATCTCCACATCTCCAAGATTCCCCTCAAAGTCCCCACTTTAAAGGGACCCTGAATTTGACAGCCACTCTGTTGTGAGAAAGCCTCTGGGAGCGAAATCTCAGGTCTCTGCTTAGGCCTATGCAGAGAGGGAACCTGCTTCCCCTGGGCAGTGGGACCCCTTGCATGAGGCCCCAGCCAGAGGTTAAAACATTTGCATACTATGAATGGAATCAAAGCAGTTTGTGCTAATGGACATTAAAAAAAGGGTTCTGGGCCTCAAGAAAAAATCAACACACACACATATACTGGGCAATCTCCAGCCACCCTTCCAAGGAATCTGGGAAACTGCCTGTCAAACTGACTTTCCCATTATCACAAAAAAAGTTGTTAAGGTACAACACAGCCTTGTCAAGCTGAACTTGGCTCAGCCTTGTGTTGGGGGAGGAGAGGAGAGGGGGAGAGGGAGGTATCTTACTGTGTGCCCTAGGATACCACCTGGAGGACTGAGGGGGAAAGAGGGAACGAAGCACACCGTGGCCCCAGTTATTTGTTGGTTGATCAGCCTGCTCAAATCATTTCATTGTGTGTGTAATCAGTACTATATAGAACATTAATATACATTGTTTTTACTTTGTTCAATAAAAACACATGTGCAATCATACATAAATCTGTATCAAGTTGTACATGTCAGTATGAGCTGTTCCAGAAGCTCTTTTAGAGCTGCAGATCCAGGTAGAAATATTATTAAATAAATATTAACTGCTTTTCTCTAGGCAATGATAGGTGTGGCTTTCTCCTTGGGTTTTACTCTTGGTCCTATGCTTGGAGCGTACCTTACCATGGAGACAGAGAAAAGAGAAATCTTCTATGTTCGATCTGCTACATTTGCTGTCATGTTTGCTGTTACTGACTTGGCTTTCATCTTCATCTTCTTACCGGAAACACTCCCAAAAGAAAAGCGGGTAACATGTTTTGGAAGCTGATGGCAGCCACCTTGGTCTTACAGAATATAAGACCAATATAATAATATACATGCAAAATATTATCATATCATATCATAATATAATATAATATAATGAGTGAATATGCTGCTATTTTAACTTGCATCTGCTCCAAATAAAGGAGGCATTGTCTTACTCTCTTCTTTTCACAAACTTATTGCAAAATAAGTTCAGAATCCATGCCTATTAGATTCATGTAAAGTCTGTAATCCTTTGGCAAGTTCTTCATGTGTCCTATTAAAAGATTAAAGATGATGAAGTAGTTTCTGTGGTGATTTTAACATGGGCTCTCCCCACCATCACCAACCTTGGATCTGGGGTCATATATAAGGTTTATTCTGTCCAACCTTGGATCTGGGATTGGACAGAATAAACCTTATACATGACCTCTCACAGTAAGAGATAAATTCCATTGTGCTTAACATGACTTCATCCCAGAAAAGTGAGTACAGGATTGCAGCTTAACATGTCTTTGAACACCACCTAGAGAGTGAGAGCAATTTGAAAATATGACTAAAGCAATGATCTTAAGTTACTGCTTACATGATAAGTTACTGAACATGTAACTTATGTTCAGTAATCCCATCTACACCTGCAGAAGTGTGAGAGAGGGCAGTGTGAGACTGCTTATACTGGCCATGTTCCCTAGTGTTGCTGTGCATTGCTCCCCTGATTGTTGACCTTCACAAATTAGCTAGAAGATTGGAAAGGCATATGCCCATCCATGGGCTGCCTGTGCACAGACAGCTGCCTCCTCTCAAATCATATGGCTGATGTCGAGGCTTGGAGGTGCTCTGCAGATGTAATTCCCCTACTCCTTTTAAAATAATACAGCAATAATAGACTTTCGGTATTGTGTTTATGTGATCCTATAGTTCTGCTGGGACGATGTTGTTTGTGCCAAATTCAGTTTGTAATATCAATCTTTAGAAAAGATTTGATTTATATGACTTTATGTGACATTAAAAGAAAAATATACAAAAATTTATACTACCCCAAATGAAAAAAAAAGATATATAAACTGGAAAGAGTGAGAAATTGATTATTTAAAATGAAGTATAGATTTTCTATGTTCTTGTTGAAGTAGCCCTAAAATAGGGAAATTATTATAGCACATAAAATTTAAAAGAAGGAATTGCTATTACTTCTAAGAAAATTTATCTTATTTGAAGAATGTACTTCCCAAAAAAGAGGAATGGTTTTGTCTATTTTCATTTAGAACAGGAATAAAGAACCTTGTTTAGCCTGAGACCAAAGTAATTCTAGGTAAACAGGGAGCAAAGCCACATCCTGTAGTGGGTAGGGCCATCCTACTGTTGGCAGGTGTTCTCACAGTGTGATAACTACCCCCCCACACACACACACACTCACAAATAAATGCCTGGTCTCAATGGGAGTGATTTTTTGAGGGAAGTCACAGTTTTGAAAATGGACAATTAGCCCTTCCTTCTCCAACAGCACCTGTCTCATACAATTTGTCTTGGGAAAAAGTATTGATTGGTATTAGTGGAGACACTTAAAAAGCTTTACTGCAGTATAGGCAGAGGAGCAAGGTAATGGCCTTAACTCCAATTAGAGGACCTGGTGGGTTGGATAAAGACCTCTGGCCCATGGGATGGTCATTCTCCATCCCTGATTTAGATTATAATATATTTGAATATTCTTCCTAAATTGAAATGACAACTCAGATGCCTTGTTCAGACTGAAGAAATGATGGGAATAGCAGGGACAGGGCAGGATGAGTGCAAAGACAAAGACTTTTCATGATCTCTCCCAGAAAACAAATGTTGGGTGGCAGAGATAGCTGTATTTTCAACATTTGTACAAACCAAGGTGATTTCCATCACCTTCTCTTCACCACTGTGGCCATGAAAAGGCCATGAGAAGCTTCCACTTTCATTTTAGATTAACCACAGTTTAGTATGTCAGCTGAACTCTAAAATGTGGCTTGAAGTTGACTTGTGTCAAACATATAATTGATAAAATTGAACACAGATACTGGATTTGGTTAATGAAAAATGAAAGCCAAACCATTTAAATAGCACCTTACAGCTGTACTGGGAGAGTGTGCAATTCCAGGATAGGGAAGCTATGCTCATTTCCATTAATGTAAATCATGATTTACTATGGCACTGAGTATCTTACCTTAATGTCTATGCATCCCCTTATCCAGGCTTCACTTGAACTGTGCCAGAAGTTTGCTCAATGATAACGGCATACTTCCACCAAGATCCCCAGTGAAGGTTTGGCTTCCATTTTATTAACCAAATCTAATAAACTGTGGTTAATTTTATAAGTGATGCCTTTTGACATCCGTGGCATGACATAAGCAATTGCCTGTGCCTCACTGAATTCATGGATTGTCTTTGTAGTTGGCTCAAGACACTTGTCCTGGATTTGCTTGATGCTGAATCCATACATAGTATCTGTTTAATATGATCTAGCTTCCTATGAAACAGATCATAATCAATAGCACTTAGATATATTTCAAATACGCAAGAACCTAAATCTGTGGTGTGTTATGACCAGTAGCCCTAGTAAGTTCTACTGTGAGAGGATTTTCTTTTGTGTGTGTTTGTGTGATCCCTTCAGCCTTAAGATGTATTTCTTGTTTTCTTTTAGGTGTCCTCCATGATATGTGGTTTTCAGTCAGCAGTTAGCCTGATCAATCCTTGGGTTTTATTCCAGTTCTCTGCCATAAGACAAGGAATGGAAACCCCTTTGAAAAAGAGCAAGTTCTTAAGCTTTCTGTTATAAATCTTACCTCTGTAATGAAGTTGCTTGACTATTTAAGAGCTCATTAATTTTTCTCTTCTTTTAATTTATCTTAAGAATGTTTGTATTCTGTTTTTCCACAATGGAGGCTAACCTGATCCCTTTCCTAGATAATTGCAGAGAGATGTTTTGCATTTATAACATTGTCGTGTCTCAAGCGTCTCTACTGAAAAGATATTAGGTAGGGGGAATGGAAAAGCCACTTACTGATATCACTCAGGGCATTAGTATTGGCCAGAATGATCACCAACATGGTTTGACATAAGAGTATGTGTGCATGTGTATAAGCCATCCTGAGACGTTTGTAGTGGACAGCCTATAAAAGTTTTTAATAAATAAATTATTATTATTACATTATGTTACATTTATATCCTATCTGGATTCCCATAGCATGGGACCTAAGGCAGTTTACATAACCCTCCTCCTCTTCCTTCATTTTATTCTCACAATGACCCTGTGAGGTAGGTTAGGGTGAGATTTGTGATCCCCAGAACCTTCATGACTGAGTAGGGACTAAAACCCAATCCTGAGTTCCAGCCCAATACTCCAACCACTGTGTCACATTGTCTCCTTTGTCATTATCTGATTTGGTAAAACATGTATGTGTATTAGCAAATAATATGCAGACCAATCAAAACTGTGTTCTTTCTTAAGTGCCAGCTTGCTTATGTACTCTAGCTTACATCATCTTTAAAATCTGACACACAAAAATTTATTTTAAAAGTCAGAAGTGAGGCAGGTTACAAAGTGCCTCAGAATTCCCTGCTGAGGTCCGGTGCAAATATAACTGACTCATTTAAAATCATGGTTTGGAAACTAGGAGCCAGTCTCAGGGATACGTAAGTGTATGTCTTTTCCAACTCCCTTCTCTGGTGAAAATTCTCTCCTGTGCGCACCTTAATAATTGCTGAATGTTGCATCGGCAACGATTCTGATCCCCTTCATCCAGAAAATGATTTGAACAAACTAGGCAAGCCACTTTTAAGGGAGTACCTAGTTAGTGTTAAACTTTAGAGTCCCACTCTAAACCGTGAAAAGGCAGGTAATGGGAGAAGCAGAAGAGGAGTGTATATTACAGGGGCTGGTTTGTGATTTGCAAAGCATAATCTGCAAGTAGACAGCATTGAATCTGAACTGGATGTTTAGCACCTTTTGATTTTAATCATCCTCCTGATCCTCTAATTCCACACCTGGAACAATATCCTGATCTGAGGATATTGAGGATCTGATATCCTGAGGTTTGTAAAGTATATGATTGCTTGATACATGTATTCTGTTGGCATGACCCTGCATGCTAACTTCTGTAACTGTTGCAAACAGACCTTAAGAAATTATTTTAATTTAACAGATCTCAAGATCCTAGGCCTGGTGTATTTCCTATATCTCTTCCTGTTCTCTGGTCTGGAATACACACTGAGTTTTCTTGTTCATCAACACTTCCATTTCAGCAGGTATTTTGTGTGCAAAAACATAGAAGACTTAAAAGACATCAGTACAAACACAGAGTTTGGAGTTTTATAATTGTATTTATTCTGCTGAGCTTTATGTTTTATACAGTATTAGATCTCCCCTCCTTGGATGGGTAAAATAAACTCTGAATCACAGAATTTCTTTAGTATAATTAAATGGAAACCCCACTGTCAGCCCTCTCTTATGTAAGAGAGCATCCCCACAGCCCTCTCTTTTCCTTGATATACTTAAAGTTTTAAGCCATACCCTCCTACCAAGGTAGCTTGTAGTTTGCTATACAGGCAAGGCTGGGCTGCTGTGCATGTAAGACCATGTTCGACAATTAACAATAAAATGTTTCAGAATTAACTTTTTTCCTTATCAAGAACAATTGTTTAACAATAAAACAGAATAAATACATGTAATTCTGTTTAAAAATTGGATCAACACATGCAAAGGCCAACACTCATAAATGCTATACAATTTTGTTTTCTCTATCTATAAACTCACATATCCCATACCGTTAACCTATTGACTGACTTATGGGAATGGCAATAAAAGCAAAACTATTTCATCTTATATGTAAAATATTATCATATGCTAGGTACAACAACTCTATGTAGGTTACTAGTACCTTAAAAAGTTATATTTACCTATTCTGAAATGCCATTGCTAGAGAGGCAAAAAAAAAGCCCATGCAGGGGAGAGCATGAAGATCACCTCTGCTATTCCTCCCACTCTGCACTGGATGCCTAGAAGCCCCTGAGTTCTGGGGTTTACAGACATCCCAGTAGGACTTCACCCTAAAAGTAGTGTTTTCTTTTTCTTATATTCAGATGTTAGCTCAACTCTTTTCAAAGGTAGGCTGGAGATCATAATGAAAATTTAATTTCTCCAGAAGATTCAAGGCAGTTTGGCCAGAGTCATCATTGCTCAAATGAATTTTGCAGGCTTTTGTGTTATTTAAGAAATTGGTCAGAAATAAACACATGACCAAACAGATGTGGGGCAGTATATGTACACTGCAGGGAGAAATGTCTCTTTCAAAAATCGTAGAAATTATTGACATCCAGGTGTATTGAACAAGCAATTTAATTTCTCCTTTTCCCCCTTTTTTGTGGGGTTGGGGGTACTCTGTTTTCTCTTAGTATGGAGCAAGGGAAGATGTTTTTCTTCATTGGCATTACAATGGCTGCGATCCAGGGAGGCTACACTCGCCAAATTAAGCCAGGAAATGAATTAAAGGCTGTTAAAAGGGTAGGTTTCTTTTCAGCATTTTAAAAGGTATTATTTTCCTCTTTACTTTGCAATACTCTAAATTTTCAGAACATTTTTTGTTAATTTATCTCTTAACATATCCTGTTAATTTCTCTGCTTCCACTTGTGAGAAAATACAAGCCGTTTTGGCAGGGAAAAGCTTCCTGTTGTACAATGATCTGTAACAGTGAAGGTTTCTTTCATTCTCTGTAACTTTTTTTAATTCACAGCTTTTACAGGGATTTATATTTTATGCCTTTGGATTATGGGTAAGATTGGCAGAAAGACTGGCAACCTCATTTAGATTTGTCTTTAATGTGTTGCATCTGGTGTTGAAATCAGTACCACCATCAAGCAAATCATCATTCAGAGCCAAGTTTTTATGAACATTTACTTGCAACTTGAAGTAGATGCATTTTTCAGATTTGCAACATACACAATATGCTTCCAGCTATCCTTTAGAGTTACAGAATTTGTTAGTTGACCTGCCAAATAAGGAAATTGGACATTAGTTTTGTTAGCCATTCACCTATGAGGGGTATCTGGAATAAAAATATTAAGGGCCTGCTTAATCCACTTCTATGCAGCATGTATATTTGCAGTGTTATTTCTAACAGCTATGTTTTATTCACCATGGCCTCCATGCAGGACCATTGGTATTGTGTGTGGATTGCAGCTTGGTTTGTAACTTGAGAATACCCAAGCTTGTGAAAATTGGTACCTCCATTTGAGGTCTGTGCATTTGTCCTTAACAATTCACACATTCTTTCAATTTAATGTGGAAAATCCTGGTGATCATGTATGCAGGCCTAGATGGAAGCAATAGCTACTATGTGGGTCTCTTGAGAATCGCTCTGCTCAGGGTAACTGTGCATATGTCCCTCTAAGGAATGTGTGTGTGTGGGACATTGTAAGTGTAACTAGAGCCTCACGAATGAGAAAGCTAAAACCTGGTTTGCACATAATGAGAAGCCACCATTAATAGTGTCGTGAGCCAGGCACCCCTTCCCAATGAATGCAGTCACTCCAGCAGATGCTACAAGTGTCTATTCCCAATGACTACCAAAGAATCTTTAAGGCAAACAGCTACAAGGTATTCACAACAACGATAATGTACACAGGATAGAAAGTTCACCTCTCGCTTTGACTAACATCACCCCACACTTTGCTTATGAACCCTCTGGGGATGGTCCCTCGGAGGCAGGGCACTGTGAACGCTGCTTGCTGCCATTCCTCTAATCAAGACACCAACTATCCCAGCCTGCGGGTGCGCCTCTGTGAATAAGCATTCTCAATATTCCCAAGAACCCCCCAGCATGCTATTTATTAACTTTGTTCTCATAATTCAAACCAGTATCAAGCCCCCTGTCTGACCTTGAAGTGTCTTGATCCTGCGCGGCCTCAGACTCCCCCCTTTGCAGAAAAATACCACCTGTGGTTCCACTAGTTAAAACATCTGGGGAATTTGGGTGAGAGCTTTGTGCTGTTGTTGGGACAATGATTAACTCCTCTTCTCTTTCTTTGGAGCTCTGGTTCTCACCAAAACCTTCACTCCCTTGTGCGCATGTGAGAACCTCTTCTGAGCACACGTGCATGACAAATAGTTCTTTCTAACCCAATTCATGCCACCCTTTGTTTTTGCTTCTTTCTTGTCCTTAGCAATTTTGAGTGTCTATCCACCCTCCCTCCCTCCCTCCCTCCCTCTTTCTTCCCTCCCTCCCTCCCTCCCTCCCTCCCTCCCTCCAGGAATAGGTTTTTTTAATTCTTGCCTTATAAAATCTCTGGTTTCAGTCCACAGTTCTTCTTTGTTGTTGTTGTTGTTGTTGTTGTTGTTAGTCATGAAGTCGTGACCAACTCATTGCGACCCCATGGACAACGTTCCTCCAGGCCTTCCTGTCTTCCATCATCCCCCAGAGTCCACTTAAGCTCACACCCACTGCCCCAGTGACTCCATCTAGCCACCTCATTCTCTGCCATCCCCTTCTTCTTTTGCCATCTATTGTTCCCAGCATTAGACTCTTCTCCAGGGAGTCCTTCCTTCTCATTAGGTGGCCAAAGTATTTGAGTTTCATCTTCAGTATCTGGCCTTTGAAAGAGCAGTCAGGGTTGATCTCCTCTGGGACCGATCGGTTTGATTGCCTTGTGATCCAGGGGACTCGCAGGAGTCTCCTCCAGCACCACAATTCAAAGGCCTCAATCCTTAAGCGCTCAGCCTTCCTTATGGTCCAGGTTTCACAGCCATACATTGCAACTGGGAAAACCATAGCCTTGACTAGACGCACTTTTGTTGGCAGGGTGATGTCTCTGCTTTTTAGTATGCTGTCTAGATTTGCCATAGCTTTCCTCCCAAGAAGCAAGTGTCTTTTAATTTCTTGGCTGCAGTCCCCATCTGCGGTGATCTTGGAGCCCAGGAAAATAAAATCTGTCACTACCCCCATTTCTTCCCCATCTATTTGCCAGGAAGCGAGAGGACCGGATGCCATGATCTTAGTTTTCTTAATGTTAAGTTTCAAGCCAACTTTTGCACTCTCCTTCACCCGCATCAAAAGGCTCTTTAGTTGCTCTTCACTCTCTGCCATTAGAGTGGTATCATCTGCATATCTGAGGTTGTTGTTATTTCTCCCAGCAATCTTAATTCCAATTGGTGATTGATCTAGCCCCACCTTTCTCATGATGTGCTCTGCATATAAGTTAAATAGGCAGGGCAAAAGTATACAACCTTGCTGAACTCCTTTCTCAATTTTGAACCAATCAGTGATTCCGTGTCTAGTTCTCACTGTTGCTTCTTGACCCGCGTATAGGTTTCTCAAGAGACAAATAAGATGGTCTGGTACTCCCATCTCTTTAAGAACTTGCCACAATTTGTTGTGATCCACACAATCAAAGGCTTTAGCATAGTCAATGAAGCAGAAGTAGATGTTTTTCTGGAACACCCTAGCTTTCTCCATGATCCAGGTATGTTGGCAATTTGATCTAGAGTTTCTCTCCCTCTTTGAAATCCTGCCTGTACTTCTGGTAGTTCTTGGTTCACATACTGCTGGAGCCTAGCTTGTAGGATTTTGAACATAACTTTGCTAGCATGTGAAATGAGTGCAATTGTGCGGTAGTTTGAACATTCTTTGGCATTGCCCTTCTTTGGGATGGGAATGTAAACTGACCTTTTCCAATCCTGCGGCAACTGTTGAGTTTTCCAAATTTGCTGGCATAAGGAGTGTAGCACTTTTACTGCATCGTCTTGTAAGATTTTGAATAGCTCAGCTGGAATACTGTCATCTCCACTAGCTTTGTTGTTGCTCAGACTTCCTAAGGCCCATTTGACTTCACATTCCAGGATGTCTGGCTCGAGGTCAGTGACCACCCCATCGTGGTTATCAGGGACGTTAAGCTCTTTCTTGTATAGTTCTTCTGTGTAATCTTGCCACCTCTTCTTAATTTGCCTCTGTTAGGTCCCTGCCATTTTGGTCCTTTATCATGCCCATCTTTGCATGAAACTTTCCCTTCATATCTCCAATTTCCTTGAAGAGATCTCATTCCCATCCCCCATGATGAAGACAACATCATTTTTTGGTGTTAATTCTAGTAGGTGTTGTAGGCCTTCATAGAACTGGTCAACTTCAGCCTGTTCAGCACCAGTGGTTGGGGCATAGACTTGGACTATTGTTATGTTGAATGGTTTGCCTTGGATTTGAACTGAGATCATTCTGTCATTTTGGAGATTGTATCCCAGTACTGCTTTTCCTACTCTTTTATTGATTATGAGGCTACTCCATTTCTTCTGAGGGATTCTTGCCCACAGTAGTATACCTGATGGTCATCTGAATTAAATTCACCCATTCCTGTCCATTTTAGTTCACTGATTCCTAAGATGTCGATGTTCAGTCTTGTCATCTCTTGTTTGACCACATCCAGTTTGCCTTGATTCATGGATCTTACATTCCAGGTTCCTATGGAGTATAGATTTTTGCAGCATTTGACTTTCCTTTCACCACCAGATACATCTGCAACTGATTGTCCTTTCAGCTTTGACCCAGTCACTTCATTCTTTCTGGTGCTACTAGTACTAGCCCTCCGCTCTTCCCCAGTAGCATATTGGACACCTTCCAACCTGAGGGGGTCATCTTCTGACGTCATATCTTTTTGCCTTTTGGTACTGTCCATGGGGTTTTCATGGCAAAGATACTGGAGTGGGTTGCCATTTCCTTCTCCAGTAGATCACGTTTTGTCAGAGCTCTCTGCTATGACCTGTCTGCCTTGGGTGTCCCTGCATGGCACAGCTCATAGCTTCATTGAGCTACGCAAACCCCTTCGCCACGACAAGGCAGTGATCCATGAAGGAGCAGTTCTTCTTGCTCAGGGTCAATATTCAATAATGTAAATCTGTTCTTTAGATGGGTTTGAAATTCCCCAGGAATTTTATTTAAATTGCATTTTAGCACTGTGCTCCTGTTAATGATCTTGTTTTGGGGCTTTGGGAAGAAGACTCTGCCCCCAAGAATGGGCTGTCCATGATCAGCCACTATTATGTTTAAATTAAAGTATTTTCTCTATTGCACAGAGCTAACCTGTTAAGTTATGACCTGTTGCTTCCTTACAAAGCTGCCCCAGGTGTTCCCCAGTGTTGACACTGTCTCCTCACTGCTAGCAATGGGGACTTCAAAATTGGGGAAACCCCCTTGTGAGGAAGTAAGTTTTTCCACTTTAAATCATAAGCCCCCCTCCCTGAGGTTTCCATCAGGTTTTGGCACTTCCCAAGGTGCTTTCCACTTGAGGTAAATTAGAAAACTGAGGTGACAGTTAAGGTTTCCTAGCTCTGTCCAAAAGCCCTGGCAATTCTGCTTGGAAATGGGGAATTGAGAAGGTGTTCCCTTAAAGCACTCCTCCTTACAGATTCTTGGGATCCTTAGGGGGGTTCTTGTGCCTTTTGAGCTATCCACACCTTGGAAAGGAGGAGCACCCCAGGGCTACCTCCAAAACCTAAGGATTCTGCTGCAAATGTATTCTACCTTTTTAAAAAATCTGAAAAAATAGCAGTCTGCAAAATTACAGTTTGGCATGGACACTTGTCTGCATTGCTATGGAACCTTGAGCATGGGAGCTTAAGGTGCTAGAGTTCATGAATGTTAATTTTAACAGATGAACAATGATCTCAGAATTTTTTTATCTATTGGTTGCATTTATATCCCACCCCTTTCCTAAGGACTTGGAGTTCTTTCTTCCAAGAAGGATCCTCCTGTTTCCCATTTTTAATCCTCACAACAGTCCTGTCAAACAGTCATGAGTCCATGAGTGACCCAAAGACACTCAGTGAACTCATGGCCAAATGAGGACTAGAACCCAAGTCTACTGGGTCCCAGGCAAGGAGGGCTTGAATACACAAGAAAAGTGTGTATGGAAATGCAGGAGCAAAGTGGTGAGCATTAAGGTAAAGCTGTGTCTACATGAAAGCAGCAGGAGCGAGAGCTTTGGAAGATTGCCACCAAGAGCTGCTGGAGCAGTTTTGTTTTCCAGCCACCCAAGACTCCATAGTCTGGCAACCTACTCATATGGAGCAATGACCAAAAAAATGGGTCACCAGTATGGGTATAATGCCAAATGTTGGCTTCAGATTCTGGTTTGGCAGCTGCTCTTGAATAATAATTTCTTGGGTTAGACATCTTAGTTTAGCACTTTTGAAATTGGTTTGAGTAGATCACCTGCTCTCTTGCTTCAGAGACCTTGGAGAAGCTTTTTGGCCTTGACTGATAAGGGGATAAGTAGGTGAAACTGCCACACAAATTTGTTTGTACAATTTCCCACAAAAAAGCTTTGAATGGAAAAGGCATTAGGATTAATGAATATTCTCTTTCTCTTCTCAATTTTTCCCCGTAACACAAGGAAACTCCTACTTTACCTAGTGAAAGGAGCTTTTTGACATCATCACAGGAAGAGGGATGGAGGGGGCAAATCACTGACTTAAAGCTCATCCCAGTATCACCCTAAGTCTGTAAATTAGCCAAACTGTATTTCCAGGAGCTTTTAAGGATGCTTTAGAGGAAAGTCCAGCTTTATTCCACTTTAACTTTGCAGTGTAAGTAGATGCTGAAGAGAGCAGGATTGGCCTATGAGAACCACTTCCTCAACATTCATCCAACTACTCTCAAAGTAGGACAGGTCCAGGAGAACAGCCTATGTTTTCATTATGTGTACCACTGTCCTACCATGAAAATTCTAACTTTCTCTTCTCCTTTTGCTTTCTTTTGGCAGGCAATAATGCTGTCAGCCCCTGCTTTCCTTTTAATTGGCTGGAGTGGTAATGTGATCATCCTCTGCATAGGACTCTTGTTCTACTCTTTTGGTGAGCTTCTCTAACAGATATTTCAGGTGCTAAAGCAAAGCATCCTTAAGTCTGTTCCATTGATTTACTGAATTCTTTAACACAAATGCTTTTAGTTTTCAAAGCTACTGTCCTGGATATAAAACCTTGAAGGGGCGGGAGGGGGGTATAGTCTACTTTATTTTAATGTTAATAAACATTCCCAGAAGTTGTCATGGTGACATTTAGAAATGTCAGTAGCTTGCATCTCCTTCCAAAGCCTGAACATAATTTGGATGTTAAGAGCCCTGCCAGATCAGGCCAAGGACCTCTGATCTAGCCTGGTGTTCACACAGTGGCCAAGCAGCTGCCCAGAGGAAACCACAAGCAGGACTTGAGTGCGTTAGCACCATCCTGCTCATGTTCCACAACAACTGGTAAACATAGTCATGCTGCCTCTGATGCTGAAAATACAAAACAGCTTTCATAACTAGTAGCTTATTGGGGTTTCATCTTCCATGAAATTGTCTAATTTTAAAGCCAAATCGGAGACCATTGCTACATTTTGTACAATTTTATTGGAAAAAACCCTTTGTTTATCTCTCTTGAATCTCCAACAACTTACCTTCATGGGATGTCTAATTCTAGTATAACGGGAGCAAGAAAATAATGCCTCCCTGTAATGTTTTCCACACTATGCATATTTTGTACACTAGCATGTCTACCCTTTTTTGTACCTTTACAACTATTGGGTAATGTAAAGGAGCAATACTGTGGCACCTAAGGAGTGCCTGAGAGCCCATAGGATTGTTCAGATTTCCACTTTCGAGGTTAGAGACAGTGATCTGACCTGGAAAAGAGGAGTCAGAGATCTGACCCTTCCTTTTCATAGTCACTGCAGAAAGAACATGCCAGCTGCTCTCCAAGTTGAAAAGGCAACCTCAGAATGGGGGAAAAGCCAGGAGAGAGGAGATCAGAAAGGCAAGGATGTGAGCTATCCTGAGAGCTCTGCAGCACCGTTTTTCCCTTTCCAAAGCACCCCAGTTAGACTGGGAAAAGAATCCCTTCTAGCAATACTGGGCAGGTTTATAAGGAGGTGGAGATCACCTTCCCTTCACTGGCTGATGAGAAGCTTCTGAGTTCAAGGGCTTCTAATCATCAAGGGTTCAATCAGTAAGTCTGTGTTCATAATCAATGAATTTGTCTTGGCACATTTCTTTAAAGAATATATTCGATGTCCTAGAAAGAGATGACTTTTGTGCGTTAAACAATGGAAAACAGGCCGAGGAAAACTATGTGATCAGAAGGTATTTCTTGAATGTGCCATTAAATTAATATTTATTTAACTTATATTCCACTTAGAGTCTGAGGACTCTAAGCAGATTACAACATTTCACATAAAAACAACATCAAATTTTAAAACACATGAAAATAACAACAATAAAACACAATGTGCAGCTAAGGGATCAAATATCTGTAAGTTAAATATATTAAAACTAAAAGTGGTATAAATAACATCATAAAGTTAAACAAAAACTGGCTTAGCTCTAAGACTGAGTATTATTACAGCTGTCCTAAAGTAACAGCTGTTTCTAATTTCACCAAGTTTCATTTGTTCATTTTCATAGGAGCCTAGACAAGTTCCATGTTGTGGTGCATGATTGTAGAGCAGGGGTCCTCAAACTTTTTCAATAGGGGACCAGTTGAAAGGTGGCGGCGACCAGTGCACGCTGGTGAGGTGTGGGGCACGTGGCGTCGGGCACACGCCGCTGTGTCTCACTCAGAGGTCTCCCAGTGAGTCCAAAACCATCTCCAAGTGAGCAAGCCACCTTCTCCCCACCTGCGCGGCGAGCACGCACGGGCAGTGGTGCGGGCCAGATAAATGGGCATGGTGGGCCGGAGGACCCATGTAGTACAGCCTAGCTTAGTACACACAACACAGTAATTAGCATCCCAATAGCAGTTTACCTCTCTACCTACCACCATATTTAGTGGAACACTTTGAATGACTTCTGTTCATCCCATGCTGAGCAATATCTCCATTTACCCAGAACATTGATCACATGTGGTGACATTTGCCATTTTTATGTGTCTGATGCATGTCGTTCACAGTACATGGCACGTTCACAGTACATGGTTTCTAGAGGAGATGTCAAAGTTACAAAGGGATGTTTCTCTTTGTTCAGCTTTTTCTCTGTGTGTATGCATACAGCAGCAGCCATACAGCACATATACGGACCTATAATAGAAATGGCTCTTTGGCAGGGATGAGGGTTATGGGTAGAGTTATGGTTCGGGAAGGGAAGGGAATACCAAATCTGGCTGTCCACCCATCCCTCCTAAAAAGCTGATAGGTGCAATTGCTGATTTTCTGAGTGCAGCTGTGCATGCACAGCAGTAATAGCTGGATCTGAGGAGGTACTGCATGTCCACTATTTGTTTGCATATGTGATCCAGGTAAGAATATATGGGCAGAAACCTACTGCCCATTTATATATTTACTCATGATAAAAGTATAAAGCAGGACAATGGTATTAGAAACATAGAAATAGAGTGAATCAGAGCAAGTCTGAGTGGGATGGTATAAACTGGTATCCTGCAACAGCAAGGGGTTGAACCCAGTGGCTTTCATGGCCCCTTCCAATTCTATGATTCTATGAGAAGGGACCTCCCAGGCCATCTAGTCTGACCCCCTGCTCCAGCTGGCTCTGCTCATGACATGCCTACCATGTGCATGTCCAGCCTATCCTTAAACTTCCTCACTAATGGGGCTTCAACTACCTCCTGAGAAAGCCCATTCCATACTCTAGAGGTCCTAACTGGAATGTTTTGTTAAGTAATCTCAGTAGTTCAAGCCTTATATTAGTTGATAATTTTGCCTTTGCTAGTCTAGTCAGTATACTATTGTATGATACAGCTGTCTTCAGGACATACTTCGGCAGAGAATTTATCTCTCCTAAACTTCTTGATGGGATTTCTGGTACTAGGAAGTGTTCTTTTCCCCTTCCTTCCCCTTCTCCTTTCATTATATTTGTATCCCTCTGTGAAAGTCATAGATTATTTTTATTCCACTTACTATGCTGCTGCCATTGACACAGAACTGGAAATTACCAGTCAGAATCAAACTGTAGCCCATGTACCCCAGAAGGAGATATATTTATGCAAAAGAAGTGCCATATGTTCAGTTGTTATATCTCTGAGTGCAGTGTCATTTTCCAAGAATGACATTTTTAAATCACATGATGACATTGTGTGCAGTACTTCAGGGCTTCGTACTGCTTTCCTCCATCATTGACAATGTATTAAGGTAATACTTACATTCACTCATTTGCATTAATGACATTGTTTAATCTTCTAGCTGCTGCTGTTGTTGTTCCCTGTTTGTCTACAGTAGTATCTGGCTATGGTAAGTGTTTATTTAATCATGGAAAAGTCAGAGCCCCTCCCTACTATAATTGCTGCTGGCTGGTTCAGTGGACCCATATCTCCTAGAGTTCTGCCAGACTTTTTTCTGCATTGTTGGAGATGACTGAAAAGATAAATCAGCAAATAATTCAGCATGTTCTTCAGTTTTGCTTTTGATTTATTTATTTATTTATTTAAATATGCCTTGGCATCTCGGGATGGCTCACAATCCATAAAATTGAAAAACAGTAATACAATAAAAATAAAATCACATGTGTAAAAACATAATTCAATAAAATTTACATAAAAGACAAAATCAAAGCGACCGTTCAACACAATTAAAATATTAATTTTTAAAATAGTGATTAAATAAAAAGGTTTTGACCTGGCGCTGAAAAGAATATAAACGCGGCACCAGGCGCACCACTCCAGAGAGCACATTCCATAATCTGGGCACCACTGCTGAGAAGGCCCTGCTCCGAGTTGTTGTTCGTCACGAAGTCGTGTCCGACCCATCGTGACCCCATGGACAGCATTCCTCCAGGCCTTCCTGTCCTCCACCATCCCCTGGAGTCCACTTAAGCTCACACCAACTGTTTCAGTGACTCCATCTAGCCATCTCATTCTCTGCCGTCCCCTTCTTCTTTTGCCATAGCATATTGGACACCTTCCGACCTGAGGGGCTCATCTTCCGGTGTCATATCTTTTTGCCTTTTGGTACTATCCATGGGGTTTTCATGACAAAGATACTGGAGTGGGTTGCCATTTCCTTCTCCAGTGGATAATGTTTTGACAGAGCTCTCTGCTATGACCTGTCTCTCTTGGATGGCCCTGCACGGCATAGCTCATAGCTTCATTGAGCTACGCAAGCCCCTTCACCACGACAAGGCAGTGAGCCATGAAGGAGCTGCTCCAGGTAGTTGTTATTTTTATCTCCTTTAAAGAGGGCTCCTGGAGCAAAGCCTCTCCCACAGATCTTAAGGGGCGTGAGGGCATATAAGGGAAGAGGTCCTCTTTAAGGTATCCTGGTCCCAAACCTTTCAGGGCTTTATAGGTTAAAACCAGCACCTTGAATTGGGCCCGGACTTCAACTGTATGCCAGTATAGCTGGTAGAGGACTGGCGTTATGTGAGAATAGCAACCGGTCCCCATCAGCAACCTGGCAGCTCTGTTCTGTACCAGCTGAAGTATTTGGACCATCTTCAAGGGTAGCCCCACATAGAGCGCATTACAATTATCCAACCGGGAGGTTACCAGAGCATGAATCACCGTTGCTAGGCAGTTCTTGTCCAGGTAAGGGCGCAGCTGATGGATCAGCCAAAGTTGTAGGAAGGCACTCCTTGCCACCACTGCCACCTGGCATTCCAGTGACAGCTCTGGGTCAAGGAGCACTCCCAAGCTGCAGACCCTGTCCTTTAGAGGGAGTGCTACCCTGTCCAGGACAAGGTCAAAGTCACTTACCTGAAACTGCCATCCGCCCACCAACAGGACTTCCGTCTTATCTGGATTGAGGCTCAGTTTATTGGCCCTCATCCAGCCCATTACCTCGGCCAGGCACTGGTTCAGCACAGCCACTGCCTCACCTGGAGTAGATGAAAATGTGAGGTAGAGCTGGGTGTCATCAGCATACTGGTGACACCGCAGCCCAAACCTCCTAATGACCTCTCCCACAATTTAACACCTGGCTCTGGTATTTAACTAAAATACCTAAAGAGGACCTAAAGAGCCTCTTCATGTGGGTGAAGGAGGAGAGTGCAAAAGTTGGCTTGAACCTCAACATAAGAAAAGTAACATCATGGCATCGAGTCCTCTCACCTCCTGGCAAATAGATGGGGAAGAAATGGAGGTAGTGACAGATTTTATTTTCCTGGGCTCCAAGATCACTGCAGACGGGGACTGCAGCCAAGAAATTAAAAGACGCTTGCTCCTTGTGGGGAAAGCTATGGCAAATCTAGACAGCATATTAAAAAGCAGAGACATCACCCTGCCAATAAAAGTGTGTACAGTCAAGGCTATGGTTTTCCCAGTTGCAATGTATGGCTGTGAAAGCTGGACCATAAGGAAGGCTGAGCACTGAAGGATTGAGGCCATTTATTTATTTATTTATTTAGACAGCTTATATGCCGCCCCCATCGCATAATCCTCGGGGCTGCTTACAATAATTAAAACCCCGCATATTAAAAAAAATCATAGAATAAATATAATACATAAAATAGTGGAAACAGCCTGGTCAGTTTAAAATCAACAAATAAACCTTAACAATTAAAATACTGTTTAAATAAAAAGGTCTTGGCCTGGCGCCAAAAAATAGCGACGGCACCAGGTGGACCTCTGTGGGGAGCGCATTCCATAGATTGGGCACCACTGCAGAGAAAGCCCTCCTCCAAGTACTCACCCTCCTAATATCTTTCATGGAGGGTTCCCGGAAAAGGGCCTCTGCCGCCAATCTCAAGGGGCGGGAAGGCATATATGGATGCAGGCGCTCCTTTAGGTAACCAGGACCTAAACTGTTCAGGGCTTTGTAGTTGATAACCAGCACCTTGAATTGGGCCCGGATTTCAATGGGGAGCCAGTGGAGCTGATGGAGGACTGGAGTTATATGAGAACAACGCCCAGTCTCCGTCAGCAGCCTGGCAGCTCTATTTTGCACCAATTGAAGTATCTGGACCGTCTTCAAGGGCAGCCCCATGTAGAGCGCATTACAGAAGTCTAATTGGGAAGTGACCAATGCGTGTGTCACTGTTGCCAGGCAGTCATTCTCCAGGTAGGGACACATATAATTGGTGGCCATCTCTGGAGCCAGGGAAACCTTGTTTAGGACAGGCCGGGCTACCGCCTCTTTTAAAGGGGCAGGTACCCAGCCATCCCTCAGAGCGGTGTTGACAACCTCCAGGATCCAGGTCCCTATCCTGTCCTTGGCTGTCTTGAGTAGCCAAGATGGGCAAGGGTCCAGTAAGCAGGTGGTGGAACATACTTGTCCAAGCACCTTGTCCACATCATCAGGCCACAATAACTGAAATTCATCCATCAATTGTGGACCAGGCGGCAACATTGGCTCCTCCCCTGAAGGCTCTGAGTCACTAGTGGAGTCCAGCTCGTGACGAATCTGAGCAATTTTCTCCTTAAAATGCTTGGCAAAGTCGTCACAGCGGGCCATCGAGGGTGGTACCAGGTCTTTCTTAGGGCCTTGGTGAACCAGCCCTTGTACCACCCGAAAAAACTCTGCAGGACGGCATTGAGAGGAGGCAATGGACGTGGAGAAAAAATTCTTTTTTGGAGCCCTCACCACCACAGCATAGGCCCGATGATGGGCTCTTAAGTGTGTTCGGTCAGATTCATCCCGTGATTTCCTCCGCCTATGCGCTAGCTGTCTCCCAACCCACTTCATCACCCGTAATTCAGGTGTGTACCAAGGGGATGAACAGGCTCTGCCTGGTGGGAGAGGACGCTTAGGAGCGATCGTGTCAATAGCCCTGGTCATTTCTCCATTCCACAGTTCGACCAGATCTTCGACAGGAGCACCAGCCTTGTCAAGTGGAAATTCCCCCAGGGCCTTCAGGAAACCTTCTGGATCCATCCAGCTCTGGGATCGGACCAGCACAATCGTGTCTGCACCCTTACAGAGGCAAAGGCTGCTCTCGAGCTCAAACCTCACGAGGAAGTGGTCTGACCATGACAGGGGAGTCAGACATAAATTCCTCACCCTCAGATCACCCTCTTCCTGCCCCGTCGAGAAAACCAGGTCCAGAGTGTGTCCACGTTCATGGGTCGGGCCAGTGACATGTTGAGACAGCCCCATGGCCATGATGGAGGCCATGAAGTCCTGAGCCGCCCTGTCAGAACCGTCTCGACATGGAGATTGAAGTCCCCCAGGACCAACATCCTGGGGGTCCTCAACATCAGGTCTGAGACGATCTCCGTCAGCTCAGGCAGGGAGTCTGTTGGGCAGAAGGGTGCACGGTACACCAACAGAATCCCCAGTCTGTCCTGATCTCCCAACACCAAGTAGAGGCACTCTAGACCCGGCCTCGAGAGAACAGGAAGCCTCTTGAGGGAGATGGAAGCTCGGTAAACTAAAGCGACCCCCCTCCCCTCCCCTCAAGGCATGGTTGGTGCTGGACCAGATACCCAGGCGGGCACAGTTGAGAGAGGGACACATCCCCCTCCTCTCCTGCCCAGGTCTCGGTTGTGCAGGCCAGGTCGGCCCACAATCAAGTTGTGGATGAGGGATGACTTATTATGGACTGACCTGGCACTGAGCAGCAGCACTGTCAGGCCTGAGGGGCAGTTGACAAGCCTACCTGGAACCCTCCAGCTGGGGGAGGAACCAGAAGGGGGGACAGGTGTCAACCATCTGTCCCGCCTTCTTCTATGCAGACCTGTTAGACCCCCAACACCATAACGTCCATTGTGGTGCTGCAGGAGACTCCTGCGAGTCCCTTGGACCACAAGGCAATCAAACTGGTCAGTCCTAGAGGAGATCAATCCTGACTGCTCTTTAGAAGGCCAGATCCTGAAGATGAAACTCAAATACTTTGGCCACCAATGAGAAGGAAGGACTCCCTGGAGAAGAGCCTAATGCTGGGAATAATAGATGAAGGGGACAGCAGAGAATGAGGTGGCTAGATGGAATCACTGAAGCAGTCAGTGTGAGCTTGAGTGGACTCTGGGGGATGGTGGAGGACAGGAAGGCCTGGAGGAATGTTGTCCGTGGGGTTGCTATGGGTCGGACACAACTTCGCAACTAACAACAACAACAAAAGATTCTGAGTGTGGTCCAGGGAAACTTAAGCACTTTAAGTACCATTAATTTTAGTGGAAGAGAGTTAATGATGCTAAAATTAAGAAAGAGATTGAATTCACTTCCTCCAGACTCTCATGTTGGAACTCGATGTCGGGCAGCGGACCTGGATCTGAATGTACAAATTCCCGTTGAACAGCTGTGAAATGGCAGGATGAGAGTCAAATCTGAAGCTTACTACAGCAGCATGTGAAGTACGCTTAAGTTGCCACTTGCTGTTTCCTTTCAACCTCTTGCCCAGCAACATTTTGCCTAGCAGTCTTTGAAAAGGGTGAACACTCTTTTTCTGCTTTTCTGCTACAGATTCCTCCTCTTTACACCACCGCATTGCAGCTGTTTGTCAGGGCTCTGAATTTTCCATCTGGGCTTGTTTACCAACACATACCTCAAGCCTGTGACTGAGAAGTGAGCTCTATTTCCTTCATAATGGTAGCAGGACCTCTGCATAAATATACAGTGGCAACCTGGTGTTACGGCCACACTGTGGGTGGTAGCAAGAATGGACAGGAGACCAGGTCCAGGGCACAAGGCCAAGCAAGAGCTTCACCAATGGGCCAGAGCCTAGAGGCAAGTCAACAGTCCCAGATCAAAAGCGTGGAGGAGAGCAGTCAGATTTCACAAAGTCAGAGCACAATTCCAAGGTCTGTTTACCAGATGAGTGGCTGCAGCGAGTGTAGGAGCAGTTGGTCCAAGGCTGGATCTACTTGGAGGAAGATGGAAACAGCGGGAAGGGTGCAGGCTGAAGCAAGGCAGGGCCTACTTTGAGGAGGGCAGTCACAACGCATAGATTCTTGGAACCAAAATGCAAGGAGTTCTGTGGATGGCCTGTGTTGCTGTGGCAAAGAGCAGCAATGTGAAAATGTCTTATCTAAGTCTCCAGGGCCTTCAGCTGTAGCTGCAGCTGGTTCTGCAGACACTTGCAAGACCAATCAGGCCCTGATCTTCACACCTGGCTCTGGTAGGCACCTTCATCTGAGGGCACAAGGTCTGGTGCAGGGGTGACAACTGGCCCTGGTTTTCTCCACTTAGTGTAAAACATGCCTCATCTTCTTAGTTCTCAGGCACTCTCAGTCTCTTTGGAATGACTGGTCAAGGATCCTACGTTATGTTAGACTTCTTTGAAGCCCACCTTAGGGGAGCACAGTTAGATTACAGATTTTAATTAGCACACTAAATACAAACTGGGCATTGAAATAACATTAGCATGGCCCAGACATGTGTCATTCCCTTGTAAGCTTCCCTGTTTCACACCCAAAACACAGTCTGTGTTTCAGTGAAAACAAGGGAGAAGATTTATTAAGGAAAATGCAGAATGGGAAAAGCAGTTTGAAGTTGCAAATCAGCAGCCGAGAGAGAGAGAGAGGAAGGGAGAGGAAGAGGAGGCAATCTAGCTGTGAAAGGTCCCTTTGTTTGGAGGTCAACTTCACCTGGGTACCTGTACCAGAGAAAACTGTACAATCTCTCCTGGTGCTAGATCAGAAAGACCCGAACTTCCCTTTCTAGTAATGTATATCTGCTCCTCCCCCTTGCCCAGGTGGAGATTCCAGATGAATCCCTTATTTTTCATCTGCTAACTGTCTGGTCTCCTTCCCAGCTCTGAGATAGATTTTAGGAGATTCCTATTGTTCAGGACCCTGGGTGATTTGGTAATCAGTAGTTTTACTGTATGGCAGCCCTTGGTCTGCAGATGACCTCAACTAAGCCATCAGGTGACCTGGCCTTTCACTAAGCAGGAACTTGTAGCTGATTGTGAAACGGAAGGTTCTGTCTTATGGACCTGGGTAAAATGGAGTCACCTAATGAGAAGGAAGGACTCCCTGGAGAGGAGTCTAATGCTGGGAACAATAGATCGCAAAAGAAGAAGGGGATGGCAGTGGATGAGGTGGCTAGATGGAGACACTGAAGCAGTTGGTGTGAGCTTGAGTGGACTCCAGGGGATGGTGGAGGACAAGGAAGGCCTGGAGGAATGTTGTCCATGGGGTCACGATGGGTCGGACACGACTTCGCGACTAACAACAACTGTGGTCCATCTGAACAAAGCAGATACACAATTATTTTCAAAGCCTTTATTGTTTAGAAAGATCAGTTTCTCAGATCTTTTAAATATACAGTATATCACAGAAGTGAGTACACCCCTCACATTTTGTAAATATTTTATTGTATCTTTTCATGTGACAACCCTGAAGAAATGGCACTTTGCTGCAATGCAAAGTAGTGAGTATACAGCTTGTATAATAGTGTAAATTTGCTGTCCCCTCAAAATAACTCAACACACAGCCATTAATGTCTAAACCTCTGGCAACAAAAGTGAGTACACCCCTAAGTGAAACTGTCCAAATTGGGCCCAAAGTGGTAATATTTTGTGTGGTCACCATTATTTTCCAGCACTGCCTTAACCATCTTGGGCATGGAGTTCAGCAGAGCTTCACAGGTTGCCACTGGAGTCCTCTTCCACTCCTCCATGATGACATCACAGAGCTGGTGGATGTTAGAGACCTTGCGTTCCTCCACCTTCGATTTCAGGATGCCCCACAGGGTTTAGGTCTAGAGACATGCTTGGCCAGTCCATCACCCTTACCCTCAGCTTCTTTAGCAAGGCAGTGGTTGTCTTGGAAGTGTGTTTGAGGTCGTTATCATGTTAGAATACTGCCCTACAGCCCAGTCTCTGAAGGGAGGGGATCATCCTCTGCTTCAGTATGTCACAGTACATGTTGGCATTCATGGTTCCCTCAGTGAACTGTAGCTCCCCAGTGCCGGCAGCACTCATGCAGCCCCAGACCATGGCACTCCCACCACCATGCTTGACTGTAGGCAAGACACACTTGTCTTTGTACTCCTCACTTGGTTGTCGCCACACACACTTGACACCATCTGAACCAAAGAAGTTTATCTTGGGCTCATCAGACCACAGGACATGGTTCCAGTAATCCATGTCCTTAGTCTGCTTGTCTTCAGCAAACTGTTTGCGGGCTTTCTTGTGCATCATTTTTAGAAGAGACTTCCTTCTGGGACGACAGCCCTGCAGACCAATTTGATGCAGTGTGCGGCGTATGGTCTGAGCACTGACAGGTTGACCCACCACCCCTTCAGCCTCTGCAGCAATGCTGGCAGCACTCATACGTCTATTTCCCAAAGCCAACCTCGATATGATGCTGAGCACGTGCACTCAACTTTTTTGGGCGACCATGGCGAGGCCTGTTCTGAGTGGAACCTGTCCTATAATACCACTGTATGGTCTTGGCCACCGTGCTGCAGCTCAGTTTCAGGGTCTTGGCAATCTTATAGCCTAGGCCTTCTTTATGTAGAGCAACAATTCTTTTTTTCAGATCCTGAGAGAGTTCTTTGCCATGAAGTGCCATATTGAACTTCCAGTGACCAGAATGAGAGAGTGAGAGCGATAACACCAAATTTAACACACCTGCTCCCCATTCACACCTGAGACCTTGTAACACTAACGAGTCACATGACACTGGGGAGGGGAAATGGCTAATAATGCCAAATTTGGACAGTTTTACTTAGGGGTGTACTCACTTTTGTTGCCAGCGGTTTAGACATTAATGGCTGTGTGTTGAGTTATTTTGAGGGGATAGCAAATTTACACCATTATACAAGCTGTATACTCACTACTTTACATTGTAGCAAAGTGTCATTTCTTCAGGGTTGTCACATGAAAAGATATAATAAAATATTTACAAAATGTGAGGGGTGTACTCATTGATATATTGTAGACCTAGAATTCAGCAGTGTTTTGGATTCCATTTCTTTCATTTGAAATTAGCCTTCTGTTTTGGTGCTGGATATTCATTTGGTTCACTCATTTTCACAGGTTTAGCAAGCCAAAAAGGAACACTAATGGGGATCTTAAGAAGTCTGGGGGCACTTGCAAGAGCTGTTGGACCAGTCACATCAGCAACAGGTAATTGCATGCATGCATGTGTATTGAAGGTTGTATTGATGACTGTTGTGTTCAAGATAGATTGAAGAACTTTGTTCTGGACAGATTTCATTAGGGAGAAGACTGTTAGAAATAATTACATTTAATATGAAACTCGCACTACCTCTGTCATGCGGATTTTACATTTTTAAATGTGTTTGTCATCAAAGTATGGTCAGCAATAGCATTATTTGGTCAACATTATACTAAGTAGCTATCATATACCTACTCCAAATGACCGGAACGGCAAAAGACAGAGACATGCCAAGTAAAAATGACCTCCTTGCAGAAATGGTAGATCAATTCTAAAACTTTGCAATGAATTAAATACATACTGAATTCAAACAATAAGACCATAAGAGTTCTAATTTAGAGATTTCACAATGAGGATAATAAAGTGCTCAATTTGGGCAGAAAACACAGAGGGAGAAAGTAGTCCAAATCCCATACAGATGAGGTTTTGAGGCAGTGGTACACAGAAGTAGATTAAGATTCTAAGAAACATGACAAAGAAATTGCATGCAGAATTAAACCAAAGAGGAGAAATAACTTGATTATATCTGGAATATAAGAGCAAAGTAAAGTGAGTGTTTCATAAAGTTGATGACTCTTCACGCAATCAAGCACATCAAGTGGAGACTGCACAACTGGCCCCATTGAAGTTATTTTTCTATTATGTCATCATCTACCATGTAAAAAGTAACTGTTGTTAGAAGCCTCTGAGTTAAGATGAGAATGTTGGAGTGCTTGGTTTTAAGGGAGAACTTAGTGGGTGTAATGGAGATCAAGAGAATGGAGAGAACCCATGGGATATGACCAGCTTTTGATACAATCACTACAGAAAATAAGGAGAAAGGGTGTATTGAAAGTGATAGATCTCTCCAGTCTATGAAGGCAGAATTGCAACCAAACTGGGAACCATAAAAGGGACAGAATCCTCCATAGAATCACAGTGAGTAGCAATAGTAGTCTCCAAAGTAATTTAGCACTGGGAACATGTTTTCATGACCCAGACCATAACATTCAGCTTGAAATGGGGACCAAAACTATGGAAACATCTGAATGATGAAATGCTATAGTAATGAGTAACATCAGTTGTCCCTCACATTGACTGGATAAATATGTCTTCTAATCATGATAAAGAGGTTCCATACCTTGATACCCTAAATCAGAAGGTAGAAACATAGAAACAGAGCGAGTCAGAAGGTGCCTCCCGGGCCTTCTAGTCTGACTCCCAGCTCCAGCCGGCTCCGCTCATGACATGACTACCATGTCTACCATGTTTCCCCATCCTTGGAACTTTAACTTCCAGAAGTACCTGCCAGCATAGTGCTATCAAATTTAATTTCTATTTAAGTGAAATATTGCCAAGACAGAGTCACATTGGACTTGGAAGGAGAAATCTTCTTTAAAATGAATGAACTGCTTAAAACATTGAAAGGGAACGAGTAATTATTTAAAACCACAATAAAAGAATGTATTCTGAGAATGTATACTGTAAATGTATACTGAAGGTCAGGAACAGGCATTAAAATGGCCAAGCAGTTCAGCAGAAGCAAGGGTAAAAGTTGTGGTAGCTCAATAAAAATGCCAACTTTGTGTTTGGCAGCTGCTGTGAAAATGTCAAATTCCATGTTGATCATAACTATAAAGAGAATTGAACATAACAGTTCTAATATTGTATACAAAGCTAGGAAGTGATCACACTTGGAATATTGTGTAACATTCTAGTCATAAAAGAATATTGTCAAGTTGGAAAAGACACAGAAAGGGCAACCAAAATGATCAAAGGGCTGGAGCAGTTCCTACAACTGCTAAGGAATAATTACAAATGGTGGGACTGTTAATTTGGGTGGGGGGAGGCAAGAACTGAGTGACATGAAATTATGCATGATGTGGACAAGGTGGATAGGAAGACATTTTTCTCCATCTCTCATAATACTGGAGGCCAGGGTCATCCCATGAATTTAAAGGTGGGAGGGTCAACACAGATAAAAAGAAGTACTACTTTACATCACATAGTTAAACTATGGAAATCATTGACAGAAGATATAATGGTGGTCATGAACTTTGATTGCTTTGCAATGAGCTTAGACAAATTAGTGGAGGGTAAGGCTATCGATGAGTGCAAGTCATAATGTCTATATTTTATTTTTGGTATCAGAGGTAGTGTTGCTTTGTATGCCAGTTGCTGAAAACATGAGTAGGAAGCTGTGGTGTACTCATACCTGCTTGTGGGCTTCCCATAGGCATCTGGAAGGATGCTGTGTGGACAGAATGATGGACTAGATGGACCTTTTGGTCTGTTCTCTTTTTATGTTCATAAGATGCCATATGCAGGTAATTGATACAGAAAAGCAAGGCTGAATGTAGTGTGCTATGGTTGATTGAAAGCTCTGATCACAATGTGATTGGGTAAGCTGCCAAATAGGTGAAGAATCTCTAGCACTGTTAGAAAATTGACTCCTGATACAAGTGTTTATTCAGGAAGCATATCACAAACACCATGAACAATGCCTAGCTTAGGGCCTAATACCCAGCCTCCAGATTGTCCATTCCCCATTCAGCATACAGAGGCTCTCTGAATTCCTCCAGCTGGGTGGACTTGACCTCCAAGCCCCATTCCCTGGAGGTATCCCCACTGTGTGAGTGCTACACAGAGGAATCACTGCTCTAAGCTCTCTTTGGAGATAACAGTGAATCATGTGAGCTGGAGACTCATTTGTGTGACATCTCAGTTTGAGTCTGTGCCAGGAACACTCCTCCAGCTGCCAGCTCAGTCATAGTGGCTTTTAGAACCTATCATATAATGATATCCTGGGTTATGTGCCAGCCAAACACCATGACACCTGGGAACCAAATAATGCCAATGTATGTGGCCATGTCCCTCAGGTGCATGTGTTCTGCAAAGGAATGGATGGAGGAACTTCTGGCTGCCCTGCCTCCCCTGCCCCAAATTTGGTTATCCAATCCTTTTTTAAAACAAGAGGAGTAACTTGTGCCTTCTGTCTTGCTTTTAACGTAAAGGAAATAGACAAGGTCAGCAGGGTCAGGGATATCTTTTTTTTAATAATTAGTTTTATTCAAAATAACCCCTAATACAAAGAAAAACTAAAAACAACATCAGTCATCAGAAACATCGGAACTGCTGGGTCAGCCCCCACATTTTTTTCTATTTATGATAACTTGAAAACATATTTAAATCTATATGAAGTCCTGTTTCTCTATCCAATAATAAAAAGAGTCCCAAGTTTGATAGAAATCAGTATCTTCTTTCTCCTTCGATGACAAAGTCACTCTATCCATTTCTGCACAGTCCCAAGATCTTTTTTAGGATCAGTTCTTTGATGGGTGTTTCTTCACTTTTCCAATGCTGGGCAAATGCAATCTTCACCACAGTAATTACATGTAAAATCAAGTACATTTCTTGTTTACTAATATCAACAGGTATAATGCCTAATAAGAAAACTTCAGGTTTAAAAGCTAAGGATTGTTGTAGCATTTCCTCAAGCCATTTATGTATTTTAATTCAATACTTATTCGCATTATTGCAAGTCCACCACATATGAAAGTACCCAATTTATGTTTACATTTCCAACATCCATTTGACATATTTGGAAACATCTTAGCTAATCTATTTGGTGACAGATACCATCTATTAAACATTCTGTACAGGTTTTCTTTATATGAAGTTGCTAATGTTATCTTAATATTTCTCTCCCACAGCTTTTGCCATTTTCCAATTCAGTATTATATCCAAAGTTTTGTGCCCAAGTTATCATAGTTTCCTTAACCTGTTCATCTTCCATTCTCCTTATCTAGTAAAAAATTATATAGTCTTTTAATAATTTTCTCATCTGATTTAAGCATCACCTGATCAAATGCTGTTAAATCTTTATAAAAGCCCCATATTCTATAGTCTTTAGCATATCTCGATTGTATCTGCACCTTATGCCACCAAGAAGTATTAGATCTGTGTTCTTGTATTTCTTGATTTAATTTCAGTCATCATTATCCAAAATGCCGTCATATCTTACGGTCGCTTCAAAGTTCAATGCATTTGGATATACAAGAGCTTCCATAGGTGAAAGCCATCTTGGCAATTTATTATACAATATTGTCTTTAACTTTTCCCACACAGACATTAATGATTTCTTAATATAATGACTTAAAAAGGAGCCATGTAGCTTAGCCTTTTCATACCACATATAAGCATGCCAACCCATTTGTAAATCATGCCCTTCGAGATACAAGATTCTCTTATTTCTTAAAGTTATCCATTCTTTTAGCCACGTTAAAACAGAAGCTTGATAATACAACATCCAATCAGGGAAACCAAAGCCCCCTTTCTCTTTAGCCTCCTGAAATATTATTAGTTTAATCCTTGGTTTCTTCTTTCTCCATATAAATCTCGAGATTTGAAAATTGATATCATCAAAAAAATTTCTATCACTTTTTATGGGAATCATTTGGAATACAAACAAAAGCTTTGGTAATATATTCATTTTAGCTAGTGCTATTCTTCCCAGCAAGGATAATTGCAAAGTAACCTATTTTTCCAAATCACTCTTAATTTCCTTAAATAGTTTATCACAATTGTCTTCTTTCAGAGTGTTACACTTAGCTGTAAGAAAAATTCCCAAATATTTAACCTTTTTAACAATCTGAAAGTCTGCTTGTTCCACCAGAGTTTTTCTCTGCTCCTGTGTGAGAATTTTTACTCACAATTTTGTCTTTTCTCTGTTTATTTTCATCCCAGTAACCTCGCCATACTCTTCAATCCTTTGTAAGAGTTTAGGCATTGTTACTAAGGGTTCCTCATTTATGAAAACTAGGTCATCTGCCAATGCTTGCAGTTTATAGCTTTCATCTCTGAATCTAGTACCTTTAATGTCCGCATCATCCCTGATATTTCTGTTTAACACTTCTAAGATCAATATAAACAACAGTGGTGATAGCGGGCATCCTTGTCTTGTACCCTTTTGTATATCTATAATATTTGTAAATTCTCCATTGATTATAATCCTAGCAGACTGCTTTTGATAAATGCTTGATACTGCATTAATGAACTTTTCACCAAACTCCATTTGAACTAGTTGTTACTTCATAAATTGCCAATTAATATTGTCAAAAGCCTTCTGTGCATCCATGAATAATAGTGCCATTGGTTTTTCCATAGGTATCTGTCGTGAGGTCATAACTCACGCCTCCAATTAAGTGACACAGCAGCCAGCAGTGAAACTAAAGACTTTTATTGCTATTCACTACAAGATTTACGATGTGACTGATAAGCTCTAATGACTAGCCCCTTACAGTTCAGTTTCCATTCTTTGACTGAGCTATCTCCTGCTTCGTCTTTCTGCTTGTGTGCGGGACAGACCTCTGTCCTGTTGTTGCCTTAAAGATTTCCGGACTTTAGCGTTCGTTAAACTTTCCATCGAATCTTCTTGTTCTCTTGAACTTTCTGTCGAATCTTCTTGTTCTCAGTCAGGAGCTGGGTGCGGGGGCGACTTGTTCAGGCAGCTCAGAGCTGGAATCAGGGGAAGTTGCCCTTTCAGACGCTTCCCCTTCAGTCTGCAGGGAAGCTGTTCTCTCAGAGGCTATGGGGTCAGGCTGTAGAGAGGCTCCTAGCTCAGTAGTCTGAGAGCTGGGCTGCAGAGGGGTCATGTGGGCACTGGGTCTTAAATATAAGTCCCCTTGTTCCAATGCCCAACTCTCACTGTTAGCTTCTGCCTCTTCCTCACGAGTAGATGCCTCTGTCGAGCCGTCAGGCACGACAGTATCTCATAATACTCTAAGATGTCCAGGAAAGTTCTCATGTTATTCCTCATTTGTCTTTTCGGTAAGAAACCATTTTGATCTGAGTGAATAAAGTCTGTTAGATACTTCTTCAATCTTTCTGCCATTATGGAGGCAAAAATTTTGTAATCCACATTTAATAGTGATATAGGTCTATAATTTTGAATCTGCGTCAAGTCCTTGTCTTCTTTCGGTATTAATGTGATATTTGCCTCTGTCCAAGTATTTGGTATTTTTGCATTTAACAATGCTGCATTACATAAATCCTTAAGAAGCGTAGCAAAAATTCCTTCAAAGGATTTATAAAACTCTGCTGGTAGCCCATCCGGGCCAGGAGTTTTGTCATTCTTTTGTCTCTTAATTGCCTGTATTACTTCTGTGAATGTTACTTATTGATTCAATACTTTTTGGTATTTCTCCGGTAACTTTGGCAGGTCTCCCTTTCGGATATATTCGCCACTAAAAGCACCTTTTTAAGTTACATTGTGATTTCAGCCATCAGGATCCTATCATCCTCATCAGCTAATATATATTTAGGGTCTAATTTTTCCTTGATATATAATGCTAAACCTCTTTTCTTTTGGGAAGCGGAAGATATAAATAGCTTTCCAAGTTTTAGACATTCCAAAAGCTTACAATGTGGTTTCTTAATATGTGTTTCTTGTAGGCAAATTATATCTAATTTTCATTTTTGAAGTTGAAAGAGAATCCTTCTCCTCTTAGCAGGTCCGTTTAATCCATTTACGTTTAAAGAGAGCAGTTCAATTTTTCCTTCCCTTTTGAAAGCCATATTTAAAAAGTATATATTTATCTACTTATGCTGTGCCTTTACACTTCTACCTTTTTTCTTTTCCTTTAGTTCCAGTGTCTGTCCCTCTTGTTGTAAGCCTGTATTCACTATTTCTCCTTCTTCAGAGTGGTATGTTGTTAGTTCCATTGGTTCAGCACCTTTCCCTCCTTCTTTTGGAGCACCTGATTCTTCCTCTTCAAATGTACTTCTAAAATTTTCATAAAACTCTTGTACCTTGAAGATCAAGTTCAGCTTGTATCTTGTAGTGTTCGACTTGAAAAATATTCGTTCTGGCGTTAGCCACCTAAACATGATCTCTTTCTTAGTCAGCTTTGTAGTAAGGAATAAATATTTCCTTCGTCCTTCTCTAATCCTCCATGGTATTTGTTTCAAAACAGTCACCTCATGGTGATCATCTGCTTTTAAAGGTTTATTGTGTACAGCCCTGAAAACATTGTCTCTTATAGACCTTTTTGCAAATTTAACATTGACTTCCCTCGGAAGCTTATGTTTCCTGACATAACTTGAATTCACTCTATAAACAAGGTCAATGTTTATGTCCACCTCTTCGTTTTCCAGATCCAACGCCTCTGCCAGCATAGTAATTATTAATTCCCTTAGGTCCTCATTCTTTCCTTCAGGTATGTTCTGGAATCTCAGATAATTAGATGCCTTCTCCATCTCTAATATAGCAAGTGAATCCCATAATGACTTGCTTGTTCGTTTTATTAATTGTGTTTCTTTGTCTACTGTTTCAATTTTTTAATGTGCTTGTTGTATTTTTTGTGTATTCTGTTCAGTTTTAAGTTGAACATCTGCCAGTTGAGCTGATACATCCTTAACAGAGCTATCCAGTTTGTCAAGACGTTCTCTTTGTTCATTTGCGAAGTTTTTCTGCTCAGCTGACATGTTCCTCTGTTCTGCTAATATATTCCTCTGTTCTAAGCTTAATTTTGATATAGCATTTTGCATAGCCTCTTGGGATGCTTGCATAGCTGTTAAAGATGTTTGTATTGCCAAAAGAGTCATTTGTAGATCTTTTTGGTATTTTTTGGCATCTGAGGCTTTAGACTGGTTAGTTGGACTCTGAGCAGCTGATGTAGGTGCCAAAGAGGAGGAAGAGTGTGTTTTTTTCATAGTGATGGTAGTTTTTTGCTAGTAATTGCAAGGTAGCAACAAAAAAAGAGAAAGAGAAGAAAAAAGAAATCTTCAAGAGAAAAGAGGAAGGAGACTTGTTATAAATCCAATAGCCACAGGATGGCAGCAAAGAGTTATTTTGCCTTTATGTGACGTCATGAATAAAGGTAAAGAGAAAATGTCCGCTCCAAAGATAAATAGAAAGTTTTTCTATCACTTAATCCACAATAGTTTTTTATTCTGATTCTTCGCCCTTGGGGAGGTTAGAAAAAAGAAATCTTTCTTTCCAGCCTGACATTTTCCAAATCTCAGTTCCTCTCCCCTAGAATAGTCGCTGCTTAAACTCCGCGGGGGGGGGGATTCCTCCCTCCATCAAGGAGGCTTTTCTTTCTTCTTTGTCCCAATTAGTATCTGCTTCAGTTCTTTCACGGGTAATATTGGAAAGGTGGAAATGCTCACCCAGCAGGTCGGATGAAGTTCAAGCTGTTATTCTATGCTATATCCGGTCATCTGTGGCTTGCAGGGAGCGGATCTCTCCCCTGTGTTGTTCGATTGAGAAATTCCCGAGTTTCTCCCAGTAAATGTGGAGCCGCCGCCCCACATTGCCCAGAAGTATGCTTGGGCTTCTATTCCCAGGGTCAGGGATATCTTTATGAAAGGATGTTTAGGGGACAGGCCCATCATGGTGGCTTCCATTTATGCCCTAGATTCATGGTGGAGCAGTTTTTGGGAGAAATACTTGCAAAATTAGTCTCTCTTAAAAGAGGAACCATGATTTCAGGGGATTTGTCTATTTGTGACAAACAGATATGAAGAAAGAAGAGGAAGGGGAATAAAGTCTTGCCCACAGCTGGGCTTTTACCAAAGTACATCTCTACTGATGCAAGGAAGTCTGGGTACTGATGTACCCTTCTGCCCAACAGACTCCCTCCCTGTGCTGGCGAAGATCATCTCGGACCTGGTGTTGAGGACCCCCAGGATATTGTTCCTGGGGGACTTCAATCTCCATGCCGTGGCTGGTTTGTCCAGGGCAGCTCAGGACTTCATGGCCACCATGACAGCCATGGGACTGTCTTAACATGTCATTGGCCCAATGCATGAAAAAGACCACACTCTGAACCTGGTTTTCTTGATGGGGCAAGAAGATGGTGATCTGGAAGGGAGGGATTTGACTTTTACCCCTTTGTCATGGTCAGATCATTTCCTCATGAGGTTTGCGCTTGGGGCCAGTTTCCCCCTCTATAAGGGTGCAGACCCTATTAAGGTGGTCTGTCCCTGGAATCTAATGGATCCTGATGGTTTCCTGAAGGCTTTGGGGGATTTTCTAATTGATAGAGCTAGTGCTCCTGTCAATGCTCTGGTTGATTTGTGGAATGGCGTAATGGCCAGGGCAATTGACATGATCGCTCCTAAGTGTCCTCTCCCACCATGCATAGCCTGCTCAGCACCATGGTATACACCTGAGTTGCAGGCCATGAAGCAAGCTGGGAGATGTCTAGAGCGCAGGTGGAGAAAATCCCGGGATCGAACACACTTAAGAGCTCATTATCAAGCCTGTACTGAGGCAGTGAGGGTGGCAAAGAAGAAATTCTCCACTTCCATTGCATTCTCACAGTGCCATCCAGTGGAGCTCTTTCAGGTGGTGCAGGGCCTTTTACACCTTGGTCCCAAAAAGAACCCTATTGCACCATCTATAGCCCACTGTGATGACTCTGCCCAGCACTTTAGGGATAAAATCACTCAGATTCGCCACGAGCTGAACTCCACAATTGATTTGCCTCTGGTCCAGGAGGCGTCCAGAGCCCTGTCTGGTCCACTTTTATTGGATAAGTTTCAATTGTTGCGGCCTGAGGATGTGGACAAGGTGCTTGGACTAGTCCATTCCACTACTTGTCTGCTCGACCCTTGCCCCTCATGGCTGCTTGTCAGTGCCAAGAGAGGGATATGTACCTGGGTCCTGGAAGTCTTCAATGCCTCTCTGAGGGAGGGCCCAGTCCCTGCCCCTTTGAAGGAGGCAGTGATCAGGCTGGTCCTGAAGAAGGCGTCCCTGGACCCAGAAATAGCCGCCAATTATAGACGCGTGGCTAACATCCCATTCCTGGGCAAGGTGCTTGAGAGACTGGTGGCTAGACAGCGCTAGGCACTTTTGGAGGAAACTGACCATCTGTACCCATTTCAATCTGGCTTCAGGCCTGGTTATGTAGCAGGGACTGCCATGGTTGCCCTGTATGATGACCTGTGCAGGGAGAAGGACAGGGGAGTGTGTTTCTCCTGGACCTCTCAGTGGCTTTTGATCTCATCGACCATGGTATCCTTCTGGATAGGCTGGCCAGCTTGGAAGTTGGAGGCACTGCTTTGCAGTGGTTCCACTCCTACCTGTCTGGCCAATTCCAGAAGGTGGTGCTGGGGGAGTGTGGCTCTGCCCAGGGTTCCATATTATCCCCCATGCTATTTATCATCTACATGAAACCACTGGGAGAGGTCATCCAAGGTTTTGGGCTGCAGAGGCATCAGTATGCTGATGACACCCAGTTCTACCTTTCTTTCACATTCAGTCCAGGTGTGGCAGTATTGGTCCTTAATCGGTGTCAGGCTGGGGTATTGGGCTGGATGAGGGCCAATAAATTGAGGCTTATTCCAGACAAGACGGAGGTCCTTTTGGTAGGTGGTTCAGCCTTCCAGGTGAGGGATTTTTGCCCTGTTCTGGACAGGGTTGCACTCCCCCTAAAGGACAGGGTATGCAGCTTGGGAGTGCTCCTTGACCCTGACCTGTCCCTGGAGCATCAGGTACTGGCAGTGGTGAGGAGTGCTTTCTTTCAGCTTTGGCTGATACATCAGCTGTGTCTTTACCTGGATGAGCAATGCCTGGCAACAGTGACCCATGCTCTGGCAACTTCCTGTTTGGTCTATTGCAATGCACTCTATGTGGGGTTACCCTTAAGATGGTCCGGATACTTCAATTGGTCCAGAATTGAATTGCCAGTTACTAACTGGGACTGGCAGATATTCCCATATCACGCCAGTCCTATATTGCTTACACTGGCTGCCAATTGAAGTCCAAGCCAAATTTAAGGTGTTGGTAATAACCTATAAGGCCCTAAATGGCTTGGGTCCTGAATACCTGAAAGAGCACCTTCTTCCCTAGGTACCGGCCCACCCCTTGAGATCAGAGGCAGAGGCCTTTCTCCAGGAACCCTCCTTGAAGGAAATCAGTAGGGCAGTTACTCAGAGATGGGCCTTTTCAGCGGTGGCACCCTGACTATGGAATTCGCTCCCCAGGGCGGTTTGCCTGGCAGCATCGCTCTATTCCTTTTGGCGCCAGGCAAATACCTTTTAATTTTCCCAGTATTTTAATAATTAATCTGGTTTTATTCTTGTTTTCATTCCTATTTTAGATGCAGTGCACTTTTTTTGATCCTTGTTATGGGTTCTGTTTTTTGGTTTGCTCTCTGTAAGCCACCCAGAGACTTTTTTAGTAATTGGGATGGCATAAAAAAACCTTAAATAAATAAATATAGTCTGATAATTCCAGAGTTAATGATTTCATATATTATTCTTTCACTCAAGAATCTTATTTACACAGATTTTACGTATATGGAACAGAAGATTGCAGTGATCATGTGAGCAGACATAGGTCCCACAGAAATCTTGGACCATGTGTCTATCACAAATACTATGCAAGCTAGACAGGTGACAATTCAATGCAGAAAGTACAGGCATTTACAGGTAATGACCTTATTGCCAGTTGTAATTTACTGTGCAGCTGTTGCTGATAACAAACATTGTGGCACTAGGTCAGCCAATCACTAGTATATATGTAATGTGATGAGAATCCACGACCTGATACAAATGTGTGATGACAGAATTAAACCTGTTGTTGAATTCTAACTTAGCAGTCAGACTCTGCAATGTGGAGCTCCAGTCCATGTAGTGCAGTCACCATACAGCTTAAGCTGGGTAGGCATTATGAGAACTTTAGAAAAGTGCCACAATCTCCTTGTAGGAGTAAGTCCTACTCTAAGCACTCTCCCATACTTATATCTTTCTCATTGTAAAATTTCAGGAGCTTGACATGTTGTCTTGGATTAGCAAGGTCTGACTTTATTGGTAGTCCAGTATTCTCTTGCTTTGGTTGGAGTTAGAGGGGGTCTGTCTTCACCAAAAGGTTTAAGTTGGCCAGAGAGAAAATCCTGCATCTTCTAGGAATAATAGAAGTCTCCTAACTTCTGTACTCCATGAAGGTCACTTTGGGCACATTTCCATCCTTTGTCGATGTTTAAAATGTTCTTAAAAGCATTTTTTCTTCTTCCCAGTATACTGGCTGGCAGGAGCTGAAGTTTGTTTCACCATCTGTGCCTCTTTGTTCCTGCTCCCCTTCATTTTGCTTCAATACATTCCTGAGCAAATGAAAGAGGAATAAGCAACTATGATTTTTCAAGGAACTTAGAAATAATGCCAAAATGGATGGCAAGGAAATCTTTTTAATGAACAATTGCTTTGTAAATTCATATTGTCCTGATATTATAGAAAACTGTCTTTCAGTATATAGTGTCTTCAGTATTGTCCCAAATAGGACTGTGTACTTATGTATGTTTTGGGCACACAATCAAACTGATGGAAGAAAGAAACATTTTTATTCAGTGAAAACAAATGCCAACAGCTAAGTGCTAGTTCTACTGCAGAGTGACTGTGTGTGTGTGTGTGTTTTGGGGAAGGAAGGAAGGACAGGCAGATGTCCTATTCTGGTGTTTCTCTGAAAGTGGGAAGGCTTCAGTCCACATATGTGAGGATAGGGCCATATGTGCTCATCATTCAGCTAAATACCTGAACAGGACTAAACAGAAAAAGCAACTGCCCAATTATGGACTATTAAGTAATTATGACCATAAAATGTCAGTCTGATTTTAATAATTTGCAAAGGGGGAATAGTTTTAGCCTTAAATCAAAGTCTAAGGTTTCAAGCCAGGTGCACAAGTATGTTCTACAGTTAACTATGAGGGTTGTGAAGGTCATCTTTTCTGTCCCATGCTTTAACGCTTACATGGAAACACAGATCTTAGTCTTTAATTGCAGTAGATCAGGATACCCAGACCAACTTCTGAGACCTGCATGGTAAAAATTGAACCATTGCAGCCTTCATGAATCAAATCAAATAGCACAGCATTGACCAAAGGCATGCTGTTTAGTTCAAGAAACAGACCCAGGATTTCACATAGCAGCAAAGTTTAAACTTCAAATCTAGTAAGATAGTTCAGATCTTGGATTATATGATACAGGATTCAAGCAGACAAGGATCCAAGATTAGGAATGTGTCCAAGCAAGAAAGTCTTTTAGCTGGCTTAAGATAAAGGCCGGGTTCATGTGTCATGACTCAATCTTGCTAGGTTTCCACCTTGTGCATTTTTTTGTGTGGATATGCTTGAAAAATGATTAGGCTCACCTTGGTAACTGTCCTCCCAGTCATGATTGTGAGTAGCAATGGGTCACTCTTGCCAACTGACTCTATGGGTCTAGCCTCAGTACCACAATGAGTTGTGTTTTCCAGTTCAGAAGATACAACAAGTCATTATGGTACAAAGAAAGCATTGTTTCTGTTTGTGGTTTCTCAAAGCCGAATGCACCATGCTGATACACCACTAAAGGATTCAGACCACACAACAGATCAACAGAAGTAAAACATCCCCCCCACCCACAAGAACCAAGTAAGGGCTCCTTGGGAATGGAAGGGTTAACTCTGGGCAGGCAGGCCAGCCCAGCCATCTCAGCCAGGTGGTGATTCAAGGAAAACCAGGCACCAAGGCTGTAGGAGGCTTGTTATCAATGGGAATACAAAAAGTCCTAAGTTTCTTCCAAGGACAAAGCCATTCACGCACACACACACCAATGCCAGAAATTGTTGGCCTGAAGGGTACGTGATTCTCACCTGGGTGCTGTCAGGAGATGTCATCTCATGAGTCATCTGTTTGATCTAAGCGGATAAAAGCAAGGAGCTGAGGGAGATTGGAGTTCCTCTTTGCAGAGAGGTTCCTTGTTGCTGCCAGAGGCTCTGTCGAGAAACACTGCTCTATTCTACCTGAAAAAAGGCTATGTTGAGCACTGTATATTGCGTTATTGGCAGAAACAACTAGCTTTATTATTTTTTCTGTCCAAGGAGGCCAATAGGCCTGGGGTTCTTGGGAGGAGCTAATTGGTGTGAGTCCATTAAAATTGCTGCACTCCAATTCCCTGTGCCCCCACTGTGTGTGTATGTTATATTGTTTTAAAGACCCTCCACAGTTACAATGTTTAATGTCTTTTTAATAAATCTGTTTTTCCTCAAACTTGGGTTGTTGTGTGCTGAATCCAGTGTCTGGCCTCGGGATTCTGAGTTCAGGGAAGTGGGATGGGAAAGTAAACCCTGCCAGAGGCTGATTGTTACAACACAGGGAGGGAGGGAGGGAGGGTTGTTTAAAATTCCATGTAATTAAAGATGAGGCTACATGATTCATGGCAGACATTAATTCATGGAAAATCAAGTAAGTGTTTTGAGCATTTTAGATAATTAACAGTCCAGGGAAGAGGACTGCTTTAAAAAAACTTAATTTCTTGATAAGAAAATTTAGCTCATAAGTGGACACTATATTCAAATGGCATTGTAACCTTGGTGACACCCTTCAGGCTTCTTCCCTTTTCAAACTCCTTCCCTTTTCAATTCCTCCCCCTGCTCATCACACAGAAGCTTCAGTCATACCAAGGTCAGTCCTCATCATCCATAAATCTTAGTCTCTTAAGCAAAGATAACAGACATATTTACAGTTGTTAAAGTCTAATTAGAGTTCAAATAGAATGCCCCAATCATCAGGAAACTTTCCATTTCAAAGTCCTTTCCAAATATGCAAACAAAAATGCCTTTAGAGTTTTAATTGCAGCAAGCTGAAGTAATAGTCCTTTGGTTCAAAAAAAATGAATAAAAAGAATTTAAAAAGCAGAAAAGAAAAAAAGGGCTTAGAAAAAAATATTAGGGAAAGCCGACTCTGTAACATGTTTCAGTTGACCTTATCTAGCCATCTCATCATAATTAGACCTATAGAGTGGTAGTCTTCAAGCTCACCTGCCATTTGGAGAGGTAGAAACACTCCCAAAGATTATTTATAAACATCTAAACAAGGTATAGATCACCACAAAGTGCTGCCAGACTGGTTGCAATTCCCCAGCAGTCTCTATAAGACATACATACTTAAGGGTCATTAAAAATCCAAGATAACATTGCAGGCAATTCAGGATATAGTTCAAAAGGAAGTTGCAAACTAAAATACATGCAGAGAGACAGAGAAAGGAAAAGAATACTCCAAAAACAGCATCTATGTCAGAACAAAAATCAAGCCTAAGCATGGTAAGTTCAAGCTAGAGGGAGTGAAGGTACTGAACAGTAAAGACATTCCCTTTTAGGACTTTTCTGGTCCATGTATTTAAGTAGGCAAAGTTTAGGTTTCAAGAAAACAGTAGGCAGGTGGAAATTCCAAGCAGTACAAATAGGACTTTATTTTTAACCTCCCTGGACTCCTAGGATATTAAGTTGACAGACACCTTTGGAGAGGAATCCTATAAGGAAGCACCTGCAATATTAGAAAAATAAAGTGAAAGCTGGTCTGAAAGCATCTGAAAGGAATAAAGCAATCAGAGTAGATAGGGTACCAACTGAACTATTCTAAGCTGCAGAAATAGAATTGGTCCAAATCCTAACACAACTCTGCCAAAAAATACGGAAAACAAAACAGTGTCACACAGACAGATGAGGAATGTTCATTATACATTTTAATCCACAAGAAAGGAGACTCAAAAGAGTGCAGCAGAAGGAATGGTACAATAGCACCATTGCACTAATATCCTGTGCAAGTAAAGTGATGCTCAACATGTTGCAACAAAGAATATTACCCTATATGGAGTGAGAAATGCCTGATGTTCAAGCTGAATTCTGAAAAGGAAGAGGCACTCAAGATCATATTGCAAACATATGTTTGCTACTGGAATACACCAAAAAAATCAGAAAAAGATAGGTCTATACTTTGTAGACTTTAAAGCTTTTGTCTGTGTGAACCACAAGAAGCTATGGATTGGCAGAAGATACATCACTAATTTAGGATATGCAGATAATACCATATTACTGGGATAAAGCAGCAATGAATTGAAATGACTTTTGGTGAAAGAAGAAAGTGCAAAAGAAGGACTACAGCTGAACATCAGGAAAACAACAATGATGACTACCCAAGAATAACACAGTTTTAATATCAACAATAAAGAAGTTGAAATTGTTTTACATATCTTGGCTCAGTCATCGATTCAAAAGAAGACTGTAGCCAAGAAATTTGTTTGTTTGTTTATTTTCAAATTCAAAGATGAATCAGACTTGGAAGGGCAACAATGAAACATAGAAACAGAGTGAGTCAGAAGGGGTCTCTCAGGCCATCTAGTCTGACCCTCGGCTCCAGCCAGATCTGCTCACGGCATGCCCACCATGTGCACATCTAGCCTATCTTTGAACACCCTCACGGATGGGGCCTCAACCACCTCCCATGGAAACCCATTCCATACCCTCAGGGTCCTGTCAGGAAGTACTGTATTTTTCCATCTATAAGACACCCTCATGTATAGGATGCCCTCCACTTTTCTTACCAATCTCCGAGCGAGCAAGCTACTGCTGCATGCGCGCACCACCTCGCTGCCTCTCCGTGCACGCACCCGCACTCATGCCAGTGTCCCCCCCCCCCCCCCCCCTCCCAGCCCCCCCCCCCCACCCAGCGTGCCTGCGGGTCTCCTCTTGGCATCCCATGTATAAGATGCCCCTCCATTTTTAGGTAAACATTTTAAAGAAAAAGTATCATCTTATACACAGAAAAATACGGTGTGACACCCCCTCACATACCTGTATGTTGCCAACAGTTCCCCTCTGAGACTTTTCCAGGCTGAAGAGGCCCAGTTCCCTTAGTCTCACATCATACAGCATCCCCTGCAAACTGACCATCAACCTTGTGGCCCTACGCTGCACTGACTCTAACCTGGCTATACCCCTCCTGTAATGAGGGGCCCAGAATGGAACACAATACTCCAGTTGCGGGCGCACCAGTGGGAGTAATACCTCTCTTGATCTAGAAGCCACACTTCTGGCTATGCAACCAAGGGTGGCATTTGCCCTCTTGAACAGTGCATCACACTGCTGACTCATGTTTAGCCTGCATTCAATCAGTACCTTGAGATTCCTTTCACAAGTGCTGCTTTCCAGACACTTGTCCCAACCTGTACTTCTGACAGCTATTCCTATGCCCCAAGTGCAAGACCTTGCACTTATCCACATTGAAACCCATCCTGTTATCTCCTGCCCATTTCCATAGTCTGTCCAGATCCTTTTGGATCTGGAGTACCTGCTCCTCAGTTGTGGCCACTGCCCCAGTTTTAGTATCGTCTGCTAATTTGTTCAGCAGACTGGTCACCCCTTCTTCCATGTCATTGATGAAAAGATTAAACAGGATTGGCCGCAGGACAGAGCCCTGGGGGACCCCGCTTGTCACTGGCCGCCATCCTGATAATTCCCCACTAACGGTTACCTTCTGCTTTCGGTCAGTCAACCATGCGCTAATCCATCGAACAGTGCTTTGGTCTATCCCAAAACTCCTCAGTTTCTCCATTAGGATATCATGGGACACTTTGTCAAAGGCCTTGCTGAGATCCAGGTAAACCACATCCACCGCATCCCCTCCGTCTAGCCACCTCAAAATCTTGCTCTAGAATTCCACAAGGTTTGTCTGGCAGGACATGTTTTTGCGAAAACCGTGTTGTGTGACCACCAGCCTCCCCTCCCCATCTAGCTTCACTAGATCTCTCGCTATTATGAGCCTTTCCATTGTTTTTCCTACAATGGACGTAAGGCTAACCGGTCTATAATTCCCCATGTCCCTTCTACTACCCTTTTTGAAAATTGGGACCACTGATGCCACACTCCAGTCCTCTGGACCTTCACCCATTCTCCACGAGGCCTCAGAAATGGAGGCCCGCGGGCATGAGAGAACCCCTGCCAACTCTCTAAGTACTCTCTGGTGTAACCTGTCAGGGCCTGGGGCCTTGGTAATATCCAGTGCCCTGAGGAGCCCCTCGACTTCTGAGGGGGGGGTGACTCTAATCTGTGCCCCTAAGTCCCCAGCCTCATCTAATCTCCCATGCGGATCTCCCCCATCCTGCTTTGGGGAGAACACAGAGGCAAAATAGTCATCTAGCAAAATAGTCATTTAGCATGAAAGAAACTAGCAGAAATCATTGTGTAAGGAAATTACACTGCAGAAGACCAAGCTCATCCATACCATTGCATTCCCAACCACTATGTATGGGTGTGAAAGCTGGAGAGTGAAGAAAGCTGACAGGAAGAATTATGGTGCTGAGGAGATGTGTGAATACCCTGGATTGAGCGAGCCCTAGTTCAAATCAAGCCAGTACTTTGCCCGGAAGTAGACATTATTAAATGATGCTGTCATACTTTGTGCTTATATGAGAAGGCAAGACTCACTGGAGAAGACAATCATGCTAGGGAAAGTCAAAGGCAGAAGAAGAAAACCAAATATGAAATGGATTAACTCTATAAAGGAAGCCACAGGACTGTGATCTGAGCAGGACTGTGAAGGACAGGACATTCTGAAGGGCATTCATTCTAGGGTCAGAGATGATTTGATGGCACATGACAACAACAAGAACAGAGATGATCACATTCATGACATGCTGTATGGGGAAGTCATGTGAGTTGAGGGACACATGGGTTCAACCACATAGGGGTGCTATGAGATGGAGGGTGTGAGAGATGTTAATTTCTGCCACCCTAGTTGCATGCACCTAAATTTGGATGCAATCAGCTATATTCTGTGTAGTAGTGCTGAATGTTTTCCTCTCAATCAAAACTCCTTTTGATATTACTAATTTTCCCTTGGAATTTTATAAAAACATCTGCATGCAAGTTTGCCTTATCTAGCATGAAACACAGCTTGTTCTCTGCAATATTGCAAACTATCCCAGGGATGGGTCTGAATAATTAGAACACCAGGAATGTTTAATCAGATTAATCTGAAAGTACACAAGAAGAGTGGGCTAAAGTTTCTTAGCACAAGTAAATGTTTGGTGCCTGGAAGATCTAAAATCCCAAACTACTTGCAGATAAAGGAAGAAACTTTCAGCTAGAATTAATTTTTTAAAATGTTAATTGAGGTTGTATTGCAGATATTCAGGAATGTGCATTCTTTTTAATAGGAAATTTTACACTGTTGAAATGCAAACAGTTTTGAAGTAGCACTTTAACTACTGAACAACTTAGTCAAACAATGTACCTGCAAACTAGAACAGCTTCTTAAAGGAGCTTGAGAAGGAACAAACTTGGAGTCAGTCATCATCTTCAACCAAACCCTCCCACAGATTCACAGAAGTGATCACTTGACCAAAGAATCTCTATGATCCTTACGTGTATACAATAGCTGAAGATAACCCCACTTGGCACATTGAATACAAAAGCAAAGAATTGAAATTCATATTTTGGATAAAGAACTTGGTAGAGCAGCATCACTTTAAAGACAAGCATGAAAATTATTATATCTATATCTCTTTTCTTTCAACAAACTCAAAGTGGCTTACATAATTCTACTCTTCTTCTGAGTTTTATCCTCACAACAATACCCCTCTGAGATGGGTTGGGCTAAGAGTTTCTGACTGGCCCAAAATCAAGCAGTTAGCTCCATGGCTGAGTGGGAACAGGAACTCTTCATCTCCAAAGCCCCAGACTTGCATTCTTAACCATGACACCATGCTGGTTCTCTGTATGATGATGTATGAAGAAGCCTTCTGTGTAAAATGCACTGTTCGTGGGGAAATTAGCTATGTTCTTGGCAAGACCAATTCCTCAGTACCCCTTATGTATGAACAATTTATACAAGTAAGAGATTGGATTGAGACAATCTGGATCCAGAAGGATCTGGACAGACTATAAAAGTGGACAGGGGACAACAGGATGGCGTTCAATGCAGATAAGAGCAGAGTCTTGCACTTGGGGCATAGGAATGGGTGTCAGAACTACAGGTTAGGGGACAAGTGGCTGGAGAGCTACACTTATAGAAACATAGAGTAAGAGTGAGTCAGAAGGAGCCTCCTGGGTCATCTAGTCTGACCTCCGGCACCATCTGGCTCCACTCACGAATTGCCCACCATGTGCACATCCAGCCTATCCTTGAACACCCGCACTGATGGGGCCTCAATGACCACTCGTGGAACCCCATTCCACACCCTCCAGGTCCTAATTGTCAGGAAGTGCTTCCTGGCATCCAAATGGAACCTTGGCTCACTGAGCTTTGCTCCATTGGAGCGTGTCCTGCCTTCCTCTGCAGGGGAAAACAGGTCTCTACCCAGCTCCGGGTGACATCCCCTCACATACCTGTATGTCGCCAACATAACCCCTCTGAGTCTCCTCCAGGCTGAAGAGACCCAGTTCCCTCAGTCTTGCCTCATACGGCTTCCCCTGCAAACCGGCCACCAACCTTGTGGCCCTGTGCTGCACTGACTCTAACCTGGCTAAATCTTTCTGTAATGAGGGGCCCAAAACTGAGCACAATACTCCAGTTGTGGGCACACCAGAGTCGTGTAGAGTGGTAGTAATACCTCTCTTGATATAGAAGCCACACTTCTGGCTATGCAACCAAGGGTGGCGCTCGCCCTCTTGACTACCGCATCACACCGTTGACTCATGTTTAGCCTGCAGTCAACCAGTACCCCGAGGTCTCTTTCACAAGTGCTCCTCTCCAGCCACTTGTCACCTAACCTGTACTTATGACAATTATTCCTATGCCCCAAGTGCAAGACCTTGCACTTATCCACATTGAACGCCATCCTGTTGTCTCCTGCCCACTTCCATAGTCTGTCCAGATCCTTTTGGATCTGGAGTACCAGCTCCTCAGGTGTGGCCACTGCTCCAGTTTTAGTGTCGTCTGTGAATTTGATCAGCAGACTGTTCACCCCTTCTTCCATGTCGTTAATGAAAAGATTAAACAGGATCGGCCCCAGGACAGAGCCCTGGGGGACCCCACTTGTCACTGACTGCCATCCCGATGATTCCCCACTAATGGTTACCTTCTGCTTTTGGTCAGTCAACCATGCCCTAATCCACCGGACAGTGCTTTGGTGTATCCCAAAACTCCTCAGTTTCTCCATTAGGATATCATGGGGCACTTTGTCAAAGGCCTTGCTGAAATCCAGGTAAATGCATCCCCTCCATCTAGCCGCCTTGAAACCTTGTCGTACAATTCCACAAGGTTTGTCTGGCAGGACCTGTTATTTCGGAAGCCGTGTTGTGTGGCTGTCAGCCTCCCTTCCCTATCTAGCATCACTAGATCTCTCCCTATTATGAGCTTTTCCCAGGAGACTTTCCCCACTCTGGCCTTGAGTTGGCCAAAGTTGGCCCTCTTGAAGTCCCAGCTTCTAGTGCTCGACCTGCTGCACGTCCCCTGTTCCCTGATCTCAAAGCAAAGGATGGAGTGATCACCCACATCCAGAGCTCCCCTAATCTGTACTTCACATATCAGCTCCTCCCTATTGGTCAAGACCAAGTCAAGGATGTTTCCCCCCCTCGTCGCCTCTTGGATCCTCTATGTGAAAAACCCTCCCTCTATAGCTTCTAGGAAGCGACGTGACCTGGCTGTCACTGCTGAGTGAGTCTCCCAACTAATATCTGGGAGATTGAAATCTCTCATAATTACTGTGTCTCTCCCCTGAGATATCCTTAGAATCTGGCCTGTCAGAACATCATCCAGGGTCTCAGGTTGACCTGGAGGGTGATAACATACCCCCACTGTCAGGTCTCTTTCCCTGTCAAAACCCCTAAGTTTCACCCAGACTGCCTCTACCGAATCCCGATCTGTGCTGCATTCTATCTCACTACATCCTATCCCTTCCCTGACGTATAAAGCCATGCCCCCACCACTCTTTCCCTTCCTGTCCTTTCTAAAAAGGTGATACCCTTCTATGTTCACATTCCAGACTTGCCTTTCATCCCACCAAGTTTCTGTGATTCCCACTAGGTCATACCCTCCTGTTCCCAGGAGAGCTTCAAGTTCTTCCTGCTTATTACCCATGCTCCTAGCATTGGTGTACATGCACCTCAACTCCTTCCCACCGCTTCCTTTCCTTGGAGTCTCCAGCCTCCTCCTTCCTCCCATCTTCCCTGATACCTGGCCCCTCTTTGTAGGAGTCCTGTCAGTCCCTGCAGTACCTCTGAAACCCTGGTCCCAGAGCCCTGATCCTCTCCCCATACTTGTCCAGTGCAGACAAGTTTCTGGGGAGCCTGACCTCCCCCTCCTCCGGCTCAGTTTAAAGTCTTCCGGACAAAGCTCTCTAGAGCATCTTCAAAGGACCTTTTCCCCGTCCTCGTGAGGTGTAATCCGTCCCTTGCCAGAAGTCCATTGGCAAGAAACTGAGTGCCATAGTTGAGAAACCCGAAGAGTTCCTTCTGGCACCACACCCTAAGCCAGTTGTTCACCTTGGAGACCCTCCTGTCCCCTTCTGGCCCAAATCCCCGGACCGGTAAGATCAACGAGAAGGCCACTTGGGCCTTCAGCTCCCTGAGTTTCTTCCCCAAGACCTCGAAGTCCCTGGTGATCCCGACCACACCTTGCCTGGCCATGTTGTTTGTGCCCACATGGATCACCAAGAGTGGCTGGTGACCCCTGGAGTAAACAAGTCGCTCCGCTCTTTCCTTCACATGCCAAATACGTGCACCTGGCAGGCAGCAAACCTCTCTTGTCTCCAGGTTGGGGCGGCACACCACCGCCTCAGCACCCCTCAGCAGGGAGTCCCCAACAACAATCACCCGCCGCTGTGTCTTCCTGGTGGTGGTGGGCGGCCGTGCCCTGTCCCTCGCCTCTCCTGCAGTGGCCCCCTTGCCGTTTGTTGTCCCAGGCTGCGGGTCCTGCTGGTCCCCCAAGTCCTCATCAGCCCCAGCTTCCCCAAGCGGAGAGAACCTGTTTCACAGCTCCAGATTGGTGCCAGGAGAAGGAGGAGGCCGTGCTGGCCTCCTCCTCCTGTGGGTGACATACCTCCATGTCTCCGCAGCTGCTCCTCCCGTGGCCTCTCCCTCAACCCTCTGTCCAGAGGGGGGCTGCTCCCAGGGGGCCTGGAGAGCTCTCTCGGCCCTCAGGCACCTCACCTCCTCCTGTAGCAGGGTCACCAGCTTGCACCAAGGGCAGGTGTAACCCTGCCTCTCCTGGGGGAGAAGGGTGAACATGTCACAGCTGTCGCAGTGGACAGCAACACCCGTGACTCCTGCCAGGGCCATCTCTTGGTCTGCCATTGGGATCCCTTCCGAGACCTCACCTTGGTCCCCCGCCTTGTTTGTCCTGCAGTTCCTCTCACTCGCCCAGTTCTCCCAGACAAAAAAACCACTCGTGCGCACACACACAAGGATTAAAAAAACAAACTTAAATTTATAAAAAAAAAACCCTTAAATTTAAATTGGAGGAAAAGCAAAGCACAGCACCAAAAAAAAAAAAAAAAGGAAGGAAGGAAGGAAGGAAGGAAGGAAGGAAGGAAGGAAGGAAGGAAAAACAAAGCAAAAAAATCCCTCTGCGTCCCAGAGAAGGGAGTCCTCGGACAGCCCGGGCCACAGCTAAGGGACACAGACAAGGGACAAAACCTTATCAGCCCCTCAGGCTGGTGGCCCCGCCTGTCTGCTTCCTCCTGGCCCCTCTAGCCTCTCTTGTCCCGCCTCCCCCCCCACTGCTCCTGACCCTCTGCTCCCCTGCCCAGCTCCTACCTTGCCTTCGCCAGTTCCTTGGCCACTCAGCCCTCTCTCCCAGCCTGTGCCTCTTCTGCTCTGCTGCTCTGCCAAGAGGCCATGAAAGGGATCTCAGGGTACTGAATGAATGCAGGCTAAACATGAGTCAGCAGTGCGACATGGTGGTCAAGAGGGTGAACACCACTCTTGGTTGTTGCATAACCAGAAGCATGGCTTCTAGATTGAGAGAGGTACAAATGGTACCTTGGCTCACGATCGCCTTAGTTCACAACCAAATCGGGTCGCAAACAGAAATTTAGGAAAAATTTTTACTCAGGTCACAAACTCCACATCGGGTAACGATCGCAATCGCGCCCATCTCCCACCCGCGAGCGCGCCCGCAATCTTGCCCATCTATGGCTGTGATTGCGGTCGCACTTTGCAAGGAAGACAGTCGTGACTGCGGCTGTGCTGGGGGCGGGGGGGGGGGGAGGTGGGCGAACCCGTGGTTTAGGGGGTGGGGGGGAGATGGCTGCGATCTTTGTTGATCTTTGTCACTCTACTTCAAATTTTTGTGATTAAAAAAATAGTTACAGCTCGGATTAACCTTATTTACATTAAACCTTATGGGGAAATTTGACTTGGGTCACAATCAATTTGGGTTGTGACCGGAGTCATGGAAAGGATTAAGTTAATGAGCCAAGATACCACTGTATGACTACCACTCTATATGACTCTGGTGCACCCGCAACTGTAGTATAGTGTTCAGTTCTAGAACCCTTGTTACAGGAAGGATAGAGCCAGGTTAGAGTCAGTGCAGCATAGGACCACAAGGATGGTGGCTGGATTTCAGGGAAAGCCTTATGAGGTGAGATTGAGGGAACTGGGTTTTTCAGCCTGGAGAAGAGGAGATGCTGAGGGGATCTGTTGGTGACATATAGGTACATGAGGGGATGCAACACGGAGGGGGTGGGTGGAAACCTGTTTTCCCCTGCAGCGGAGGGCAGGATGCATTCTAATAGAGCAAAGCTCAGGGAACCAAGGTTCAATTTGGATGCCAGGAAGTATTTCCTGACAGTTAGGACCCCTAGGGTATGGAGTGGGTTTCCATGGGAGGTGGTTGAAGCCCATCGGTGAGGGTGTTCAAGGATAGGCTGGACATGCACATGGTAGGCATGTCATGAGTGGAGCTGGCTGGACCTGGGGGTTGGACTAGTTGGCCCAGGAGGCCCCTTCTGACCTGCTCTGTTTCTATGTTTCTGTTTCTAAGATAGCGTAAGAGGAGGGGATTCAGTAATGCAGAGTCCCTAACACTCACAGAAGAATGAAAATAAAGGAACCATAAAATCAGGTCTGTGGGAGAGGAACAGGTAGAGTGGGTTGGAAGAAAACAAAGCCAGTGTGTTTGTTACACTCATGATCGTTTACAAAACTGTGGTGAACTATCCACCTGGAGTATGTAAAACTGACACACCACAGGCTCAACAAAGGCATAGAGCCTATTATATAATGCTTAGAGACTACAATGAAGTTCTCATGGGATTTACACATAAATGGGCATCTCTAAAATTTTAACTTGGATTGTTGTTTGTGGAAATTCTTTTTTCATATTGTGGTCCTCCCGTTGCCACACTGTACAGCTGGATGCCTATGGATTCGTCTGAACACAGCAAGGCACAGCAAGACCAGCTTAGTAAGAGGGCACAGCAAGACCTCCTTGCTAAGCTGTACAATGTGGCAATGGGAGGGCCACAGAGCTACGTTCTGGTCCTAGTGTTCTGTTCCCTTGTTTCCACAATGTGATGATACGTTTCTGCCAGAACCTCTCTATCTCTTCCTATCTCTGTAACGCAGGAGTTTTTCCTAGGTTTGTGGGTGGCAAGTTCCTGCCTCCCAGGAAAGCCTGCAGTTCCACGTGAGTCTTTTTTTCTTCTTTTACATGCAGTTTCGTTCCTCCTAAATCATTGTCTTGCAGCTTCTCAACAATGGTTTTGGGCCATCACTCAAGAACCTCAGTGATGGCCCCAGTGCTTGTGCTCTGGCCCTCTAACAGCTACGTGCTCAGCGGGTCAGGATCTTACAGATCTACTGCTGTGCCTCTCTGCCATCAACAGGAAATGTAGAGCAGACACAGACTTCTAACGTGGTATCTTCCAGGTAGCAAATATTCCCTTTGCCTCTTATATGTGACTAAGTAGAGAAAGAGCTTCCTTCCCTGATGCAAGGCTTCCCTTCTTTGTTGCTTGCTGCTGATAAGGCTGCATGACCACAAGCTGGCCAAGATCGGGTTTGTCCCCAAGGGGAACTTGAGCTGAGCGAGAGCTCTTCTGCAGCTCGTTCCGGTGCAAAGTAGGGCCCCAGCCTGCACTGTGTGTGGCACAAGTGCAACTCAGCGAGGGGGCAGACGCCTTGCCTGCAGAAGTCCCAAGGTCAGTGGAGCAGGTGATAAGAGCCCGGAGAGCTGGCACCAGTCAAAGCTGCTGGCTCACCAACTTGGAGCCTTCTACTTGCTTCTGGCACTTGGCCAGCCTGGGGTAGCTGGGTTCCTTGCATAACCAGGGTGCTGATTCCAAGCCTCGTTTTCATGACTGGGAGGAGTGTAGAAGGGTTTTTTTTTTACTTTTTACAGGAAAGAATGCTCTAACATACCCTTTCGATTGCATTAGTCCAGGCATAAACAAGTAGACCAGTGGAGTACAGGAGATTGCAGTACTTGTAACAGAAAGTGAGTGGCTTTGTCTGGCTTAGACACGGAAGTTACTCTATGTTCCCATACAGGTATTTAAGCCTCCAGATTTCTGGAACAACAGGGAGGGGTTGAAACAGAGTGGCACTGTTTGGCTCAGTCACTGAATGTTTTTCTGCTCCACCTTCCCACACAGGTATACAAGTCCAACTTGCTAGAGAAGTGAGCTTTAGGGTGAGAATTCAAGGGCTCTTGACAATGAGCAAGAAGCTACAAATAAATAAAATATTTTCCAGCTTTTTCATGTTTTTTTCAGAGTGAGGTGAAGTTGGTAATTAATTTGAAATTACGTAATTTGTAGAAGATGCATTTTTCCTCTTCAATGAAAATGGAAGAAGTATCTTACTGCAGCATGTTAAACCCCTCATACAGAAAAGCCATGTCAGTCTGAATATTTTGAGATGAGACAAAGTAGTGGAAGAAATAGAATTCTGAAAGTAGCTAAGCAAGCTAGATCATCACTAGAAGTGTTTAGGGAAATGTGTTTGTGGGCTGAAATAGTATTGGAGTTGAGCCTGATAACATACAAAACATAGGAGGAAAGGTAAGAAGGGGTCTTCTGAGCCATCTAGTCTGACTCCCAGCTCCAGCTGGCTTTGTTCATGTAATCCCCAACATACGGTTGTCCAATCTTTTCTTGAACATCTGCACAATGGGGCCTCAGCCACTTCCCTCGGAAGCAACCTGAATGGGGCCCAGAGGCATACAGGCAAATGAATGCAAGCAGGACTTATTTGTTCAGAGCTACAGGTCCCAGTTAATAATCTGACTGCCACATTCCGTAGTTTCTGAACTGTCCTTGAATAGTGCATTGCAGTGATTTGAGATTACCAGAGCATAGATTACAGAAACCAGGCTATTCCTGTCCAGACATCAAACAAGGTAGAAGCCACTCTATGCCACTGAAGCCACGTGAACCACAAGTGACCAAGACAGATCAGGAGAACCTCCACACTACAAATCTGCTCCTTCAGAAGAGTGCAACCTCATCTAGAAGATATTGAACACCTTCCATCTAGTCAGAGGAACCACCCACCAACAGCATCTTAGTCTTGTCTGGATTGAGCTTCAGTTTGTTAGCTGTCATCCAGTTGCAGCCATCCACCAATTTAGCACATCCACAGCCTCACCAGCTGATGATGAAAAGGAGAAATAGAGCAGCATGTCATCAGCATACTGACAGCAATGCACTCTGAAACACTCAGTGGTTTCATATAAATGTTAAATAGCATGGAGGAGAGAACAGACCCCCACAAGGAACTCTATGCTGGGGAATCCATAAAGCTGAAAAATATTCCCCGAGCATCACCTTCTGGAGACAGCGCTCCAAGTAGGTACTGCGATGCAGTACCACCCCCTTCCAACTCAGAGTCATTCCATAAGGTCATTGGTGTCAAAAACTGCTGGTTCCATGTGCTGGCTTGGGGACACCTCTTGGGCAAGCACCAGCAAGAATGGGATGTCAAGAGAATCTGCTGAGGTTCTCAGCCCCCAGGTGATTCTCCTTCCTCTTACTTGACTGGGAGAGAGGCAATAGGGCACTGCTTCTTTTTCAACACTGACTGGCTACTCACCTGCTCCTGCCCCAAGGAAGATATTTAGATGGGTAGAGTGAGGACTCCTTGTTGTGCAAAATGGCAGCTGTCAGAGGTGATCTCTGGCTGGCTGCATGTCAAAGACAGCAATAGCCCGCTTTTGCCAAGTAACTCTATGGTGCTGGCCTTAGTATCGCAATGAGTTGTGTTTTCTGGTTCACACAACACAAGCTGTCAAGTTACCAAGAGACCATAGAACAGAGTGCTTCTGTTTGTGGTTTTTAAAAACCAAACATATCATGGTGAAATACCATGAGTAGTTACAGATGACATGACAGACCAACTTGTGCAAAAAACCAGTTGTGTGTCATGTTGTGAAAACATGCCCATTATCTGCCATGCACATCCAGCTAAAAATCAGCCAACTGTGGTAACCACTTAGTGTTCCTTGTTGCAATGTGTGAATCCAACCACACTTTAATCCACCCTACAGATATGCCGGATCAGAGTCTGGTTAAGAAGGACCTGCAAATGTTCCTGTTTTATATTCATGATAATGCAGTACCTAAGAGGTAAGACTGAGTTAATATCTAAGGAAATACTTTTAGTGGCCTGAAATCTCATCTTTACTGTGAACTCAACTAGATGACTTTAGGCAAGTCCCACCAACTGAACAGATCTTACTTTGTCAGATCAAAACCATGTAAAATTGGTAATCAAGGTTTCATTCATCTTTCCTAAAAGCCAAACTCTCAGATTTTAAATACCTACCTTATTGTTGGCCACAACTACTACTGTTAAGTTAGATGTTACATTCCTATTGCAGTACTGACTGCCACATACTTCACTTTAATGTTATACCAAACTTTGACAGATGATAGCTTATGGAGTAAGAGACCAAATTGACTGGCCTGGGATTCCCAACTCCTATTTTAGCACAACTTCTGCAGGATCAATAGCAGCATGTGATGCAGTATACAAATAAATATGTTGTTGTTATTAGGGTTTATAAGTGCTTCCAGAATTTTAAATGTAAATAATTTAAGTCATACTTCATATATCCACTCGGAGTTGCTGCTATATATTTACTTCTTAGTAAGTTTAACAAAACCACACAAAAAATAAAAACACCATCATACAATTCAGCCATCTCTAAGTCTCAGCTGAATTCTATTAAATATTCTGGATAGATTTGGTTGGCATCAAAGATAACAAAAATCTTTGGGTTCCAAGTGTTGTCCACACAGCTGTCATACAAATTTACAAAGCTCCCATCTTTTGAAGGTGGCCTCACATATTTGGAGTCACCATTAATATAGTCTCCAGTCAATACACGAGCAAGAAACATGACTTTATGCTTCTTAAATGCGTGAAGTTGTAGATCAATGCCATGGATGTGAAATGTGTTGCCACACTTTAAATCATCTTTGCAGAAGCGGCTGGAGTATGAAGCATCCCTAGCAAAATATGTTCCTACAGAAAGAGAAACATGTTTGAGTATAGGGCAGAAAAAAATTCATCTCATTCTACTGATGTCCCACAGAGGAACTACATATCATGAAGGACAAGCTGCCCAAAATGGCAACCCCATTGACTGCTCCCTCATCCTCATGTCATACATTTCCTGACCTACAGCAATTGCTTTCATAGGGTGCACAGCAGGTAAATACAGAACATATTACACTATGCATTTCTGTTAAAGAGGACAAGAGGGAGAGTTCTTTCTGTATTCATTCTCTGTTCTGCATCACATCTAGTTCAAAACATAGAAGAACTAAAGCCCAGTTTGTTCCAATAGCCATCAGCTTCTCAGCTGGATTTGCTGCACACTACTGAGTTTGCTAGTATTGTATCATAATACATTCATGCCATAGCCCCCAAGCAGGCATTTTTCTGCAGAGTGCACTCCTTAGCTGGAGGAACTGCCCACACATCACTGATGAGAAGCCCTATAGAAAGTTTCCTGGCTTTCTGTCTGGGCAGGCAGTCAGTTCCTGTTCATTTAAACAGACTGATCACCATCTGCCTGGCCCTTCAATCCTGCCTTTCCTCTGGAACCCATCTCTGAGTCATATTTCCATATCTTTATATTCTTTCCTCCATTCTGGAGAAGACTGTGCTCAACAGAGTTACTAGAGTTCCAGTCTTTGTTTGCTTTTGCCTGGGAGTTCCTCATAGATTATCATATGTATTCAGGAATTCCAATTTATGGTACCTTGTGGAAACAGTCTTCTCCCACCCAACTTTTCCACATTTTGTTGTGTTATAACCTTTGTAAGCTGTCCCGAGATGCTGAGGCATGTGGCGACGGGATAGAAAAGGTTTAAATAAATAAATAAATCTCGAACTGAAATTGTTTTAATTGGCATTGTTACTACTTCATGTACACAAGATTCACAACACTGTGAAGGTGCAAAATGTTTCACTGTTACACAAAATATTTGTAAGCACATTCTTGCTAGCACTTGTTGGTTACAGAAGTATTCCCCCCTCCTTTTGCTGTGACATGCCTAAAGAAGCTCTGGTTCACCTGCTGCCTCTGCAAGTCACATATTGTAAGGGATAGCTGAATGCACCCCCACCCCCACTATGCAATTCCAATGCCATATGGTTGCAGATAAAAAATACCTGTTCTTCGAAGGCCTCAGAAGGTGGGAGGACTGATTTAAACAAAGACATCATGAAGACCAAGGAACTTGTCAAAAGAACTCCAAGGTAAAGGTGAGCACAAACAGCAATCAGAATGGAGTTATAAACAAAAATCTCAAACTATAATATGAACATTTTCCAAAGTACTGTTAAATCAAAATGGAAATAATATGAGTCAACCACGACTCTGCCTAGAGAAGGCTCTCCATTAAAACTCAGTGATCCAGGTAAGGATGGCATTAGTCAGAAAAACAGCCAAAAGGAAAATGGTAACTCTGAAGGAGCTGGAGAGATGCTGGACTGAAATGGGATACATGGTCCACAGGATGACCCAGATGGTCCACAAAAATGGCATGGTGGTAGCCATGTCATGTTAGAGAGATGCTTTTCCTTGTTAGGGACCGGGAAACTAGTCAGTATTGAGGGTAAGGTAGATGGAGCCATGCAGATGGCAATTCTATAGGAAAGACTGTTCCAGTCTCTAAGGGACCTAGGACTGGGGCAGAGGTCCACTTTCTAGCAAGGCAATGACACAGCCAGGGTAGCACTGCTATTATTATGTGCCATCAAGTCAGCTCCAGGTTATGGTGACCCTATAAATGAATGCTCTCCAAAACTTCCTGTCCTTCACAATTCTGCCCAGGTCTTCAAAATTCAAGGCTTCTTTTATGCAGTCAGTCCATCTCAGATTTGGCCGTACACTTCTTCTGCATTTGATATCATGTGATATACTCTAAGTTTTGTCATTTTTGCTTCTCGGAAAAGTTCTGGCTTGGACCCACTTGTTCATCTGTCAGTCTAGCACAGTGATTCCCAAAGTGGGTGGTACTGCCCTTTCGGTGTATGTGGAAAGATCCAGGGGGGCAGTGAGGAAAATGGTGGCAGCAGGAGGATATTAGATTATAGATTAAACCCTGTCAGTGCCCAAGGCGATCCACATCATGTCTGCTTTGTCTCCATCACTTCGACCACTGCCAAGAAGCCTGCCTCACTGCCCCCTGCAACAGTCCTGCAAGCTGCCATCCACTACAGGTTCCCCCTCCCAACACCAGGTAGGCTGTTGGCCTAAGCTTCCAATGACTCTTTCATTTTTGTCCTCTTATGTTACCCAGTGGTGTTCTTGTCTCTTTTGTGCAGCTCAGCCTCCCTGAACAAGCAGAAAACATCAGCAAATGCACCATTTTCCTTGGTAGAGAAATGGCAGCCCAACAGGAAAGTGGGCACTCCTGGAGGGAAGGATGACACCTGGTCTCAGCTATACAACTAAACTGCAGATACAGGCTGAGTGGGCTGAATCTGGATCCATAGTGCAAATAACTACAGTGGCCGGAGAGAACCCAGGTCCCTGATGAAAATCCCCAGGGACCTCATTTTCCACATTTGGCCAGGTAGCTATTACTGGGTGACTGGTGTTCTCACCATTTTGGATAGGATCTTGAGTGTTGCTTCTTTTTTTGGAATCCAGACTAAACATCAGGCATTTCTTACACCACACAGGGTAAAATTCTTTGATATAGCACCTTGAACAAGCACATCAATGTCTTACTGCATTCTTTATTAACTTCTTACTTGTGGATTGGAATGTATATTAAATGTTTCCAGGCTGTGGGCCATTGTTTTGTTCTCCATACTTGCTGGCATGTTCTTGTTAGGATTTGGACTAATTCAGTCTCTGCAGCTTGAAATAGTTCCATTGGTATCAATCTATTATCTATGGTAATGTAGGAGGCAGTGTGCACTGTCCTTGTTGTCATCATATCTACTCTGGGTACTTTATTTCTTCCAAGTGCTTTCAAAACAGCTTCACTTTCTAATATTGCAGGTTCTTCCTCCTCATGGGTTCCCTCCTTGAAATAGTCTTATCGTCCTTTTGACTCTTCTGTACAGTTCTTCTGCATTTTGTTTCCATCTTATCTTTATTTTATCCTGGTCAGATAATAAAAGTAATACTGGAATGGTTTAAAAATAAGAACCTGAGTGTCTTAGAATGGCTCAAAGTCCAGTACTCCGTCTGATTGAGAAACTGTAGCAAGACTTGAAAGTGGTCAAGACTTGCAGTAATCTTTATCTAACCTGACCAGGTTTGAGCAGTTTTTCCAAGAAGACTGGGCAAACGGAGCAGGATCCAGATGTACAAAGCTGACAGAGGTTTACCCAAGAAGACTTCCAGCTGTAATTGCTACTAAAGATGCTTCTATCAAGTATTGCCTCTAGGCGTAAATACTTACACAACCATCAAGTACCAGTTTGTTTTTACTTATTTAACTTCTGTACCATAATAAAAGTATTTTAGTTGAGTACCTTGCATACATCAAATTAGTAATAAGACCAATTAAATTCATTCAGTTCCACTTCTGTTCCATTCAGTAACACAACAAAATGTGGAAAAACCAAAGTTGTGAATACTTCATAAAACATATAAAGGAATAACTTGTTAAGTCCCTTGCCTTTTCCGTATACAGCAGCGTGCATGCCATTGATTCTCCAGTCAAAGTTATGAATGCAGATAGCTTCAACAAATTCACTGCTGGTTCCATGAAACAACATGTGTTCATTAATAAAGGAGACACCTCTTTTTTTCTTTAACTGAGCCTTTTTCCTGTGTGTCCCCCACAAAAAAAAGGATTATCAACAGTTTACTGTTCTGGAATTCAAGTACTAGAATTGCTATCTGGGAAAAACACCAAGATTAGAAAGACATTAGATGAGAGCAAAGGTCCCCAACATCCTGGGGCACACTGGCATTTTGAAAAAGTACTCTGTGCAGTATCATAAATTGTCTGGTATGAAATGAGGGTGGGGGGAATCAGAAATATGCTGGGAGTATTCCCTTATCTGTTTATGTGTGTGCATGAGTGTGTGCCCCATATATATGTCTGTTTGCTTCTTTATACTATTTACTTATTGCAAGGAAGTGGCTTACATAAACCTCTGCCTTTCCATTTCATTCTCACTACAACCCTATGGGGTAGGTTAAGTTGAGAGTCAGTGAGTGCCCCAAATCACCCAGTGAGTTTCATGAGTGAGTGGAGAATATAACCTGGGTTTGAGTCTCAGTCCAATACCAGTACAACATATTGGCTGCTACTCATTCACACTTTACACTAACCCACTGCTGCAAAGGGCCACAGTGGAATGATTGTTGTGTGAATAGCCCAAGGTGAACTCAACAATCAGTGTAACCATGGTTGTTGTCCCTCCACAGTTCCCCTGTGATATCCCAGCAGATATCAAAGGAAGACCAAGTTATCTCATGGCTTCCTGCTGTGATTGTGAACTGTTTGTACCTCAACTTGACTTTTCACCCCTTTATGTCCATGTACCCCCTCCCCCCACACACACACACAGCTTTTGTAATTCTCGTTTTAACACCTAGTGAGAACTCTTTCAAAATTGTCTCTGGTGGACCAAGCCTTTTTTAATTAAAATAATTGTGGAAAAGTACTTTAAAATGTTTTAACTGCACCTGCAAAATGGCAAACCTTTGAAGATGTGAATCCTCAGCAGGTATTGGTACCTGCTGCACCTTGGCAGCAAGCACCATGCTGGACACTGCCCAGAAGAGGCTCTAAATTATTTTTGCCCTCTTGGTTTCTCTTGACAGCTGTCAAAAGATGAGCTTTCAAGAGAAACCAAAGTCACAAGGGATTTTGCACAGAATTTTTTCTGGGAAGGATTTACAGCTCCTTCATGGCAAGATCCTCGCCACGCCACCACCCCCACAAACAGCTGATCTGCATGCTTCTGTACATTTTGCACTTTCCTCCACATTTCCAGGTGCTTAGAAAAATTGAAAAGTGCCTCCCTTTTTCTAGGGAAAAGGAGTTTTGACAGCTAGCTGTTTTGTTTTTGTTTTATCTGGGGCTATACAGCCGTATGTCCCCGTTAGAAAACACCTATTGCTCTTTCAACCCTTCCCCCCCCCCTTTTAAACCTCCTTTTCCTAGAAATATCTGCAGTCTGAAGTAATACAGCTGTTTTTACATCATCCTGAGGTATGCACTAACATTTTCCTTTATACCATGGAGGAAGAGAATCTCTAAATCTAGAAAACCAGTACTGAATATCATCTTATACTTAAATATACACTGGCAATAAAAGTACTTTCTGCTTATGTATCAGACAGTTTCACTGTGATCCATATTGTCCACTGTGGGATACTTGTGCGAGAAACTGTCATGGAAGTTAACAGATCTCTGCTTAACAGATCTGCTTCCTGCAAATACCAGATACAGCAGATGTGTGGAATCTGTAGCCTCCTGTCATTACTATAGTACAACTCCCTTTATCCCCGATTACTGGCCATGCTAGCTGCGGATGATTATCTGTAGAGCCACAGGTATATAAAGAAGGTTATCCAAATAAAATTGCTACATAATTGCAAACAAGTTCATAGATAGCCACTTGCTGTGGTGAATAAAAAGTGTTTCTAGGTTTTAGGGCATGGGTTAAACATTTTTATTTTCTTCTAGACCAAAATGTGTATGTGTGGGCAGTTGGGCCAGACCAATAAATTGAAATGAAACTGGTTTCAGCAGGGTTCCTGCTAGCAGAAAACTTTAGGGACAACCTGGCATATTCCTGACAGTATGGCAAATGCTTCACCATGATGAGCCATGCTATGCATTACAACAGTGGCATATAATAAATACGCAGATGCCATTTCAAATGGCACTTGAAAATATGTACACTGATCCAGCCTTTGGAAACATTGCTTTAATTTCCTGTTATTGTCAATCATTGTCCCTCAGGTACCAAGTATGGCTACAAATCAGAGATTTAAAATTGAAAAAAGTTTGTGGTGTTTGCTCAGTTGAATTCATAAACCAGTTAGGCCTAAATACATGAAATATTATATAAAATCATATAATGACAGTTACAAAATCAACTGTCATTATCACAATGTCACATATTGTTTTGAATTAAACATGAGGGTGATGCAGAGGGTGGTAGATTAACAGCAATCATTTTTATGGTAAAGTTATTTAATGTGTACTTTGAGCCCTAAGCAAACATTTTACCAAGAAGTGAAAATACAAACGTAGAACTGTAAAGAATGATCTGATTAAGGGTGTTTCCAGATGAGGTTTTTACTGTGCAACTGCCCTACCTCATTCATGGAACTTTACAGGGAAGGAAGGGATCCAGTTGTCATTTCCATTTGTAACCATCTTATGTTTCCAGCTGCTTCTTCCATCTTTTTTTTCTTACAACAAAAAGACAATTAAGAAAGTAAAGACAGAATAGCTGCATTGTATCTTTTGACTGGTAGCACTAGTAGTCATCCATCTAGAAGTACCCTTAAAATGAACAGAAATGCTAAAACGGGTATTTTAAGTTTGAAATTTTGAAACACATATACTGACATGATGTGCCTTTAAAATGAGAAAGATTTCATTTAGTGAATTAGGATACAAATTAGTTTGGAAATAGTCTCACCTGCAAAAAAATTCCCACAAATCTAGGTTCTGAATTCTTTGAATTCGTTTAATTTGATTACTATCCATTGTTCTCCCAAAGTGGTTAGCAACCTCATTATATTCATTTGTATGTTTTTGCAAAGGAACAAGCTGAAAAAGAGATGTTCATAGAGATTTACCCAGATGCATTATTCCTTTGCCTTCAATATATTCAAACGACCCTAGTAAGGTCTTACCTGGTATGGTTCTTCTGAATTTACATTTTCCCAGTGAGAGGGCATAGGGATAGACTGATTTTCACAGATGTAACTTTAAACACAAAAGAAGAAGTACACAGTCACATCCAAGATTCACATTGCTTCCTCCAACATGATAGAAACCCTAGGTAATGGATGGGGTGGGGTCCCAACTAAGGTTAATAAGTTAGGATACTATGTTAGGTGGAGTTATTTTCAATAATATTTTTAAATATATAAAAGGCTGGTGGAACTTCAATGGAATCAAATTTTAAAACAGTTGTAATTTTTAGATAACAAAACTCAATAAAATGTTTAGTTTACAAATTGGAATATCTTATAATATAAGGAAGCTATGTTTCATACACTCACAAGAACCTAGTACCGCCATAGTGAGAAGCATAAACCTACCTCTCTACCGTACAGATTATCTCCCATGTAATCTGACATCTCTTTAAGTGAATGGCCAACAATACTATTTCTCCCCTGGGTGGGAAATTATCTGCATAGCGTCAGGAAGTGCCTAATGTTGCTTTTCCATCACACTATTACTGGCTTCTGGTAAATGCTGGTGAAATTTCTGTATCAACAGAATCAATATGCTTGTGCATAGTTTGCTGACATCTGCTACTTAATATTTAAACTTAATATTAATATATTTAAATACTTAATATATACTATCTCTTGGTTGGAGGAACCATTTGTTATTTTCAGTGTATGCAATGCAACTATATTTGGAAATAATACTTCCAAGAATTATGAGTTATGAGATGGTATTGGTAGAGGAATGGATCAAACATGAGAGCAAGAGTTCGTTGCAAAGAGTTCTTTGTAACTTCCCTTACAAGTGAAAGCTAACACTAGAAATGAGTGGAGAAAGAAAGAAAGAAAGGTCAAGCCTATAACTGGGGTGGGAAATGTACAAGCGTTAGGATTGATTTGAAAGGGGAGAGGTGGCTCCACCTATGCAGACACAGTGAGATACTATAAAAGAGGAAAAGGCAGCTATCAAGAGTGTTGGCAAGGAGTTGAAGGGATGTGGAAAAGGTAGACTACTAGAATGAAAAGCTAAATTAAATACTGAATATAAAATATGGACATTTAAATACAGATATTTTCAATATTAAAGACTGAAAATAGCGATCATGTCCTGTTAAGATATTGTTTCTGAATTGTAGCTGATGTGAGCCTTTTAGCAGGGAAGAATAAAAATATAAACGATCACACTGGTGAACATTTTTTGCTGAACTGACCTTAGGTTTATGACTTTAGATCTGCTTAACATATTACTCCACTCTAAATGACCTGCAATTATGAATGATCACGCATCACTTCTCCTTGCTGTTTATTTTCCCTTTCAGACAGAGCTCAGAGAATGCAAGAGAAGTGACCATATTAACACCAGAAGAGGAATAGCCTTTAACATTCTTTTTCATTATTGCAAAGGCTGAAGTCATTATTCTGATTCATCTACCCATTGTTTTTTCTTCTTGAATCCTGGACTGAAACCCTGATGCAATCACAGGGTTTAGATGTAAGGGCTACCAGTGGATTGTCTACTCTAGGGACTGTCAGCTCTGTCATTACTTCCTCCTGACCAAACTTGCTGAAAAAGTGAGAGCAGGTTTGGGATTAGCCTTGCATAGGATTTCCACCAGAAAAAAAAGCAGTGGGACTGAAGGATGGGCAGAAAGTGCTACTGGAAGCTTGCTGTCTACATTGCGATACTTTGCAAGGTAGAAGGAGCATCCCCCTGGCATTGGAACTTCAGGATGTCTGGAAGGCCCCTGGAGAGAACAGGCACCCCTGGGGTTGCCTTTTCTTTCTGTGGTTCTTCTCTCTTAAAGTCAGAAGGGGAGGAATATCTAGGGGACAGAAATGTATTGGACCAGGCATTCAAGGAAGAGGTAGGAGTTAGGGATTGCTGCCTCCCCCTCCTGGGTCTCTTTGAGCCATGTTCCTGGCGAAAGTATGCTTTGGATCCTCTGTACCTCCCCTTTGAGGGGAACTCCTATCCTTGACCCCAGTGGGATTAGGTGAGAAGGCCCTCCTCTTTTGCCTGTGTCTCCTCTGGGTGGGGAGGTCCCCTGGTGGGAGAAGGATGTGCTTGAGGTGGACCAAGGGCACTCCTCCTTTCCCTGGGAGGCAAGCATGAAGGAAAATTGGGATGCTTATCCCTGCGTTCCCTCCCCCTGGAGCAGTTACTACCGGTGTGTACAGAGGAGGAATCTCCCCCAGTGTCCCTCCATTCATCCTCCTTTCCTTGCTAAATGGCCTACTCTAAAATTCTCAGCAGGAGCCCTCTTTTTAATTCTTGGGCCACATAGTGACTTGGGGAACAGCAAGGGGACAAGCCCTGTGGTGTGTGCCTTCCAGAGGCCAGGATGGAAATTGGGGAACTGGTTCTGGCACTGGTTGAGCTGGGGGACCTGGGGGGAACAGGTTGGGCTGTGTTGCCTGCAGGGAGAAGCTATCTAGAGGTCTGCCTTCATGGCTGGGGTCACCCATCTGATTGCTTAGGTGTGGGCCTGGCCCTGTAGCCTTGTGGGAAGGGGACTCACATGGTCTTGTAGGTGGGAGCTGCCTTCCTGGAGCATTGCCTAAAGATGCCAACTTTCTTGTGGTCTGTACTTTATGTGGCACTCAAGGCCTGTGTTGGCAGTTCCCAAGTGCTAGGCTGGTTTAGAATCATAGAATAATAGTGTTAGAAGCAGCCAGAAGACCACTAGGTCGAACCCTCTGCTCAGTGCAGACTTCATGTTAAACCATCCCTCTGGAAAGGTTTGACATGATGACTGTCCAGTTGGCTCTTGAATGTCTCTAGTGTGGGAGAGCCCACAACCTTCCTAATTGGTTCCACTGTCATACTGCTCTAGCAGTCAGATGTTCCTGATATCTAGCTGCAATCTGGCTTCCTGCAACTTGATCATGTTATTCGGTGTTCTGCACTGTGGGATGACTGAGAAGAGATCCTGTTCTTTCTGTTTGCAACAGCCTTTCAAGTACTTGTAGAGTGAGATCAGTCTTATGAAGGCTACACTGAAGTCTCAGGATTAAAAATGCCCAGTTCTTTCAATCTCTCCTCACAGGGACATGTTTCTAGTTCCTGAATCATCCTTGTTGCCTCCCTCAGAACCCTTTCCAGCTTGTCTGCATCTTTTTTTAAACTATGGTGCCCAGAACTGGACCTAATACTCCAGATGAAGCCTAACTAATGGTTAGTAAAGGGGAACTAGTACTTCTTGTGATTTAGAAGTGATACTTCTATTAATTTAGCCTAAAATAAATTTGCGCCTTTTGCAGCCATATCACATTGTTGAGTCATACTAGACTTGTGATCTTCAATTCCAAGATCCTTCTCATTTGCAATATTGTTGAGCCAAGTATTCTCCATGTTGTAACAATGTATTTGGTTTCTTTTTCCTAGGCACAGAACTTGGCATTTGTCCCTACTGAATTTCATTCTGTTGTTTTCAAGATTTTACTTCTTTCTGTCTTCTAAAGTATTAGGGTATCCCACTCTGTTTTGTGTCATCAGCAACTTTGATCATTGTTCCCTGCATTTCCTAATTTATTTATTTATTTAGAAAGCTTCTATGCCGCCCCATTCGCTGAAGCCTCGGGGCGGCTTACAACAATAAATAAATAATCACAATATAAAACAATATAATATAATTGGAGACGTCCTGGCCATAAAAATAAAATAAATAAATAATATTAACAGTTAAAATGGCGTTTAAATAAAAAGGTCTTTGCCTGGTGCCGAAAAACAAATAACGACAGCACCAGGCGGACCTCTCTGGGGAGCGCATTCCATAGATCGGGCGCCACCGCAGAGAAAGCCCTCCTCCAAGTACTCACCCTCCTAATATCCTTCATGGAGGGTTCCCGGAGAAGGGCCTCTGCCGCTGATCTCAAGAGGCGGGTGGGCACATATGGACATAAGCACTCCTTAGGTAACCAGGACCCAAGCCGTTTGGATTTGGACCCTAATCCAAATCTTTAAGAAAAATGTTGAAGAGCACTAGGCCTATGACTGAACCCTGCAGTACCCCACTTGTTACCTCTCCTCAGTCTGAGAAGGTACCATTAATGAGAGTTCTTTGAGTCTGATTCTGTAGCCAATAGTGGATCCAACTGATAATTGTTCCATTTAGCCCACCTTTTGTGAGTTGGCAAATCAGGACATCATAGGGCGCCTTGCTGAAGTGAAAATATATTATGTCCACAGTGTTCCCAGAGCCCACCAATCAATAATGAGATCAGATTAATCCAGCAGTATTGTTCTTGATAAATCCATGCTGGCTTCTAGTAATCACTGCATTGTTTTCAAGGTGTCTGCAGACTGACTGCTGTAAAATCTGCTCCAGAATTTTTTCAGGAACTGTTGTCAGACTGACTACTCTATAGCCCCAAAGTTCTATTTTTCCTTTCTTGAAGATGGGGGCATCTTTAGCCCTTCTCCAGTCATTGGCACTTTCCTTGTCCTCCTTGATTTCTCAAAGACAGTGGTTCTAAGAGTTCTTCTGCCAGCTCCTTTATGACTCTGGGATGAAGTTCATTGGACCCTGTAGATTTGAGCATGTTTATTCTATCTAAGTATTCCTTGACCATTTGTCTGTCAATCTTGGGCTGCCACCTCTAACTTTCAGCTTGTACTTCCTCTTTGTTGTAGATTTTCTCATGCAAGAAGACTGAGCAAAGGAATTGAGCACCTCTGCCTTTTCCTTGTCTTCTAATATCACTCTGACATCCACTTTAAATAGTTGAACACTTTTCATCAGGCCCTAGAGATATGAACTTATTCAACCCAATTATATGATCCTTGACCATTTGCCTATCAATCTTGAGCTGCCATCCTGCTTCTTCAACTTGTACTTTATGAGGAAGGTCATAGATCTTCTTTTGGGTGAAGTAGGAATTGAGCACTACTGCCTTTTGTCATCTATTATCATTTTGCCATCCACCTTGAGTAGTTCAACCCCTATTTCCTTCTTCTCTCTTTTACTATGGACATATCAGAAGAAGGCATTTTGGTGCTTTTAGCATCCCTTGCTAGCCTCATTGTCTAACTTTTGCCTTCCTGACACCTTCCCTGCAATTCTGTGCTGCATGTTTCCTTCTTTTTCAGCCTGGCTTTCTTTCTAGTTCTTATGCAGATTCTCCCTAAGCTTTTGGTGAAGGCACATGAGCTTCTTCTGTTGTCTTCTACCTTTTTTCCTTGTTGGAATTGTTTGTGATTGTTCTGTTAGAATTTCCTTTTAGAAAAAAAATCACCTGTCTTAGTCTCCTTTTCTCATTAGAATTGCTTGCCATAGAACTCTGCTTATCATTGTTCTGAGTGTAATAAAATTGGATTTCTTGAAAGCCAGGTACATGTTTGGCTACATTTGGCTTTTGCTTCCTTTAAGTATAGCATGTTCACTTTTCCTGAGCATTTCCATAGTTGCCACATCATCCACTAAGTGTTCCCTGTCACCTAGTACAAAGTCAAGGATAACTGTTCCTTTCTCCACTTTCTGTAGGAGGAAGTTATCAGCAACACATGTTAGAAACCTTTTGGAGGGGCTTGCCTGTGTGACAGTGAGTGAGATGCCTGGACTGGACCATGTGCTGGCAAGAGTGGGCCTTGCAGTCTGGTTGTTCCCCCGCACCCCCATGCAAGAGTGATCCACAGCCTCCAAAGTGCAGGTCTATGCAGCAGAGGGTGTTGGGGTTGCATGCTGGGAGGTGGGATGTGAGGGCTGCAGTTCATGCACCAATGTGGCAGCAGTTGTGGCTTGTTCATGTGGAGAGCACATGCAGAGGCCTCCTTTTGGGCCTGTCTGCTGGAGGGTTCTCTCCTTTTGCCAGGCTTCAGCTGGCTGCATGCCAGGACTGACACTTGTTTGGCATTCCCGTTTTCCATTCCCCCTCCCCCTTCTCCTTATTTGTTGTTGTTGTTGTTGCTGCTCTCGCAATGCACATGAGAGCCAGGATTTCTGCCTCCCACCACAATGCATGAGAATTAACTGGAAACTTCTGGGAAGACAATGTCTACTTCAAGAAATTTAACAAAGTCTGCCTTCCAGAGGCCTCCCCAAAACTAGCTGGCCTCCTGTACTTGTGGGAGAGAATACTAATATATAACAAGAAAAACACAAGTGAGCTTTATTGCCTACCTGAAGGCACTGATAGAAAATGGAGCTCGCTTTATGGGACGCTCTTTTCCAGTTGTTTGATTGGTTTGCTTCATCCCTGTGTACAAAACCCAAATTAGTGAAGATCTGCAAATCAATCAGTGTTCATTCAAGTACTTTTATTCAGAATAACTTCATGAGAATAGTTTTATTTAATTGGCCAGTTTGCATGCAATGGCAATCCAGAGTTTTAAAAATTCTGCTATTGCCCGTGGCTTGATTATACTTAACTCCTCCTGTCAGTTTAGGATTTGCTTACTATTGTGCCAGAACTGGGAACTCTGGGTTGCCTCTCCCTCAAGAACCCTATAAAAAGATACTCATGTGTTTCCTGTGTATATGCTAAAGACATAGATTTCTCAAAGGAAAACAAAATAAATCTTGTAAATGTATCTAGAGAACAAGGCTAGAACATATTAAAAATTTCCATAAATATCAAGTAATGTTAGTCTGCAAAAGCTGATCGCTACCAATATGTTGTAACTAGGCTTGCCCTCTCCAGATTTCACCATGATACACGTGTAAAAGTATACACAAAAAATATACGTACTTGAAAAGTCTAATATGTAGTTAAATTTTGCAGTTGTAAAAGAAATGGAGCCTTGTGGATTCATTTTGAACCTCTTTTCAATGTCTTCACTGCTAAGTGAACACCAGGTATTAGAATCAGTCTTCAAAACAAATAAAAAGTATATTTTAAAAGTTTATATACCAAGGATGATGAAACAATAACAACAGCTCTATTGTAAAATATGCAGAATTGCTATCCCCAAATTATAGGTAGGAATTGAGGCCAAGAGAGAGCCGCTTGTCTAAGGGTCTCTCATGAATTTTTGGCAGAGGAGTTCATAGTACCACCATATGCATCATTCCATCCCCCAAATTCAGCAAGAAGGAAACCCATGCTCTGCATGAAGTAATGCAAAATAAGTACATCAAATGTTCACGCTGTGTTATCTATTCTGTTTATGGATGTGTTAAGAACTGAAGAAAATGAAAACGAAGGCCAGGGCAGATAAATTAATACATTTTGGAATTCATGAAAATGAAAAAAAAATGAAGGTCTGACCCCAGGTATTGAAAGCCTTATTCTAATTTGACTGAATTTTTTCAGACATAGCTAATGATCTTTCAGGTATTTCTCTGTAATTCTGATTGGAGAAGCAGAACCAAGGAAGATGAAACTGCTTGGATAAGAGACCTGAAGAATATAGGGATACTGTCTAGTTAGATAGATGCATTTATTCCTAGTTGCCTAAATTACCTTATTGGTCCTGTGTCCCTTCTGTGTGCCATGTGTGCATATCCATTCAGATTTTAAACCTTTTTGCTATTATCATTTTTCTGTATAATTTTAAATGTTGTGAACTCTTTTGTTGGGTTATCCAGCCTCCATCAAATAGTCAACACTCACACTATCTAAATTAAGCACCTGTGACTTCATAGAGGTTGTTCTCGAAACACAATAGTCCACTGTCGGTAACCCATGATGAGGCTGCAATGCATATGCAGTTACCATTTTGAATAAGCAACTCCTACTTGGGGTTGCCATGCTGTGCAAACCTAGCCAATATGGGCTATACAAGGGTTATTTGATTGTATACCATGTTCAGATGATATGTTCCAGCTCATTGTTGGTTTAATTCATGATGAGCTACAACATGTTGTCCACATCTGGTCCCAAGAGTTTTAAGGTTGGTTTCAGAAATGCTGTCACAAAAACGAGAAAATCCATATGGTGGCAGTAGGAAGGGCCACAGGAAAGAAAGAATAAAAAGGAGTATGGATATACTATATTGTCTATTCTCCCATTCACTCACAGTGGTGGTCACCACAGAGCAGTGGTGAACTTTGGTACATAGCAGCAGATGTGGGACTCATAAAATGGGAGGGGGGCATAAAGGTAGCAACTCTCTAGTACCATCTATGCAAATGGTATTTCAGGAAAAAAGGCTTTGACAGGTCTCTACTCTTTTACACTCTTTTACACTCTTAAATCAGACACAAACTAAGCCACAGAGGAATCCTGTGGCTCCTGGAAGAGCATTTCAGGAACCACAGAATACAGTAGATTTTACCTCCTTAGGCTGTGGACGCTACTACAACTGAAGAAAGAGAAATCCAAATGGGGATTTCTTGCTTTTCCCATCTTTCACAACTGCTGCAGCACACTCCATAGTGGCCTTCCTGTAGGATTGCCATTGCAACCTCAGCAAAGGCTGGGGAGGAGGAAGGCATACCAGTGGGAGGGCAGCAGAAGGAAGGGGCTGAGAACCCGCCAAACATGGATAAAGTATAGCAAATAGCAGTTATTAAAAATGAAATAAAGAAAAGGTGGTAGACAATTAAAGGTAAAGTTTGTAAAGAACTAGGCATCAGTTACCAGTTTTGGAAACAAATATACAGTATTGTGAATAATACTTAAAATTGTTTTGCAGTGATTCAGTAGAATTTTTTTTTGTATCTACATTGTAAATTTAAAACTTGTGCTATGATGCAAGCACCAAAAGGTGTCCTATTCAAATATATATTCAAGTGCACACTTGAAAAGAAATATTATGTCCCCCAACAAAGACCCTTAAATTGCAAACCTATACATGTCTATCAAGAAGCAAGCCCCACTGAGTTCAACAGGGCTTACTCTCAGGTACATAGGTATAGGATTGAAGCCTAAATTTATTCTGCATCTGTGAAATGGAAAGTGTGACCTTCACAAGCAGAGAGGAAGAGATGAGATGTAGCTAAATAGGTTCGTCCATCTACATATCCAGACAACTACCTCAAACATATGCCATTTGCCACATTCAGCCAAGTAAAACCATCCCCACTGGGTATCTGATGTATCCATTTCTTCAAGATGATCTGCCACATTTTGAAAGAGTTCATCAGCTCCTTGCAACATTTCCTAAAATAGAACAATTCCACAAGTGAAATTCTAATAATACAAAACATATATTGTGCTGGAAGTTTAAACCCATTCCTATGGCTCCTGGACAGCATATAAAAAGCCACAGCATGCTGCAGAACTTCTCTTGAGGCAGCCAGACAGACAGTCCTGACCACAGAGAAGCTTCACTTGAACAGAAGGCTCTTCTTTTAGTTTTGTGTGTCTTAATCCCATTCAGCCCTATTGTTTAACTCTCATGACCCTGTGATCCCCCCCTCCTCCAAACTGTGTATGTAACTGATAGGTTATAAAAGCATCTTGTACAGACTCCATTTTTATTTTCCCTTTGGGGGCTATCATCATGCTACATGTAGTTCTTGCATATCTGAATAAACTGCAAATGTTCTTTCGGGTGTACACCCCTAGCGGACTCTTTTCTGGGGGCGGGGGTCAATTAGCACCTGAGTGGGGACCGCAAATGCAAAAATTTTGTGCAAAAAACTAATGGAGAAGGCAGGCAGTTGTTGAAGAGGAGACTTTGCAGTGTTCAAACCTGGCTCCCATTTACTTCTCCCAGACGAGTTAGGAAGGCAGGGTGGTCTATCACTCTCAAAATGCTTAATGATAGGAATGGGAGGTATAAACACCAGTTATTCTTTTCCCTGCTAGGCCATAATAGATGGAGCTTTGGATGAATGAAGAACTTAAAAGACTGGGACACTCCATTTAAGTGTTGCCTGTCTTGTAAGGATTGCATTCTAGGAGATCTAAAATTACATAGGCCTCATACCCGATATATGGTTTATATCACAGGTAAAAGATAATCATAATAACTGCAAGCAAGTTTTTGTTATGCCACTGAGAAACAAGGATTTATTATACCAACCCATTTGGTTCAAGATTCCATACTTGTAGGCTAATGTTTAAGGGTAAACTTTCTGTTCTAAAGTACCTAAGAACTACTGCCAAAAATTACAGTCCCATATCAGGATTACCCTTCTTCTGCCCAATGCGCTACACTTTAAAAGCAGCCTGAAAATACTTTCAAACAACTAAACAAATACAGTTGTTCATCTTAGCCTACTTATAATCATCATTATGATGTGTTTCCTATGGAAGTGGCAAATGAATAACGTGGAAGCCAGGAAAACATGTAATGATATCACACTGGACCCTCTTCTTTTTGTAGAACAGTTGTACCATTTATCATCCATGTTCTCCAATTCCCTCAGCATGGCTAGGTTGAAAAATACAATGGCTACTTCCAGCCTAGTCTGAAATTACTATATTTACTTACTTTTTAGGGAGAATTCAGACAATGTTGCTGACAAATAGCTGTATTCTAATGCTTTCTGGGTTGTCAAAATCAATTTATGGCAATTAAAAAAAATAAAATGCAAATATGTTCCAGGGTTCCTATACCTTTAATTAAAATGTTGTTGTACAGTTTCAGCTGGTTCCACTCATGACATGCCTACCATGTGCATGCCTAGCCTATCCTTGAACACCCTCACTCATGGAGCCTCAACCACCTCCCGTGGAAGCCCATTCCAAACCATCGGGGTCCTAACTGTCAGGAAGTACCTTATTTTTCCCTCTATAAGACACCCCCATGTATAGGACGCATCTAAATTGAACCTTGGTTCACTGAGCTTTGCTCCATTGAAGCGTGTCATTCCCTCCTCTGCAGGAGAGAACAGGCCTCTACCCACCTCCATGTGACATACAATTCCACAAGGTTTGTCTGGCAGAATCTGTTATTGCGGAAGCCGTGTTATGTGGCCGCCAGCCTCCCCTCTCAGCACTAGATCTCTCGCTATTATGAGCCTTTCCATTGTTTTTCCTACAATGGATGTAAGGCTAACTGGTCTCTAATTCCCCATGTCCCTTCTACTACCCTTTTTGAAAATTGGGACCACTGACACCACCCTCCAGTCCTCTGGAACTTCACTTGTTCTCCACAAGGCCTCAAAAATAGAGGCCAGAGGGTGGGAAAGAACCCCTGCCAATGCTCGAAGTACTTTCGGGTGTAACCCATCAGGGCCTAGCGCCTTTGTAACGTCTAATGGGCTGAGGAGCCCCTCAACTTCTAGGGGGGTGACTCTAATCTGTGCCCCTAAGTCCCCGGCCTCCTCTAATCTCCCATGCGGATCTCCCCTGTCCTGCTTTGGGGAAAACACAGAGGCAAAATAGTCATTTAGCATCTGTGCCTGTTCCCTCACATCAGTCACTGGATCCCCTTCCTCCTTATTTAGCAGTCCCACTACTTGTCTCCCCTTCCTCTTGCTATTTACATACTGATAGAAGCCCTTTTCCCCTTCATGGATCACTGCCTTGTCGTGACAAAGGGGCTTGCGTAGCTCAATGAAGCTATGAGCTATGCCGTGCAGGGCCATCCAAGATGGACAGGTCATAGCAGAGAGCTCTGACAAAATGTGATCCACTGGAGAAGGAAATGGTAACCCACTCCAGTATCTTTGCCATGAAAACCCCATGGACAGTACCAAAATGCAAAAAGATAAGACGCTGGAAGATGAGCCCCTCAGGTCGGAAGGTGTCCAATATGCTACTGGGGAAGAGCACAGGCCCAGTACTAGTAGCACCAGAAAGAATGGAGTGACTGCTTCAAAGCTGAAAGGACAATCAGTTGCAGCTGCAATTGGTAGTGAAAGGAGCATCTAATGCTGTAAAGATCTATACTCCATAGGAACCTGGAATGTAAGATCCATGAATCAAGGCGAGCTGGATGTGGTCAAACAAGAGATGACAAGACTAAACATAAACATCTTAGGAATCGGTGAACTAAAATGGACAGGAATGGGTGAGTTTAATTAAGATGACCATCAGGTATACTACTGCGGGCAAGAATCCCTCAGAAGAAATGGAGTAGCTTTCATAGTTAATAAAAGAGTAGGAAAAGCAATACTGGAATACAATCTCCAAAATGACAGAATGAGCTCAGTTCGAATCCAAAGCAAACCCTTCAAAATCACAATAGTTCAAGTCTATGCCCCAACCACTGATGCTGAAGAGGCTGAAGTTGACCAGTTCTATGAAGGCCTACAACATCTTCTAGAATTAACACCAAAAAATGATTTCCTCATCATCATGGGGGATTGGAATGCTAAAGTGGGAAGCCAAAAGATAACTGGAATGACAGGCAAGTTTGGCCTTGGAGTACAAAATGAAGCAGGGCACAGGTTGGTAGAATTTTGTAAAGAGAACATGCTGGCCATAGCAAACATTATTTTCCAACAACACAAGAGACTCTACACAGGGACAGCACCAGACAGTCAACAAAGAAATCAGATTGACTATGTGCTCTGCAGCCAAAGATGGAGAAGCTCTATACAGTCAGTAAAAATGAGACCTGGAGCTGACTGTGGCTCAGATGATGAGCTTCTTGTTGCAAAATTTAGGCTTAAATTGAAGAAATCAGGGAAAAGCACTAGGCCACTCAGGTATGGCCTAAATCATATTCCTGATGAATATACAGTAGAGGTGACAAATAGATTTAAGGAATTAGATCTGATAGAGTGCCTGAAGAACTTTGGATGGAGGTTCGCAACATTGTACAAGAGGCAACACGTAAAACCATCCCAAAGAAAAAGAAATGCAAGAACGCAAAATGGCTGTCTGAGGAAGCTTTACAAATAGCTGAGGAAAGGCAAGGTAGAAAGGGAAAGTATACCTAATTGAATGCAGAATTCCAGAGAATAGCTAGAAGAGATAAGAAGGCCTTCTTAAATGAACAGCATAAAGAAATATAAGAAAACAATAGAATAGGGAGGACCAGAGATTTCTCCAAGAAAATTGGAGATACGAAGGGAATGTTTCATGCAAAGATGGGCATGATAAAGGACCAAAATGGCAGGGACCTTACACAGAAGAACTGTACAAGAAAGAGCTTAACGTCCCGGAAAACCAGGATGGGGTGGGCACTGACCTCGAGCCAGACAACCAGGAATGTGAAGTCAAATGGGTCTTAGGATGTCTGAGCAACAACAAAGCTAGTGGAGGTGACATATTCCAGCTTAGCTATTAAAAATCCTAAAAGACGATGCAGTAAAAGTGCTATATTCAATATGCCAGCAAATTTAGAAAACTCAACAGTGGCCACAGGATTGGAAAAGGTCAGTTTACATTCCAGTCCCAAAGAAGGGCAATGCCAAAGAATGTTCAAATTACTGCACCATTACACTCATTTCACATGCTAGCAAAGTGATGCTCAAAATCCTACAAGCTAGGCTCCAGCAGTATGTGGACCGAGAACTACCAGAAGTACAGGCAGGATTTCGAAGAGGGAGAGGAACTAGAGATCAAATTGCCAACATACGCTGGATCTTGGATAAAGCTAGGGAGTTCCAGAAAAACATCTGCTTCATGGACTATGCTAAAGCCTTTGATTGTGTGGATCACAACAAATTGTGGCAAGTCTTTGAAGAGATGGGAGTGCCAGACCATCTTATTTGTCTCTTTTTAAAACCTATATGTGGGTCAAGAAGCAACAGTGAGAACTGGACACGGAACCACTGATTGGTTCAGAATTGAGAAACAAGTTCAGCAAGCCTGTATACTGTCACCCTGCCTATTTAACTTATATGCAGAGTGCATCATGAGACAGGCAGGGCTAGATGAATCATAAATTGGAATTAAGATTGCCAGGAGAAATATTAACAGCCTCAGAAATGCAGATGATACCACTCTAATGGCAGAAAGTGAAGAGGAACTAAAGCGTCTCTTGGTTCAGGTGAAGGAGGAGAGCGCAGAAGTTGGCTTGAACTCAACATTAAGAAAACTAAGTTCATGGCATCTGGTCCAATCACTTCCTGGCAAATAGAAGGGGAAGAAATGGAGGTAGTGAAAGATTTTATTTTCCTGGGCTCCACGATCACCACAGACAGGGACTGCAGTCAAGGAATTAAAAGCCACTCGCTCCTTGGGAGCAAATCTAGACAGCATACTGAAAAGCAGTGAGATCACCCTGCCGACAAAAGTGCTTATAGTCAAGGGCATGGTTTTCCCAGTTGCAATGTATGGCTGTGAAACCTGGACCATAAGGAAGGCTGAGCGCTGAAGGATTGAGGCCTTTGAATTGTGGTGCTGGAGGAGACTCCTGCGAGTCCCCTGGACTGCAAGGTGATCAAGCTGGTCAGTCCTAGAGGAGATCAACCCTGACTGCTCTTTGGAAGGCCAGATAGTGAAGATGAAACTCAAATACATTGGCCACCTAATGAGAAGGAAAGACTCCCTGGAGAAGAGCCTAATGCTGGGAATAATAGATGGCAAAAGAAGAAGGGGATGGCAGAGAATGAGGTTGCTAGATGGAGTCACTGAAGCAGTCAGCGTGAGCATAAGTGGACTCCAGGGGATGGTGGAGGACAGGACGGCCTGGAGGAATGTTGTCCATGGGGTTGCGATAGGTTGGACATAACTAGGCGAGTAACAACAACAACAGAAGCCCTTTTTGTTGCTCTTGATATTCTTTGTAAGTCTCAGCTCGTAATCCACCTTAGCCTTGCTGCAACAGGCCACCTCCTCCTGGTATACCCTTTTATCTATTTGCCCTAGTACGCATTTCCTATGGAGCTTACCCTTGCATCAAATTCCTCTAACCACCTCCTTTCACATCCATGGCAGCCCTCTCCTAAGCCTTCCCAGCTTACTAACTAGAGGTATCGTCAAGGCTTGCACCTCCAAAACCTCCCTTTTGAGTGCTATCCACCCCTCCTCAACTTGCTTGCCTTCCAGTAACCTGTCCCAGGAGACTTTCCCCACTCTGGCCTTCAGTTGGCCAAAGCTGGCCCTCTTGAAGTCCCAGCTTCTAATGCTCGACCTGCTGCATGTCCCCATTCCCCTGATCTCAAAGCAAAGGATGGAGTGGTCATTTGCATCCAGAGTTCCCCTAATCTGTACCTCATCTATCAGTTCCTCCCGTTTGGTCAAGACCAAGTCAAGGATGTCCCCCTTCCCTGTCACTTCTCAGACCCTCTCTGTGAAAAAACCTCCCCCTATAGCTTCTAGGAAGTGACGTGACCTGGCTGTCACTGCTGAGTGAGTCTCCCAACTAATATCCGGGAGATTGAAATCTCCCAAAATTACTGTGTCTCTCCCCTGAGATATCCTTAGAATCTGACCTGTCAGGACATCATCCAGGGTCTCAAGTTGACCTGAAAGGCGATAACATACCCCTATTGTCAGGTCCCTTTCCCTGTCAAAACCCCTTAGTTTCACCCAGACTGCCTCTACCGAATCCCCATCAGTGCTGCATTCTATCCCACTGCATCCTATCCCTTCCCTGACATAAAAAGTATGCCCCCACCCCTCTTTCCCTTCCTGTCCTTTCTAAACAAGAGCTACCCCCCTCTGTTTGCATTCCAGTCTTGCCTTTCATCCCACCAAGTTTCTATGATTCCCACCAGGTCATACCCTCCTGTTCCCAGGAGAGCTTCAAGTTCTTCCTGCTTATTACCCATGCTCCTAGCATTGGTGTACATGCACCTCAACTCCTTCCCACAGCTTCCTTGCTTTGGAGTCCCCAGCCTCCTCCTTCCTCCCATCTTCCCTGATACCGGTCCTCTCTTTGTATGAGTCCTGTCAGTCCCTGCAGTACCTCTAAAACCCTGGTCACAGAGCCCTGATCCTCTCCCCACTCTTGTCCAGTGCAGACAGGTTTCTGGGGGGGCCTGACCTCCCCCTCCTCCGGCTCAGTTTAAAGTCTTCCGGACTGAACATCTCCAAAGGACCTTTTCCCCATCCTTGTGTGGTGCAACCCATTCCTTGCCGGAAGTCCATTGTCAAGAAAGCGGGTGCCATGGTCAAGGAACCCAAAGTGTTCCTTCTGGCACAACCCCCTAGCCAATAATTCACCTTGGCAACCCTCCTATCCCTGCCTGGCCCAAATCCCCAGACTGGTAAGATTGATGAGAAGGCAACTTGGGCCTTTAGGTCCCTGAGTTTCTTCTCCAAGGCCTCGAAGTCCCTGGTGATCCCACACACACCCTGCCTGACTATGCCATTTGTCCCCCATGTGCCATAAGTGCCATGTTTTAACTACATTCACATAGGTATACAGGAATGACTTGGAACATTGTTTTCTCATCATGCCTCTTAAAAAGCAGGTCCCAAATTCAAAACTCTGCATACCCTGCTCCCTTTTTCTCAGAAGTCTATTTCAAAATGACTTCACAGTCTTTTTATATCAAGCACCTGCAGTTTGGTTCCACTTTGGTTTAAATCATTCCTTCCTTTCCCAGAGGCTCAGTAATATCCAAAATTCCCTGATGTCTAACAAATTTAAAACCTCCTGACACAGCTGCACTGGGAGACTAGAGCTTCAATACCCAGCTCATCTTTTCAGTAAAAGAACATATGCTTATATTCTGTAATAGGGGTAGGACAAATATCCTGCTTTTTAAAAGAAACTAAGTGTTACTAAATCTAAGTATTCTTGAGTTACTGTTCAGAACTATTAAAAAATATAACTTCTGCATAGGAAACAATTCATCTGAACATTCTGCGTATCTCTGTTGTGGCACGGAAAAGAATGTCTATTTTTTGAAGACAAGGAATTTGATCCAGAATGGTTTGCATTTATTTTTAAATAAGTAATAATTATAAAATCAGCACACATTATCAATAAAGAAAACGTTTTTTAAACAACTTAGCTCGCCCCCTCCCCATTTGTACCCCGCCCCTTCAAATTAAACCTTCCTCTACGCGGTCCAGCAGGAACAGCTACAGCAGAGAAACCCCAGTTTGAAATTTGCCTTAATTCCAGGTTGAGAGGGGGAGAACTAAATATGGCCAATAATCGCTATCCTGACGAGGCTGCGCCACAGACTCCACACCGAGAGAGAGAGGGAGGGAGAGAGAGAGAAAGGGAGAGAGAGGTGAGCACCCCCAGCCTACCTCACCACCGGCGGAATGAATTGCTGTAAGCCCCTTTCCTACCCTCCTTCGCTTGCCTTCAGCGGAAAGGGAGTGTTGACTAGCCTGCACCCTTAGAACCGCCCACTGACCTGTTCAGACTCATAGAAATGGAATCTCACTATGGTTCAAAATGTTAGATTAAAAAGCATTTTTCGCCTAATTTTGACGCAGTTCTGTCCTCCGCTCTTGTGTAAAAAGTGACTGGTGAATTAATCCAGGAGTTCCTAGGATTGTGTAAAAAAAGACTTTCTTTATTTCGTGTGGAAAATAAGATTCTTATTCCCTTTAGTTTTCGAATGCTCAACTATATACAGTTATTATCCTCATACGAGCATGGTATGGCTGAGAGCTAAACTAAACGTTACCTTTAAGTCTTCTTTAAAAACGTATTTCCATAGCTTAATAAACTGCTTTTCCTTGTAGCGCCCCGGACACCAACAACACTGCTTTCCGGGTGATTTCTACTGAATACGCTAATTACTGTTATACCGAGTAAGTCTCCCGCTACCCATCATTCTTTGGGAGCAACTGAAAGAGTCAAAGAACTGATGGGAAATTACGTTATTCGGCAAAAAGAACGTCATTTCCCATCAGCTGTTTGAGCTCAACTCTTTTACTAGTCGCTAATAAGTATGTCACAAAGGAAACTGAATGAAAATTAACCCTTTAAACTCACCAAGCCCTTTTTCTGGCTATTGTAGGTCGGAAGTTCCCCTTTGTACGCATTGTTCACACAGCGAAGGCGTAGTAATTTAAGACCGTCCCCTTGTAGAGCGGAAATTAAGAGTGGTGTACAACAGCCTTGCAATAACAGTTCAACATTATCTCCATTTAGTTTATGACAACTCTGCAATGTGGTGCAGTGTTATGTAATTAGGAACATTTTTGTACTTTTTGTGCATCAGTCAGGATTGTTAAATTGTTCTTTGAAGTGATACATTTAAAGATGAACCATCTGTTTTATTCATCAGGAAGGAGGTAATCGATCTTTTCTAATTGTACATATTGGGAGACAATATGGCTGCTAAAAGCTGTAAGAATAGCTTTAGACTTAAAGCTGGATTGTCTGATAAGGAAACCATGTTGCAAGTCTGGTTCCCTGTGTACACTCTTAGATTTCCTAATGTTTGCCTATCTTGAAGGTTCTTTTTGTTTTGTGTGTCTTAACCACATTCGGTCCTCATGTGCTTTTAGCAAACTGCTTCCTCCACTCCTCCAAACTGTGTGTATATCAGTGATAGGTTGTAAAAGACTCTTGCACTGACTCCATCTGTGTAGTTCCTTTGGGGGGGTTACCTACATGTTGCATGTATTTCCTGTATGCCTGTAAATGTTCTTTTTCAAAATTATCTCTGGTTTTTTTTTCAGAGGCTAAATGGGGAAGGTTTTGGAGTACCATATGCCAGAAACAACACACCTTGGTTCCTTCAAACATTCTATTCACAAATGAAATCTAAAACCCATGATTTTTCTGTACTTCACTTGAAAATTCCCCACCACAAGTTCTGCAGTTTTTCAGTGATGCCCCCACAAATAACATCATGACATTGCGGATTTTCTCTGGTTAATTTAAGCCCTTCTGGGATCTGTTAGCAGGTCTTGAGGAAGAGGAGCATCATCAACCATTCCCCATCAATTGTTTCTATCAGCTTGGCCATATTTTGTATTTTTAAAAAAGAGTAAAAAACCAATGATATGTGTTAGAGACAGTCAAGAACAATATTTCAGGGCTAAAACCTCTGCAATATTATATAATTATTAACCCCATAATATGCAGAACCTATCCAAAATGGCAAATTCCAAGTGAGCCAAGCAGATTTACTTATTACAAATAACTACATGGAAGGAATGCAATGAGCCACAAAATATCCATAGAAAACACTTCCCAGTTTCTCCCTTGAACATGAGTCTGCATTCTGGAAAATAGCCTGGAATTTCAACTTGCAAGAAGAGTTTGGGCACAGCAGTGCTGCAGAGGCACTTCAAAAGAGGCACCTGGGAAGTGACTGTGAATGTGCAACTGAGAAGTCAAGATTGCAAGTGTCGGGAAGCCTCGATGGCAGCCATGACACAGGATACCTGGGTTCAGTCAGGAAAGACTCCTTTTGCCTTGAACCTCAGCAGTTTTATTGAAAGATCACTCAGGACTCCTGCAGTTACTTATGACAGCATGGTACCAGGTTGTGGATCTCACTGCCAATTACAAAATCACAGCCCATGTACGCACACTTTTATAACCTGCTAGCCACTTAAACCAATACAGTGTGTTAAGTTTCTGTATAATGTTAGTACAATAGCATCCTGATGTCTTTAGGCATGACATAAGGTTCTAAACCTCTCAGAAATACTGGTAACAATAGTAAGGAAAACATTACTGATTGCTTTATTGATGTGCCAAGTCAGTAGATTTCTTTGCAGTTTGGATCATGCAAATGTGTCTGATTGAGGTACCATTCAGGAAATCTGCTTTGGGAACTACACTGTACAGGAGCTTGCCCCGTGGGACTGGATGCTTAAGTAGGTCCATTAAGAAACAAATGGACACCATTGTTTCAGTTTTTCTGCAGCTGATGAGAACACAGGTATTTGAGAACACATGACTGGCCATTTTGCATATGGAAAGACCTATCCTGAGGATAGGGCTTTGGTATACTGCCTGGTCTGAACAGGGAGAGTTGTAATTCTCTAAACTAATTTTGTGTAAATTATTAAATTTCATTTATGATGTGGTAACCTAGAAAACCTGTGAGAACTTAGAGAACTAGTATTATGTCACAGTAACTTCGATCCTTTGCCTTTTTTTGAATGGGGAATTCTACTCTGTACTCTGAAAATATGCTTGATTCTCTGCAATTTCTTTATAATAAAAGCTAATAACTGGAACTACAATTTATTAGCCTGTTTATAGAATGGGGGGGGGGGCAGCCTGTCGCACAACAAAACTCATCAGCTTGCATTGTTTTTGGTGGCCTGGTGGGTCTATATAGCTAGACTATTTAACCCAGGTCTGCAGTTGACCAGGCTGAGCATATCTGTAGGCCAGTGCTATTACCTAGCCAATCTATTCATTAGTAATAGATTCTTCAGAGAGTTAGGGTAACACCATTATTGGGTACTCAACAGATAAAAGATGAGATGCCTCTGAAATTTTCACTCAGGCAAGAGGGAAGCGATCAGAGAAATTACCCTCCACTGAGACAATGTGTGATTTTCATTCAGCACAAGTGCCAGGAGCATGTCTCTCTGGAAGAAGGGAACCTTGAGGCAGGCACGGAACTGGGAACAGGCAGGCATGCTGCTGACCTGACAGGCATAGTGCTGACCTGTAGCTGGGAAACATGTTTTTTCTGCTTGGGGAGGCTGGGGCTGATGATGACCTGGGGGACCGACTTGTTTGGAAACTCCATTCTGGGGCCAGATGTGGCCAGGGGGCCACCGTAAGAGTGGTGAGGGCCAAGGCATGGCCATCTATCATCACTAGGAAGAGACGGCGACAAGTGATAGTCATCGGGGACTCCCTGCTACCTCGTAAGGGGCACTGAGATGGCACTGTACTGCTCTGATAAGGGAGGCACGCATCCAGCATGTGACAGACAGACTGGAGCGTCTTCTTCCCTCGGAGGGGTCACCAGCTGCTTCTGGTGATCTATGTGGGGACAAATGACACCACCAGGCTGGGGGGGGGGGCAGAATTGCTAGGGATGTTGAGGCTCTGGGCAAGAAACTCAAGGACCTAAAAGCCAGGTGGCCTTTTCCTCTATCTGGCCTGTTTGGGGGTTTGGGCCAATTAGGGAGAGGAGGGCTGTGGAAGGGAATGTCAGGCTCAGGGCTTGGTGTCAGAAGGAATGCTTCATGGCACCTGGGGAATGGGGCGCACCTCACAAGGATGGGGAGAAGGTTGTTTGAAGATGCTCTAGTGAGCTTCATCCGGAAGGATTTAAACTGAGCCCAGGGAAGGGGGGGTTCAGGCCTCCCAAAAACCTGTCCTAATTGGACAAATGAGGGACGATTAGAGTTTCAGGGCCGAGGCATCGAAGGTAATGCAGGGGCAGCTGGGACTTCTACGAAGAGGGTTCTGGTACAAGGGAAGGACGAGGAGGCCAAGGGATCCAAAGAAAGGGGGTCATGGGAAGGAGCTGAGTTACATGTATGCCAATGCTAGGAGAATGGGAAACAAGCAGGAAGAGTTCAATGCTCTCCTGGGAATAGGAGGGTCTGACCTGGTGGGGATCATGGAAACATAGTGGGGTTGGAATGTAAACATAGAGGGATATGTCCTGTTTAGAAAGGACAGGAAGAGAAAGGGAGGGTAGCGTTATATGTCAGGGAAGGGGTAGGATGCAATGAGATAGGTGGTGCAAATGGGGATCTGGTAGAGGCGGTCTGGGTAAAATTAAAGTGTTTTGACAGGGGGAGGGACCTAACAGTGGGAGTATGTTATCGCCCTCCAAGTCAATCTGAGACCCTGGTTGATGCCCTGACAGAAAAGATTTGATGGATAACTTGGGGAAGGGATACAGTAGTTTTGGGAGATTTCAGTCTTCCAGATATTATGGTGGTTGGGAGACTCACTTGGTGGTGACAGACAGATCACATCGCTTCCTAGATGCTATAGAGGGAGGGTTTTTCATGCAGAGGTCAAGGAGGTGATGAGGGAGAGAAATATCCTTGACTTGGTCTTCGCCAACAGGGAAGAGCTGATAGATGAGGTGCAGATCAGGGGAATGGGGATGAGTGGCAGGTCATGTACTAGAAGCTGGGACTTCACAAGGGCTAGCTTTGGTCAGTTGAATGCCAGACTGGGGAAAGTTTCCTGGGAGAGGGTACTGGAAGGCAAGGGAGTTCAGGAGGGGTGAATAGCACTCAAAAGGAGGTCTTGGATGTGCAAGCCTTGACAATACCACTAGTTTGCATCTGTTGGTGACATATAGGTATATGAGGGTGTACCACACGGAGGTGGGTAGAGACCCCTGCAGAGGAGGGCAGGACACATTCCAATGGTGCAAAGCTAAAGCAGCCAAGGTTCATTTTGGATGCCAGGAAGTATTTTCTGACAGGACCCCTAGGATATGGAGTGGGCTTCCACAGGAGGTGGTTGAAGCCGCATCAGTGAGGGTGTTCAAAGATAGGCTGGATATGCACATGGTAGGCATGTCATGAGCAGAGCCAGCTGGAGCCAGGGGTCAGAATAGATGGCCCGGGAGGCCCCTTCTGACTTGCTCTATGTTTCTATGTGGAGAAATTGCCCAAGGTACAGGTGCCCTTTGTAGTTTTTCTCCATTCAAAGGGATAGGGTTCTTGCCTTCAAGGAACTATGTAGGCACCTTAGCACAGGGCTATGCTAACTGGATGGTATTTTAACCTAGTGTTTGTTCTCTGAAACTGACTGTTTACTTACCTTGTTATTGCTGAGAACCCTTTTCCCATTCTGCATTTTTTTCCTGACTCTTTAGTACATATTTTACCTTGTTTTCAGCAAAATGCAGATTGTGTGTTTTGGGGGTGAAAGGGGCCAGTCTCCCAAGATGTATGCTCTGTTTCTGGGGTCACACCATGCAGTTTCAGCACTGAGGTGGCATGTGATGTGCTGAGTGCAACCTGCAATTTAGCTGTGCCCCTGTAAGTACACAGTGGCTGCAAAGCAGCCCAGCACAAGAAATCTCAGCGTGATCCTTGGCCAGTCAACCCCAGGGGACAGAGAGAGTTTGGAAATTAAGGAGATCGGGATTTTTTACTCTTGGTGGTGGCAGTTGGAACTGAAGGAGACACAAGATGATTTCTGGATGGGCCTAGGCAGCCATATGAAATCATAAGGGAAGCTGATGTAATAAGAAACTTCAAGTAACAAGCATAGTTTTAACTGATAAAGGTAAGAGCATTAGCAAATTTTAATTGGTAGAAATAGTTGTCAGCAAACATATTAAGAAGACCTGCACTGTGGCAAATTATAGCCAACCAAAGTAGAGCTTCTGACATACTTAGTGTGGGAAGATATATAAATGATTGAACAGGGCTCCTGCAACCATGAGGGACAGGGGATCTTTATTTTGCAAAATAAATCTTTTTTTTTTAACTTTTATTCCCTTGTCATGTATGTTTGGGCTGGCATGCCAAGGCAGAACTCCATTGTGGCTAACAGTACCAGCGAGCACTACCGTGCAAGCTCTTGTGCCTTCATACAGGGTTGCTTGCAGGTGCCAGGTCCCTATTTGCATAACTAGATAGAATTGATATAAAGACATATCCTTGGTAGATAAGGATGGCAACTTCCAAACAAGCCAAGCCAACCAAATTCACCAGTCACAATTAACTACATGGGAAGGATGCATTGAGTCACAAAACTTCCATAGGAGCTGTGTTTGGATACCTGTTCTGGACAATAGTCCACATTCTTATAAAAACAATCTAGCACACAACTTCCACACTAGCCAAACCAATAACATTCTTCAAAACACAAAACTTCATGGAAGGGATGCAATGAGACCCCAAAATTTGACAGAAACTGTATTCTAAGATCTTTTCCACACAGTATTCTGTATTCCCACAAAATCGCCCAACGCAGTGATTTCCAGGTAAGCCAAATTAACTAATCTCACCAGCCATATATTTCTATACCACCCAATAGCCAAAGCTCTTTCGGGCAATTCACATATAACTGCAAGAGATTTATATAATAAGTTTTAAAACTTTCACAAGAGAGCATGTTTCAGTAATTTCCAGGGAACTATCCTTATTCCAGAAAAAATGCCTATAATGTCAATCGAACTAAACTCACCAGTCACATTATATAAGAGGGATGCAAGTATCCATAAAACTACTAAAAATGTTTTGATACCCATTCTGGAAAATAGTCTGGAACAACAACTTGCAAGAATGATCTGAAGGCATGTAAGGCATGTTGAAGGTCTGAGGCTGGCCTGAGCTTAGAGGAGAGACTACCTGGGAACTTCATGCAGCCACCTTGAGTTCCACAAAGAGAGAAAGATGGGATATAAATTAAGTTAATACATAAGTGAATCAGATCAAGCAAGCTCACCATTCACACATAACTGTATGGGAGCAAAGCAATAAGCCAGAAAACCCCTGTCCCTTCTTCCATGATTATTTTTAGAAGGGTCTGTTAGTCTGTAGGATTTTTAAAAAGTCTTTAGAGTGTCATAAGAAAGCCTAACAATCCTCTGGAATAAGATGTTGTGGATGCTGTCCATGTCATAAGATACATGAAATGCCAACCTTGAATTGCCTGATCTATATGCACTTGGGGAAAAACTGTAAATGATGTTGCAGAGGGAATTGAAATGCAAAAAAGGAAGGAAGGAAGGGCAATGATAATTACCTTATCTGTAATTAATTACCATAATAAACACAATAAATTCATTAGTCTTTAAGGTGCCACAAGACTTCTTTCTGTTTTTACATATTTATTTACACTATCAAAGAAATCTAAAAGATTAGTGAGATGTTACTTACCTTCATAAAAGCTCTTTTGATTCCTTTCAGTAGGGTTAGTCACACAAAAACACATGTTAAGCTAAATATGCTCAATATCCAGGATCCCTCCAGATCCCTTTGCAAAAATTGGCATTTTATTTATTTATTTAATATTTATATTCTGCCCTATAGGCTCAAATAGGCTCTGGGCAGTTTACAAAAATTAAACCCAACTGTGAATAATACTAGGACAACATATTAAATAAAACATGAGAACTAATTTGGGAAGGCATCTTGGCAGAGATACATTTTAAACTCCCTTTTAAACATGGGAATTTTGAAAATCAGATACATTTCTCTGAAAGATCATTTCCCAGCTTAGAGGCAACTACTAAAAAAAATCTTTGGGGTAGTTGACATTAATCTTACAGAAGCGGACTTCAGAAGATTATTCCCAGAGGACCTTAGCTGGAAAGGCAGAATATATGGGCAAACGTGCTCCTAAAGGTGTTCTGGACCCAAGCCATGCAGGACTTGCAGTAATTACCAACAACTTGTGCTGTATCTGGAAAGGTATTGGCAACTACGGCAAAGACCTTAAAATAGGTGATATGTGGTATCTCCATGATGTTCCAGAGACCACCCTGGCTGCCATAATTTGTACTAGTTGTAATTTCTGGAGTAGACACAAAACCTTGTGAACTGTCTTGTGCACTGCAGAAATTGAGCCTAGAAGATACCAATGTGTGCACTACTATTTTAAGTCAATCTCCTCCAGGAAGGGACACAGTTGGTGAATCAGCTGAAGCTGATAGCAAACACCCTTGAGCACAGCTTCTGTCTGAGCTGACATCAGAAGGACTGGAACAAGCAGCATGCACAAACTGTGAACAGAGTCTTTCAGGGGGAGTGTGACCCCATCTAGAACTGGTTGACACACCCCTGCTCCTGGATTTGGCCCTTTATCACCACCATTTTGTCTGAATTCAACTTCAATTTGTCTTTTTCTCATCCAGTTCATTACCAGCTTCAGGCAGTCATTCAAAGAAGGTGTCTCTAGAAGCAGCAGCAGATGATGGTATGAAGAAGTAGATCTGGGTGTCATCAGCATACTAATAACATCCAGCACCACTCCTCTGGATGATCTCTCCCAGCAGCTTCATGTAGATGCTAATATTGGAGACAGAAGCCAGCTCCCTTTTAGAGGAGCAACAGTCTCCAAACATCACCATCTGGAACCAACCTGAGAGGCAGGAATGTAACCACTGCAAAGCAGTGCTACCAATTCCCTACTTCCTCAAATGACCCAGAAGGATACTATGGTCAATACTATTGGAGGCCACTCAGAGATCCAACAGAACCAATAGGAGCACAATCCCTCTGTCAATTCTGAGTTGTAGATCATCTACTGGAGTGACCAAAGCAGTCTCAACTCCATGTCCCACTCTGAAGCCAAATTGAAATGGGTCCGGAAAGTCAGTATCACCTAGGACTGCCTGGAGCTTGAAAGATATTGCCTTCTTGATCACCTTACAGAGAAATGGTATGTACAAGACTGGTCTAAAGCTGTCAAGGTCTAGGGGGTTCAAATTAGGTTTCTTGAGAAGAGGTTGTACAATAGTTTCCCTTAAGGAGGCATTGATGATAAGGCATAATAGCTCCCTCCATGCCTTCACCTACCAGCCAAGATGGACACAGATCAAGGGGGCAGGTAGTTTTGCTCACCAGTTCAAGCACCCTGTCAACATCATCAGGACTTACACATTGAATCTAATCTAGAAAAACCCCAATCACAGAATTGTTGGAGATACCTCAGCGTTGATCTCTACCTCTACAATCACATCAAACTCGGCTCTTCAAAATGGTTGTTAAAAGCATTACAGTGAGCAACTGATGGTGCTAAAGATAGTTTAGGGGGCATTGGGGCTTGAGACAAATCCCTTACCTTACAAAGCTGGACATGAATTTGCACAGGTGACACAAGCAGAGATGAAACTCTTCTTTGTCACTCATATCGCCACCCCATAGAAGTGAAGATGCTCTCTATAAAGTGTTTTTTCAGTTGTCATCTTTCCTGCTTCATATGTCAGAGTTCCTCTGTTTACCAGGGAGCTCTTTTGGAAGCAGGACAGAGAGGATGCTAAGGAGCAATTGTATAAAAAGCTGTAGTTAACTCCTGATTCCATTTTGTGACTAGGGACACAACAGGATCACTGGCAGAACTGGCCAAAGAACCCCTTAGGGCTGACTGGAAACCAATTAGATGCATAAGTCTTCAGGAGCTGACCATTCTAATATGTCCATTATTTCTACAGGGGCTGTGATCTTAGTCTTGACCCGGTAATGATCTGACCAAACCAAGATTGAGGGTACAGAGACCTGAGTCTTTAAAAACAGCTGTTCAGAGCCAAATTTAGCATCAAGTGTTTCCCAGCAGTATGTGTGGCTCCAGAGACTAACTGGGACAAGCCCATGGCTTCCATGGTCAATATAAATTTATGGGCAGCACCAGACAAATGGGACTCAAAGCAACATGGAAATTCCCCAGGATTAACAATCTGGTGGGGGGAATCCAACACCAGTTCTGAGACCAGTTCTGTGAGTTTGGCCAGATACTCTGCTAGGGAACTAGGTGGTCTGTATCTGAGAAGAATCCCCAGACTGTCTCTGAACCCCAGCTTCAAGTACACGCAATGTATTTCAGAACCTTAACAGGGTACCTGGTCAAAGGGATGGTATTCTTATCAATCACTGCCACACCACCTTGCTCAAGTTCCCTTACCTGCTCCACACCCCACAGCCAGCTGGGAGAGTCTGTGCCCATATGTACTACTACCTTCTACCAGGCAGTTATCCCAGGGTCGACCCCTTCATTGCATTGCATAAGTCATTCTCCAGCCCAGGAACAGAGACTTATCTTAGGGATGTGTTACATAATTTTTGTTAGAAAATCAGTGATTTCATAATTAGCAGGTCTGTAATGAATACCATCTGTATTTGGTGAATTATAATTTTTCAATTTGTCAGTAAGGGTTCTGTGGATATTGTGTATTATGTCAGTCCCATCTAGTTGAATCATGTTGGTTAGGCTAGCTTGGAAATTGGTACGCAGGTTGCTATTTCAAAAATGCAGATTATTGCCCCAAAGTGAGCCAAAATGGACCTTCTCTAAAAGCATTATGGTTGATAGCATTCATTCCATAGGTATGATTGCTGAATCTAGATGGCTAGATGGCTATCTCAGACATGGGTCTCCCAAAGTCCTGAACATTACTTCTTTGGAATTATTGTTGGTTATAGCGTCATTCACATGTAGTCAGCTGTAGTTGGCTAGTTTGGGTAACTGGGAAGTTTTTGTGCCATGCTATTTTATGAAATATGGGTTATTGGCGAGAATGCTGCCATAATGTGTTTTCTGTTAATGTTTTTCAGGCTGCTATGCAGGGCCCATCTATTCCTTTATGAATGGCAGATTTGGCTTAGACAGAGGCTAGTCTTTCAGATTGCTCTCGTGGAGAACAGCGTATTTTCTTCCTTTTTTTTCCAGAGGGAAACAGAGGGGCGGGAAATCCATTCATTGGAGCAAGAGCCGCACAGTGAGGCATCATCACTCTGCGACCTGCGACGGAAGCCGTCAAAAAAAGGACGGGGAAATACCGGTGAACACTGCGGTGACAGGCATTAGCAAGTGCGGGCCAACAATACGTTAGGAATGGTTGTGTTTACTTTAACCATCATTCGGCAGTGAGTAGTGTGATTTTTCCCCCTTCTTTCGATCGCTACCTGATCCCCCCCCCCCCCCCCCCCAATTTACAGCGCCAGCCGGGTAAGCGCTTGGGACAGCCGCTCCTGCATGATTATTCCACTTCAGCGCAGCTTCTCTGTAACCAGCCAACTTCTTCCCTTATGTTTCATGGTTTAATTACATGTGGTGTTCAAACATGTATTTGAAAAAGTTTTCCCAATACAGCAACTTTTATTTTGAAACAAAAACAACTGATTTGATCAGTAGAGATCAAACTGTAAACAGCAACTGTTCCATTAAATAGTAACTTCCTCTTTTATAGCCTGCAAGAGAGGCTGTAAAAGAAAAGTCAGTAACTGCTCCTTCCTCCTTTCTCTTCCTTACTATCTCTAGCAAACAGGGCAAGGAGGGTTGGGCTCATAGGACTGATTCAATCAGAGCATGGACCAGCTTACTCGCCTCTTTTTCTTTGAGCAGTGCACCATAGAAACTTAGTTACTGAAGGAGCATTCACTGTGTCTTCTCACTCACCCTGTCCCTTCACATAGTATAGTTCTGGGGATTAAGACCAACTAACTATGTCTTCACCATCCAGTAACAGGGTGAGTGAGTGAGCAAGGTCCTTCTTTCTATTTCCTGGATAGCTAAGCTGAATTCATTTCTTGCCTTTGCTGAAAGAGACAAGGTATGCTGTCTGTTAGAGTTTCAGATCAGCAAGCCCAGGGAATGGCAGCCATCACTTGCACAAGTCTGTCTGCCAAGAGCAGGAAAAAGTGAGTGACTTCTTTTCACTCCCTCCTCCCCCACATAGCATGTTTCAATTGCTCCTACATCCACTCACTTGCTTTTAGGCAAGTGAGGAAGGGGAGATTTGGAGTCTGGGTCTGTCTAGAGCTATTGTTCAAGCAGTGAGCTCTGCTCACTTACCCTGTCTTTGGGTGGTGCAGAATATACAATTGGTTATGGAAGGGGAAGATATCATATCCTTTTACTTGCTCAGCCGTATTCTCTCTCCCTCCAATAGTGAGACTTCTGTCCAGTGTAACAAATCTTCCCTGTTATGATGCTCAGAGAGAGAAAAAGAGAGATGATGAGCAAGATAAGGCATCAGTTGTTCCTTGCAGGAAATGTTACTGCCTTCACATTGCCTTGCTGGTCAGTAGCAAGAAGAACTGGGCAAGTAATGGTTATGGATGTCTCTATTCACTTGCCTGGTTTCTTCCTCTCTGGTGTGTTATTTACTTGCTCATTTTATCTCTTTGGGCATGAAATATTGGACTTATTGGGAGGGATGTGTCATCCAGAAGGAGGGAAGGAGCAGGAAGAGACACTGGCATGCTCATTTACTTTGTCTACACACTTAATCTTTCACACCGAAAGGAGAAAATCAAGTGAGCAAAAGGTAGGAGAAGAATCATTTCTGTGCACTCACACATCCTCTCACTAGGTTGTGTGGAGGATGGGGCAAGTTGGGCACAATTCTCACCACTATACCATACAGCAAGAATGAGAGAGGGGAGGGAGATTGTAGCTGGTGAGGAAGAATGAGATGGCTGCTGCTGGCAGTGCCTATCCTTGTAGTTGCACTGCCCAGAGATATGGTAAGACAGTTATTTGTCCTTTTTCTCTAGACAATAGGTGGACCCATTTCAACCTATCAAGGTACCCAGAGACAGTTAAGAGAGTGGAGGGAGGAGCAGCTGTTGCCTGCTCTGGTTTGTACACTTTGTTGTCCTCCCACAGAAGTGATAAAGCTCAGAGGAAAAGGTGCCAACAGGTCTGGGGATCTTAGGCCTTCTTGGCTGGGAGTCCCTCTTTCTATTTATTTTTATGCTCTGCTGATGAGGTAGTGGAAAAGAGGAGGGATTGCTATTTACTTTTTTATTTTCATAAAAAAGAAATAAGATACAAAAAGATAGGAAAGAAAAAGGATACCAAGGGATATTAATGAAATAGAGCATATAATTTCAATATCTAACCTGTTCATGAGAGAGGAAAATTTCTATCTCCTGTAGCCACAGTTACATCAATCAATTCCTGCTATTTACTGTTTACTGTTTGCTTTTTCCTCATCTCCCTTGAGTGCAGGAGGCTAGCTAATGCTGGGAAAGGCCCTGCCCCCAGAGCTGGGAAGACAGACTTTGATCTGAACTTCTGAGAGGAGGTGGGGTCTTCCCCAAAGCTCTAGTTCATTCTTCTGCCTTGTGGTGGGAGACCAAAATAAAAAAGTAGAGGAAAAGGAAAGAGAAAGAAAATGAAAAAGAAAAATGAAGAGGAGGAGAAAGAGCTAACCCAAGAGGCTCAGCAGCAGAGAAGAGTCCTGGCTTAATCAGGAGGAAGAAGATCTTCACCCCTCTACTTCCTTCCACTGGAAAATGTTCAGTGGCCAACACTTGTGGCTTCCTCTTATGGACACTCTAGCTCCTTTGGCTCCTCTGCTAGACCCCAGGGACAGTCCCAGCTGATCCATCTTCTAGGTCTCTCTCACATGACTCCACTGGACATAGTTCAGCAGACAGATCTCCACATTACTCTCCAGTCCTTTTTGAGTCCCAAGAAGTAAGAGAGGGGTCATATTGATGGTGCTTAAGGAAGCCTATCACCACATGAGGATGGGGGCCCCACTAGGAACTAGAAGATTTTGGGAAGGCCATGAGCAGCTCTCCCAGATCCAAGCATAGCTCCATGAAAGGGGAGAGACATTTTACCCACACTCACAGGTGTGGTTCTGTTTGCCCAGCTACAGGGAGTGCTGCCACAGCAGGCCCCACCCTTCAGGGACACTGCAATATCACTGGTGGTCAGCTTCCTCCTCAGAGTTGAAGGCAGGGTAAGGGGCTTTCCAGATAGCTCCAGAAACAGAACTTTCTTTCCTTCACAATAGACCTAGTCAATCCTCACAGCAGACTTGTGACAAGGGTAGGCAATGTTCTCCATCCTCCACTTACTCCTCTGACTCCTGGACCCACTTGTCCCTCTCCCCTAATCTGTAACCTCTTCAGACATGGATGAGGGGGAGCTCACCAATGGGACAAGCAGCCTCAAAGCAACCTATTTCTATCAGAGGTCTTTCCAGATCTGATTTCCAGTGCCCTGAAAATTCTGGAGCTGATGGACCAAGAGGACAGGTATGGCAGTAGTCTTTCTTGCAGCAGCCCCCTCTCCCACCCAAAGCAGAATTAGCTTTGCCAGGGAACGAAGCCCAGCCCCACATGATGAGCAACATCCTTCAGTAGGAGGGAGATGACATGCTATTTCATGTGCTTGGAGAAAGCTGTTTTGTGACCACTGAGTAACCTGTTCAGGACAGTTACTCACTAGAATTCAGGAATCATAAAATAGGAAGGGGGCAGAGGGCCATTGGGTCCAGTCCCCTGCCCAGTGCAGGTCTCCAAGTTAAACGATCCTTCTCAGAAGATTCTCAGGGACAGATTCTTCAGTGCTCACTGTGTCACAACACCCGAGGACCATTGCAACTATCCAACATCTGCTACAGTTGTGAACAAAAGAAGGAAGGGTATCTTCTCATTTTTTGCTGTTCCAAGGTTGGAAGGAAGGGTCTGGCTCATCCAGGACCTTATTGCTGCCTCAAAAAGCAGAAATTCATGGAGACTCTCAGATTCATAAAGGAATGCCTCAGGAAATGGGATTTCCTAACCTCACTAGATCTGTGGTATATCTGTGGTATAATCAAAGCAGTGCAGATCGGAAATGATGAAATTTTCTGCATTATATATTATATACAAAACATTATCTTTAACAAACCCATAGCTTTAAGTGGGACTACCTTGGAACAATAATCTGTGCACCTTGTGTTTGTAGACAATCCTTTGGTAAGACCTTCATCCAGCAACAGGATCTTCATTTTCAGAAATTATTTCTTTGCTATTTGGACAATGGGGAGAATCGGGTCCAAAAATAACCAGAATTGCTTGGAAAAAAATGAAAATGTAATGAAGACAATAACAGTGATGAGAAAATTTGCAGACTTTTGTCTCACAAACACTGGGTTGTGGTAGAATCAACTATTGTAGGTAACGTTTTGAAAAGCATATTTTAAAAGTAACACAAACCTTATGCTTCTGTCACATTACAGTACTGTATAAAGCTAAGTTGGATAAAATCTTTTAAACTATAAAATTTGCTGGGAAACTAAAATTAGTATTTTAATGGTTTTAACAGTCACTTTTGATTTGATTTATTTTTATTGGTTATATATTGTGTTATTATATTGTGGTACTGATTTATTGGACTTTGATTTTAATGGTTGTAAACTTCCTGAGAAGTTATACATGTAAAAGTTTTAAATAAATAAATACTCATCTTCAGCCACTCATTCCATTACAAGTGTCTCTTCTTTAGCTACAGCAGAAGCCAGTTAGCAGCCTAGCCACAGTGCCATGCATCTTCACAACAATCCTTCTCGCTCCAGTGGCATTGCTTTGTACTGGAGCTATCCAGATCTGCCTCCCACCTCAGTAGCTTGGCAATCCATTCTCCTACTGAGGAATGTAGCCTTCACAACATGAACACTGCCTAGACAATTGTTCAGCATTTGGGGGTTTTGATCAATGACTCTCACTGAACCAGTCATATCTTCACCTAGGAGTAACTCTGAACTCCTTTGGGTATCTCAGTAGATAGGCTGCACTCAGTGAGTCAGCTGGCCTCCTCCATCTAAGCCAGATAGCATACACAGGGCTCTAATGAAGCAATGGACATGATGGTTCTTTGGTAAGATACAACAAATTGGCAATGAAGAATGGTTCTGGGGTTTGTTTGTTTGTTTGTTTGTTTTTTGCCTTGGAACCCACCTGTACTTTTTTTGCAAAGCCCAAGTGAACCTCCAATTTCTTTTACTTCTTGGATCCAGATGTTTGAGAACTACTTGCTTGCAATTAGTGACACACCTGTGTCTGAAGAAAGGAAACTTGCACTGTTTTATCCACTCCTTGGGAATAGAAGGGCAGTGCATTTTTTACACATTTCCTCTCGGTGATGATAAATATGAGACTACTCTTGCTGCATTGAAGGTTTTTTTTTTTTTTTTTGCATGACTGAAGTGAACATGGTAGCTAATCTTTATAAATTTCTTCAGGATGAGTAGATGCTGGGTGAGTCAATATTACAATATATTGCTGCTTTGAGAGACCTAATTGACTCCTGTGAGTTTGGAATGTTGGCTGATGAGATTTTTAAAGACCAGCTTGTTGAAAAAGTAAATGCGCCTCATTTAAGAGAATGGCTTCTTTTAGAATCAGAACTTTCTTTGGACAATGCTGTAAGTATTACAACCTAAACTGAAGAAGTTTTGAATGAAGCTAAGATAACATTCAGAATGTGGGTACTGGAGATAAAGTGCAAAATGTAGATTTCTTGCAGAGAGCATCAATTGAAGTTCAGGGCAATCTACTGAACAAAAACAGAGTCATCAAAACAGAGTTTGGGAAAAGACATGTTTTCATTGTTGTTCTACAACGCACCTTGCAAGTTATTTTAAATGTCCTGCTAAAGCAGCTCAGTGTAATTATTGTATAAAAGGGACATTTGCCTAAGACTTGTCATAGTCAACAAACTAATCAACAAGTGCATGTAATATTGCTGCCTGACATGAATGTTTTAAGTGTGGATATGAGTAAATCTATACTTTTACCAGGAAGGATTATGTGTAAAGATTTCTGTTATTTCTTCTATGAAGACTCAGGATATTGAGCTGATATTTTCTATATTATTTGACTTGCGTTATGTGCAATATTTTAAGAATGAAACCAAAGCTTTAATTGGCATGTTATTTAAAAAATCACATACCTTTATGTGGTTGTTTACCTGCAGAAGTAACCTTTGGTACAAGTTGTGTGTTGGCAGTATTTTATACTGTGCCTAATGGTACTTCTATTCTTGGTAGGAATTTATTTGCAGTATTACATTTGATGGTAGTGGATAGGTTTATTACTGCACACCAATCAGATACTAAAAGCCTTCATAATGGCTAATTTCAGTTGTGAGTGGGGGTAATCTTGAACAGGAACTTGGTTGTGCAAGGGAATTTACTCATAAAGTGAAAGTGAAACCTAATGTGATCCTTCTGCAACAGAAGTTATGACAGCTACCATATTTTGTTAAAGATACTGCTTCAGAGAAGCTTAAGAAATTGGTTGCAGAAGTGTTGTTTTAAGCGTGCTTCAGTCCCTTCTGCTTTTCAAAAAATGTCTTTGATACCCCAGGATCAGAAGGGAGACCAGTTTTATTCAGATGATACTATTGTACTTTGAAATGCAAGTTAGTTTGTTAGAGCAGCTGCGTTGAGACTTGATATGGGAAAATGTAAATTTGAGTGGATAGAACTTTCCTTGTCACAGCTGCTGGGTTAAAACCAGATTTAGATCACATTGAGACAATTGTATGGGTACCATCTCCAACTGGTTTGCAGAGTTTGTGCTCTTTCTTAGATCTTACCTCATGGTATGCAAAATTTGTTCTAAATTATTCTTTGGTTATAGAACCACTTAGACTGTTATTGAGTGGAAATTCAGGTCTGGTTAGGACTAATAGTATAAAAGCCTAATAATATAAAAGCCTTGATTGTTCATAGTCCAGCTTTGGCAATATATGATCTGGCATTGCCTACAATTGTAATAGCTGATGCTTCTGAATATGGATTGGGAGCTGTGTTGACTCAGCTTTATGCAGACAGGACTGAAAAGACTGTTGCATTTGCATTAAGAAGACTCACACAGGCTGAGAGAGGAAGTATTTGGTTGTTGAGAAGGAAGCGCTTGCTTGTGTTTGGGCAGTAGAAAGAGGAACTTTTTTGTGGGGCCACCCATTTAAATTACATACCACAGTCTGTTGACAATATTATTTACATCAAAAGGATTAGGACAGACTGGAAATTGAATTTTTAGATGGTCAGCAGGGTTGCTTTCTTTTACCTATGAAATAGTGTACAAGCCTGGAACACAAAATTTGGCAGCTGATTGTTGGTCTTGGTTGTTGCCTGAAGTTATGTTGCCTAAAGAGGAGGTAGAAATTGTGGCACTTCCTTGAGAGACCTCTGTTGCAGTAACACAGAAGAAATTTCAAACTGCATGTTTAGCATGTCCAGTTCAGCAAAAGCTAAGAGTATTTTTGAGGAGTAAATGGCCTAATGATGTGAAGATGCTTGCTCCAGTGTTGTCTTATTTCAGAATGCTTGATGAGCTTTCATTACATAATGGTTGCATTTTATGAGAAGCACATCAAATTCTGAAGAATTGTAGCCAGCATTTATGCATCTTGCTCATGACAGACATCAAGGAATTGTGTGGACTAAACAACAATTGTGAGATCTGTATTGGTGTCTAGGGATGGATTCTTAGTGGAAACAGCTATTAAAGCTTGTGCTATCTGTCAGTTACATGACAAGACAGCAAGAACATATTCAGTGCTGTTGTAGCCAGTTCCATTTCCACAGCTGGCATGGGAAAAGCTGGCAGTTGATATTGTCGGCCCCTTTGATACTGATCCCATTGGTTGTGGCTATGCTAGAACATAAACAGATTATTTTAGTAAATGACCAGAACAGCCTTTACATCACAAGCCACTTCTGCTGATGTGATAAAGTTTCTGTCTACAGTTTTTCGCAGGGAAGGCGACCCTAAAGAGTTAATTTCTGATAATGGTGCTCAGTTGACTTCCTTGGAATTTGAAAGCTTTCTCATGGAATGCAATATCATGCATAGAAAGTCATCCGGGGAAAAAGGTGCCATGCAGAGGTGGGTCATGACCATTTTCCCTCTGCAGTGGAGGGCAGGACAGGAGCAAAGCTCAGGGAACCAAGATTTAGGGCAGATGCCACGAAGTACTTCCTGATGGTCAGGACCCTTAGGGTATGGAATGGGCTTCCACAGGAGGTGGTTGAAGCCTCAACAGTGAGGGTGTTCAAGGACAGGCTGGACATGCACATGGTAGGCATGTCATGAGCGGAACCAGCTGGAGCCGGGGGTCAGACTAGATGGCTCAGGAGGCCCCTTCTGACTCACTCTGTTTCTATCTGTGTACTATTCACAAGCAAATGGAAAAATTGAACAATTTAATAGAAGTCTAAAAGACAGCTAAATTGGAGGGTAAGTCATGTATTTCTTTTACTACTGACTTTCTGCAGGAATACAAAGCAACATGACTTGCCATAGCACAAAGATCACCAGCAGAATTATTACATGGGAGAGAGACAGGCACTAAGTTAAATGTTGCTGGACTTTCAAAGACAAGCATTGCTGTATTGAACTCTGAGCTGAAAGAGAAAATGATTCAAACACAAGAAAAATCTAAGGCTTATACAGATAAGTACTGAGGTGCTAAAGATCTTAAATCTGAATGTGTGTGGGAGGTTTTTGGTAAGGGTAAGACCTGGAATTCTGCAGAAAGGAGAATGTAAATTTACCTTACCTCTTAAGATTTTGTAAAAGAAAGGACCTCATAAATTGTCTGATGGGCATATATGGAATTAGTTTATCCCAGGAGGAATAAAATAGCGAGGGGTGTGTGCAGATATAGTAATGTGTTGTTTTAACTTGTTGTGGTCTTGAATAAATGTTGATTCAGTATTTGGAGGAGAGGCTTGGGTAAGACACAACAAAGGGTAACAGGAAGGAGAAATCTTCCTTTTATTACCTTTAGGGTGAACACCTGCTGTTTCAGTGCTCTCACATTTTCTTCTAAAAGGGTTACTAGCTTGCAGTTTCATGTGCATGCCATGTTGTTCTTAGGTAAGAAAACAAACATTGCACAGTTGTTGCAGGTCTCCCTCACTGTGGAATTGTCTTGGTCTATTGTTTGTGTAGCCTTAGTAATTCTGTTGTGACAACTGATGTTTTCCTCTGTCTTCATTAAAGGTTTCCTACTAGTAAATGGGACTGTGTTACAAGAAGGAAAACAAGTGTAAGGGGGAATTAAAGGGAAAGAAAGAAGAGAAAAGGAGGAGAAAAATGTTAGGAACCTCCCTTGTGAACTGCCCTGCTGAACTTTACCACCACACTCTTGTTTTCTCTCTCCCTGTTTGTTTGCTCCCTGTGAGCTTGGCTGCTTGTGTTCCAGGGGTCCTAGACCAGCTGGGGCAGCTTGCTCTGCTCTTCTAGGAGTCAGGAACCAGAGATGCAGAACCTCAGGCCTGTGAGCCTAACCGGGCCTGCAGGCCACCACAGTCCAGCCTGTGCTGCCTCTTGGGGTTTCTTTAGAGGAGAGGGCTTAGACTTCAAACTCTAGCCCTGGAAGAATTCCCTAGAAGGTTATCCTGATACCTAGTTATAGATAGGACATAACAGTGAGGATTCTGAGTGCCAGCAACAGAAAACCTCACTAATCTCTCCATTTTTACATTATAATAGTGGGGAATGCCAGATAATAGTGGGGAACGCCAGATAGCCTAGGTCTGAATCACCAGTGCAAGGGAGAATGCCTGCTGTTTCCCATGTGCAAGAGAATGCCAACTCCCATCCTCCCTTCATCCTCCTTCATATTTCACATTGGCAACAGCAGTGAAAATGAGCATGGTGGAACTTATTTGCATGGGGAAGTGTAGCCTCTTCTCGTGTATAGGTGGCTTCCAACAACCTCAGCCCTTCAGACCTGCTGCTACCTCGGATCTGAGTTTAGATTGCAGTGGATATCCAGGAGAGCAGCTGTTCTTCCCTATGCAGGCAAGTCTCAATGTCCAGGGTGCACCCTGCAATCTTCCTGCTGCCTTTGATCTCAGATTACATGTACCAGTGAGGTGAGGGCAGCCCATAATTTGTGCTTAGAGAAGGTACACTTCCATGCCTTCCAGGATGAAGAAGAAGGAAGAAAGGGGGGAATGATAAGGATGGGGTGATGTCCTAGATATTATCTAGCCTGTGGGATGCAGGATGCTTCCCTACTGGAGCTCTTCATCCCCGCTGTAGAAATTTGCATTGCATATCTCTCTGATGGATCTATTAAATAGAAATGGGTAGATTTCAAGCTATCACCTTTTTTGTCCCATGTTAAGCTTCAAATCTTCCTTGTAAGCATTTACCAACAAGGTACTACAACTCATATGATTTACCTTTGAAATGTGGCATTTTTCAGGAAGTACCTATTTCTCAGCTTTGATCAACATTTTAAGTTGAGAGGTGTAAAACAGGACCAAGCCTATGGTCTGAAGGTGTATAATGAAGCAACCTTGATGAAGCCAAGCAGATGTAGATCTAGTCAGTTCTTGCATAGAGCACCATTTGGGTACTCTATATTATTTTGAATTCTGTCAAAGAAATAATATAAATAATATAATATAAATATAAAATAAACATCTAGACAGCTTACAGCAAGATTCTCACCAAAGGGGTAAGCATGGCCTCTTAGCTGGACTAGTGCAATTACATGTATACTAGTAAATAAAGTATTGAATCAGCCATGAGTCTTGCCTTGCCTCCCATGTTTCAGGAAGGTTTATATAGAGAGAGTGGGGGAATTGTGTGTGTTGGCTAACACCAATAGGTACCATTCACAACCAACTTCTGCTACCACATAAATAAATAAAAATAAATGAATTCAGCGAGGCATCTTCTAAATTGTGTCTGCATGTTATGTCAGTCTTCTTTCTAATACAGACTTTCTTCTCATTTTTGAAGTATTTTGTCTTTTTCAGTGGGGAAACAAGATACAACAAAGAGAAGATTCTTCAAGGTTAGTATCTCTTAGAAACATAGAAACAGAGAGAGTCAGAAGGGGCCTCCTGGGCCATCTAGTTTGACCCCTGGCTCCAGCCTGCTGCACTCATGACTTTCCTACCATGTGCACGTCCAGCCTGTCTTTAAACACCCTCACCACTGGGGCTTCAACCACCTCCCATGGAATCCTATTCCATACCCTAGGGGTCCTAACCGTCAGGAAGTACTTCCTGGTATCCACCCTAAATCTTGGTTCCCTGAGTTTTGTCCCATTGGAACACACACTGCCCTCTACTACAGAGAAAAAAAGGTCATGACCCACCTTTGCGTGGCACCCCCTCACATACCTGTATGTCACTAACAGGTTCCCTCTGAGTCTCCTCATCTTAAGGCTGAGAAGACCCAGCTCCCTCAGTGTCATGCCTTATTGCTCGACAGAGGTGTTGGCACGTGAGAGAGGGCCTGAAGCTCACAGTGAGGGTCAGGCGTTGGAACAAGAAGATTTATACTTGGTGCCCAGAGCCCAAACGGCCCCCCTGCAACCAGACTCCAAGGCTTCCTTGCAAGTAGCCTCCCTGCATCCTGGCTCTGAGTTGCTGGAGCAGGGTGCAGCTTCCCTTCGTGTAGACTCCGAGGTGTTTGAACAAGTTGCCCCCCCCCCCGCCTCCAGACTCTGAAGCTGCTAGGCTGAGTCCTGGAGAACAGGAAGACATAACAGGAAATTTACAGAACACCCAACTCCGGAGAAGATAGCAGAGGCTAGACCAACTGGAACGGCAGGAGAGAAGTTTGTCCCACCCACGGGCAGAGAAACGTGAGAGGAGGTTAAGGTCCACGTGACTTTCTTCCTCTTAGTTCAGAAAGGAGGGGGCAACTGAGCTGCTAGGAGCTCGTTGCCAGAGCTTATCCGTTGCATCATAAATCTTGTAGTAAATAGTAATAAAAGTCCTAAGTTTTATTGCTGACTGCTGTGTGAGTTAATCGGAGGTGTGAGTTATGGCCTCACGACACTCAGTCTCTCCACATAATTCTTAGTTTGCAAACCAGCCTCCATCCTAGTGGCCCTTCGCTGCATTGATTCCAACCTTGCTATATATCCCTTTTGTAATGAGGGACCCACAGCTGAACACAGTGTTCTAGCTGCAGGTGCACCAGAGTCATATAGTGTGGCAGTAATACCTCTCAACCTAGAAGCTACGCTACTGGCTATACATCCAAGGGTGGCATTCGCCCTTTTGGCCACTGCATCACACTGCTGGCTCATATTTAGCCTGTAGTTGGCCAGCACCCTGAGATCCTTTTCAGAAGGGCTGCTCTCTAGTCACTTGTCCCCTAACCTGTACTTATGACATGCATTCCTATGTCCCAAGTGCAACACCTTGCACTTATCCACATTGAATGCCATCCTGTTGTCTCCTGCCCACTTCCATAGCCTGTCCAGATCCTTTTGGATTTGGAGTCCCTGCTCCTCAGTTGCAGCCACTGCCCCATCTGCAAATTTGATCAGCAGGCTTGGCGCTTTGTCAAAGGCCTTGCTGAAATCCAGGTAAACCACATCTATCATGTCTTCTCCATCTAGCCACCTCGAAACCTTGTCCTAGAATTCCACATGATTCATTTGGTAGGACCTGATTTTGCAGAAACCGTGTTGCGTGGCCACCAACCTCCCCGATGCAGGGACTCCAGAGCATTTCTGTCATGAGCCCTTTCCATTGTCTTTCCCACATGTGCCCCCTCTGTTAAGCTTTTTGGAGACCACTGACACCACACTCTAATCCTCTGGAACCTCTCCTGTTCTCCAGGAGGCCTCAAAAATTGAGGCCAGCAGAACTCTTCTGCTACTACTCTTAAAATTATAGATGACAGTCACTTTTAGTGTAACATTTTTGCTACCTTTATTAAATGCTGCAACATTCCTAGCCTATCTTTTCATAATCTATTAATTTTTTTTAAAGTTCTTGTTCTTAGTCCAGGAGTGCACACGTGCAACAGCAGCTTATTGCTCTATGTGTATTTTCTTGAATATGCAAGGACTTGGTCAGACATTTAGTACACTTGTTTGTGCTTACAGTTTCTTAAGCAGCCAGTATAGTTATATATTCTGTGCACTTCTGGCCCTAACTAGATTGAGGCATAATATAAAATGTATAGGAATTTTGAAACTATGAGAAATTCCTTTTCTCTAGGGGGGAGTATTTAGAAATGAATAGAAAATTGAAATTGAAATACATTTGCATTGTTATTCATTTTAGACCTATTTTAGTATTTTGAGCATATGGAAGTTCTAAGTATAATGTAGCATAAAAATAGTGCTGTTTGCTGTATCTGTTAAATGTAGAAATACAAATCTATTCATTCAAACAATAATTGCAGATTTATCCAGAGATGGAGTAGCAGTCTGCTGCATCTTATAGTACTTGTTTTTATCACCTGGGAACAGAGTCTAAACCATCAACAATGTAGTATACAAAAGGTTTTTAAAAATATCTGGGCTTAGAAACAGTATGCATGAGCAGATTTTTTAAGAACCATAAACAATACAAGATACTTTGCAACAATATGAGGTGACCAGGGAATGACTGCACACCATAAGCAATGATCTCTGTTTCATAATGTTTTGGGCTGAGCAATCTTAGCTTCAACACAGGAGAATTCCAACATCAGAGCTGGGACTCTGTGCTCAGACTGTGCCCTCCCCTCACACATACATTTAGAGCAGATGTGGAAAAAAAGTGCATTGGCTGGTTTTCCAAAGTTTCAAAGCAGATTTCAGAGAAGCAAATTAAGGGATTTTCTGAGGGCAGGAGTGGAAGAGAGCAGTAGTGCCTCAGCTTCCCTCCTGTTTCAAAGCATAGCATTTAGACAGCCAAAACTGGCCCTCTAGCTGCTTTGCAGAGTGAGAAGAGTGTAGAGGCAGCCTCTGCCTCCAAGCTTTAAGAAAGATGCAGGTAAATTAGAAAGGGACCAGCAGAGGGCAACAAAAATGATCCAGGGTTTGGAAACTCTGCCCTATGAGGAGAGACTGAGAGAATTGGGCATGTTCAGCCTTGAGAAGACTGAGGAAGGACATAATATCCCTCTATATTTACAGTGGTGCCTTGTAGCTTGAACAACTCTAAGAGTGAGGTTGGAACCCTTATGATATTACCTGCTTTCAGAAAGGTGGTCTGAAGCCCTAATCCTTCCACTTTACCAACCTGTGCATTCATTTTCCCTATTCCCAAATTCTCTACAGATGTAAACATAAATTGTTAAGGTTTGCCTTAACAATTTGGCCTATCTTCATTTGCAGGACAGGGTATAGATGAGCCCCTTTCTGAGACAGGCTTCAAACAAGCAAATGCTGCTGGTATCTTTCTGAGTAATGTCAGATTTACTCATGTCTTCGCAAGCGATCTGATTCGGGCAAAACAGGTAAGTATGCTGTACAATATATATGAAATTATACAAGAACAGAATTTCTAGTGTTTGTTTTCTGGAATTCATTTTGTGGGAATTATACTATAGATCTGTAAAAATAAATGTGTAGGTCAAAAACATTTGTGCTACAGGTACAGATTGTATGTATCTTCAATAAGTACATGTTGCAATCCCCAGATAATACTTGACCTCCAGCAAGACAGATGGGAACAGCCAGCTTCAGTCAGGCTGCTTGTGGGATGAGCCAGGGGAAAATGTGGGGCAATTACACTGGCCAGAGACATAGCTGGAGAGTGTAAGCAGAATGGTAACTAGAAGGGCTCCAGTGACTGTCCTTACCATGAGGCCTTTGAGTTAATTCACAGCTTGCTGTACTTTAAAAGGCAGAAAGGGCCAGGGAGGATGTGGGTGTCCTGGCACTGTCTATAGCTGCAACAGAGTTCTGAATAAGGAAGGAGTTCGTAGGTATGTACACCTTCTTTTACAGATTCATATAACACATTTTATAGACACCAAAATTAAAAGCAGGAAGCTTGATGCATCTCTACATATCAGAATGAAATCCTTCATATGTGACAAACACCGGATCTAGTTCTAACAAGAATTAGTCTTCCTCAGTGATCTAGTATTATCACTACTTTCACAATATAGTGAAGAGCAGCACTTGTGAAAGAGATCTCAGGGTACTTGTTGATAGCAGACTGAATATGAGCCAGCAGTGTGACATGGCAGTCAAGAGGGCGAATGCTACCCTTAGACGTATAACCAGAAGCATGGTTCCAGATCAAGAGAGGTGCTGGAACCACTTTGTAAGACTCTGGTGTGCCCAGAACTGGAGTACTGTGTCCAGTTCTGCACAGCACATTATAAGAAAGACATAGCTAGCTTGGAATGAGTTCGGCGCAGGGTCACAAGGAAGGTAGCTGGATTGTAGGGTGGGATGCCATATGAGATGAGATTGAGGGAGCTGGGTCTTTCTAGCCTGGAGAAGAGACTCAGAGAGGAACTTATAGTGACGTATAGGTATGTGAAGGGGTGTGACCTGTTCTCCTCTGTGCTGGAGGAAAGGATGCAGTCCAATTGGGCAAAGTTCAAGGAATCGGATTTCAGGTTAGATGTTGGTGCCATTCCCAAAATAACACATTTTGTACTGAAATGGTGAACCAATTAATATATATAGTGTAATTTTAAAAATTAATAAATTATTTGTCCTTATTCAAATCACAAGAACTGAACTGGAGTCTCTTGATGAATTGCTCTTCAGCAACTTCTCATTGACATCTATCTTTGAAATTCATTTGTTCAAGAATAGCCACTATGGGGTCATTTATACAGTGGGGGTTTTTTTTTTGGTCCCAACATGCATAATTTGCTTACATTGAACACTATTTGACATTTTATGCCCATTCTCCCTGCCTGGAAAGGTCCATTTGGAGTGTCTCAGAATCCATTTTCTTTTTAACTACCCTAAATAGTTTGGGGTCATCAGCAAACTTGGCCACTTAACATGCTTCCCTCTAATTCCAGGTCCTTTATGAATAGGTTGAAAGGCATCGAACCTAAGGAATTTTGTTGGACCTCATTGTTTACATCTTTCCATTGGGAGAAATTACCATATATTCCCACTTTCTGCTCTTTAAGCAGTTGCTGATCATAAGATAACCTCCACCTCTCATGCCTTATTCCATGTCTGCTAAGTTTGCTTAGGAGTCTTTGGTGAGGGTCTTTGGCCCAAGTAAACAATGTTTATCTAATCTTGCCTGTCCTCATTAAGTCTTGGCAAGAACTAAATGATGAAGGAATGGTAGTAGAATGGGTCCTGTACTACAACCAACCTCAAGATTAAAAAAAGGAAACTCAAACAGGAAAAGGCATAATAAGAAAGCTAATGGATTTTGATGTTATAATCAAACATCAAAAAAGACCTTCCCCTAGGACAAATTTAAACAACTGCTTAAATATGATATTAAGACTCATCACATTAAAACATGTATGAAGAGTTGGATGCAGAACCTTGAAGAAGAAATACTGTCCCATCAGTGGGAAGTCTTATGGATGAAGGATATAAAATTCTCTGCAAGTCAAGCATTAAAAGAAAATTGGTATAAGATATACTTTCAGTGGTATATTACCCCAAAAGATACACAGAAAATGGACAAGCATTGCAATGGAAAATGGTGGAAATGTGAAGAGAGAGATGGTATTTTCCATGTGGTGGATATGTGATAGAATTAAAAGATTCTGGATGCACATAGATAGAGAAATGCAAAAAATACTCAGAACTGATTTTCGTATGAGTGAGAAGAATATGCTACTGAGTATTGTACCAGAGACTATTCCAAAGATTATGATAGTTATATAAATATGATAACAGCAGCAAGAGTAACAATTGCTTTAAAGTGGAAAGCTGAAGATTGTTCAGCTGTTGAAGATTGGGAAAACAAGCTAGCTGAGTAAGCAACAATGGCAAAATTAACTAATTATATTAATAGAAGACCAGTTTAATAATTTACTCAAGGATGGAAAGCTTATTTTGAGCAATTTAATTGCTAAAGAAAATACTTACAATATTTACAAAATACTTACAAAATATTTACAAATGCCAGTGTTATAATTTATAGCTAATTTTATAAACTGGACAAATTTTTGATTGAGAATTGAATGGTTTGGATGGGACTGTGGCTGAGATTTTTGCTTTTCTATGAATGTGCTTAAATGATGATACTACATGTCTACATATCTGTGGATGGAACTTTGGTACCCTTTTCTCCTATATATTTCCTTATTTTTTGTTGTATCTTGTGAAAATACATTTTAAAAGATTTGAAACAAAAAGAAGTCATAAGTGCCAGTTGACTGGAGAAAGGCTAATGTTGTCTCTATCTTCAATAAAGGAAAAAGAAGAACCTGGGAACTACAGACCAGTCTGACATCAATACCTGGGAAAATTCTGAAGCAGATTATGAAGTAGTCAGTCTGCAGACAGGTTGAAAACAATGCAGTGTTTACTAGAACCCAACATATATTTCTTGAAGAAAAAATCTTGTCAGATCTCATCTTTTGATGGGCTTCCCTCCTCTGCCAGTGCCATGTCATGGAGTCAATAGCCATACCCACTTTGTCTGTCTGTAAGAAACTCCAAGCCTCCTCTATTTTGAAAAACTGCCTGCACACCTGGGAAGTCTCACCTTGGGATAAGCATCTTTGCTTCTCTCATTTCAACATCTGAAATTGCCTCACATTCCAAGGCCCCCTACTGCACTTCCTTCTTCTCTGAATTTCAGTCAGTAGGCCTTGAGAATGCATGTCAAGACCAAGTTTCTTTCTTACTTCCAACAGATGATCTGCATCCCAGAGCAATAAAGGAGCTGGCAGAAGAACTCTTAGAACCACTGTCTATTATTTTTGAGAAATTGTGGAGGTCAGGAGAAGTGCCAGATGACTGGAAGAGGGCTTATCTTCAAAGTGAAAAGTCTCTATCTTCAAAAAAGGGCAAAAAAGGAGGATCCTGGGTAATACAGACAAGTTAGTCTAACATCAATCTCTGGGAAAAATCTAGAGCAGATAATGAAGAAGTCAATTTGTAAGACCCTTGAAGACAATGCAGTAATTACTAGAAGCCTGGATTCATTAAGAACAAGTTTTGTCAGATCAATTTGATTTAATTGTTTGATTGGGGGACCTCCCTTGTGGAGTGTAGGAATGCTATAGACATAATATCTTGACTTCAGCAAAGCTTTTGCTTCATGACTTGCAAACTAGCTAAAAGTGGGCTAGATGGAACATTTCTCAGGTGGTTCCACAGTTGGGTAGAGAATTGGACTCAAAGAGAAAGGCATCAATGGCACCTTCTCAGACTGGGGAGAGGTAACAAAACAAGGAATGAATTTCAGTAGGGACAAATGCTAAGTTCTGTACCTACAGAAAAGAAACCAAGTGCATTGCTATATGATGGGCTCAACAATAGCTCAACAATACCACACATGGGAAGGACCTTGGAATTGTTGTAGAAACATAGAAACAGAGCAAGTCAGAAGGGGTCTCCCGGGCCATCTAGTCTGACCCCCGGCTCCAGTCGGCTCCACTCACAACATGCCTACCATCTGCATGTCCAGCCTATCTTTGAACACCCTCACCAGTGGGGCCTCAACCACCTCCCATGGAACCCCATTCCATACCCTCAGGGTCCTGACAGTCAGGAAGTGCTTCCTGGCATCTAAATGGAACCTTGGTTCCCTGAGCTTTGCTCTGTTGGAGCATGTCCTGCCTTCCTCTGCAGGGGAGAACAGGTCTCTACCCACCTCCGTGTGACATCCCCTCACATACCTGTATGTTGTGAACAGATCCCCTCTGAGTCTCCTCCAGGCTGAAGAGACCCAATTCCCTCAGTCTCGCCTCCCCTGCAAACTGGTCACCAACCTTGTGGCCCTACGCTGCACTGACTCTAACCTGGCTATATCCCTCCTGTAATAAGGGGCCCAAAACTGAAGACAATACTCTAGTTGCAGGTGCACCAGAATTGAATAGAGTGGTAGTAATACCTCTCTTGATCTAGAAGCCACACGTCTGGCTATGCAACCAAGGGTTGCGTTCACTCTCTTAACCACCCCATCACACTGCTGACTCATGTTTAGCCTGCAGTCAACCAGCACCCTGAGGTCCCTTTCACAAGTGCTGCTCTCCAGCCACTTGTCCCCTAACCTGTACTTATGACACCTATTCCTGTGCCCCAAGTGCATGACCTTGCACTTATCCACATTGAACACCATCCTGTTGTCTCCTGCCTACTTCCATAGTCGGTCCAGATCCTTTTGGATCTGGAGTACCGGTTCCTCAATTGTAGCCACTGCCCCAGTTTTAGTATTGTCTGTGAATTTGATCAGCAGACTGTTCACTGCTTCTTCCATCTCATTGATGAAAAGATTAAACAGGATCAACTCCAGGACAGAGCCCTGGGGGACCCTGCTTGTTACTAGCCACCATGCTGATGATTCCCCACTAATGGTTACCCCCTGCTTTTGGTCAGTCAACCATGCCCTAATCCACTGGACAGTGCTTTATTGTATCCCAAAACTCCTCAGTTTCTCCACCAGGATATCATGGGGCACTTTGTCAAAGGCCTTGCTGAAATCCAGGTAAACCACATCCACTGCATCCTCTCCATCTAGCTGCCTTGAAACCTTGTCATGCAATTCCACAACGTTTGTCTGGCAGGACCTGTTATTGCGGAAACCATGTTGTGTGGCCGCCAGCCTCCCTTCCCTATCTAGCATCACTAGATCTCTTGCTATTATGAGCCTTTCCATTGTTTTTCCTGCAATGGATGCAAGGCTAACTGGCCTGTAATTCCCCATGTCCCTTCTACTACCCTTTTTGAAAATTGGGACCACTGATGCCACCCTCCAGTCCTCTGGAACTTCACCCCGTTCTCCACGAGGCCTTAAAAATGGAGGCCAGCGGGCATGAGAGAACACCTGCCAACTCTCAAAGTACTCTCGGGTGTAACCCATCAGGACCTGGCGCCTTTGTAATGTCCAATGGCCTGAGGAGCCCCTCAACTTCTAGGGAGGTGACTCTAATCTGTGCCCCTAAGTTTCTGGCCTCATCTAATCTCCTCTGCAGTTCTCCCCCGTCCTGCTTTGGGGAGAACACAGAGGCAAAATACTCATTTAGCATCTGTGCCTGTTCCCTCATATCAGTCACTGGCTCTCCTTCCTCCTTATTTAGTGGTCCCACTACTTGTCTCCCCTTCCTCTTTTTATTTACATGCTGATAGAAGCCTTCCCCTCTTTTTTTGCTCTTGATATTCTTGGCAAGTCTCAGCTTGTAATCAGCCTTAGCCTTGCGAAGAATCCTTCTGCAATGAGCCTCCTCTTCCCAGTATACCCTTTTGTTATTTGCCCCAGTACCCATTTCCTACGAAGGTTACCCTTGCATCTAATCCCTCTAACCACCTCCTTTTGCCTCCATGGTGGTGCGCTCCTTCACCTCCCCACCTTACTAACTAGAGGTATCGTCAAGGCTTGCACCTCCAAAACCTCCCCCCTTGTCGCCTCTCGGACCCTCTATGTGAAAAGCCCTCCCTCTATAACTTCTAGGAAGCGACATGACCTGGCTGTCACTGCTGAATGAGTCTCCCAACTAATGCCCAGGAGATTGAAATCTTCCGTAATTACTGTGTCCCTCCCCTGAGATATCCTTAGAATCTGATCTGTCAGGACATCATACAGGGTCTCAAGTTGACCTGGAGGGCGATAACATACCCCCACTGTCAGGTCTCTTTCCCTGTCAAAACTCCTAAGTTTCACCCTGTCTGCCTCTACTGAATCCCCATCTGTGCTGCATTCTATCTCACTGCATCCTCTCCCTTCCCTGACATATAAAGCTATGCCCCCACCCCCTTTCCCTTCCTGGCCTTTCTAAACAGGTGATACCCCTCTATGTTTACATTGCAGCTGAATGTAGATCACAAACTGAATGTGTCAACAAGGTGATGCGGCTGGAAAAAAAAAAAGCAAAGCTTAGATTGGGTTGGATTAATGGAAATCTCACTTCTAGATCATGCAAAGTTTTAGTTCTGTTTTACTCAGTACTGTGTTATGCCAGGTAATTTTGGGGAGCAATACATCTCAAAAGGTATATTACAACTGGTTAGGCCTCATCTGGAGTTCATCCAGTTCTGTGCACCACAGTTTAAGAAAGATGCAGTGAACTGAAAAGGGTTCATAGGAGGACAACAAGGAAAATCTGGGGATTGGAAACAAAGCCTTATGAGGAGAGATTGAAAGAACTGGACATGATTAGCCTTGAGAAGAGAAGACTGAGGGAAGATAATGGTAGCACTCTTCAAATATTTTGAAGGTTGTCAAAAAGAGGAAGGCCATGATCTCTTCTCAGTCATCGCAGAGGACATCTCAGGACATGGAATAATTGTCTCAAATTACAGGAAGTCAGATTCTGTCTTGACACTTTATACTTGACACCTGGAGGAACCTCCTAACTGTTAGAGCAGTATATCAATGGAACCAATTACTTAAGGAGATTGTACACTCTCTTATACTAGAGGCATTCAAAATGTATGTGGACAGCCATCTGAGAGGGACTGTTTAACTTAGAATCCTCTACTAAAAAGAGGGTTGGACCCTATGGCCGTCTTGGTCTCTTCCAACTCTAGTATTCTATGATTTTATGCTACCATGTGGTAGGTATACTATCTTAGCTTCTATTTATCAGAAGTAAATTTTGTGTAAACATTTGAAGAAATTTATTTATTATTTATTTAAAACATTTTTATGCCGTCCCATTCGCTGAAGCCGAAATGGATATTAAATCTGACAACATTTTGGTCAGTGTTTCCAATCAGTTCAGCAACATTTACACTGTATATGTACTAACTTCTAGGATTAGGACACAACCCCTCCTAGGATTAAATCCAGAGAAATTTAACCACTTTGTCAGAACTGGAGCACACATTTATCCAGTCAACATGGGGGTAGTTGAAGTCACTCATTATTACAGAACTTCATTTTATGAAGTTGCCATTGATGAGCACTCTTTGTGTCTGATTTAAGCAGCCAATTTTAGCACCCACCTAATAGTTTTTCCATCCAATTTTTGCTAATTTGCTTATCAGAATGTCGTGTGGCACTATGTAAAAAGCTTTACTAAAGTCTAGGTAGATTATGTCCACAGTGCTCCCTCTGTCCATTTGGGAGGTTACCCAGTCAAAAAATGAGATTAAATTAGTCTGACAGGATTTATTTTTGATAAATCCATGTTGGCTTTTATTAATCACTGCATTTTCTTCAAGTTGCTTGCAAATTGATTTTTTTAAATTTGCTCCAGAATTTTTCCAGGGTTTGATGTCAGACTAACTGATGTGTAGTTTCCAGGTTCATAATTTTCCTGATTTTTGAAGATAGGGACAACATTAGTCCTTCTGTTTTCCAAGATTTATCAGCCAGGATATCATGTGGCACTTTGTCATAAGCCTTGCTAAAAACCAGGACTGTGGTCCCTCCATCTAGCCACCTCGAAACTTTGTCATAAAATTCTGCAGGGTTCATCTGGCAGGACCTGTTTTTGTGGAAGCCGTGTTGTATGGCCACTAGATCTCTTGCTATTATGAATCTTTCCATCAGTTTTTGTAGAACTGGATGTAAGGCTAACCAGCCTGTAATTCCCCATGTCCCCTCTACTACCCTTTTTGAAAATTGGACCACTGACGCCACCCTCCAGTCCTCTAGAATCTCACCCTCCAGTATTCCCTGATACCGGCACCCTGTTTGTAGGAGTCCTGCCAGCTCCTGCAGTACCTCTAACATGCTGGTCCCAAAATCCTGGTCCTCTCCTTTCACTTGTCCAATCAGGACAAGTTTCTTAGGAGCCTGAACCCAACTCCCCCTGCTCAGTTTAAAACCTTCCGGACAAAGCTCACTAGACTTTTACCCCATCCTTGTGAGGTGTGCCCTGTCCCTTGCCAGAAGTCCATTGCAAGAAACCGGGTGGTGTGGTCAAGGAACCAAAGCGTTCCTTCTGACATCACACCCTGAGCCAGTCATTCACCTCTGCAACCCTCTTTTCCCTGGCTGGCCCAAATATCCAGAGAGGCAAGGTAGAGGAAAAGGCCACTGGTTCCTTTATGTCCCTGGGTTCTTGCCCAGAGCCTCAAAGTCCCTAGCAATTCAGCCCACCCCCTGCCTGATGGTGTCATTCGTCCCCAAGTAGATCACCAGAAGTGGCTGGTGACCCCATCCCCCTGAGGGAAGAAGACACTCCAGTCTGTCTGTCATGTGCCGGATACATGAGCCTGGCAGGCAGCAGACCTCCCAAGTCAGGACAGTACACCGCCACCTCAGTGCCCCTTAGGAGGGGCTCCCTGATGATGATCACCCTTCTCTGTCTCTTCCTAGTGATGATAGATGGCCATGCCTTGGCCTTCACCACTCCTGCAGTGGCTCCCTGGCCGCATCTGGTCCCAGGCAGGAGATCCTGGACAGGTTGGTCCCCCAGGTCCTCATCAGCCCCAGCCTCCCCTTTCATAAGACATACTCATGTGTTTAATATGACTTGTATATTTAATGTTTCAGACTGTAGCCTCAATTCTTAGCAAGAGCCATTTCTGCAAAGAGGCTGCTGTAAAATATGATGCAAGACTTCGAGAACGGGTAGGTATAAAAGTGTGTTCATTTTTTAACAACCTATCAGGAGTAACATGGGTTAGTGAGCAAATAGCCAACCCGAGGTGTAATTTCAGAGGGGTTAACCATGTTTTAGATAAATGTGGTGTATTCAATTCATATTTACTGTAATTTTGTATTTGATAGAAGTCTAAGGAGTGACTGGCAACAGAGTGACTTAAGAAAGACTGCACTGTTTTATCTAATTCTGCTTCCAGGGTGGACTTAAGTGTAGCAGACAGCTGCCCAAGTTTCCCCTCTCCCATGGCTAACTGGGCTAAAAAATCTGTCCAGACCCTCCCTGGTCCTGAACCCAGGATCAGACACTGGATTCAGCACATGGCAGTCCAAGCCTTGGGGTAGAGGAATTTATTAAAAGGCTAAAAGATAGAGGCAGACAGTACTAAAACAGCGAAAACACCTGAGTACCAAATGCACACGTTAAAGGGAGGGGAAGAAAAGGGGCAGTTGGAGAGCAGCACTAATACACTTCATAGTCAATCGCAGTCCCCAAGCCCCAGGCCCAATTTGCCCCCTGGACACAAAATAGCAATGCTTTGCCTAGCCTAGCTATACACAGATACTAAATCAGTCATAGCAATCAAATACACAGGGTAGCACAATGTTCTTTGACCCAACCTTTGGCAGCAAGTGTGGAACCTCTTTTCAAAGAGGTACCCTGAGCCCCTGTATGCTCTCTTCTTTTATTCCCCATCATTGATCAGATAGCATGTGACAGTGCATGATAAGTGAGGACAATTTGTCATTATGGCCACCCAATCTCCTGTCCTGTCCTTGGAAGTGTGAATTCCTCTGTCCTTGGGTGTTATTTATAGTGTCTTTGCCTTCTGCCTTCCCAGAGTTTCTCTGGCCCTCCTGTGGCCCTGGGCACTGGCGTCTCCTTAAACAAACACCTAGCAATCCTAACATTTTGCCCTGATTGTCTGTTAAGTCTTCCTTCTTGGGTAGAGCCTTTAACCAGTTCACATCATATTAAGCTTTGTTTTATAAGAAGCAAATACAAATAGGTCCTTGATGTCTCCAATTCTATAGCATAAGATATGGTTGTACCCTTGTTAATCTCAGTATTCGTTGAGTTTAAAAATGTTCTAAAATTATGATATTTGAGGTGGAAGATTGGATTTGATGGGATGCTGCATATACTTACTGCCTGTACTCAGGCTATGCATTGCAACTGCTAGGCTACAGTAGCCAGGTATCTGAAATCATCCCCTGGATTATTTTTGTATTTTCAACTATTATTTTTTCAAGTCACTTGAGACTTCTAATTACATCCTTCTTCGAGAGAGGAAAACTGAAAAAGGATTGGAGATTACAAGCTTTTCTTTGAAAAGGTCTTTTTATTTAACTGTTGTTTTAAAAACTAATTTAAATGTTTAATGTTTAACAGTTGCTTTTATTTAACTTATATATTTGTATTTTATGGTTAATTGTTATTTATTGCTGTTTTATTGTGGTTGTTTTAATGATTGTAAGCCATCCTGAGATGCCATGCAAAAGGGATGGCATACAAAGGTTTTAAATGAATGAATGAATGAATGAATGAATGAATGTATTGGGTGGCTCTCATAGTAGGATTGGTAAAGAAGTTATGGTCATATATGCTTCAATTTGAACAAATTATAAGTTCCTGCCTTATAACAAAAAATAGCTGACTTTCCAATAGGTTTAACAGAAATATCCCTGGGGTGAGTTTCTCTACCCATATAAACCTATTCTGAAAAGTGGCCACAGTAAATTAGTTGTGAATCAGGTATCTGAGGTTGCTTCCCCCGCACATAGAAACAGTCACTTAGGGGTATTCCCTTTACCTCTGTATTCTCCAATGAGAGATAATTCTTTCTCTCATCTTCTAAGAGCAAGGGAATTATCTGCTGAAGTTGACAGGCTTCATAGTAAACTTGCCTGTTCAGTATGTCTCATTCATTGCTCTTGTGGAGCATTTAGATAGAGAAAGATTGCACTAATTCTTGGTGTTATGTAGCAAAAATAAAGGAATTATTTTTTCTGCCATTTATTCAAATGTTTTTTGGGGGATCTCAACTTGGAGTGTTTGAAAAGAAACATCAGCCAAGGGAGGACTATATGTAATTTTCATTATCATCAATCTGCTGATGAAATTCAAGGATAATACTAAGATGGGGGTGGTGGCCACAAATGAGGAGCAGGTACTCCGGATCTGGAAGGATCTGAACAGACTATGAAAGTGGGCAAGGGGTAACAGGATGGCACTTAATGAGGCTAAGTGCAAAGTCTTGCACTTGGGGCATAGGAATGGGTGTCAATAAGTACAGGTTAAGGGCCAAGTGGCTGGAGAGCAGCACTTTTGAAAGGGATCTCAGGGTATTGGTTGACTGCAGGCTAAACAGGAGTCAGCAGTGTGACACAACAGTCAAGAGGGCAAGTGCCACAATTGGTTCCACATCCAGAAGCGTGGCTTCTTGTTTGAGAGAAGTATTACTGCTACCCACTAGTGTCCACAACTGGATTACTGTGTTCAGTTCTGGGCTCCACATTACAGGAAGGATATAGCTAGCTAGAAATCAGTGCAGCAAAGGGCCACAAGGATGGTGGCTAGATTGCAGGGAAAGCCATATGAGGTGAGACTGAGGGAGCTGAGTCTTTTCAGCCTTGAGACGAGGAGACTCAGAGGGGACCTGTTAGCGAGATACAGGTATGTGAGGGGGTGCCACGCAGAGGTGGGTCATGACCTTTTTCCCCCCGGTAGTGGAGGGCAATGATTCCAACCTTGCTACATCCCTCTTCAACTCCTTTGTCTTCCAGTACCCTCTCCCAGGAGACTTTTCCCAGTTTGGTCTTCAATTTGACCAAAGTTGGCCCTTGTAAAGTCCCAGCTTCTAATATTTGACCTGTTACTCATTCCCATTCCCCTGATCTCAAAGCAAAGGATGGGGTGATCAGTCACATCCAGAGCTCCCCTAATCTGCACCCCATCTATCAGCTCCTCCCTGTTGGCCAAAGATATCCCCCCCCCCCAGTTGCCTCCAGGTTTCTCTGCATCAAAAACCCTCCCTCTACAGTGTCTAGGAAGTGACGTGACCTGGCCATCACTACCAAGTGAGACTCCCAACTAATATCTGGGAGACTGAAAACTCCCATAATTACTGTTTCCCTCCCCCAAGTTATCCTTCGAATCTGTTCTGTCAGGGCATCGTCCAGGGTCTCAATTTGACTTAGAGGGTGATAACATACCCCCACTGTCAGGTCCCTCCCCCTGTCCAGAGGGAGGCTGCTCCAGGGTGGCCTGGGAAGCTCTCTCGGCTCTCAGGCTCCTCACTTCCTCCTCTAGGAGGGACACCAGCTTGCACTGAGGGCAAGTGTATCCCTGCCTCTGCTGAGGGAGAAGGGCAAACATGACACAGCTGTCACAGCAGACAGCAACACACGTGATTCCCGCCATGGCCATCTCTTGGCCTGACATAGGGCACCCCTTGCAGGATCTGCCTTCTCCCCCTGCCTTGTTTATTTTGCACTACCCTTTCCTGACTTTACATGTCTAGTTCTTCCAGACCAAGAAGAAGAAGACTGAGAATTTTGAAAAAAAGAAAATATTAAAAATTTACAAAGTCCCAGAGGAAGAGAGTCCCTGAGCAGCCCGGGCCACAGCTAAGGGACGCAGACACTGGGACGATGCCTTTCTTGTGTCACCCTTAGTGCATTACCTGTTGGCACTGTGCCAATGGCTGCACAGGGCCTCAAATAGTCCTCACTGCCAGCTGGCAGCTCGCCCTGCCCACTACGCGCCTCTCCCATGTGTGCTGGGCCTGCTAGGCCTCCCCTGCCCTGTAGCCCAGTGCTTACCTCCTTCCCAGAACCCTCATGGCTTGCGCACCCGCACCCTCCCCTGCTTCACTTGGCTGCCCGGCTCTGCTGCTGTTGCTAATCCCTCTCCAGGCCCAAGACTTGATAGAAAGATGAAGATTTTAAAAAGATGAAGAAAAATTAAAATCCAGAGGAAGGCAACAAAAATGATCCAGTGTTTGTAAACACTGCCCTGTGAGGAAAGACTGAGAGAACTGGGTATGTTCAGTCTCGAGAAGAGAAGTGAAGCGAAGCGAAGCTGAACAGGGACATGATATCAAAGCAAACACTTTTTAACTTAAGGGCAGGGTAATCACTAAGGCCGTAATCTTAATTCTGTAAGGTTGCAGTTTGTATGTGCTTGAGTTCTGGGCTTAGCTTGGGGAATTTTACTTCTTTTTTTTAGTCCTACATTCTTTCATTGACATCCCTCATTGACGTATAGAAGATGTTGGGCCATCTTCAACCAGTTCTTCTTCTGTCTCTGTTTAGACAATTCCTTAGTTAGCATCAGGTACGAAGCCCATTTGTACTATATCAGCTTTTTTCAGTCTAACTGTGATTTCAGTTTCAGTTCTTTCCATTTATGCAGAGATTTGTAAGAGAGATTTTTTAAAAAAAACTCCAGCACTACTGGATTTTTACTAGGTCTCTAAAGGTATGCTATACCTTCTCATTTTTCTTAAAGGAGGCAAAACAAATTATTACATCTCTTGCAAGGGCAGTTTCTTTAGGTTTAGTCCTGGGGGTTCTAGGTGCTATCGCAGAATCATCTACCAGTAATTCCAGTGTTACGAATGACTTAAACCAAATAACAGTACATTCTAGTTATTCTGGTACATTCCTATTTGGTGCCCTTTTTGATCATGTGTAAGTGGATGCTAGCCCATCTTATTCTTTCCTTGGCTTCTGCTAACTTTGCTTTAATTTCCCATTTCTCCCTTTGTCATTTTTTCAACCATTCATCTTGTAAAAGTGGCCAAAGCAGTTTCTGCTATTCTTTTTAATTTAGAGGTCAGTGTACCAATCTTGTTCTGCAAAGGGGTAATCAAATCCTGTGTATCTTTTAAGCCTGTTCTAAGGGAGGCAGATTGATTTTACATTTTCCATGGAAATTTTCAACTCACCAATATCTGTCACCATAATGGATTTTTTACCAGCTTTCCCTCCTCTTAATGCCACTTAAAATTAGCTTTAAAATATGCAGTTATGCTTGTAATTTTAGTATGAGGAAATAAAAGCAAATGAGTTCTAGGATTGAAAATTTGCTTTTCACTGGAGCTCACTTTACAGCCATCTTCTTGGTCATCTGGCCATATTCCCCGGTCTGCTAGGTTTTCTCAAAAGGCCCATTCACATATTGATGACCTTCTGTTAAATAGTGAGGGTTAATTCAACACCAAAACTGACAAGGCAAAGGATATGGTGCAGAAGGTAATGAATGCTTTCAGGCATGTGAGCATGGCCCAACAGTCCTTGTCATCCTAGTCCTTTGTTATGTGCCATCAAGTCATCTCCAGCTTATGGTGACCCTAAGGATGAATGCCCACGAAAATGTCCTGTCATTCACAGCCTTGCTCAGCAAGTCTAAACACAAACTGTGGCTTCCTTTATAAGGTTGTTCCATCTCATATTTGGTGTTTCTTCTGAAAATCCAAAAATTTCCCAATTTCACAGCAATTGGGGCATTGCTGCATTAGCTTTCTTCCCATCACTCTCTGCATCGGTTGAATTCTTAGTTGCTCACGCACCTATTAAGCACCGGCATTTTGCAAGTCCAATACAGAAAAATTTTACCAGTCACTATGTTTGTTCTTTTGTTTTGAGGGGCTGTGTAAAGGATTACTGGTCTTGTTTTACAGAAGTTTTCTTGTTTTTAAGTTGAGTTAGCAGGTTTCCATGTTTCAGTTCTGATCCAAGTCCATTCTACTTGAGCAATGGTTATTCTGCACACTGTTCCTTCAGATACACTTTCCTTTCATCTGTTTTGTGATAAGGTACTGAACCTCTGTCGGAGTGCCTGCTCCGACAATCGGCGCGAGAGAGTTCAGAGAGAGAAATAAAACACCGCAGACGAGAGATAAAGTTTCAAAGCATGCTCGGTTGAGTACTCCGGAGAACAAAGAAGTTCTTCTTTAGGAATTCTTCCTAAAATGTCCTCTTAAAGATGTCCTCCTAAAGATGTCCTCCTTCCTCACCACCGGCAGCCCCTTTTTATTATTTCACAGATTGTTACATTTGTACTTGCCTACACCAATCGCCATCGAGTTAATCAGCCAACTCCCTAATCATTGTGCGCAAGCGCAGGATTCAAAATGCTTACTGATTGCTTATGCGCAGGCGCAGGAAACAGGAAGCATACTTATTGCTATATATGGTCACAAGCCTTATATGGTTACACAGGTGAAGTACAATGCTATTGGCTGGGTAAGTTGCAATACTACTGGCTGAGCGTAGCGTGCCTAGCTACAGCATGAATGCGGCGAGGCAGGGATGAATTCCCACAAACCTCCTTTGATCAGTCACCTTTTTATTTGCCTGTGTGATGCACAGCAACCACAAAGGAGAAAGAGAGGTTGCTTACCTGTAACTGTAGTTCTTTTAGAGGTCATCAGTGCACACATACAGTCCACCCACCATCTTCATTTTGCTGCCTTTGGTTCTAAACCTGTATTTAGCAGTTGAATAGGAGATTAAAGAACAGGTAGGAGCATGTTCAGGGCATGTATATTGGGATGGTAGGGCCCGAACATTCCTGAATGGAGCTTGAACAGGCATGGAGTCCATATGTGTGAGTGGGCAGAAGATCACTTGAAGAACTAATGTTGCTGATATTTGAGCCAGCCAACTTTTGGCAAAGTCCATATGAATCGTATTTATAATATTAGTTTGCTAGGGCCATCTTTCTACATAGGGGGATGAATTAATGATCCTGTGATACCATGCACCACACTTTATATTTGATACGCATCATAGTCATTAAATATGCCACCATTTTCTTACAGAAATATGGAGTGGCAGAAGGGAAGCCTCTGAGTGATCTCAAGTTTATGGCTAAAGTTTCTGGAGAACAGTGCCCCTATTTTACACCTGCTGGAGGTGAAACATTAGATGAAGTAAGTATCATTTCTAATTTGCCTTTTGTTGTCCAGCCATGAAAAAACATTAGAAATTTGTTTGTTTGTTTGTTTGTTTTGTTTCATTAACAAGTCTAGCCTGTATTTTGCCTGGGCTATTACCTAACAAAAATGTGTTTTGCATTTTGTGATTGTGTTAGTTGAAGAAACCTCTAGCTCAGTGATGGTGAACCTTTTAGAGACCAAGTGCCCAAACTGCAACCCAAAACCCACTTACTTATCACAAAGTGCCAACACTGCAATAAAACCTGAATACTGAGGTTTTAGTTTAGAAAAAACAACTCACAGCCAGTCCAAGCAAATATATATATATCCTTGGCAGCGCACTGACCGGCCATGCAAAAGCTTGGATGAGTCGTGGCTAATGAGTTGTGGCTCGTGATGTCATCACCTGGCGCCACTACTTCTTTCCGAGCATGCACATGGCCCCCATGTGCTCTGTTATCCAATGCTCGGCTGCTGGGTGATGCTGGGGTGACTTGGCTCACATGCCGACAGAGAGGGCTCCGCGTGCCTGCTGCAGCACATGTGCCATAGGTTCACCACCAGTGCTCTAGCTAAATGATGATATCACTGTTGCCACTGGATCCCCTGTTGTCATTGGCTGAGCTGGTTTGATTCCAAGGGACAGTAAGGCAGGCCGAAGGACCTAAGAGAAGAGGGATTGAAAAAGCAGGTGCCTAGGAATGGAAAGAAATAAGACAGCAGAAGGAGATTCGCCTGGTGCACTCTTTATACTCGTTTTGGCGCCAGGCAAAGACCCACTTTTTAAAAAACATTTTAATATCTGATGCCATGAACCTTTATTTGTATTTTATCTGTATTTTAATTGATGTTGTTTATGGATTTTAGGGGGTTTTAGTTGTATAATCAGTTTTTATAATGGTTTTTAATTGGATTGTGAACCACGTAGAGATGCTATGGCGCAATTGGCAATACAAATGTTTTAAATAAATAAAACCAGAAGAGAAAATCCGAAAGGAGTGAAACTGAAGAAGAGATTGGTAGATTGGTCTGTGAATGGTCAGAAGTGTAGCAGTGAAGAAAATACCATTACCATGGTATTTTCCATTCTGAAATACAACCATGAAAAGTGTTGGTTGTAGGCTTCTAGTCAATGGAGGCTGCTGCCCATTATTTCTGGTGGGGCTAATAGTAAGCAAAGTCAGAAGGGTCACAGTAATAAGAGAAAACTAGTTCATTCTTTCCTCTCATCCTTCCTCTTCACTTGCAAAGACCCTATGGGCACTTTAAGGAAGCACTGCAATTACATGACATTTAACGATTTTGTACCTTCTGTTGGTGCTAGAAGAAAACACTTCTTGCAGTCCTTTCATTCTTCAGTTTGGTACATTACTGCTTAAAAGTGTTTTTCTCCAAAATGTTTACAAGTGTAAATTTCCAGCAAGACTTAACTTTGAATAAAGGTGTTCTGATGAACAAAGCAAAGGGCATGGGGAAAGCAATCTTATAAAATATGTAGCAGCAACTCACAGTACAGATAATAAAATAAGGAAACTTTTGAGATCAAGCCTGCTAAGAAGGGAGTTGGAAGGGAGAGATTCACCTCTCATACAGCAACACACAAAACCTTCCACAGCAGCTACCCACTGAACAGAAAAGGAGAATTAAGAAGGGAAATGATTTTTAAAATTAGGAAATAAACTTGTAAAAGAAATGGCAAGTGTTTGGTACCTTCTAAGGTAGTTTGTAAAATAAAAACATTTGGGGGGGATAAGCATTGGATGCTGTGCATATATTCTGCATTTGCTCACATTACTCCAATCTGCCAATCTGAAAGGGAAAAAATAAATTAGCTGTTTCCTATCGTCGGACACCAATTGTAACACAAAGAAACACAAGTAAAATGAAGTGACATTATATCAGCCTACTGGCTGGATGCTGCTTCCTTCCACTGTATGGATTCCATTCCATTTTTTTTTCTCTCTCTCTCTCACACACACACACACACACACACACTCACGTAATCTCAATATATTAATAATACGGAGGAGCCAAGGCTCAGTGCTCACTTGTGTGTCCACCGTGTTTTCTTCTCCCATGGACTGGGCTCAGTCCATTGAGGTGTTTTCTGCAAGTGCGTGATCTATATCTATATATCATCTATATCTATCTTCTACCTCAGATGAGCTTAAATACGCAGTAAACAATATATTAAGCACTGCAAATACAAAATGCAGCATATGGTACAAATAATAAATAAAAGTAACAAATAATGCAACTTCTAATTTACATTTATTTTTAAATTTATAGGCCACTGAATAACCTGACAGGGCTCTCTGTGGCAAACAACATGATGTAAGACATTACAATTCCTAGTGGGGGGAACCCAATTGCTGGTAGCAGAATGAGATTTTATGTGCAAGTTGTTAACATTAGGCCTCAAAATACCTACGGAAATGGGCAATTTTTGCCTTGGACAGAAACGAAAGTTATGATGGCACCTGGCAAACGTCTCTGGGAAGCACATTCCAGAGGTGGGGGGCAGCCACCAAAAAGGCCCATCTTCTAATCTCCATCTCTTTTACTTCCTTAAGGGATGGCTCTTTCAGAAGGAACTCATGCCCTGATCTCAATGGGTGGGTAGGTATATATGGGAAAAGCTAACCCTTCAAGTAACCAGGTCCCAAGCAAGTGTTACCCGGTTGGGAAAAGACGGCCCTTCAAGTAATAAGATCCCAAGCCATTTAGGGCTTTCTTTGCTATAAAAAGCATTTTAAACTGGGCCTGGGTTTCAACAGGTAGCTAGTTTAATTTATATAGAATAGGTGTTATATGGGTTCATGAACTGATACTTGACACCAAACATGAAGCCCTGTTTTGGACAAGTAGAAGTCCCAGGCCTTCAAAGGAAGCCCTATGTAGAGTTGTTGTTGTTGTTATTAGTTGCAAAGTCGCGTCCAACCCATCGCAACCCCATGGACAACATTCCTCCAGGCCAGGGGTCCTCAAACTTTTTCAATAGGGGGCTAGTTGAAAGGCGGCGGCAACCTGCGCAGGCCGGTGAGGAGGGGGTACCTGGGTGCGTGGGCCGGTAAGGCGGCATTGAGCATGTGAGAGGTGGCAGTCCCCATCTGCAGTGATCTTGGAGACCAGGAAAATAAAATCTGTCACTACCCCCATTTCTTCCCCATCTATTTGCCAGGAAGTGATAGCACCGGATGCCATGATTTTAGTTTCTTAATGTTGAGTTTCAAGCCAACTTTAGTGCTCTTCTTTTTCACCTGCATCAAGAGGCTTTTTATTTCCTCTTCACTTATTATCTGCATATCTGAAGTTGTTGATATGTCTCCCAGCAATCTTAATTCCAACTTGTGATTCATCTAGCCCCGCCTTTCTTATGATGTGCTATGCATATAAGTTAAATAGGCAGGGCAACAGTATACAGCCTTGCTGAACTCCTTTCTCAATTTTGAACTAATTGGTGGTTCCATGTCCAGGTCTCACTGTTGCTTCTTGACTCACATAGAGGTTTCTCAAGAGACAAATAAAATGGTCTGGCACTTGCCACAATTTGTTGTGATCCACACAATCAAAGGCTTTAGCATAGTCCATGAAGCAGAAGTAGATGTTTTTCTGGAACTCCCTAGCTTTCTCCATGATCCAGCGTATGTTGGCAAATTTATCTTAGTTCCTCTGCCTCTTCGAAACCCTGCCTGTACTTCTGGTAGTTCTCAGTCCACATACTGCTGGTGCCTAGCTTGTAGGATTTTGAGCATAACTTTGCCAGCATGTGAAATGAGTGCAATGGTGTGGTAGTTTGAACATTCTTTGGCATTGCCCTTCATTGGAATAGGAATGGAAACTGACCTTTTCCAATCCTGTGGGCACTGTTGAGTTTTCCAAATTTGCTGGCATATTGAGTATAGCACTTTTACTGCATCGTCTTTTAGGATTTTGACTAGCTCAGCTGGAATACTGTCTCCTCCACTAGCTTTGTTGTTGCTCAGACTTCCTAAGGCCCATTTGACTTCACATTCCAGGATGTCTGCCTCGAGGTCAGTGACCACCCCATCGTGGTTATCAGGGATGTTAAGCTCTTTCTTGTATAGTTCTTCTGTACAATCTTGCCACCTCTTCTTAGTCTCTTCTGCCTCTGTTAGGCCCCTGCCATTTTGGTCCTTTATTATGCCCACCTTTTCATGAAATGTTCCCTTCATATCTCCAGTTTTCTTGAAGAGATCTCTGGTCCTCCCTGGTCTATTGTTTTCTTCTATTTCTTTGCACTGTTCATTTAAGAAGGCATTCTTATCTCTTCAAGCTATTCTCTGGAATTCTGCATTCAGTTGGGTGTATCTTTCTCTTTCTCCCTTGCCTTTCGCTTCCCTTCTTTCCTCAGCTATTTGTAAAGCTTCCTCAGACAGCCATTTTGCTTTCTTGCATTTCTTTTTCTTTGGGATGGTTTTACTTGCTGCCTCTTGTACAGTGTTGCAAACCTCCATCCATAGCTCATCAGGCATTCTATCAGATCTAATTCCTTAAATCTATTTGTTTCCTCTACTGTATATTCCTCAAGAATATGATTTAGGCCATACCTGAGTGGCCTAGTGCTTTTCCCTACCTTCTTAAATTTAAGCCGCAATTTTGCAACAAGAAGCTCATGATCTGAGCCACAGTCAGCTCCTGGTCTTGTTTTTACCGACTGTTATAGAGCTTCTCCATCTTTGGCTGCAGAGCACATAGTCAATCTGATTTCTGTGTTGACCATCTGGTGATGTCCATGTGTAGAGTCATCTCTCAGGTTGTTGGAAAAGAGTGTTTGCTATGACCAGCATGTTCTCTTTACAGAATTCTACTGTGTCCTGCTTCATTTTGTACTCCAAGGCCAAACTTGCCAGTTATTCCTACTTTAACATTTCAATCCCCCATGATGATGAGGACATCGTTTTTTGGTGTTATTTCTAGAAGGTGTTGTAGGTCTTCGTAGAACTGGTTAACTTCAGCCTCTTCAGCATCAGTGGTTGGGGCATAGACTTGGACTACTATGATTTTGAAGGGTTTGCCTTGGATTTGAACTGAGATTTTTATCTTATTTTATTTATTTTTCAATTTATATCCTGCCTTTTTCCTACAAAGGGCTCAAGGCAGCTTACATTTCCTCCTCCATCTTATCCCCACAACAACAACCCTGTGAGGGTAGGTTGGGCTGAGAGTCTGTGACTGGCCCAAAGTCACCCAGTTGGCTCCATGGCTGAGTGGGGACTAGAACCCAGATCGCCTGAGTCCCAGTCCCATGCTCTTAACCACTACACCACACAGATTGTATCCCAGTATTGCTTTTCCTACTCTTTTATTGACTATAAAGTCTACTTCATTTCTTCTGAGGGATTCTTGCCCACAGTAGTGTACCTGATGGTCATCTGAATTAAGTTCACTCATTCCTGTTCATTTTAGTTCACTGATTCTTAAGATGTTGATGTTCAGTCTTGTCATCTCTTGTTTGATCACGTCCAGCTTGCCTTGATTCTTACATTCCAGGTTCCTATGGAATATACATCTTTACAGCTTCAGAGTTTCCTTTCACCACCAGATACATCCACAACTGAGTGTCCTTTCAGCTTTGATCCAGTCGCTTCATTCTTTCTGGCGCTACTAGTACTAGGCCTCTGCTCTTTCCCAGTAGCACATTGGACACCTTCCGACCTGAGGGGCTCATCTTCTGGCATCATATCTTTTTGCCTTTTGGTACTGTCCATGGGGTATTCATGGCAAAGATACTGGAGTGGGTTGCCATTTCCTTCTCCAGTGGATAAGCTTTTGTCAGCGCTCTCTGTCCCTGTCCATCTTGGGTGGCCCTGCACGGCATACCTCATAGCTTCATTGAGCTACACAAGCCCCTTCGCCACTGCAAGGCAGTGATCCATGAAGTGGCTATGTAGAGTCCATTACAGTAATCCAGACAGATTTACCAGTGCAGGAGTAATTGTGGTCAGGCTCTGTCTAACCAGTCAAGGCTGTAGTTGTTGAATTCACCGCAGCTGAAAAAAGGGACTCCTGGCTGCTGAGTCCATCTGGGACTCCAGTAATAGTTTTGGGTCTGGGAATACTCCCAGCTGCAGTCCCTGTCCTTTAGGGGAAGTGTAACCCCATCCCAGATAGGACAGTGGCCACCTAACATGTCAGATAGCTTGTCAAGCAACTTCTGTCTTGTCTGGATTGAATTTCAGTTTATTGGCCCTCATCCACACCATTACCAGACTCAGACACTAGTTCAGCATGGTGACCACTTCACCTGGGTTCACTGTAAATGACAGGTAGAGCTGAGTATCATCAGCATATTGCTGGCACCTCAACCCAAACCTCCTGATGATCTCTCCCATTGGTTTCACATAGATGTTGAAAAGCATGGAAGTCTAGAGCTCTGTGGAACCTCAGGGCAGGGCAACTATCTCCAGGCACTACCTGCTGCACACAGCCAGAAAGGATCAGAACCAATGCAAGGCAGTGCCTCCAATTCCCAGCCAATCTGTCCAGAAGGACACGATGGTCAATGGCATCGGAAGCTGCTGACAGGTCTAGAAGAATCAACAGGGTCATACTCCCCCTGTCATACAAGGCAACCAAGGCAGTCTCTGTCCTGAACCCTGGCCTGAAGCCTGATTTAAATGGGTTCAGATAATCTGCTCCCTCCAAGACTGCCTGGATCTGTTTGGCCTCCACTCACTTAAATATCTTGCTCAAAAAGGGAACATCCTCTACTGGTCGGTAGTTGGCAACTCTTCCTGGATCCAGGTTCAGCTTTTTAAAGAGTGGTCTTATCACAGCCTACTTTAAGGAGGCTGGGATAACCCCTTCTCTCAAGGAGGCATTAACAGCCACCTGAACCCAAGAGCGAAACCTCTCCTTAGATTTTCCCAAGATCCATGCTGGATAAGGATCAAATGGGAATGTGGTAGGACAAACAGAGTCAAGGACCTTTTCCACATAATTGTACCACAGTACCTGAAACTCATTTAGTAAAATAAGACTAGAGGATGGTGCTCTGGACACATCCCTAGATGGAAGAGAAGCAACTGTGGAGTCCAACTCACAGTGGATCTGAGCATTTTTTTTTCTGTCTCCATTCTGTGAGGGATTCTGATTGTTTCCAATGCTTAGCTATTATGAGCTTGACTGTTATCAGTACATTCCACACTAACTCACAATGTTCCATTTTGACTGCTTCTTTTAAATACCCTAATAACATCATAATTGGATTACCTGGAATAGGATCACCAATAATTACCTGATCTTCCACACCAGCTCCCAGAATGACCATATACTTGAACAGTTTCCTTAGGATCAAATATCCCCATAAATTAATTTATAATCCTTTACCACATTTGGTTGGTGGAGAGTAACCCTTAATCTAGTTATGACACAATAACACTGTAATGGTAAGAGCTCACCTCTTATAATGCAAGAGATTGAAGACTATACTTTCAACATTTGAATGACCTACAGAAGCCACTCTCAGATGGACTTACGATGGATGTGAAATCTTGTTGCTCCATGAGTGCAAATATTTATCACTTGACCGCTTATAGCCTAAAAGTTAATGCAACCTCATTTTAAAATAATTGCCTATTATCTTTATTTTATCTAACAGCACACCATAAATAAATGCTAGAAGCCCTGCAGAGGTTTTCCGTGAATGTAATTGCTTTTCTAACATGGTCTGTTTTTAATATGTTACTCCTCAAATATGGTACTATATAATTTCTGTTGTATCACCTGCAACCAAAAAAATAGTTTCTGATTCAGTCTCTGAATCTCTGTTATGGACCTTTTAAAATCTTCAAAAATCTAATGTTTTAGTTTATTATTTTTTTCCTTCTCTAATGGATTTTTTCTTTGCTTTGTATTACAGAATAAAATATATTTAATAAGTGTACAATTCCATACATCATCCTGAGAATGGATAATGTTCACATCCTTTTAAATTGTAACTTATCCCTGTAGATTAAAATCTTCCAAAAAATAACTGAACTCAGTGGAGAAATAGTATACTAGCTAGTTATTAGTAATTTTCTTCATGAACTTCCCTGTGGGAATATCTACACTGCTTTGTATTATCTTAAGTCTTGCCATGATTGAATTTTTAAAATTTAATATTGATTCGTGACATAATTAAGTGTTTAGAATGTATAATTCTTTTACCTTATACTTCTTTCTGTTGTTATTGTTATGTGCCATAAAGTCATCTCTGACTTATAGTGATCCTATGAATGAAAGCCCTTTGCAGTATCCTGTTCTTCATAGCCTTGCTCTGCTCTTGTTAACTCAAGGCTGTGGTTTCCTTTATGGAGTTGATCCATCTCATATCTGGACTTCCTTTTCTCTAGTAAATATTAACTTCTCATAACATGAGAATCCTAACCCTTGTCCTTTTGCTTTTAGGAAATCATTCTCTTTCTATGTATTTTGCCCTAATAGTAGCATCATGATACAGGTTACACATCAGAACAATCAAGTGCTGAGGCAGGACCACCCATAACTTATTTTTATTTACAAGCTGTCTGTCCAGGATTTAGTTCATTCCAGATAAATGAATTCATGCAAAGTTTATATTTAATCCATTTGGGAACTGCTTCCATTATGAAAAGGATCCTTGGCAGTAGACTGGGCCTCCAACTGTTCTCTGCAACTTTCTACAGGGGTTTAGGGCATTGCATGTGGATGATCAGGACTCTTGGTACTGATATGACACCAGGCCTCGGTACTGAAAATGCTGATACTGAGATGATGACACTGTGGCACTGATGCTGAGATGAAACATTTACACTGCACCACCACAAGGTGGCCTTGATACTGAGTCGACACCAAGTGCTGACATCTTTGGCATCAAGGTGTTGTAGATCAAGGATATAATTTCCCTCATCATGTCTCAGATACGGAATTGATTGTGTCACAGGCTCCTCACTGCAGCCTTTCCATCTCATCACTGGATGTGGTTGTGGTGTCATAGGACCTGGCATGTGCTTCAGAAGTGATGGGTCATAGAAACAGAGTGAGTCCTTTGGCTGGCCACCTCCCTCAGGCTTGAGACAGAACAGTCCAAGACCAAGTCACCAATCTTGTATTTGATGCCCTGCGTATGGAGGACTCAGCAATGGTGACCATACCGTTCTTCCCCGTCCTGTTACAAACTGTCTGAAAGTCATGGAAGACTCCCTCTGCTGCACAAACCTCATCAAAAAGGCTGGAAACTACATACTGAGTGTTGGAAAAGGTTGAATACCTGCCTGCAGTCTACAGGGACCTGGTGGCATGTCCTACCTAGAGGAGGATTCCTCAGACAAAGAAAGCCAGGGCAGTGGGCCTCTGTCACAGTCAGACACGGGGGTGTATGACTGCAGATGACTGCCCTCCATTAGCAGAAAAGGAGCCAGGATCCTTAGGAACACCCCCTGTGTTTTCCCAAGAGCAGGAGCCAGAGGGAATCCACCCTGTTGAAAGGAGGAGGAGTGAATGGCTTGGGCTTCAATAGAAATCCAAACACTCTGAAAGGTGAGTTGCCCATGAAATAGTACACTGACTTAATTAGCTGGCTGTGCTGAGTTACAGCTGGCTATAAATCAGTTCAGGCAGAGCTGTTCTGTGTTGTAAACAAGAGGCATTATCTGTGTTCCTGGACTTTGTTGACGTTAGCTGGTATCTTGATTACTGGCCTATTCATTGGACATTCTTTTGGACACCCCCACCTGACCTGGAGCTTTGCACATGCACTAACCATACGACCTTGACTCCTGGACTGAAAGTGAGAATTCTTGACAAGGTAACACAGAGACTGGGCAGGACACCTGGCCCAAATGTTCCAGACAAAGGCCTCCAGGCTTGCCTACCAGCAGTTCACTGTGGCCAGGCACCATCTTGACGGGGACACAAGACCATGATCAATGCCATGGCCATCTGCTGACACAACTGGCTCTGCAGGACTTTCCACAACTGAGCCCTGAGGGACTCTGCTCATTCTGATGACTCTCCACTGATAGTTACCCTCTGCTTGTGGTCTGTCAACCATGTCCTAATCAATTGGACAGTGCATTGATCTATCCTGAAGCTCATCAGTTTCTCAACCAGGAAATCATGTGGGACATTGTCAAAGGTTCTGCAGAAATCCAGGTAAATCACAGTGATTACACCCCCACCCCCCGCAGCCACCCCGAGACCTTGTTGTAGAACTCCACAAGGTTTGTGTGGCAGGACCTGTTTTTGTGGAAGCCATGTTATGTGACTGCCAACCTCCTTTCCTTATCCAGGGTTTCTAGAACTTTCCCTATTATGAGCTTTTCCATTTTCTTTCCCAGAATAGACATAAGACTCACTGGCCTGTAATTTCCCAGCTACCCTTTATCAATACTGGGATCACTGACAATCCTACTGAGCTTCTCCCATTTTCCATGAGGCCTCAAAAATTGAGGCCAATGGATATGAGAGTACCCTGCCAATTCCTGAAGTACCTTTGGGTGTAACCTGTCATGACTCAGTTCCTTCCTAATGTCCAGGGCCCTAGGCAGCAACTCGACTTCTAGGGGAGTGACTCTTATCTGTGCTCCCATAACCCCACTCTTATCTGGCCACCCAGGCACATCTCCCCCAGCTTGCTTTGGGGAGATTACAGTAGCAAAATAATCATTTAACATCTGTGCCTGTTCCCTTACATCAGGTACCAGGTGCTCTCCCTCTCTTTTAAGCAGCCCTACTGCCTGTCTCCCCTTCCTCTTACTATTTACATAAGAACAGAAGCCCTTTTTGTTGCCCTTAACATTCTTCACAAGTCTCAGCTCATAATCAGCTTTAGCCTTTGGAAAGAGTATTTCTGCATCAAGCTTCCTCCTCCTGTTATACCTTTTTGTGCACTTGCTCCAGTGTCCATTGCCTGTGGAGGTCCATTGCCTGCAAGCGGTGGCAAAGTCAGCCCATCACAATCTACATGCACATCTCTTCCTCAGTTCCTCTTCTCCTCTCCCTCTCCCTCTGCTTCCCCTGCTTCCCCTTTATATCTTCCTTCTGCTTACTACTCCGCCCAACCCAGCTGTCCCTTCACCGCTGACAATTCCGTATTTGTGAGCCAAAGTTTCCTCCTTTCACGCATTCAAGGCAACAGACTGCTTCTTTGCAAAAGTGTCAGATTTAGATAACCTGGGTTTTAGTCCCTGCTTTGCCATGGAGCCAACTGGGTGACTTTGGGCCAATCACAGACCCTGAGCCCAACCTACCTCACAGGGTTGTGGTTGTGGGGATACGATTGAGGGCAGCAGGAGGAGAATGATGTAAGCCATTTTGAGTTCATAAGAAAAAAGCAGGAGATAAATCTAATAAATAATAAAAGCTATTTACTCACTGTGTTTCGTCATTTGAGCATTCAGAAGCCGCAGACTATTTTCCTTGCAAAGTGTTCTTTATTGATCAAAAAGCACAAAGCACTCAGAATTAATCTTTAGGCATGCACAGAGCAGTTTGTTGAACCCAATCTACTATTCAACTCCAGTTCTCCTTATAAACATGCCTGGGCCCCATCTTTTTGGGAGGGGCCTTCTGTGAACTAGCATGCCTCCTTTCTGCATGCTGCTCTTCTAACTGGTCCATCGTGCTCTACTGACCCTATGTCAGGGTATCAAGAGCTGGGGCTGCTTGGTCTGTGTCTGAGACACTCCCCTGCTCCAAGTCCCCTCCCACCAGCTGTACATCTTAGTTATTTGCAAAGACTTCCTGCCCATCTGGGGAGTATGACCTTGAGATACATCTCTACTACTTTCATCTCAGAATCTCAGGATGGCCCACGTTCCCAGTCCCCCTCCTCTGCCTCTCCTCTTTCTTCTGATCTGTCTCTCTTCTTCTGGAGAGCAGCCAAGAGTCCTTGAAACTGTGCTCAAAGCACCCATCTTTCTTACTCCCAGCATCACCCAACAAATGCAACCCTAACAGAATGTATCTGTATGTATGCACAGTGGCTTGTTGAACCCTATCTAAACAACTTCTGGAAACCTTCCTTTTGAGTATGCCTTAGCCTGATCCCTTCTGAAGGGTCCATTTGGAAGCAAGCCTGCCTCCTTTCTATACGCTCATCTTCTAATTGGTATTCCTGTCCCTCCTGCGACCCCATGATGCTGTGTCATGGAGTCAAGAGTCATACCAGATTCATCTGACTCTACAAACTCCTCTCCCATGCCCCCACCCAACCCAACACTTGTGCATCTTGGCTGTTCTCAGGGCCTGTCTCAGAGAGTGGCTTTGAGATAAGTGGTGCTTTTATCACCTCAAAGTCTTGAACCCCACATTCCTAAGCTTCTTTTGCCTCTTCCAATTTGTCCTCTTCCTCAGAATCCAAATTGGCATGACTTGTGAGTGCGCAACAACTGCCACTCCCATTCCCAACAGCTGGCAAACTGGGTTACAAGTACCATTTCTTCTTTGTGTGAATGCACTGATGACTATTTGAAGAACGACAGTTACAGGTAAGCAACGTATCTTTCTCTGGCATATGAAATAGCTGGCCTTCAAGTCATGGCTCCCCCAAGAGCTCACTCCACTTGAGTACTAGCCATGTCCATGGCCCTCTTTGTGGGTATCTCCCTGCAAGGAGTCTACAAAACCCTAACCCTTGACATTTGCCAAGCACTACAGGCTAGAGATCACAAAGAAGAAAGGTAGGCTGCTTACCTGTAACTTTTGTTCTGTGAGTGGTTATCTGTGCATTCATAAAACCCACCCTATAGCCTTACTTGGTGTCGTTCTTTTGACAATCAGTCCCTTGCTTACTAGGGGTGCAGGAGGTCAGACCAGATCAGTGTTCACTCCTTCCTCAGTCCTGAGGCCTATAGTGGTCCCAATGGGTGGGAACCTTTCCCATACTCTCCTGGTACAGAAAGGGGAGGAACTTCTGCCCAATTGAATCCAAAGCAACCTGTCTTTTCCTCTCTCTCTCTCTCTCTCTCTCTCTCTCTCTCTCTCTCTCTCTCTCGCGCGCGCGCACACACACACACACACACACACACACACACTTCCTACAAACTCCCTCTCATTACCAGTTAATTTGGAATCACCAAGCCATTGGTTGTTCTTAGTGGGTTTCAGTTGCATTTAGTCCTGGATACTTCATTTTATTCTTATTAATTTTATAACCTGAAATTTCTCTATTTCTCCAGTTAACCAAAACTACCCAAATTTGGCTATTCATGGACGTCATTAATCTCTCATCCCCATGTAACAAAATATCTTCTTTCTACTCTGTCATAAGCTTTTGCTGCCTCAAGAAAAATAAAGGGGCTGATATGCTTGTTTTACAGTATTTCAGCAAAGAAAGAGCCCTGTTTGTACAATCTATCAATAAATATTTTGGGCTGAAAATTATTTGGTCAGCATGGATCACTTTTGCTATATAAATTAGTTTATTCTAGAATTCACTGTGGCCATAAAAATTATAATTGTGACTTATAACAAAATGGGCCTATGGAATGTGAGACGTATGAATCATGGCAAATGGAAAAACATGAAGAAATTGAATAGTTAAACATTTCAGTACCTAGTGGGAGCAAACTAAAGTGGATTGGAATGGGACATTATTAGAGAAACTCAAAGTGTTTTACTTCAGAAATGACAAACTTAGAAGAAATGGAGTGGCTCTGATAGTGGGGCAAGATGTGGCACAGCCAGTAAGGGACTATAATGTACTTATACCAATCAGAATTTGTGGAAAACGTATCAACATAACAATTATTTAAGACTACACTTCAGCAGCAGAACCTAAAGATGATGACATTGAATACTTTTATGCAGGTGTAAGAGGAAATTGATAACACACCAAAACAAGGCATTTCCAAAGGGATTGGAAAGCAAGAGTTAGAAGCAAAGCAGAATGTTCTTTTATATTTCTATGAGGAACATCATTATTTTATTATTCACTGGCTATATCAGTCTCCATTTGAGATGCCCAGAAGTTCTGCAAGCCTGGACCAAGCCAACTTTGAACTCAGATTTGTACTCTCAAACTGCTTTCTTGGATAGTGTGCATCTTGTTAGCCATATAATCAGAAGGGTTTCAGGATAATTTGAATTATGGGAATAACTTTATTTTTTCTGCTGCTTTTACATTAATACAGATTTTCAATCTGGCTTACAATTTCAATGCTTTTTCCAGTGTTTGGCAGGTTCTAATTTGTATGCTGTATCTCAGAACTGAAAGCAGTCTCATAGAAACATAGAAGGAGTGAGTCAGAAGGGCCGTCCTGGACCATTTGTCTGATCCCTGGCTCCAGCCAGCTGCACTCATGACATGCCTACCATGTGTATGTCCAGCCTGTCCTTGAAAACTTCAACAATGGGACTTCAGCCACCTCCCATAGAAGCCCATTCCGTACCCTAAGGATCCTAACTGTCAGGAAGTGCTTCCTGACATCCAAATTGAACCTTGGTTCCCTGAGCTTTGCTTCATTGGGATGCATCCTGCCCTTCTTTGCAGGGGAAAACACATTTCTACCCACCTCTGTGTGGCACCCTCTCATGGTGGGTGCCAACAGATCCCCTTGGAGTCTCCTCCAGGCTGAAAAGGCCCAGTTCCCTCAGTCTCACCTCATACAGCTTTCCCTGCAATCCAGCCTTGTGGCCCTACACTGCACCAATTCCAACCTGGCTATATCCTTCCTGTAATGTGGAGTTCAGAACTGAACACAATACTCCAATTATGGGCACACCAGAGTTGTATAGAGAGTAATACTTCTCTCAATCTAGAAGCCACACTTCTGGCTATTCAACCAAGGGTGGCATTCGCCCTTTTGACCTCCGTGTCACTCTACTGACTCTTGATTAGCCTGCAGTCGACCAGTTCCCCAAGAACCCTTTGATGAGTGCTGTTCTCCAGCCACTTGTCCCCTAACCTGTACTCATGACACCTATTCCTATGCCCCAAGTGCAAGACCTTGCACTTATCCTCATTAAGTGCCATCCTGTTATTCCCCGCCCACTTCCATGGTCTGTCCAGATCCTTCTGGATCTGGACTATCTGCTTCTCAGTTTTGGCCATTGCCCCCACTTTAGTATCATCTGCGAATTTGATCAGCAGACTGGTCACCCCCTCTTCCAGGTCATTGATGAAAAGCTTGAACAGGATCAGAGGCCTGGTGGACCCTGCCATCTTGATGATTCCCCACTAATAGACACCCTCTGCTTTCGGTCTGTCAGTCATGGCCCAATCCATCAGACAGTGCATTGGTCTATCCCAAAACTCCTCAGTTTCTCAACCGGTATATCATGTGGCACTTTGTCAAAGGCCTTGCAGAAGAAGTCTCCTTTTAATGTAGCTAAACCTGGTTAAATAATATAGCCTTTCCCACCTAGTTGTGTGCCAGAAGTAACCTACTCAAGGATATTCTTCATCTACTTAAAAGAATAAACTGATCAAGGCATGCTCTTCATCGTGATCTCTGTGCATCACACACATGGGTGCTGTGCCTACACAGTACCTACATTTGGGAAGGTTCTCTCAGCTTATTAATGTTTTTGGTGGGAACGTTACACCCCCTCCCCCTTGCATAGGTGGAGTTCCTACTCTTATCGCCAGTCTGCTTTCAACCGCCATTCACTGTACCTTGAGTTCTCTCAGACTACTTTCAATTTCCCTCACAAATGCCTCCTTATTCCCTTTAATTGCCCATTCCCCCCTCCCAACCACTTCTATTCCCCTAACAAAAAATATTTTAGTCTCCCTCCCCCCACTATCATTTACTTCTTTCTTCTGAATCGTTGGTACAGATGATTCAGTACCCTCAGGAGCAAGTCCAATGTCCCCCATACCTACACTGTATGGACCACCTTCCACTGAACTGTCTCTAGGTTTGATGCACAGATCTATCAGTGCATTCCAAACAGAGATTCCTTGGTGTGGAGGGAGGCTGTATTGGATGCCCCTCCATTTCAAAGATATGGGCCCAGATTTGCATGGGATTACTTCCCACCCTATGGACCTCTATATCCATTGCCTGCTCCACATCAAAGGCCACAATAGCCTGTGGATTTGCCATTGACATCCCAGGATGAGATTGTTTCTGTTGCCTGTCTTGTGGAAGAAAGATCACTGACACGTTCTTCTTCCTTGAGCATTTCATATTTACATGTCAGATATGGATTCTGAGGCTGCTGAACGAGCATCCACTTCACCTGACCTCATAGTGTCAATGCAAGGTCCAGGATCGCCTAGAGAAGGCATGGGCTGTTTTTTTGAGCAAGTGACCCGCATGGCATCGTCACTGAGAATTGACATCCAATAGCACACTGACCCAGAACAACATAACACTTATGATGTTATTAGGATGGAAGACGCAGTCCCAGTGGCCTTTCCATTTATTCCCACACTAGGGCAAGCAATGACAGAACCGTGGGAATTACCAGACATCCTCATCCAGCATCTTGGCACCTCGGATCCATGTATAAGGTCAAATAACGGGGTTTTCCCTTTCTCTTAAGAAATCCATGCCTAAATTCAGTGGTCATTGAATCTACTCAGAGCCGTCAGCAGGAGCATACTGCATCAGCTGATCAAGGAGGGCACAAAACTGACATGATGTCTCGCTGAATATACTCAGCAATGGGACTTGGACTATTAATTTCAAGTTATGAGGCTACCATGGCTCGCTACCAATACTTCCTCTGGGAGAAGGTGGAATCCCTCACTGCATTTCTACTGGACCAGGGGTTGGCAACCTTTAACATTCAAAGATCCATTTGGGCCCATTTCCCACAGAAAAGAAAACACCGGGAGCCGCAAAACCCTTTTGACATCAAAAAATGAAGATAACACTGCATATATCATTTTTTACCTTTATGCTATGTATAAAAAACTATAGTGTGTTGCATTTATGAAATCAATGAACTGCTACAGAGAAAACACATTTTTATTTCTGCATGCAACAAAAACATTTTGAACTCCGAAAAAAAAAGACTCTGGGTTGAAGGTTACTTTCAAATAAAATACTCATCTATTTGAGTCCTCATATTTATGAAATAAAAAGCCGAACTTAAATTATCCACCTGCAGCAAACCAAAAATGCCGTCTGTGTGCCCTCATCCTGTTATCATGTGTACTGGAGGGTGCAACCTTAATTTAAAAAGGACTAATTGATACTTTCATACAGTAAGTAGAGTTTCTGCAATACAACAAATATAAATAATAGTCTGGTGAAATATTGAACAAACATCCCTCTCCCAATGTAATAATGTTGCTGGAATTTTTATAAGGATCTTCTTAAAACAAGGAAGTAGATCTATAGCTTCATTATGATTTAGCTGCAGCTCTTGTTCAGTCACTAAAAACTGTTATTTTTAATCTTACATTATAAACTAGTAGGACTCCTTTCTTATATTTTGAATAGGAGTACAGCTTCCTGCAGAGTCAAAGTCAGTGCTAAAGGGCTGCATGCATTAAACAGCAAACCCCTTAAGTTCATCAGCAGTAAAAGGAAATGAATCTACCTATGTACCATTAAGCATTCGGTTTTCTTTTCTTTTCTTTTCTTTTCTTTTCTTTTCTTTTCTTCAATTTATCCATGGTTGGCCTACCAGGGGAAAAAGTTCAGTAAATTGTGAAAAGCTCAGTAAATCAGCACGTATCGCAGACTGGCGGCTGTGCCGGCATGTGTTGCAGATCGGCGGCTGTGCCAGCATGGGTCGCAGATCAGTGGCTGTGACGCGTATTTTGAGCGACGGAGCTGCAGCAGAGGGATTCAAGAGCCACATGCAGCTCCGGAGCTATGCGTTGCCGACCCCTGTACTAGACCAACAAAGGAATTTGGCAAGGGTCTTCATTGTAGAAGCCATTCAATTGTCCAAGCAACAACTGGCAACGGTGAGACATGTCGACTGGGCTTCCAGGCCAATTGTTGGTGCAGTGGCTCTTGGGCATCATGCTTGGCTACGTGCAAGCAATCTAACACAACAGAGCTACCTCAATGGGCATCAGTTGTTTGGCCAGAGACCAATTTGATCCTGCTGTACCAACACACCTCAGTACCAGCCTAGCAATAAAAGACTCAATACTGACAAGCACCAACGTTGACAGGCAGTGCAAATCAGTCCTCAAACAACTTCACCTTTCCCATTTGGGGATCAACTAAAACATCATCTCTCCATATGGGAAACCATCACATCTGATTGGTGGGTTCTGTCCATGATAGAACATGGATATAAGATCGAGTTTGAAACTCAGCCTTATCTCGGAATGGTTCGTTGAACATCACTCTCTTTGGTTCTACAAGTAATCGAAATTCTGATGCACAAAGGAGCAATCAGAAGATAGACTGCTCAGAGACACAGCACGGTTTCAGGATACTTCACTGTACGGAAGGATGGAGGTCTGCATCCCATCTTGTCCTGCATGGAGTGAACCATTTCATCAAGACCAAGAAATTTAGGATGACCACACTACAAAACATCCTACTATTATTGCCTCCATGCTTGCTTCTACAGATTCTATACTGGTAGCTTGTTGATTCCAGCTTAACTCAGGGGATGCCATTCCGACCACTGGACCCGACTGTCATGCTCTATACTGATGCATCTCAAAACGGATGCATTTTATGCTTAATAAAAGCTCATTATGCTTCCCACCAAAGCCAAGCAACTTGGCATGGGCATGAAAGAATGAGACACATCAATAACCTGGAACTGTTACTTTTCAAAGCACTTTGTTCTTTCAAAACCATCCTGATGGGCAAGACCATGCAAATAGCAACAGACATTATGTCAACTGTCTTTTATCTGAACAAGCAAGGAGTAATGAAATCAGTTCCTTTAGCCCATCTTGCACTTCGTCTATGAGACTGGTGCATCAATCAAGGGATATGCATTCAGGCAGTTCATCTGGCTGATACCAAGAACACGGAAGCAGATTCCTTGAGCTGTTACACATCTAGAACTCACAAATGGGAGCTCAACCGGATAATCTGCCAACAACTGTTCACCCAACAGGGAACTCCCACAATAGATCTTTTCACTACTCAACAAAACAAGATTTGCAACTTGTACTGCTCCATAGCAGGCATAGGAGAGGACTCTCTGGGAGATACTCTTACGATCCCATGGAACGCTTTCTTCTATGCATTCCCTCCAATCCTATTAATAACAAAGACTTTGACAAAGATCAGACACGACAAATCAACCTGCATACTGATCACTCCATGCTGGCCTTGTCAAGCGTGGTTTCCAACCCTTCTACAACTATTGGAAGGGAGATACCTGCACCTTCCGAAGATCTCAGACCTCCTCTCTCAACAGTATGGCAGGATCCTAAACCCAGATCTCTTGATGCGGAAACTAACTGCCTGGTTGATACGCTAAACCCGGTACTGAACAGCCTCCATCCAGACATACAATATGTTCTACAGTCAGCCCTCCAGCTGAATACTTGACGGTTGTACACTTCCAAATGGAGACATTTCACATATTTCGCAACCACTAACAACTTTACAGCTCCATCAGTGACCACTGAAAATATTCTCCAGTTCCTTCTTTCCCTACATCAAGTAGGACTTGAACCGTCATCTATCAAAGTATACCTTGCAACAATATCACACCACAGAGGCCATATAGAAGGAGCATATTCTCACCTCACATAGAAGGAGCATATTTTCACAGCAGTTAACATGCCACTTCTTATGAGGACTCCAAAATTTACACCCTCTGATCCAATCAATCTTTCCAACATGGAGTCTTTCTATAGTCCTCCAGGTGCTAACTAAACTGCCACTTGAAGCTCTGGTTTCCATGGACTTGAGATTACTGTCTTGGAAAACTTAATTCTTGGTGGCTATAACTTCAGCAAGAAGAGTGAGTGAGTTATGTTCCCTATGAGTGGATCCTCCATACCTAAATTTCTATAAAGAAAAGATAGTTCTTTGAATGGACCCAACTTTTCTTCCAAAGGTGGCTACAACATTCCACCCAAATCAAGACATTGTTCTACCAGTATACTTTCCAGCACTGTTGACACTGATTGAGAGATCACTCCACACACTGGATGTCCACAGGGCATTTACTTTCTATTGATCTCAGATTGAGTCATTCTAAAAGACTATTCATCAGATACTTGGAACATGACAAAGCAATGCCTATAGGGCCACAATGCTTGTCCAAGTGGATGGTCGAAACCATAAAACTTTCTTACCAGCTTGCCAACTTAGAACTGCTGATCACCCCAAAGGGTCACTCGACCAGAGCTGTTGCTGCTTTGTCAGCTCTCTGTGCTGGCATACCTCTGCAGGACTTGTGCAAAGCTGCTAAATGGTCCACTCCACGTACCTTCATCCATCAGTACCACTTTGACGTTAAAGTTAGGAAAGACTGCTCCTTTGGTTGTGCTGTCCTCTCAGTTATCCTGCAACAATGACACCATTCCACTTCCTTGGGGAGGGGGGAGGTAATCACCCATTTGTGTGATGCACAGAGACCATGATGCAAAAAGGCAGGTTGCTTAGCTGCAACTGTTATTCTCCGAGTGGTCATTTGTGCACAACCAACCTGCTGGCCCCATGTCAGTGTCAGTGGATGGATTTAAACAGGCTACCTTATTTTTTCCTAATGTGTCCATACCAGTTGGGGAGTGAATGGTTGGTCTCCAGCTGGACCGGCAATATGGCGGGGACTCTGCCTATTTATATGAGGGGGAGGGGTGTGGCGTTCCCACCAAAAACATTAATAAGCTGAGAGAATTTTCCTGAATACAGGTGCTGCGCAGGCGCAGCACCCATATGTGTGAATGCACAGATGACCACTGGAAGAATGACAGTTACAGGTAAGCAACCTGTCTTTTTTTCCTCCAATGCAATAATTCTAGTAAAACCAGTTCTTGCATTCATCTGTAAGTTATCAAACAAGACATCTAGTAATATACATGCATATGTGACAGTTATTTCAGTTTATATGTGATATATAACATCTGATAAAGGTATTATTGATTATTTGATTATTGTTACTGTCATTGCCATATATGTTATCATTTCTCATGGACCTTAGAATTTCAGTAAGTAAAGAGATAACAGTGGTGGGATGGAAATGGGAAGAGACAAAGATTACAAGGAATGAATGTGGATAAATGTGGTTGGATACAGTAAGGGTTAGCTGGGGAAGAAGCTTAATCGTAAGAGTCATGATGGGGTTGAGTGTTTTATGGAATTTGAGGATGCAGAAGGGAATTTGAGAAGGAATGTGGAAAGTCCAGGAGTTAGTTTTTTCTCCTGCCAATAACTTTGCAACTACTTTGTTCTTTAGATAAAGGCACGTGGCAAGGATTTTTTTGAATATCTTTGTTATCTTGTTGCTCATGAAGCATGTCTGGAAAAGCAAACTTGTCCAGTGGCAGAAGAAAGCTGTTTTACCTCATTAACAAACTACAGGGATGGACTGGAAGACCACGCTGATTCTGATGGAACTGCTGAAATGCTGGATGCAAGCATACTCGTTGTGAGCCATGGGGCATTTATGAGAAGTTGGATTGACTATCTCGTTTCAGACCTGGGATGCACTTTACCAAGCACTTTGACAAAGACTGAACTGTTTTCTGTGAGTCCAAATACTGGAATTAGTCGATTCATTATAAAGCTGGACATGAGAGAGGGCATTAAACCTAGAATTCACTGCATTTATCTTAATAGGGTTGATCATTTACATGACAAAACAGCTGACCGTATCTAGATCATTATCTTTGTTTTGGTATGTATGAGAAAGTGTAAAAAAACTTGAAACTGGGCCTTCATTTCCTGTCACAGGTCAGCCTCTTATTTCAACAGCATGGAAACTTCAAATAACTGAATAAAGTTGGTTTACAGTAGTTTGTCTGTTATGCTTCAAAGGTTCCACAGATACTCTTACCATTATGGCACTCCTGAAGACACACAGTATTGTAGTTAGAGTTTAAAAGAGTAAATCAATAAACTGATTAAGTCATTTGACACTTTGAAAAAAATTACAGTCTACCTCAAGTTTGTGGGGAGGTTCTGTCAAATTATTTATTGGTAAGCAGTTCCCTTCTCGGATGAAAGTGATATTGTGAACTCTTTATATTATATTAGCCTGTGTCTAAAAGAAATCCTACATCACTGAGAAGGACTGAGGAATGAACAACCAACATTAATTGGGTGCACACAACACATTAAAACTTTTGGGAGTTTTAATCTTACACTTGTTAGAACAGACAATAGGGCACAGCAGGGGTTCTTCCTTCTGCTCCCCTCCTCCCACTAGGACACTAAGGGCAGCCCAAGGCCATATGAAACCCCCCTGCTGCCAAACTGGAGGATTCTGTCACAAAGTGTGCTTCCACATATCCCACCTTTAAAAATAGATTTTGAAAAAGAAAGTGAGCTACCAAGTTGGAATTTGGTATGGATAGTTGTCTGCATGAACACAATGCATTTGCCAAATTACCACTGATATCTATTTTAACTTTTAAAAAGGTTTAAACCCTAAAAGAATAATGATTGGGGTTGGAAAGGACCCTTTGCAGCCGAATCATGAGGGTTGTTCTGGAGTGCTTCTATGGCCCTGGGCTGCCCTCTCTTCCCAAATGTGGATAATACAGAGCTCAAGGGCTTTCCTAGTGACCTCCCAAGAGTAATTGGGGATAGACCCTCTCACTTTTTCCTTCTTCCAGGCCAGAGTATCCTGTTTTGGGAATGGCCAGAGTAATATAGCCTGAGAATCTGAAATGTCTGATCTTGCCTAATCTTGGAGCTAATCAGGGTCAACCCTGGTTAGAATCTGAATGGGAATCCTGAGTCCTGTCCTGAGCGGGAAGTTGGACATGAAGGCCTTCTAGACCCCTTCCAACTGTATGATTGTTTGAATTACTGCTTTAGATTTCCTTGGAAAGAAATGTTTTTAAAACACAATACATTGTTTTTTTCCCTGAGAAAAATGAGACACATTTTTTTCCTGAGAAAAATGAAATTTATTAATGCTTTCAGGGTTTTTTGCAAGATAGGAAGGATATACATGATCATAAATACTCATAAATACTTTGGAAATTGGTAAATAACTCAAATAAATAAATAAATACAGCAACATAATAATGCACTGACCACGTTTCCTATTAGAAGGTGGTGCTCAGGGCCTCTTTTTTAATTTATTATATGACACCCACATTTTAGTTTATATATTTCATAAGTAGTTCCTCCAACAGAAGAACTGTACAGTGGAGTACTCCCCATTCAAGATTTCAGACACTCTGTCTATTCCTCACCCATCCCCTGCTGTAAGTCAGTATTCCATGGCCACTCAGTATGCTCAGTCTTGGATGTGTGGTGGTTTTTTTTCTCCTAAACTTACTTTTGTAAACTTCAGGGTTTGCCAATATATGGTTAGGCACTACAGGTTTTTCTGAGTCTGCCAATGTGTTGCTCTTGTGCATGGGTGAGGTTAGATTTGCTACATTAAGAAAAGGAACTTGGAGAGTTGGGCTTGCTGTTAGTATATATGATGATACTATGGAGAAAGTCATTCTACATTTTCTGTTTGTATCAGGGTTCTATAGGCTTATTACTGTGTGGAATAACCATCCCTAACAGAAATATATTAAAATCTGATTACAAAATCTGATACTTCGTACAAGGCAAGAAACCAATTAATGAGTATAAACACATTCAATGTTTCCTTAGAAGTAGATCCCACTGAGTTCACTTAATCTCAAGTAAGTTTTCATGGAAATGAACCTTAGCCTGCAAGTACACACACACATACACACACACATACACACACTCTTATCTGAAAACAAACACCATATCTTAAATCCAACCCTCCAAAGTTGGTTCATGTATTGTCACTCTTATCCAAAGAATAGTGCAAATATGGTATACATTTTCTGGGTAATTACATAACTGATCAATTACTATGTCATTATTAATGGCCTAGTCTCTTGAACAGTTTAGTGCAAGAAAACAAAGAAACTCTGGCACTACAGGTTATGGGTATATGGTGGTAAATCTCCAACATCTTGTAGACTTATTTTCCCACTTGCAGTTTCAAGTGACCTAAAGAAGAGATTTATGCAAGGCCTAATTAGGAGAAAGAGTTGAAACATTCCAATGGAAAATTGTATGCTGCATCTCTTGTGTGGGTGTATCATTTTGATGACAGGTAAAGTATTTTGTGTTGATTTTTCCATATAAAGGGAAGAAGGGACAAGAGATATGCTAACATAACTTAAAAATTTGTGTAAGTGTTCAGACATGCAAGTTTTTACTTTCATTATGAAATGAAACGTGAGCTTCATCAAGCAGCTTGGCTCATTATGCAGATTAAAGTTGGGAATTTACATGTTGATATATTAGAATAACTTCTAGTTATTGGTATCATATATTGGTGCATTACATTTATTGCTGTGTTTAAGGACACAGCAAATAAAATTCAGAGCTCATAAGGCCACAAGAGAAGCATTGGACCTGAAGTATATTTAGCAATTTTGTTTTGGTCCATTTCCTGGTATTATTAATATACTATCTACCAAGTCACAAACTAAGACCAACGTTTGTTCCAATGTTTCAAATTCCTAATAGATACATAGCAATATGGATCAAGTAGTTTGGATTTATATCTCATTCACAGCATCAGTCATCAACAATGTGGTTCTCCTAAAAGAACTGGGCAGTGTTACATTTTTGGAGGGGGCAGGGGGGCTCCAGTTTATATTTAGTTGTACCTGAAGTTGTTTCAGTTCCATTCAGGCATAGACTTTAGTAGTACAGCTTTACAAGAGATGGCCATAGCATGGAAACTTGAGTAAACTCAAATATATAAAATTCCTTTTACATAATTGTATGTGCCCATAATTCATTCTGTACTGAATGTTCCACAATATATCTTATTCTGAACTGGTAATATGAAAATATGGCTTAATATTCTGTTAATTTTCAGGATAACAATACTTTGAAATAATTGCTCATGTTATATCCTGGTTAGGACAGAAATCAAGTTGATATCACAATGTAGTTCAAGATCTGGTATCAGTCCGAGGACTCAAAAATCTTCTTTTGAGTGTTGCACCATTTGGGTCTTCATCTTCACTATTAGAATAGGCTGGACTGTGATATGTGGATGGTTGAGACTTTGGGTTGTTTTTAGCACCACTTCCAGCTGCTATAATACTATCACAGGGATCAGTGTTGGTATCTCGGGTATGTCTGTGGGGTTTTGGTGTGTTGAACTGAACTAAAGGGATTTCATTTTGTCTGGTCAAAAACTGAGAGTAAAGTGGTAGATTCATACCAGGAAAAAGAGGTTGCTTGGCTTTTCCTAGGCTGACTAGATAATGGTACTTGGGAGACTGGTAAACATCATAACCATTTTCCAGGGTCCAGTGTTTGAAAGTGCAGTCCTCATAACTGAAGTAATGCTGAAGAAAAACAAAGAAGCACAATCAATCATGACAAGTATTAAAATCAGAGATGAAAAGTCTTGTCAATTCTCTATTGCAAATTTTGATGCTGAATGTTCTCTGGGTATTTTCCAGCTATTTGATACTTCTTAAATTTGATTTCTATGTTTTATATTCCACAGTATTTTAGAGCTGATGTGCAATAGTATTGCACATAATAGGTGATGTACCATGAAATTAGGATTTTGACAGTGTTTGAAATATAATCTACAATGCTAATTTTGAGAGGTGGTAACTTGTAAGATGTTTCATGAATGCTAAAAGAATCCAGTGATCTCAACAAATTCAAAACATTCCTCACAGTCCTAATAAATGTTTTTATTTTAGTCTATGTGCACTCTTTCTGCAAGTGATAACTGTTATTCCTCAATTATTTACAAAAAAATGAACTCAAAATTCCTGATACCGCACAAAGAAATCCATCTTCAGAACAAAATGTGTTGGAGGAAAATTAGAAATTTAGGGGAACTGGAAATTGATGAACTTCTGCACACTGTTTTGGTACTCAGTACACATGATCAACCTACCAAGTGGTTATATTCACAATATAGTGAGTTACCATTTGATAGATAGTGCCCTTTATTTTTCAGGGAAGAGGTAGATATAAAACAAGATTCCTACAATTCTCTGGTACAATATGCCTTGATTATTTGCAGCATTTGTCCAGGCACAATCAGACTGGCGGATGTTTATTATGAGTGAATGTATAGAGACAGGAGGAGGGTTTGCATATTCCAGGCAAGATTGCATCTATTAACTGTTATTAATGGCGTCACAACTATGTCAAACCAGTGTTGCACAAGACTGAAGTGGACAAATTACACAATCCTTCATCAGTTATGTGGTTTTCTGAAAAATGTGGAGTTAGAAATTTTTCCTATGCAAATTAAACTAAATTGCATACTTATTTGCACTGGAAAAAATCACTTTGCATCAGAAATTATTCAGTTTACACTGGAAAATATTCTGATGTAGATTTGATGATGTATGTCTGTAACTTTCCCCTGGAAGCATGGCAGAAGAAACTGGAAGTTGTAATCTAACACAACTGGGAAACACAAGGTTGAGGAATGCCACACTAATTAATTTGAGTAGCTCAGTGAATTGAGCATGACTTACTAACAGCTACACATTTGTTGGGATATATTCAGTTTCTATTTTACAATGAGACGCACATATATTTCAAATACACATATGTATTCTGTCACATATGTGCTAGTGATAATCATCTGAAAAGCACTGATTATTTGAAAATGCCAAATTTGCCTAATGCCAATCCACAGTTGGCACCCATTCATTCTCACTAATGAACTGATGAAATGGATACTTTCCTGCAATAAAACAGCACTGGAACCATTTCCACCAAACATCATGACTCTCCATGTTGTCTCTTGCACAACTATGGCATGCAAATTGTGATAAGAGGTGGGGGTTGGGGGCATCATACACCAGTCTTTTTTATCACATAGGAATTCAGGGTGCTGAACAAAGCTATACCAGGCAAAAGCAAAAGGGGCAGGGATGATGGCTTCTTGGGAAGCACAACTGAACTGGAGTACTGCCCTTCCCAGGTGTAGAAGCAAACTTCAACTGCCTTGGCACAAGTCATTAACTGTTTTGCTTCACAGAGAAAAGATGCCATATAATGATATAAGGAGATAAGGACTCACTGATCCAAAGATATTCCCATTCATGTCCATACACAGGTATCGTCCACTTTTTACACCGTTTATCACTACATAACCTGCACCTTCAGATTTGATCATCACAGCACCTAAAAATAAAGTTGTTAAATATTAGAAGATTATGTAATACCTCAAACCAAAGATGGTCAGCTGGTGGCCCATCACTCAGACCCTAACCCAGCTGCAGCCTCCCCCCCCCCCGCAGAACTGCTGCTGCTCACCTGCCCATGCCATGCCTCGAGGGCCTTGGGTGAAGCTGCCGCCGACAAGGATGAGGCCTGCGCCTGGCCCCTCCCCCTGCTGTCCTGCACTCCCCATGCCCCCCCCCATGTGATGCCTGTGAGAGCGGTTGAGAGTGGGAGGGACATCCTTGGCTGTTGGGGCCGTTTAGAGTTGGGTTGGGCCTGGGACTCTGTTGGTTTGCACTGGGGGGGTGGCAGGCCGGGTTGGGTAATTTTTATATATTGTTATAGTTTTATATAGAGCCAGTGGCACTCCTGCACTGGAGCTGGGCTCTGTTTTAATCCTAGCACATTAATCCTAGCATCCTAGCCTGGGTTGTTCCTGTATTGTATTTTATTATAGTTGAGTTTTAATTGTTTATGGGAGTTCCTGAAGACCTGATGGGTGCCCTCATTGGGGTGATTATGGGCAAGGGAAGATACCGCACTGGGGATTTAACACGTCATTACAGAAGGGGGGGGGGCAGATGGCTAGTATCTGGTTTCTCCTCCAACCAGAAAGTTCCAGGTAGTGATATAAGCCAGCCCTCAGGCTTAGTGCTGCTGTTGTTGAATGCCATGTTGGTCCAGAACAAAACATCTCTCATCCATCTTAATCAATGACTTAATTCCAACCTGGAATGCATTATGGAGGCATGAGTGGGAGAAGTGGGGGATGTGCCGCTCACCTATATGTGCCTGCTCAGGTATCTGGTGCTGCACTAACCCCCCTTGAGGGAAGGGGAGGGGATGTGGCCCTAATTTTCTGATATTCAATCTCCCTCACGGGGCTTCCTGTCCCTTCGAGGCTGGGTCTGGAGTGTTTGTACTTGGCATTGGATGATTGAGGCAGATTAGGGATTCTTTTTCCACAGCCCAAACTCCCAACAGTTTCATGTAGATGTTAAAAAGCATGGGGGACAAAATAGAGCTCTGCGGTACTCCATGGCATAACAGCCATGGCACAGAGTTATAGTCCCCCAGCACCACCTTCTGGAATCAACCAGCCAGATAGGAGCAGAACCACTGCCAAGCAGAGCCCCCGAACTCCTAGTCTGGCCAGCCTATCCAGTAGGATACCATGGTCGATGGTATTGAAAGCCGCTGAGAGGTCCAGGAGAACCGAAAGGGACGCACTCCCCCTGTGCCATATCTTCCCTATATAGGTCATCATACAGGGTGACCAAGGCAGATTCAGTACTGTAACTGGGTCTGAAGCCAGATTGAAATGGGTCCAGATAATCCATTTCATCCAAGAGTGCTTGGAGTTGTCCTGCCACCACCTGCTCCAACACCTTGCCCCAAAACGGGATGTTGGCCACTGGTCTCTAATTGGTGGCTACCTCTGGGGTCAGGGATGCCTTCTTCAGGATGGGCCTGATCACTGCCTCCTTTAAAGGGGCAGGGACCTGGCCCTCCTTCAGTGAGGCATTGATGACCTCTTGGACCCAGGGACCAATCCCATGACTTGCTCTTGTAAGTAACCAAGAAGGGCAAGGGTTGAGGTGGTTGGGCATACCATCCCAAGCTTCTTGTCCACTTCCTCAGGCTGCAGGAACTAAACTCATCCAACAGAGATGGACCAGATGGCGCTCTAGACACCTCCAGTTCTGGAAACATATCAATTGTGGAGTCCAGCTTATGGCGAATCTGAGCGATTTTCTCCTTAAAGTGCTGGGCAAAGTCATCACAACAGGCAGTTGAGGTGGCATCTCGTTTTTGTGGAGGCAATGGAAGTGAAGAAGTATTGCCTCTTTGCCGCCCTCACTGCCACAGCATAGGCTCAATAGTGAGCACATAAGTGTGTTCAGTCAGATTTGTCCTGTGATTTTCTCCACCTGAGCTCTAATCGTCTCCCAGTCTGCTTCATCGCCTGCAACTCTGGCATATACCATGGTGACGAGCGGGCTCCGCTAGTCGGGAGAGGACACTTAGGAGCGATCATGTTGATTGCCCTAGTCATTTCCCCATTCCACAAATCTACCAGGACATCAACAGGAGCACAAGCTTTATCCACTGGGAAATCCCCCAGAGCCCTCAGGAATCCATCCAGATCCATAAGACTCTGGCGGCGGACCATTTTAATAAGGTCTGCACCCTTCTGGAGGGAGAGATCAGCTCCAAGCTCAAACCTCACAAGGAGGTGATCTGACCATGACAAAGGAGTTAAGGGCAGATTCCCCACTTCCAGATTACCCTCTTCCTGCCCCGTCGAGAAAACCAGGTTCAGAGTGTGACCCCTTTCATGGGTTGGGCCAATGACATGTTGAGACAGCCCTATAGGATTATTGTAACATTTTCTATGGGGGGCTGCCCTAGAAGATGATCCAGATACTTCAACTGGTTCAGAATAGAGCTGCCAAGATGTTAATGGGGACCGGCAAGTATTCACATATAATGCCGGTCCTTTACTACTTACACTGGCTGCCAGTTGAAGAGCAGGTCCAATTTAAGGTGATGGAGCTGACCTATAAAGCCCTAAATGGCTTGGGTCCTGGATGCCTGAAGGAGCACCTCCTTTACTATATGCCTTCCCACCCCTTGAGATCTGAGGCACAGGTCCTTCTTCAAGAGACCTCCTTGAAAGAGAGTAGGAGGGTGGTTCCTCAGAGGAGGGCCTTCTTTGTGGTGGCACCCCAATTATGGAATACACTCCCAAGAGAGGTTCACCTAATACCAATGCTCTTTTATTTTTTGCTCTTTTAAAACCCCTCTCTGAGAGAGGCTTCTCTGTGTTGGCGCCCCAATTATGGAATATGGTCTCAAGAAAGGCTCACCTAGTACCAATGCTCTTTCATTTTTGGCGCCAGGCAAAGCCCCCTTTATTTTCCCATTATTTTAATGTTTAATCAGTTTTAATGTGGATTTTATAGTATTGAATTACTGCATGCTGTGCCATTTTATTTGCCATTTTATCTGTTGCTTGTTGTAAACTGTCCTTAGATGCCAGTAGATGGATGGTCTATAAAAGCTTTAAATAAATAGATATTATTTGTACATATAGGAGTACTTGGCTTAGGCAGGGAATATGCAATTCTCTGCATATTCCACCCTAGCCCAGGCTCCCTCTTCCCTGCTCCTGCTTTCTTTGCAGCTGAGAAAGCAAGCTAAATGAGGATGTACAAATAATGAATCCCTGTCAAGGGCACAAGCCAGCTCATTGTCCCCCACTAGCACCTGAGAGGCTTCCTCTCCGGCAGGGGTAGGGGAATCAGCTGATGACCACTGCTCATTTCAGCAGCACTACCCAGCTGATTACGCACCATCATGCATGAGAGTGAGCTGGCATCCCCTTTGGAGCAGGAGAAAAGGGTGCCCGATCCCTTTCCTCAACTTCACTACTGTGTTTCAGGGCGCAGGGCACGGGCCCTGTTTGTACAGTAGAGACTGCTTGCCAGCAGCAGTGGGCCAAACCTGGCTTATGATAATGGCTATCAAACAAGGGAACCTCATTCCTCCTCACAGTGTCCATGTGAAGAGCTGACAAGCAGAATTGGAACAGAGCTATTTTTTAATTTATCTGGAGGGCAGGACTAGACCCAAATACTGCAGGGAAGTTTCCAGCTAAACATCGAGGCAATTTCAACAAACCATAGAAGAATTTTTTAAATGGTAAGAGCTGCTCAATGGTAAAACCAGATTTTTTTTAGTGTGATTTTTTTTAGATTTTTTTTTATATGTGGATAGCCATAGTTCCATCTGCATTGCAAGTCTTGCATTGATGTCTTTAAGGCTACTTCCAAATTAATGCAAGGGAAACCTTCCAAGGACAGCCAAACTTAAGACTGGCTGGCTTCACAACTCATGATAAGCAACCCTGCAGGGTTACCACAGTTCGTTGTTTTTTACCTTGGGCCTGAGAAACTATCAGGCTCATTGTGAACACTTTCCCCTCCTTCTCCCTCCTAGCATCTCCTTCCCTCCACTTGGTATCCTGGGGTGTACCATGGGGACAAATGAAGCTCCTTTGAATTAGGCTGATGCTTCTATCAAACAGTTTCTGTTGCACAAACAGGCCTCATGCACCTAAGTGCAGCACTGAAGACGGGGGTGCTGATCAGGCCTTCTGCTCCAGGGAGGAATGCTGGAGCAGGAAAAGGTGCCTGATCCAGGCTCAGGGAACAGGAGACACGACAGCTGCAGGGTAAGAAATTCTCATGTTTCAAAGTATTCAGGGCACTCCTTCTGAACCAATTAGTACCTCTACTACCTGAGGAGAGATTGAAATAATTGGGAAAGTTTAGCCTTGAGAAGCAAAGACTGAGGTGAGATAGGATAGCATAGCACTCTACAAGTACTTGAAGGGTTGTCACAAAGAAAAAGGACAGGATTGCTTCTTGATCAACCCAGAGTGCAGGACACGGAATAATGGGCTCAAGTTACAGGAAGTTATTCCGGCTAGAAATCAGGAAAAATTTCCCGACTGTTAGAGAAGTACTGCAATGGATCCAATCAGCAAGGGAGGTTCCGGGCTCTCCCACACTGGAGGCATTGAAGATGCAGTTGATTTGTCATCTGTAAAGGATGGTTTAACTTTGAGTCCTGTACTGAGCCAGTGATTGCACTTGATGGTCCTCTGGCCCCTTCCAGCTCTATTCTTCTGTGATTCTAAAGCATGGTTTGCCACCACAGACCTGCTTCCACATGCTCAGCTGAAACCTGGCTTCCTGTAATTTGAGCCTGTTATTCCATGTCCTGCACTCTGAGATGAATGAGAAGAGATCCTAGCCTTCCCCTGTGTGACTACCTTTATAGAACTTGGAGAATACTATTATGCCTCCTCTCAGGCTTCTCTTCTTGTAGCTAAACAAAGCAGAGCAAATTGGACAAGTGTTCCCCGCACTTCCTCATCCAAATCATTAATAGAAATGATGGAGAGCACTGAGCCCCAGTTTTAGAAGGCACCATGGATGAGCATGCTTATGAGTCCCATTCTGTAGCCAACTATGGAGCCACCTGATGGTTGTTTCCTCTAGCCCACTTTTAGCTAGTTTGCTAATCAGGATATTGTTAGGCACTTCATCAAAAGCTTTGCTAAAATCAAGGTATATTATGTCTGCACTCATTCTTGACTAATCCCTCTTGGGTTCCAGTAATCACTGCATTCATTTCATTTCAAGGTGTTTGCAGACTGACTGCTTCATAATCTGCTGCAGAATTTTCCCAGGGATTGGTGACAGACTGACTGTCATCAATCATTCCCAGGTTGTTCTTCTTTTCTTTTCTTGAAGATGGGGACAACATTAGTCCTTCTCCAGTCATCTGGCACTTCCTCTGTCCTCCATGACTTCTCCACTATTAAGACAGTGGATAGTAGATTTGGAAGGGGCCATGAAGGCCATCAGGTCCAACCCCCTGCTGTTGCAGGACACCACGTTACACCATCCCACTCAGATGGCTGTCCAGGTTCTTTTTGAATGTCACTAGTGAGGGAGAGCCCACCTCCTCTCTAGGCAGCTGGTTCCCCTGTTGTATTTCTCTGACAGTGAGAAAGCTTTCTGAGATGAAGGTTCTGAGAGTTCTTCTGCCAACTCCATTATTACTCTAGGATAGAGTTCACCAAGCCCTAGGGAACTGAACTCCTTCAACCCAATTGGACGATTGGGGTCATAGAGTTTGGGTGTTTCCTTTGATGACTGCCCTGTATGCAGCAATGCAGGCAAGAATGGACCGGCCAAGGAGGAGAACCTTCCAAAAGGAGAATATTGAAGACTGGATCCTGTATCCACAGTGTTGGATGTATTTCAGGCCTGAGGGACTGAGCCATTTGGAGAGTTTGATTGGCAAAATGACCCATAATCTCAAAGGGGGAGATGACATCTTTTATTCCATTATTGTCCAGTGAGGGCACTGATGGGGCTGCCACCAAGCACAAAGCAAAATCTTTTATTTCTTTGCACTGATCATTCTAATGGTACTTTTTGTCTCTAAGTGATTACTGCTGAAAAGTTGCATTCAGTATTCTGACCTTATTTCTATCACCTTTTGCTTCTTGCCCATCCTTAGCAACTGTGAGAGAGTATCTTCAGTCATTCATGTAGGCTAATTCCTTCCTTTTGCTATAGGAAATGTCTTTTGGTTTTCTTCTCAAAGAATTACCTTTGGCTTCTGTCCTCAGTTCTTTAGTCTCAAGGTCAATTGACTTCAATAACACTACTTTCATTGGAAGCTCAGGTGACAGCAGCGGTGAGGAGCGCTTTCCTTCAGCTTCGGCTGATTCATCAGCTGCGCCCCTACCTGGAGTACGACTGCCTGGCGACAGTGACACACGCGCTGGTGACTTCCCACCTTGACTTCTGTAACGTGCTCTACGTGGGGCTATCCTTGAAGACGGTCCGGATACTTCAATTGGTTCAGAATAGAGCTGCCAGGCTGCTGACGGGGACTGGGCGTTATGTTCACATGACTCCAGTCCTCCGTCAGCTTCACTGGCTTCCCATTGAAGTCCGGGCCCAATTCAAGGTGTTGGTGATGACCTATAAAGCCCTAAATGGCTTGGGTCCTGGTTACCTGAAGGAGCGCTTACATCCATATATGCCCGCCTGCCCCTTGAGATCTGCAGGAGAGGCCCTTCTCCGGGACCCCTCCGTGAAAGAAATTAGGAGGGTAGGTACTCAGAGGAGGGCTTTCTCTGTGGTGGCGCCCAATCTATGGAATGCGCTCCCCAGAGAGGTCCACCTGGCGCCGTCGTTATTTGTTTTTCGGCACCAGGTGAAGACCTTTTTATTCAAACGTCATTTTAATTGTTAATAGTATTTGCTTATTTTATCTGGCCAGGGCGACTCATTTTATATTGTTACTTATTTTATATTGTTATTTTTTGTATTTTAACTTTATGTTGTGAGCCGCCCCGAGGCTTCGGCGAATGGGGCGGCATAGAAATGTTTTAATTAATAAATGAATAAATAAATAAATACTCTGTTCTTCATGTGGAATTTCTTATGTGAATTTCTTCAGGAATCTTCTTTAACTTTTATGTTGGCAGTATGCTTCTGTAAGTGGTCTTTTGGGCTTTTTTAAGTTCATGGTCATTACCACAATCTATTCTTGCTATTGCTTTAGCAGCCGGAATAAGCTTCTCCATCTCCTACTTCCAATTGCCTAGTCCCCAAATCCAGTCTTGCCATGGAATGACCAGATTTGTACTTTGAAAACAGATAAGGTTAGTATTCATCTCTTCTGAGTGCATAAGCATGTAGTCCTTGACTTTCTTCCATACAAATAAATGGTTGCCATTTATGAAAAACAGTTTCTAATTTCCCTGAAATTTTGAGGTGAAATATCTTTTCAATTTTTGAGTTTCCTTACATTGCAGCAAAGTGAGATATACATGAGATACACAATAATGTAGATCATATTACTGTGTTGTGAGTCAGCATATATGTGACATTTAGGATATGTCCCAGTCAAGGATAATGGGACTTTGGTTGGATTATTCCATTAGTATTATCCATTAGGGTTCAAATCCTTCCTTGTTACAGGACAGCAACAAAAGAACAGATCAGCTCTTAGGCTGCTCACTCTTTGTCATCCAACTGCTACATGTATAATAATAAAATGTTTAAGAAATAACAAGCAAGAAATGGAGACAATAGCCTTCTCTGTTTGTTCTTGGCTTTTAGTATTCAGAGGTCTCCTCCTCTGAATAGGGAAGTGTCATTTCACTATCACAGCTGTTGGTAGGCATCCAGAAATAGGTTTAACACTTTTTCCCTCTCTATCCCCATCTGCCAGTTCAGAAGAACTTTTCACGTATCTGTTGAAAAGGACTTTGGTCAACTTTTGTTAAAGACTTTAACTTTTAACAAGCCTTTAACAAGAGCCTACCGTTTTTCTGCACCAGAGTCTAACACAGACTCTGAAATCACCATATCTGGTGGCAACAAATTCCAGTACATATTGTCGATTTTGCCTATTCAGAACCTTAGCACATTTCATGGGGAAATGTTCCTTATACAGTTTCTTCACACAGTTCATAAACTTTGTATTATATTCTCCCCACCCTTATTGCCATGGTACTTACTGTAAATTGTTTGGGAAGGACTTCCATCCACATGTCCATTGGAGTTAATTTGGAGGTGGAAGCTGTTTCTTGCTGTGGATGTGTACAAATGCAGCAGGCTATCTGTATTTCCCCAGCTGGGGTTGAGCAGTGGCGAATCATTAGAAAAAGCAGTAACTGCCTTCCAATCATACATTGCAAGCAGTATGAATTTCAGGAAACTGTACTGAGTAACCTGGAACATGGTGCTCCTTTCGTAGTGGCTGCAACGGGACTTGATCCTTTGTGTGTGTTTGTTGTTTCCTCTGGGTCCCCCTTCCTTTGGAATGTTAATCTTCAAATGGGTTTCCTACAATTTTTGCAGCAGCTTTATAAAGGGTGGCTGAATGACCTGTAGGAGGGAGAGAGAGAGAGAGGCATCTCCCTTTTTTTGCAATACTAGTATTTTTGGAGTGTCCTGAGACCTCAACAATGCTGTAGGGAGAGAGAGATGCACTTAGGTTTCTTAGGGGGGTGTATGTGGTTTCCAAATTAAGGTTTTGGATACTAATAACATGTTCAAATGTTATCTGAAGCAACAACAACTCTGACATCAGAATGCTTCCCACTGAGGGAATCTGGATCAACCTTTTCCTTTCCAACTAAACGACATCCTCATCTCGCCTTCTCTTAATGAGATTTCTGTAAAGCTGGTGCAACAAGCATAAACCCAGAGAATCTAGGTCCATTTGACTCCTTGATATGGTCTAAGGCATTTTTGCTACATAAATGATTGCGCCAGAGCTAAGAAGCAAATGTTCATAAAGGGGCTTAGTGTAAGAAGAATGAAGACTACTTAAAGATATTTGTTACAAATTGTAAAACTCTTAGGGTGCTTCCCAACTTGTTTCCCCTCCTTACTTAATCATTGCTTTTCTGCTGCACGTGGAATGGCAATTGACTTTCCACACTTCTTAAGGAAACTCTTTGTGTTTGCATATATTCTTCTATTCTCTGTCCATATTTAGTGGGCATGTCATAAGCCATATGGTTTGGGAAGGGACAATTCACTTTAGCACGCTATTTTTTTTCAAAAATAAATAAATAAATAAATCTTTTAGACATTTCTACTAGAGTGCTTTTTAAAATATCCGTACTACTTCAACATTACTTCAGTGTTAAAAAGTAGTAGGAGAAAGAAAAATTCAAAATAGAACAAATAATGCAGGGATAAAATGATGCTTACCAGAAAAGCAGTCTTTTAAAAATTTGCACTAAAGTACACATTAATTACTATTGCACAGATATTTTAATTTTTAATAAGAAGTGGAAATTAAAAGATCACTTAAGGGCACAATCAAATTAGACTGCTCATAACCCTCCAAAATTATGGGCATCATATACATGGCAGAAGGTTCACTGAGGCAAAAGATTGCCTCTTCACTCCAACCACCAAGTTAAACACCCAGACAGCTGATTTTGGCTAAGTGCTTGTTTTGGAGCAGGAGGGAAGTTACAAGATGCTGCTAAGGTGCTGCATATGCTGCCAACATTTGTCTCTTCTCCTGCATGTCTCCCTTTGTCTCGCGAAAGCCCATCTTTGAAGTGACTCTTTGATTGTTCTTTCCATGGTGGCTCTGAAGGAAGACTGAGGTTCAGAGTTCCAGCAGTGGCCAAGGAGGAAGCATCCAAGGCTGAAGCTGGGACTCCGAATAATCCTGTGCATTGCATGTTAGAACCAAGTACAATGGTGCCAACAGCAAAGAAGGGATGCAGGTAGAGATGTGTGAAGTTAGGCTCAGATGCCTGGTATGTCACACATCAGAGATATATTTGTTTAAAAAGATAGAAGAGTAACACTAAGGAGATCCATTACTGCAGAGGTGTCTCTATTGCTGAATGCCTATTTTTTAAGGTTGGGTTATCTGCCATCTTCAAAAGACTGTAAGAAATACGGAAAACCCAGAGGTACAACAATTTGATGACAGTATCATATAGGCAATATCATGTAGATGCTTCATAAAATAATTAGCACAGTGAATCTACAGTAAATGTGAAATGTGGAGGCACATGTGAAAGATTTTTGGTCTGAGGTAGCTGGGCATGTCACTTTGAACTTTAAACTCTGTTTGCTGAACTTTGTAAATGTAATAACTGGGTATATTCTAGATCTGTGGACTCTGTCAAAATTATAGCATTCCAGGCTTGCATATTTCTAATTAGGCTATTTTTAATTAGCCTGTATTTTTAATTAATTAAAACTTTAGAACTGAAAATGTGGAAAACCAAGGATCTTTGGATAATCAAACACACAAGGCAAAAATGCCAAATTTTGACACACATGGAATATATAGTTAACAAAACTATTAGGTTCTGGAAATTTTTCAGAAATGAAATTCAGATTTAGAATTATTCAACAGTAGAACAAGTTCATGTGTAAAATCACACCCTGAAATCCCTTCTTGGTTTTCTTTCATCTAGATTTTGCACTTTAAAACATAGTTTTCTTCAATCCAGGTTCTTCTTCAATTTTAGATGACAATTTTTGCATTTTGTGTAGTTTATAATTATTCATACTGGTTGAAAATTTGTTCTTTTATTTCCATATTTTGCATGGATATTTTTTGTGCACAGTAGCCTTATTCAGGCATTTTGACAACTGCTAACACTCATCAAGAGAGCAAAGTAGGCCCCTCTCCTGACATCACATCACTGTATAGCTGTGTCCGAAGGCATCCACACATGCAGCATGAACACTTGCAGTCATGGGGGTCCTTGGCATGTAGGTTTCCATAGGATTCAGAATTTTAATTGCAGTTTTTTGAACTGTGTGGAAATCTACACACATGCAGCTGTGCAAGCAAAGGCCTTCTCATTGCAGGCATTCGGGCCCCATGGATGCCTTGGGGCAGTGTTGCATGGGGAAGTGAGATTAAGATGTAAGCTCATATGCGTGTGTCTGAAGTTTGATTATGTGTGTTCCAAAGGCTATTTTTGTGTGCATCTGAGAATTCCTGTCTTATTTTAATTATTATTATCATTTGTGATGCATATGTGTATATGGCTCAAGGTGTCTGTGTATGTGTGAATGATGAGAGAGGGCTGTGTATGTGTTTGTGTATGTGACGGGGGAGTCTATATGTTTTTGCAAAGATTGGCTTTACAAAGGATATATTTGTAATAATGTTTATTATCCCATGCAAAGGTATGCAATAACTTGAGCAAGTCAATCTTTTCTTCAATAAAATATACATAATCTGGAATTTTGTAGCATGCTCCTTTTGAATAAGCCTGCTCTAGTGGATTTTTTGTGACAGGTATACAAAGGCATGGGTGGTTTCAGAATTTGCTCCTGTGTTTTGTGTGGCTTTGAAAATATCACTTCTTAATTGTTATTACCATGGTTATTAAGGCTGTATAGATTCTTCCCTCCAACTCATCATTTCAAGATCACTTGATTCTCTCTGGAAATTGTTGCTGGAACAGAAAAATGTCCAAAGGAAGTACTTTCATGTAGCTGTGTGATTTCCCCACTCCTTTAGCATGTTTTATGTCTCAGTTTTCTCTTTTTGGGGTATGGGTTGCTGACTGCTCTACCTCTGCTGTTGTCCTGGCTCTGCTTCTGCTGTGTCCTATTGCTCAAACTGGCCACTGACCTCTCCTGAGTGTGGGAGTCAAGTACAGAGAACAATGGAATAAAGAAAGGCTATAAATGATTAATAATAGACAGTATGCTAGCATTAGAGGACAACTTATTATTGCATTGCATTTATATCTTATCTTTTTTTCCTTCTTGTGAGAATTAAATTTTCAAATGTGCCTTTTCAGGTAGGATCAATAAACGTAATCTTAAGTATGGATGGGCAAAAGTTGGAATTCCAAATATTGTGAACTTCAGTTCGTCATCATAAGCCATGCTGGTCAAGGCTTATAGGCGTTGAAGTCCAAAGCATCTGAGGATCTCTCTTCTGTCCACCTCTAATGGGTGAATCCTGTGGGCATCAGCTGGCTGAAGAGTTTTGCACTCTAATTCAATAGAGTTTGACATCCTTTTGATTCTGATGCTACAGAAATACAAAAGCACCAGTGTTTCAGGATGTAACAGAAGGGAATGAATATGCCACTTATCAAATGAGTTTACATGCCCTTTCCCAAAAATTAAAGATAGCAGTGCACTTTACCAAGAAAGTGCTGCATAATCAGTTCACATCTTCAGGTGTGTGTATACCAGTGATCTCAGAGTCTCTTAGGGGGGAAGGGAATAGAATTTAGAAAAATAGAAACATGGAAAGTGAGCGGGTCTCCAGGGTCATCTAGTCTGAGCCAAAGCTCCAGCTGGCTCCGCTAATGACATGCCTACCATGTGCATATCTAGCCTATTCTTGAACACGCTCTCCGATGGGGCTTCAACCACCTTCTGTGGAAGCCCATTCCATATCCTGGGGATCCTAACTGTCAGGAAGTACTTCCTGGCATCCACCCTAAATTTTGGTTCCCTGAGCTTTGCTCCATTGGAACATGTCCTGCCCTCCTCTGCAGGAGAAAACATGTCTCTACGCACTCCATGTGGCACCCCCTCATGTACCTATATGTTACCAACAGATCGCCTCAGAGTCTCCTCTTCTCCAGGCTGAAAAGATCCAGTCCCCTCAGTCTTGCCTCATACAGCTTTCCCTGCAATCTGGCCACCATCCTTTTGGCCCTACGCTGCACTGACCCTAACCTGGCTATATCCTTCCTGTAATGAGGGGCCCAAAACTGTACACAATACTCCAGTTGTGGGCACACCAGAGTTGTATAGAGTGGCAATAATACCTCTATTGATCTAGAAGCCACGCTTCTGGATATGCAACCAAGGGTTGGAGGGTCAAGAGCAGATACTGGGTTCAGTTCAGAGGGTTTAACATGCTGTGCTAACAGCTATCCACATTCACTCATGCTTGAAAATGTCAGCAACTGAACAGTAGTTAGGGCAGCATCCATTTGGAGTGGTACCCGATGCTGCAGTTAGTTTCAGCTTCAGCTTCGCCATTACTTTGGAACCTAGATAGCTGGTAGCAACAAAGTGGTGGACCTAAGTGGAACAGATTTACCTGTTCATTGGAACAGACAGATGGAATCCATACAACTTCCACTGCATATTACATGTATCAGCTAGCAGCCTGTACCCTCCACACAGAACAATAAAATTGTCATCTAGTCCACCCTCTGCCATGAATAAAGCACTTTACAGTGTCTTTCATTTTAGCCAACTAATGTGACAATACCGTATCTACTTATCCAGGAGATAGTCCCTTTAAATTCAAAGGTTTTTTTTTTTTTTAAACCTTTGAGATGACATGCATTGGATTGCAGTACGCGTAAGAGAAGGAATAGGTCAAGGACTGCTAGCACATTATATATGGAGGTGGAGTGATGTTGTTCACCATTTTATACTGCAGATTCAGAGCAGCATACAACAATTATTTTGTATGCCAGAGCCAATCTCTGCAATGTGCAAACCATGCTCTGTTTAGTTTTTGTTTTTCACCTTTGGCAAAGTTGTATTTCTTCCTAAATGAATCACCAGAAGATGTTTTCAGAAGGTTCTGAGACACTCAAGTTGTTCAAAAGGAAAGAAAAGAAACAGCAGTTATATATTTAAGATTAGAAAATCAAATTTGATGTACTATCAATATATTCATCATAGCTAATAATGGAATGTCTGTTTCTCCAAGCTCTGCAACCCACTCCTCAAGGTCCCCTCTACATGGGTGACAGTATGATGGAGATCAAGAGTATAATGAAAATATAGGAAAAGGAATACTCATTATTATGTAAAGCACATACTTTAAAAAGTCACAGGGCTTTTTACTAATTTACAAGAGACACAAACTAACACTGCAATATTAAATAGAGCTTCTCTCTGCCAACCAAAGATCTTATACATAGCTTATAGCTGACTATGGTTATATGATATAATTGAGTAACTTATAAAACTCAAAGTTTAAATGCTTCCTATCCCATATATTCAAAGCATACTTAAAATTAAATACCTATGCCTCACTCCCTTTCTTTTGCTCATGGTGCAGCTATTACATGGGATTTTTGTTTCAGAAGCTATCTAAAAGTAAACCAGAGAGAAGTGAGATATATTGGAAGAGCAGTGCTATGGCATAGCATTAAGCAGGGATTTGAAGTACAATGTCCCATGTAGCATTATTGTTCTATGTGAATGGTATTAATTACCAGTTAGGTATAGTAATATGGGCTGCTTGCATGATGTGCCAGTTGCATAGACTCCATTTGTCAATTTTAGCAGATAAGCAAATCTGCCATCGCCAGCCGTCTAAGTAACACATACATTACACTTGGCTGTAAACTTAATTATTGCCAGCTGTGATTTTTTGGCATTGTAGAACTCAAAGGAAACATGGAATACCCATAACACAACACGCTGAACCTTTCTCTGGATGTTCATGTTTATTGTTCACACATAAAGAGAGAAAAACCTCATAAGCTCCACATGCAACTGTGAAGGCTACAGTTCTTACGAGTAGATTGTCTCAAAGCAGCTTTCTGCTTTAAACAGGCAGGCAGATTTGCTCACAAAGTCAGTGCGCTAATTGTGATCTCTTGGTAAATTTGCAAAGGAAAATGTTCCTTATCATATCTGTCACATCAACAAATGGCAGGGAACATTGTTCTTCCTTAATGAGATAGTAATTTCCTCAACTGAAAATCTTGCAGTGAAGCCCCTTATTTGCAAATGGAGGATAATAATAATAAACTACTTAATACTTTTGCAAGAATTGCTGAGCAATTTGAAAGTATCCTAAAGCACTAAATAAATGCATCATTTTATTATTTAAAGCTTTCCAAGTTAAGCTTTCAAATTATTTCTTCATAGAATTAGGTGGAATAAATTAACAATCCCATATTACACATATAGTTTTAAAAAAAAAGAAAAATACCTAAAAACAAACCCAAAGGGACTTTTAAAACAACACATATAGTAATGTTTTGACAGTAGAGTCTTTAAACAAATTTACTTTAGCATTGCAACTTAAGCAAACACAGCTCAGCAAAGTTGGGACAGGCAGCACTGAATGTACAGAAACCTTTTCCAAGATGCCTGGAATTAAAGCCTATGATGCTAGTGGAGAGTGTCTTTGTGCATGTGCATATTTAATTTCTATGCTAGCAGTAGCCTGAGATGACTGCTGATGCTGAGACAGACAATGAATGAAGCCTCTTTGTGAGGTAAACTCTCCTTCTGGAAACATTTGAGATTTCACCTGTTATTTAGTTCATACTTGGGCTGCTGCTCTTCCCTGCTCCCCTGGCTAAGAAATGTCACTATTCTCACTAGCAAAACAATAAAGAGGGCAACAAAAGAAGACCACAAATGCTAAATAATACCCAAATGTTGTAATCAACAATATCAGAGGTGCTATTTATTATAAAGCAAGTGAAAATTTGATTGCATGACAAAAAACACAGGACACCAAAAACATGTATATAGAGAATTGTGCATTTTTGAATTGATCTCTATATATTTCAAAAGATAAGTCCTGTGTCTTAGTATTTTCTAATCTTCTTTGTACATGGGCTTTGTAGTGCTATGCGTTGCATGGTTGATCTTTTTAAACACTCTGATGTTGTTAATTACAACAGTTGAGTGCTGTTTAGCTTTTGTTTTTATTGTACCAGTCTTAGCAAAACACTTTATGCTTCCCTTGAAATGCCTCAGATGTTTTGCCCGAAACGGTATCTGCAACTTCACTTTTAAATATCAGTTCAATTTATGGTATTTGGTAAATCCTACACAAATTGCTCATTTACTCATTTCCACATTTCATACTTTTGGACATGATCTTCCCATGCCTTTAGCCAAGGCAACTTCATCGAACAAAATGGAGACAACATGATGAAACACAGAAACATAAAAACAGAGTGAGTCAGAAGGGTCTCCCGGGCCATCTAGTCTGACCCCTGCATAGCAGTTCTGTGGATCCAGCAAGAGGCTTGTTCACAGTATAACCTCAGTCCTAACACATTGGAAACCATTTAACCAAAGTTAAGAACTAAGTCCCATTAATTTTAATGGGATTATTAAATCAATGTGGTTGTAAGTGTAAGAGATTGACTCCTTTTATTGCCTGGCTCTCCCAAGGAGGCAATATAGACAACATCTAGCACATTAAAAAGGTAAAGGTAAAGGTAAAGGTTTCCCCTTGACATTAAGTCCAGTCATGCCTGACTCTAGGGGGCGGTACTCATCTCCGTTTCCTAGCTGAGGGAACCAGTGTTTGTCCACGGACAGTCTCTGTGATCATGTGGCCGGCATGACTAAACACCGAAGTGCATGAAACACTGTTACCTGCCCACTGAAGTGGTACCTTTTTATCTACTTACATTTTCATGCTTTCGAACTGCACATTAAATACTAACAAAATAAGATTTTCTGGAAGATACAGTATCTGGCCTAGGAAGTCACATAGTAAAGCTATGCTTTTAGCAATTGGGAAGTCTTCCATGTCTGCTTGCCTTTGTGATTGCCTTTGACATTGCATCCTCTGAAGAGCATAGAAACAGTGAGTCAGAAGGGATCTCCTGGACCATCTAGTCTGACCCCCCCACTTCCTAGCAGCTCCTCTCACAACATGCCTACCATGTACATATCTAGCCTATCCTTGAACACCCTCTCCGATGGGGCTTCAACCACCTTCCGTGGAAGCCCATTCCATACCCTAGGGATCCTGTCAGGAAGTACTTCCTGGCATCCAGATTGAACCTTGGTTCCCTGAGCTTTGCTCCACTGGAACGTGTCCTGCCCTCCTCTGCAGGGGAAAACATTTCTCTACCCACCTCCATGTGGCACCCCCTCATGTACTATATGTTACCAACAGATCCCCTTGGAGTCTCCTCTTCTCTAGGCTGAAAAGACCCAGTTCCCTCAGTCTCGCCTCCTTTGGCTTTCCATGCAATCCGACCACCATCCTTGTGGCCCTACACTGCATCGATTCCAAGATGGCTACATCCTTCCTGTAATGAGGGGCCCAAAACTGAACACAGTACTCCAGTTGTGGGTGTACCAGAACCATATAGAATGGCAGTAATATCTCTCTCAATCCAGGAGCCTTTATTTGAAAGCAGTCTCCTCCAAACCTTCAATTAATCTTTTTTCTACCTAATATTCTGTGCATTTAAAAGCTGTGTGTGAGGCAGAAATTCAGTTGATATGACTGTTCTACAGCATTGCCTTTCAGTGACATAGAAAGCTACACCTGCTGAATTCCTGCCAGTGGAAGTTTCCTTACTTGGAAAAACGAAGTTGGAAACACCAGTTCAGTAGAAATTACAGTCTATGTTTGTACCCCATGTTCTCATATTTAAGGGCAAAGGGAGATGCTGTCATTTACACAGGTGCATGTTTGGGAAAGAACTGTAGATGTCAGAGAACTTGATAGACATGTACACAGGTATATCTGGAGGCTAAACCTGGCATATTGGAGCAGATGTAAACAATTGGTGCAATGCACAACATCCTGGCAAATTATGTACTTATTTACACTGGCATAAAAAGGCAAGAACTGCCTTGACTCCAGTACATTATTTCTCAGGCCATTATTTCTGTAAAATTGCAGTGTCAAATGTTAGTCTTTCATAAAAGTTCAAGATAGATGACTTATTATCATGTGAGATAGTCATCTGGAAAGAAAGCTAATTATGTTATCACTTCAGAAAGAACATTGGATTGACAGCACCCTTGTTAAGAACTATTAATTATTGTTTAAGTATTACATAACATTTTAAGACTTACCAAATGAACAAATTAAAAATACTCTATTTGACCCAGATACTTATTCTGGATATTGCATATTTCTGATAGATTGTGCAATTGTAAAATTGGTATTTGTATTGCATTTTCAACAATGAGTAGAAGATTTGAAAGAGAATGATAATAGAATGATAATTGGTGCTGTGGATGACATATTCTATTAGTTCATTTTCCTCCAAATATGTAAATAATGCTTACTGTTAATATATTAGAATGAATGCATTAACAGTTATGAATATTTCAAGTTTAATGCAACAAAATAAAGGCAAGAATAAATTATTAATAGTTATAGAAACATAGAAATAGAGCGAGTCAGAAGGGGCCTCCCAAGCCATCTAGTCTGACCCCCAGCTCCAGCCAGCTCCGCTCACAACATGCCCACCATGTGCATGTCCAGCCTATCCCTGAACACCCTCACCAATGGGACCTCAATCACCTCCCGTGGACGCCCTTTCTATACCCTCGGGGTCCTAACTGTCAGGAAGTACTCCCTGGCATCTAAATTGAATCTTGGTTCCCTGAACTTCACTCCATTGGAGCGTGTCCTGCCCTCTGCAGGGGAGAACAGGCCTCTACCCACCTCCACATGACACCCTCTCACATACCTGTATGTCACCAACATATCCCCTCTGAGTCTCCTCTTTTCCAGGCTGAAAAGACCCAGTTCCCTCAGTCCTGCCTCATACAACTTCCCCTATAAAGCATCCACCAACCTTGTGGCCCTATACTGCACTGACTCTAACCTGGCTATATCCTTTCTGTAATGAGGGCCCCAGAACCGAGCATGATACTCCAGTTGTGGGCACACCAGAGTCATATAGAGTGGTAGTAATACCTCTCTCAATCTGGAAGCCACACTTCTGACTATGCAACCAAGGGTGGCATTTGCCCTCTTGACTGCCCCATCACACTGCTGACTCATGTTTAGCCTGCAGTCAACCAGCACCTGGAGATCCCTTTCACAAGTGCTGCTTTCCAGGCACTTGTCCCCTAACCTGCACTTACGACACTCATTCCTATGCCCCAAGTGCAAGACCTTGCACTTGTCCACATTGAATGCCATCCTGTTTCCCCCCACCCACTTCCATAGTCTGTCCAGATCCTTTTGGATTTTGAGTACCTGCTCCTCGGTTGTGGCCACTGCCCCAGTTTTAGTATGGTCTACAAATTTGATCAGCAGACTGGTCACCCCTTCTTCCATGTCACTGATGAAAAGATTGAACAGAATTGGTTCCAGGACAGAGCCCTGGGGGACCCCGCTTGTCACTGACTGCCATCCTGATGATTCCCCACTATTGGTTACCTTCTGCTTTCGGTCAGTCAACCATGCCTTAATCCGTCATACAGTGCGGTCTATCCCAAAACTCCTCAAGAACCCCTGCCAACTCTTGGGTGTAACCCGTCAGGGCCCGGCACCTTTGTAACATCCAGTGCCCTGAGGAGCCCCTCGACTTCTATGGGGGGGCGGGGGTAGGGTGACTCTTATATTTCTATCCTGCCTTTTTTCCTGCAAGGAACTGAAGGCAACTTACATAAATCTTTTCTTTTTGCACAACTCAGTGAAATAGGTTAGTGACTAGCACAAAGTCACCCAGTGAGCTTCATAGCTGAATGAGGGCTGGATCCCAGATCTCCTGAGTCCCGTTACAAAACAATATCCTCTATAGTACAGTGGATGTATTATGGATGTTTTATGGATATACACTGGATGTTTTCATCCATAAAATATAACCTTGTATCAAATCAGACTATTTGTACAGCTACCAAGTATTTTCCCTTGGCAGCAGCTCTCTGGGATCTCTGGTTGAGGTTATTTACAAAATAATAGGAATAATTATTTATTTCCTTTCTATACAGTCCGTGATCAGAGCTCTCTCGGCAGTTTCCAACACAGTATAAAACAATTAAATACAATAGATAAGGACATTAAGAACTAAAAAATAATTTAATATAACAGAAAAGAATATTAAATGGCAATGAAAAGACTAAAAGAAAAGCACCTGACTAATCATGTCAGGCTCCTGAATGATGGTTAATGGCCTCAGCCAAGGCCCTGGGAGTGCAACCCCAGCTAGAACATGTTGAGTTACTCCCTCTCTCCGTGCCCAATTTTGTCAAAGGAATCACCTACCAACAGGCATCTCAGTCTTGTCTGGACTGAGTTTCAGTTGTTCGCCCTCATTCAGTCCATTACTTTATCCAGACACTTGGCTTAGCACATCCAGAGCCTCACCTGCTGTTGATGAAAAGAAGAAATAGAACTGTGTGTCATCAGCACTGATGGCAGCACACTCCAAAACTCTGGATGACCGGAATCAGTGGTTTCATGTAGCTGTTAAATAAGTGAGGAACAGATGTTGTCCATGCTGGAGAATCCACAGAGTTGAACAATATTCCTGAAGCATCACCTTCTGAAGATGGCTCTCCAAATAGGAATGGAACCATGCAGGCCCAGGCCCCTGAATCCTATCTCAGCCAGCTGCTTCTGAAGGATACTATGGTTGGTGGTATTGAAAGTGTAAGAGTTATCCTTATAAATTATAGTTTTATATTTTGGAATATAGAAACCTTTGCCTCCTTTCCTTCAACACCCTAATTCCTACCTCAGATGTAAAAACCAAACACTGAAACCTGTTAAATTCTGTAACTCCTCATTGTTTTATTTTTTATCTATTACTCAAGCTCTCGATGTGTCATGATATTTTCCTGATGATAGCTTGATGCTTCTGTATTATAATTTTGTGCTTCTATATCAGCGGTTCCCAAACTTTTTTGGTCATGAAATCTTTCTGAAGAGGATTTTTCCAAGGAACCCTAACTCTATCCTAGATTTTTACTAAGCATTATAAACTCACAACATTCTTCCTTCATTCATCCTCCCTAATTCCTTCCTGTTTGCCCACCCAGATCTCTGTTGTACATGTCTGATCAGCTGTCTCATTGATGATTAGATTGGGGATGATGGAGGTTTGATTTTATACTGGTCTGGCATTTAGAAGTAGTTTCTGGAGACCCAAGGGCCAGCTGACATAGCAACCATCAAACCCACTGGTGAGGGGAGGACTGGAACATGGCACAGCCATTAGCTGTCTGGGCTATATTCCCCTTACCTGACCAGTTCTCCCCCGCAGTGCCATATCTCCCTGTACTCACCACTACACTAATTAGGACCTCCACTTGGCCTGATTGGACAAGTGAGGGGAGAGGATCAGGGTTCCATTGCCAGGGCATTGGAGGTATTGCAGGGGCTGGTGGGACTCCTACGAAGAGGGTTCAGGTACCCAAGGAGGATGGGAGGAAGGAGGAGGCTGTGTGATCTGAAGAAAGGGGTTTGTGGGAAGGAGCTGAGATGCATGGGAAATGCTAGGAGCACGGGAAACAAGCAGGAAATGCTCGAGGCTGTCCTGGAAATAGGAGGGTGTGACCTTGTGGCAATCATGGAAACATAGTGCGATTAGAATGTAAACACAGAGGGTCCTGTTTAGAAAGGACAGGAAGGGAAAGGGGGAAGCATAGCGTTATATGTCAGGGAAGGGATAGGATACAATGAGATAGAATGTGGCACAGATGGGGATCTGGTAGAGGTGGTCCGGGAAAAACTGAAGGGTTTCAACAAGGGGAGGGATCTGACAGTGGGGGTATGTTATTTCCCTACAAGTCAACCTGAGAACCTTGAAGATGCCCTGACAGACCAGATTCGAAGGATATCTCGGGGAAGGGGCACACTAATTATGGGAGATTGAAATCTCCCAGTTATTAGTTGGGAGTTTCACTCGACCAGGTCACATTGCTTCCCAAATGCTATGGAGGGAGGGTTTTTCATCAGAGGGTTCGGCAGGTGATGGGGCAGGGGAAATATCCTTGACTTGGTTTTGACCAACAGCGAGGTGCAGATTAGGGGAGCTCTGGATGTGAGTGATCACTCCATCCTTTGTTTTGAGATCAGGGGAATGGGGATGAGTGGCAGGTCATGTACTAGAAGCTGGGACTTCATGAGGGCCAACTTTGGTCAATTGAAAGCCAGACTGGGGAAAGTTTCCTGAGAAGGTACTGGAAGGCAAGGAAGTTCAAGATGGGTGATTGGTGATAAAAGGGGGGGGGGTGCTTGGAGGCACAAGACCTTTGTCCAAGGCCTTGCTGAGATTCAGGTAAAACACATCTACTGTGTTTGCTCTGTCAAGCCACCTCAAGACCTTATCATAGAATTCCACAAGGTTCATTTAGCAGGACCTGTTTTTATGAAATCCATGTTGCATGGCTGCCAACCTCCCTTCCCTATCTAGGGTTTCTAGAGATTTCCCTATTATAGGCCTTTCCATTGTCTTTCCCAGAATGGAGGTAAGCCTAACTGGCCTGTAATTCCTCATATTCCATCTGCCACCCTTTTTGAAGATTGGAAACACTGATGCCACCCTCTAAGCCTCCAGAACTTCTCCCGTTTTCCATGAGGCCTCAAAAATGCAGGCCAATGGATGTGAGAGCACCCCTGCCAATTCCTGAAATACCCTCGGGTGTAGCCCACCAGGGCCCAGTGCCTATGTAACATCCCTCTCACCACCTTTCTTTGCAGCCATGGTGGCGCCCTTCCACACCTCCCCACTTTGACTATTTTTATAGTTGCTTGCTATGAGAAGGCATGGAAGAGTTGATTGCCCTGACTTTGTAACCCTGTTGCTAAAGGTGCACAGCTGCAGAAATTGTTTGTGTGCTGATGCTTTCTGACTAGGTCTCCTGACTGGCACCCTGAAAACCTGACTTCTTATATAGCTTGAGCTAGCTTGCCCTAACTACTGATGCTTCCAAGTTGGTTTGCTCTCATTGAAAAAAAAAAAAAAAAACAGTGGAGGCTGTGACAACATTGGGTTGTTGTGCACATGCAAGTAGATTCCCATGGGGTGACTTGTTTGTGTACAACAAGCCATTCAGAAGACTCATGGGTTGTTGTACTCCCATTCGACTATGAAGTTTTTCACATTCTGGTAACCAGCTCCATCATGGGTACCAGAAATTGGTTTCTGACTTGCTTGGCAAAAGCAGCAACAACCCCTTTGCCCCTCTTGCCAAGAATACCAAGACCTACCATTGCCAGCCATCCCAAAAGTGCCGAAATGACGCGCTGGCAGGTGGCACTGACTTATTCCCTTCCTGGCTGCAATCATGAGCTGTTTCAGGCTCACCATGTAATTAAAAAAAATCTAAAGCATGTTGCAGTAGACATTTCCCATGCTGTTATTCTGGTTACTATGAATAGGAGTGACTCCCATAGTTCCTTCCTTCCTCCTCCTCCTCCTCCTCCTCCAGCTATTCTTTTCAGGGCCAGCTTTCATCAAAGTTCATTGCCAACATCCAGGAGAAAAGAAAACTTTGATCTTGGTAAGCAAATGGGTGTTTTACAGTATCTAAATTAGACTGTCAATAGACCTTTAAGGGAAAATATGTTCTCTGTTTTGAATGAGTTTCTTCCTTCTTTTCATTTCTCTTTCTGGGAATATTGTAGACTTGATTGCAGAGGAGAATGGAGCTGGTGAAACTATTTCAAATCCCTTTCTGATGGTGCTCACCAGATTTTTGTCTCTCAGCATGCAAAACTGCTTCCTCAGTCTGCTTTTATTTTCAGCACTGCGGAATCTTTGCACCCCAATCACCTCACCCTGATAGCATGTTCCTTCCAAATGTATCTCAGTCAGTAAATGACTACCACTTCTTTTCAACTGCAGGTAGATTTTTTTAAAGAACATTCTGAAGTTTTCTTTTTAAAATGATTGATGGACTTAATTCAAAAAGCTATTTTGATCTTCCCACAGTCACTGTGTCTCCTAACCTTTTAAATCTTGATTTTGAAAATAGAAGCTTGCTGTGTTGGTTTCTCCCAGGAGAGAGTGCAATGTTTAGTTTTCAGAAAGTGACTGGCAGGAGACTCTGGCTTATTACTTTTTATTTAAGCATTATTTTAATTGTTAATATTATTTATTTATTTTATTCTTTGGCCAGGTCGACTCAAATTATATTGTTTTTATACTGTGATTATTTATTTATTGTTGTGAGCCGCCCCAAGACTTCGGCGAATGGGGTGGCATAGAAGCTTCCTAAATAAATAAATAAATAAATAAATAAATAAATAAATAAATAAATAAATATGGGAAACAATTCTATCTGTCTAATTAGCTTGCCTCCTTAATGCTGTGGAAGAGGGTAGGATGTCACCTGCTGGCTCAAACGGGAAAGTTTGTGTTGAAAAGCACTTTTCCTATATTCTTCCTTACTAAGCCCAGACATAATTTGTAGATTTCCATTTAGCCAGATGGAGAGCAAAACTGTGCCTGTTCTTGCCACAATCAATACCAATGTGAATAGTGAAGGAGGGGTAGGTTAACAAGAGACAAACTCTAAAACCACTTTTAAAGTGTCTACCTTGATGCCTTGGCAAAGAGGGGGAGAGGTGGGCAAAGTTCTTGAAGGACTCTGCTATTCACTTTAAAGGCACCAAATCAAATTCAACAGTTCCTTTACAGATGCATCTCCTACTCTATGATGAAAGTTTACTTAGCAGGCTTGGAAAAAAGTACTTGTTTCCTTTTAAATTCCACCCCTGTGGAAGGCAGGTTACCTGTGAAGCAAGTATTTGGTGGCTGTGTTCATAAATAACACTAAACTATGTTGCCTGGTTACGGCATGGCATGGTATCTTACTTTGGGTCCTGGGTTCCTACCATGTATGGTTTCCACCCTCCTCGATCTTTTCTCCGAATGGAGGATGTATCCCATCAAACCCCACAGCCGAAAATCAATACCAGCATGCACCAATACTTCCCGTATCACCTGTATCTCCCTCAGTGGCCCACACACTTCTCTGGGCATGGTCTCAACCAGCTGCCTTTTTTGTTTCTGCTGCTCAGTGAAGCATCAATTTACTTCGTGCTTAGAGTAGCACGATTGCACTAGAGCAATACTCCCCACTGTTGCCTTACCCTGTACACACATGCAAACACCCCCACTCCCCCCTTGTTGCACATGTATTCTTGCTCCCTTGTGTACATGAGTTGCACAGGCTGCCAGGGGCTGCCTCCTCCTTGCAGCCAGGCCCATGGAAGGCATCAGTGTGGACACATGTGCTAGGAATGGAGGGAGCACATCCTGCCAGACACACGCTTTCCTGAGGTAGTGCATGTAGGCATCTATTTGGGAAAGTTTTCTGGCTGGTCTGAACAGTGTTTGTTGCTCAGCTGCAGTGGGGGTGTGTGACGGGACAGTGACTTCTTGGCAGTCCCGAGGAATGTCAGGGGCAAAACAGGAATGGAGATGTGTCTGGGAGGCAGAGCAGGAGACATGGGCTCCTTGGGACACTTGCCCTGTAGGTGATGTCCCAGGGCTGTCAGGGTCCAGGGCCAGGAGACAAGGCAGAGACACCAGAACCAGGGCAATAGAACTCAAGGAAAGACCAAGTCCAAATGTAAGGTTTAATGGCAATTCCATTAGCAAAGTGCAAGTTGTAATAACCAAACAGATCAAGGTCCAAAAGCAGATGTAATACCAGGGCAGAACAAGGATATGGTCAGGAACAAGCCAAGTGTTGAGAATCAGGAGGACAGACAGAGGTACAGGTACATTGGACAGGATGCACCGCAAGGCAGCATACACAGCAGGCATCAGGCAGGATGCAGGCACTTGAGGGAGGACAACTGAGCAGAATACATGGCTCAGCAAGACACAGCAAGATGCAGGAGACAACAGGGACCAAATGCAGCAAGGGTCAGACAAGCTATAGGAGCTGAACCACACCTAGCAGACACACCTGAATTGCTGAGGCAACATAACAAGACAGGATATATGGCAAGGCAAGATACACAGCATGGCAGGATACAAGCTGTGAAGGAAGGTAAAGGCCACTTAAGAGGCAGGTACAATGGCAAATAGGAGAATATTAACTGCTGAGGCCAGTTCTGAAAGGAAGAGCTTACTCTTATCTAGCTCTTCCCCCCAGGACTCCCAGTTAGTGCTCATCAGTAGAGTGAGTGCTCCAGCAGTGTCTGGGATTGATCCTGCAAATATATTGCTGGTTTTTCTTGTTCTGGCCACCAGAGCAGCCCAGATCCTGACACATGCCAAGCAGCTTTCCTGAGAAAACAGCAGTGCTCTTCTGTGTAAAGCAAAAGTAACGTGCTAACCAAGCACCATTCCAGTATACTCCAGAGACTAGGCTGGAGGCTGGAGACTGACTGCTTGGTGGGGGGGGGGGGGATCACACTATGAAGTGAGGAGAGGAGAAGCCTGGAGCGGTGTGACTATGCTGATTCCAATTGACATTCTAGCCTCCCCATACCCCAGCACTAAATCTAACAAACAAAAATGGCTGCCTAGAGAAAATAGTTTGTCCATGGGGTCTGTGCAAGGTGCACAGCCAGGCCTAGGATGCATACCTAAGATGCATCTACCACAGGAGCAATAGGATGGTGTTCTTAGGAATGATCCTATGGCCCCTACATTTCAGCTTCTCCATTCAACGGCAGTAGTTCAACCTCAGAATTGAGATTTCAAACACTGAACAGCCTCCCTTGCAGCGAGTGTAGAAACAAGTGCAGCACCTGCTCTCTAGAATCCTAGAATACTGGAGTTGGAAGGGGTGTATAAGACCATCAAGACTAATTCCTGCTCACTGTAGAACTCAAGTTGAAGCATCCCTGACAAACAGCTGCCAACTGCCTTTTGAATGCCTCCACAGTGGAAAAGTCCACGATAGTACACACACAAAAGACTTCTGGGACAAAATCAAATACTAGAGGATCAACATTAAAAAAATTAAGATAAACTAATTTTGCTTGAACTCAGACAAGTAAGAAATCAGCTAGATATGTTAGAGACAGAGGAGATACAAAAGAAGCTGAGATTTTTAAAAGAGACATTTTGAATGTGCAACTAAACCTGGAAGATATTTAGCATATTGTCTTAAGAAGGAAGTGGAAAGAAGATCTATAACAGCAGTGAAGAATAATTATGGCATAACATATGTGGAAAAGGGAATTCATGAGCAATTTATTATTTTTTCTCAAAGCTATATAAAAAACATCAACCATAGAAGATGGGATGGAGAAGTACACTGAAGAAACAGCTTGAGAAATTTACTCCGGAGCAGAGGAAAATATTGAATGATACTATTACTATTCAAGAACTATCACAAACTATTAGCAGATTGAAAAAAGACAAAGGACCTGGTCCTGATGGATTTACTGCTATGTACTATAAATGCTTGGAGGAAATACAGTGGTACCTTGGCTCACGAATGCCTTGGTTCACAAACAAATTGGGTAACAAACAAAAATTTCTAAAAAATTTTGACTTGGGTCGTGAACACCACTTTGGGTGGTGAGCAAGATCGCAGCCATCTCCCCCCACCCCCGAGGGGGGAGATGGCCACGATTGCAGTTCTGTTTGTGCAGGGAAGGCATGCGTGATCAGAGGCGCACTGCTGCAGGAAAGACGGGAGCAGCAAAGCAGAGCCGCGGGGGAGATGGCCAAGATTCCACCTGACTTTCCTGCAGGAGTGTGCCTCTGATCAGGCACACCTTCCCTGCATGAACGGAACTCTGATCGTGGCCATCTCCCCCCCCCCACCCCAACCAGCATGATCACAGCCATCTCCCCACCACACCTGAGTGGGGAGATGCCGCGATTGTGCTGGAGGCAGGGGGGAGATGGCTGAGATCGCACCCATCTCTCCCTCCCCCAGTGCACCCACGACCACGCCGGTATCTCCCAACCCCCCAGCGCACCGGGATGATGGGCACGTGCCGGGATAACTCCACCTGCAGGGATGACAGGCGTGATCTTGATCATGCTGGGGGGTGGGCGGGGAGATGGCCACAATCTTTGTTGTTGTCACTTTGCTTCACATTTTTCTGATTTAAAAAATGGTTACAGAATGGATTAACCTTATTTACACTGAACCTTATGGGGAAATTTAACTTGGCTCACGACCATTTTGGTTCACGACCAGAGTCCTGGAATGGATTGAGTTCATGAGCCAAGGTACCACTGTACTAATTCTGCCACTACAACAAATAATGAATGAAATGAAAGAAGTAGGATACTGCCACCAACATGGCAAGAAGCTCATCTATCACTGATACATACAGAAGGCAATGATCCTGTTACCACACTCTTATTTTCCTATTCCATTATTAAATGTTGATTATAAACTTTTCACTTCAATAATGGGAGAAAGATTAAGAAAACGTATAAAACGGAACCATACGGACCAAACTGGAGTTGTCCCTAAAATAAATGCAAAGGACAGTATACATTTTGTGATTGATGCAACTGAATGGGTCAAAAAGGAAAGGAAAAAAAGCTCCATTTATTTTTCTAGATGCGAAGAAAGCTTTTGATACCATGGCTTAGCCTTTTCTAATGAAAACCTTCCAACATTTAGACCTTGGCCCAAGCTTTTTGAATTGGATGCAGGCGATTTGTGCTAGACAACACACAAAGATTCTAACCAATGGTGTATTAACTGATGCCTTTCAAATGAACATGTTAAGGATGCCTTTTATCTCCTCTCTTATTTAATCTTGTTTTGGGAATCTTAGCAAAAAAGATGACAGGATCTAAAAATTAAAGACTTTAAAACAGGTGAAGAATACAAAATAAAATGTAATGCAGATGATATAGTCTTGACTATGATATAGTCATGACTATTTTGCATCCACATCAATCCATACTGCAAATAATGGAGCAAGTTGAAAAAAATTGGACTTTATTCAGGATACAAGATCAATAAGGGGAAAAACCCAAAAATTATATTAAAATTCCCAACAAAGCAGGAAGAAGAAAATATTTTAAAAATCTCAGAAAGTGAAATAACCTCAAACCCAGTCAAATATTTAGGGATAAACATCACAGGACATATTGAGACACTTTTTCAAGACAATTACCAAACAACTTGGATGATGATTCAAAAGGACTTATAAAAATGGACTAAACTAAAAGAATCTCGGTTGGAAAGAATTTCAATTGGAAAAATGAATGTGTTACCTAAACTGAACTTTAAAAAACAAAACAAAAGAAAACACTTTGAATCATATGAAGGTTTAATATCCTTCCCTTTTATTAATACATGTTCAATGAACAACCCCCAAAAGCCATTAAAATCATTCTTGTTTGTCAAGCCCTTTTTAGCCTTAATACTGTACATCACCGTATCATTATCCGATACATTCCAAATTTCTTTATAACATTCACTTAATTGGAAATCCCATTTTCCTTCCAATTCTTTGCTATTATTAATCTTACAGCTGTTTAATAAATTTGTTATTCATTCTTTAATATTCTATTTCCATTTCTTTCATGAAATAATGACAATAATGCAATTTCAGGGTCTGCTTCAATAGCTAAATTCAATATTTTGCTAATTTCCTTAAAAACCATTTAATTTTTTTTTCTAAAATTTTCACATTCCCACCATCTGTGGAAACAGGTACCCACTTTTTGACAACATCTCTAACATATATTGGAGTACTTAGCCATATAATATAATTTTACTGGTATCAGATACCATTTCCATACTAGATTTTTCCTTAATTCTCCAAATTTGCACCATTTTTTTTTTAAGAAAGGGGTTTTCTGTTGTCCACACACACAGGGAAAAGTGGCCAGAAGGGCTGCAATCCCTTGGTAAATTTGATGGGAATTGGAGTTCGGACAGTGAAGACGAAGCAGTTTTGGCATGTCAGCAAATGATACTATCAAATCAAGATCAGGGAATGTCTGCAGTTCAAGCTGTGTTGCCCCAGCTGGGTGGGAATGGCAACCAACCACCCCATGGGAATGAAGAGATGGCCCACGAAGGAGAACTGGAGGAGGAAGATGGCAAGAGCTCTGATCTGACAATGGGAGTATGGGAGATATGTTCAGGGTCTGCCCAGGGTGTACACCAAGACCTGAGTAGTCTGTCAGATGTAGAGGTCCCTCCTCCTGGGGAGGTGTTGCTGGTTGCTATGAGGCAACACATTCAGTTGTTGGATCTGTGGGATAGAGACATGCAAGGAATGCCAGTGCATTTTGAGCCAGCAACAGAGAGTCTCTTAAATGGAATGAAGATTAAAGGAAGAGCTCAGAGAGGGTTGAACATTGCTCTGGGTGAACTCAGAAATGTTTGACAAAAAGGACATGTAACAATAAAGTACTGAGAAAAGGAAATCTGAAGCAATGTTTTTACTTGGGAGAAGGATCTCACATTTTCTGTTTTTCTCACAATCTTCTTGTTGCCCCCTTTAAAAAAAAGCTTTAGCAGGGATCTTTCAGTTTGTTGTTCTATTTCTTCCCATATTAGCTTTTCAGGCTTTAATATAATGCCTGGCATATGTCTTATTTGATTTGCTACATGATATTCAAAATATCTAATCCTCTCAATTATTGTGCTTTATATCACATTTTCTTGCTAATTCTTGCTTTCTTATTCCTGTTACAAAATTTACTAATCATATGCTGCCAATTTTCCAATTTTTTTTCTTAATCATAAATAAAAATTAATCTTAAGTAAAATTTTCATTTTGCATACTATTATTCTACCAACCCATGATAATCCTATTTTCCTAAATAGCTGCATTTTGTTCTTCATTTTGGATTTCAATATATCAAAATTATTCTTTTTAAACATTGGATAACTTTTGAAATGTTTTTTTAATTTTTATTGACTTTTGAAATGTTTATACCTAAATATTGAATGGTTTTACATATATTAATTTGAAATATGTTCTTAATTGCCTCCTTCTTTAAGAAGAAAATGATGATGTTAAACAACATCATTTCAAAGTTATCCCAACTAACCTATAGACCCATTATTGCTCCAAATTCTTCTAAATGAATTTTAACCCAATCCATAACTTTAGGTCAATCAATCAATACTTTATTCAGTCAATGACCAGCAAATAAAACACAAAATTACAATTAGTTTAGATAAGTAAAATACAGTTGTTCTAAAATTACGATTAATTAAAATAAGGAAAAATACAATTATTCTAAAGAATCTAGCAACAGGTGGAATTCATTCTACAGTGAACTCTACAAACTGTTGAATGGTACTTGGCTATGTTCAGAGACATAAGATTGAATTAATCTGATAAGAGCATCTTAAGATAAAATAGATTGGAATGACCAAAATATTTAGGAAAAAGTGGGAATAACAATTCCTGGCGAGCACCTGCAGAGAGAGGACAATAAGGAATAACATCAGCTGCATCCTTACCTGGAAGAGCACAGCCTGGCAATGGCGACACATGCTTTGGTAACTTCCCAGTTGGATTATTGTAATGCACTCTATGTGGGGCTGCCCTTGAAGATGGTCTAGATATTTCAATTGGTTCAAAATAGAGCTGCCAGATTGTTGATGGGGACCAGTCAATTATTCTCGTATAACGCTTGCCCTCTATCAGCTACACTTGCTGCTGATTGAAGTCCAGGTCCAATTTAAGGTGCTAGTGTTGACCTATAAAGCCCTACACAGCCTGGGACCAGGAGACCTGAAGGAACATTTTCTTCCTTATACACCCCCCCCCCCACCCCCAACCTCTTAAGATCTGAGGCAGAGGCCCAGCTCTGGGAACCCTCCTTGAAGGAGGTTAGAAGGGTTAATACCTGGAGAAGGCACTTTTCTGTGGTGGCACTCTGACTGTGGAATATGCTCCCCAGAGAGGTTCACTTGAGATCCCATTATTGGGCCTATGCTGTGGCGGTGAGGGCAGCGAAAAAGAGGTTTTTTCCCGTTTCCATTGCCTCCTCAAAATGCCGTGCAGCAGAGCTTTTTCGAGTGGTGCAAGGCCTGGTTCATCCAGGTCCTAAGAAAGATCTGGTTCCACCCTCAAAGGCCCGCTGTGACAACTTTGCCATGCATTTCAGGGAGAAAATCGCTCAGATTCGTCACGAGCTAGACACCACTAGTGAATCAGAGGTTTCTGGGGAGACACCAATGCTGCCATCTGGTCCAGAATTATTGGATGAATTTCAGTTATTGCGGCCTGATGATGTGGACAAGGTGCTTGGACGAGTACGTCCCACCACTTGCCTATTGGACCCTTGCCCGTCTTGGTTAATAAATAATTCCAAGCACGGGATTGGGATCTGGATCTTGGAAGTGGTTAACACTTCTCTGAGGGAGGGTCGGGTGCCTGCCCCTTTAAAGGAGGCGGTAGTCCGGCCGGTCCTGAAGAAAGCATCACTGGATCCAGAGATGGCCACTAATTATAGACCAGTGGCCAACATCCCGTTTCTGGGCAAGGTGTTAGAGCGGGTGGTGGCGGGACAACTCCAAGCTCTCTTGGATGAAACTGATTATCTGGACCCATTTCAGTCTGGCTTCAGACCCGGGTACGGTACTGAATCTGCCTTGGTCGCCCTGTATGATGACCTGTGCAGGGAGAAGGACGGGGGAGTGCGTCCCTGTTGGTTCTCCGGGACCTCTCAGCGGCTTTCGATACCATCGACCATGGTATCCTTCTGGATAGGCTAGCGGGATTGGGGGTCAGAGGCACTGCTTTGCAGTGGTTCCGCTCCTATCTCAATGGCCGATTCCAGAAGGTGGTGCTGGAGGACTATGGCTCTGCACCATGGCAACTATGCCATGGAGTACCGCAGGGGTCCATTTTGTCCCCTTTGCTGTTTAACATCTACATGAAACCACCGGGAGAGGTCAGCAGGAGGTGTGGGCTGCGGAATCATCACTACACTGATGATACCCACCTCTACCTCTCATTTTCCACCAATCCAGGTGAGGCAGTGGCTGTACTGAACCGGTGCCTGGCCGAAGTAATGGGCTGGATGAGGGCCAATAAACTGAAGCTCAATCCAGAGAAGATGGAGGTCCTGTTGGTTGGCGGATTGGGCTTTGGAGAGGGTGAATTGAACTTAGTCCTGAATGGGGTTGCACTCCCTCTTAGGGACAAGGTTCACAGCTTGGGAGTGCTCCTCGACCCAGAGCTTTCATTGGAAGTTCAGGTGACAGCAGTGGCGAGGAGCGCTTTCCTTCAGCTTCGGCTGATTCATCAGCTGCGCCCCATCTGGAGTACGACTGCCTGGTGACAATGACACACGTGCTGGTGACTTCCCGCCTTGACTTCTGTAATGCACTCTACGTGGGGCTACCCTTGAAGACGGTCCGGATACTTCAATTGGTTCAAAATAGAGCTACCAGGCTGCTGACGGGGACTGGGCGTTATGTTCACATGACTCCAGTCCTCCGTCAGCTTCACTGGCTTCCCATTGAAGTCCGGGCCCAATTCAAGGTGTTGGTGATGACCTATAAAGCCCTAAATGGCTTGGGTCCTGGTTACCTGAAGGAGCGCTTACATCCATATACGCCCGCCCACCCGCCCCTTGAGATCTGCGGGAGAGGCCCTTCTCTGGGAACCCTCCGTGAATTAGGAGGGTAGGTACTCGGAGGAGGGCTTTCTCTGTGGTGGCGCCCAATCTATGGAATGCGCTCTCCAGAGAGGTCCGCCTGGCACCGTCGTTATTTGTTTTTCGGCGCCAGGCGAAGACCTTTTTATTTAAACGTCATTTTAATTGTTAATATTATTTGCTTATTTTATCTGGCCAGGGTGACTTATTTTATACTGTTAATTTGTTTTATGTATTATATTTTATGTTGTGAGCTGCCCCAAGGCTTCGGCGAATGGGACGGCATAGAAATGTTTTAATAAATAGATAATAAAGAAAATGCCGACATTATATTCTTTTCAGCTCCAGGCAAAATCCTTTTTATTTGCCCATTATTTAAATATTTATTTTAATTAGGTTTTAACATTATCATGCTCAGTATTGTGCTTTGTTGTGATTTATTTATTGTTGTAAGTCATCCTGGGATGTCTCATAAAGGATGGGATACAAATATTGTTAATAAATAAATATAAATAAATAAACATGTGCAACAATTCAATTATTTCTCCCTCACATGAACACAATCTCTGTGTGAGGAAGATTTTTTGATATCTCCCTAGTAACAGCTGTTGGAAGGGCATTGAATCCAGCTAAAGATAAAGCCCTTCTAAATTTTGGAATCATTATGCCACTGAGATATCTGGCTGGTTGGAGAAGATATGCAGAATGGTTCAAGATGGTGTTTCTGGATAGAATTGGACCATCTGTTTGTGGCTCTAAAACAATGGCCTGCTGTTTAAGTTCTATTAATGCACATTCATAGCCCACTGATGTGATAGCTGGACATGAATAACCATATAATTGCAATTTGGCCTGTATTGCCTGGCTCCAAGAGCTCTGGAAACTACCAGTCATAATCAAAGGGAAACCTGGAAAAAAGAGGAGCTTGAGTCGGTAGGAGAAGATGTAAATCCAGGCTGCAGTTTCAATCTTAACAAGGCTAGCTTCATGTTGAAGGACTGTATTCAAAACACAGCAAGGTGCTTAAAGGATGGTTCTCAGGAATTTGGACTGTACTCTTTCCAATAAATAAATAAATAAATAGACCTGTAGAGTCCTAACCATGCTCCAAACAGGAGCTGGACTTGAATCTTAGCTGAGAAAACTTTAATTGCTGGGGTATTGCTGCGCTCCTTTGAAGAATTAAAAGGTTTCTAAAGCCGACACTGTTTTTTGAGCATTCAAGATAACATAATTGGCATGAGTTTTATGGTTACCTGTAGCATGGAATAAAATCCCCAGATATTTGAAGGATTTAACTTGCTCTATTAAATGGTTATTTAATTGCAAAACGTGTCTTGGGGCACTTGGCAAAAAACATGACTTTGTTTTTGGAGTTGTTAGTTTCTAAACTTTCTTCTTGGCAGTGCTCAGCTAGTACATGGAGTGCTTGTTTCAGACCAATCTGTGTTTAAGAAAGTAGCACAGTATCATCTGCTTACAAAAGAACAAAGAGATGTGTCTGTTTCCCACTATTGGCAGATGAAAGGATGGTTTGTTCTCCTATCAATAGGAGAATTAATGTATATATTAAAAAAAGAAGAGGAGCTAGTATGCATCTTTGTCTCACTCACCTCTTAACCAGGATTTCCTTGGTACAATGTCCTTGGGCATTGCATCACACCTTTATCCAAGAGTTCTCGTATAATTTGTATATAAGCATGAGTAATCTTTTTATTAATTGAAGAAGCATTCAGTTTCTCCCAGAGTTTGGTTCTGCAGATGAGGTCAAAAGCTCATCTAAGATCAATAAATGCTGCACAGAGTGATGAACGTGCTCCAGAGGAGTATTTCTTAATCAGATGTTGAAGGTTAAAGCATAGTCAATGATTGAACCACCTTCTCTAAAGCCTGCCTGCTCATCAGCCAAAATATTCTCAGTTACAACCTAGTCCTGAAGTTTGTAACACAGGTGTCTGGCATAAAGTTTGCTACTGTATTGAGGAGGCTAATAGGATGATAATTGGCAGATAGATCTCTCCCTCCTTTTTTGTAGATTGGAATCACAAACTAGGCCCCAATTATCAGGAACCTTAGCATATTTGTCTATATAAGTGAATAAAGAAGCCAAAACAGGTACCACCAATCTAAATTGTTTTGGATAACATTGGCTGAAATAAAGTCTCATCCAAGAACTGTGTGGTTTCAGATGTTTAATCAGTTCAGTAATTTCAGAGCCTAACACAGGAGACCAGGAGCTTCACTTTGCTGTATACACAGGAGGAACTGCCCCATCCAATCTGAAAGAGTCTTCCCAAACTGAAGTCAGAATAAAAGATGAGGAAGAAGGAGAGGAAGATTGAAGAGCTGAAATAGAGTAACGTTTCCAAAACAGAGCTGAATTCCTAGAGTGACTAGCAAAAATTAGTTGGTTCCAAGACTATTAGGGCCTGCTTCTTCTTTGCCTGTAATAACTATTTATATTTCCTCTTGAGTAGGAGCAGATCTTGATTTGGGTAGGAAAGGGGATCCTTTTTATATTCCTTAAAACAGGAAATTAGTTGTCTTTTGGCTGTAGACCAATAACTGTTGAACCAAGGTTGATTGAAGGAGCTCTGCTTCCTGTTAGTTTCAGATGGAATAGTAGAAAGGACTGACTGAAGAAGCTGGACTAGCTGCATGTAAGATGGCAGAATCTGATCAGAAGACCAGTCATCCAGGATGACTGTGTGTAGTTGAAGTGCCTCATTGAAAAAGAACATTTGAGTTAATTTGTCCTTCATTTGGTCTGTCCATTTTGTTCATATTTGTCCTCTGAGAATATCTTCAGATGGAATAGGATAAGTATTTAAAAAGGGTGCAACAAAGGGCTTCAAAAGCAACACATTAGGACAGTGATCACTCTCAGGACGCTTGTCAATATGGAACTGAAGGACTGAAGAAGATAAATTTCTTGATATGGCAGTACAGTCAATCAGGGAGGGTCTTGTACCTGCCCAGTGTGAGAATTCTGCCAGGTGGTCTGCAATTTGTAGCATCATTCAGAATATGCAGATTCAGCTTATAAAATGCTGCAGCATCTGTAAGCCCCTGAAGTCTCTGGTGTGATCTTTGGATTCTATGATTAGGGAGGGAGAGTCTGCAAATTAGGTGGAATTTTAGAAAACTTGGCCAAGAACTGATTATCATTTGGACTTAGTCTAGGTTGCTTCTTTATTGTTAACAATGTGTCGTCAACAAATAAACTAATCTTATTATATTCCTAAGTCTGATACCTTTTATATTATCATTTCTAGTACTACTTGCTAATTCTATAACTGAAGCAAACAATATTGTGGAAAGAGTCCATGTCTAGTACCTCAGCCTAAGGGTATTTGTTCTGTTAGACCATCATTAACTATCACAGTTGCACAATTTCTGAATATCCTTGATTTATTACACCCTTAAATCATGCACCAAATCTTAATATCTCTATCAACATCTTTCTTGTGGGCCATTCAGCACAATCCAAAATTTTAAAAATATCCAATGTTATTACACCAGCTTTTAACCTTTCTTTACATATGAATTCTATTAAACTAATCTGATCCATGTTAATATATTTATCAATACAATTATTCAGTATCTTCACAAATATTGCTGCAAAATTTTCTGTGTCTTGATTTATCAAGGGTATAGCTCTACAAGTCCCAGTATCTGTCAGATCTTTATTAGGTTTTGGAATCAAAGCTATTGATGAATATTTCCAGGATGTTGGCATCATTTCTCCCTTCAATATTTACACTAAAGATATTTTAAATTTGGTACCAGCATCTTTTTGAAAGCCTTATAAAACTCTGTTCCTAATTCACCCATCCCAGGAGGTTTCTCTACCTTTAAATTATTAATATCTTTAATCTCTTCTTCCCTAACAAGCTGTTCCATTAGATCTCCATAATTTCTCTCTATATATAATCTGATTTTATCCATCAGTGATTTCCTAGCTCCATATACTCATAGCTTTGAATAAAATCTATGAAATAGTCCTAATTTTTCTTTTGTTAAATTGCAATTTTACTTCTATCATCTCTTACTATTCCTATTAGATTTTTAGTTCTTTTTTGTTGCATTGCTTTAGCCAGCAACCTTAAATTCTTATTGCTAAACTTTTAAAATTCCATATTTCAAGCATATTAAATATCTCTGTGTTATTTCCATTTCAATATTCTACAACTCTTTCCTTTTAGCATGAATTTCCACCAAAATTTTAATATCTCTATCATTTATATAGTTCTCATCCAGAAATTTTATTTCTTCTTCCAGATTTTCCACATGTTTAACCCTTTGCCTTTTAAAGTTATAAGCTTCCCTAATACTTACTCCTCTTGCAAAAGCCTTCATTGTATCGCACACTAAACTTTCTTCACTACTTCCTTTATCATTAATTTCCCATATTCTTTCCATTCTTTTCCCATTTTATGTATTAGATTTGATGTTGCAAGATACCTATATTAATCTTCCATCTTTTAGCTTCTTTATAATTATAATTTTAAAATCCATATTTATTAAAGCATGATCAGTAATATTTATCAAACTTATAACTGAATTATAAACTCTAGAGCACAGGTGTCCAACCTTTTGGCTTCTCTGGGCCACACCGGAAGTAGAAAAATTGTCTTAGACTGCACATTAAATACACAAATGCTAACGAAAGCTGAAGAGCAAAAAAAAAAAAAAAAAGTCTGTGCATAATTTTTGTGATATCCGCTACCATAGATAAGCAAAAAATAATATATAATAATGATCCTTATTTGTGGTGCCCCATTCAGAGAGTCTTCTAAAATAATCAAGCACGTCCCAAGTTTGCGATCCCTAATAAAGAAAATGAACATATCTAAGTAATAAAGCTTGATTTTTTTGATATTTTTATTATAAAAGCAAAAGAAAAGAGTGCAACATAACACTAGTGGGATATTTGACATTGCATTTGAAAAAATAATGCATCAATATCTGGTACGATGGAAGTAGTTGCAATTCTCATTGAGTTCTCCAGGTGCTTATCAGATATTTTGGTTCTGATTCTACCCTTAGTGTGTTTCATTCCTGAAAATAGTTGCTCACAAATGTAGGTGTTGCCAAAGAGCAAGGACGTGAGAGCATACATACATTTATTTTATGTGACACTGTGACACAACATTGTCGTCTACAAAGTTCACGCTCAAGAATTGCACAATTGAGTTACAAAAAAGATCACAAAAAATCTGATAATGTTTTAAGTAAGTTAAAGATTTTGTGTTGGGCCACATTCATAGCCATCCTGGGTATGCAAGCTGGACGTCCCTGCTCTAGAGAATAAGTCTTTTGACATAAATATATAATCAATTCTGGGGTAGGATTTACAAACTGATGAGTAAAAAGTAAATCTTTTTTTCATCTCTTTTTATATATCTCCATACCCCTTTCAAATCAATACTATTTATCATTTTATTCAATGCTGTAATGTTATGTCTTTTTCTTCTTTGGTAGAATTTAATCACTCCTTTGCTTTATTTATTTATTTAGACAACTTATATGCCGTCCCCTTCTCATAAGCCTCGGGGCGGCTTGCAATCATTAAAATCCCGCATATAAATACAAAAACAAATACATAGAATAAATAAAATACATAAAATAGTGGAAACAGCCTGGTCAGCTTAAAATCAACAAATAAACCCTAAGAATTAAAATAGCGTTTAAATAAAAAGGTCTTGGTTTAAATAAAAAGGTATGACACTCTATCCAGTGTCATAGTAAATTCCCCTGCCATTATGACAAATCCTTTCCAGATACACAATTTTTAGAAATTGTATTTTGTAGAATCATAGAATGGTAGAGTTGGAGGGGGTCATGAAGTTCACCGAGTCCAACCCCGTGCTGTTGCAGGACCACCATGTTACACCATTTCATTCAGATAGCTGTCCAGTTTCTTTTTTAATATCTTTAGTGTGGGAGAGCCCACCACCTCTAGGCAGCTGGTTCCACTGTTGTATTGCTCTGACAGTGAGGATGCTTTTCCTGATATCCAGCCTGAATCTGGGTTGCTGCAACTTGAATTGATTATTTTGTGTCCTACACTCTGGCCTCAGCAAGAAGAGATCTTGACCTTTTTCTTTGTGACAGCCTTTGAGGTATATCCCCCTCAGTCTTCTCTTCTGAAGGATGAACATGCCCAGTTCTCTCAGTCTCTCCTCATAGGGCAATGTTTCCAAACCCTGGATCATTTTTGTTGCCCTCCGCTGGACCCTTTTGTGTTTACCTGCATCTTTCTTAAATCTTGGTGCCAAGAACAGTATTCCAGGTGAGGTCTGACTAGTGAGGAATATAGGGGAACTATAACTTCTCATGATTTTGAGTACTTCTGTTAATGCATCCCAAAATAGCATTTGCCCTTTTGGCAGCTGCATCGCAATGTTGGCTCATGTTTAGCCTATTGTCCACAATTACTCCAAGATCTTTTACTTTTTCAGTCCTATTGAGCCATATATTCCCCATCTTGTATCGATGCCTTTGGTTTCTTTTTCTCTAGGTGGAGGACTTGGCACTTGTCCTTACTGAATTTCATTCTGTTGCTTTTGATCAAGATCGCCCTGGATCTTCATTCTGACTTCTAGGGTGTTTGCTATTCCACCCAGTTTTGTATCATCTGCAAATTTGATTATCTTTCCTTGTACTTCCTCAGCTAAATCATTAATAAAGATGTTGAAGAGCACTGGACCCAGGACTGACCCCTGTGGCACCCCACTAGTTACCCCTCTTCAGTTTGAGAAGGTGCTATTGATGAGCACTCTTTGATTCAGCAAGCCAATTTTGGATCCACCTAATTGTTTTTCCATCTAGTTCAGTTTTTGCCAATTTGCCTATCTGTTGTGTGGCACTATGTTGAAACATTGCTAAAGTAAAGGTATTTTATGTCCACAGTGTTCTCTTTGTCCATCTGGGAGGTTACTCAGTCAAAAAATGAGATTAAATTAGTCTGACAGGATTTATTTTTGATAAATCCATGCTGGCTTCTTTTAAGAACTGCATCTTCTTTAAGATGCTTGCAGATAGTTCTTTTAATAATTTGCTCTACAGTTTTTCCAGGGATTGATGTCAGACTAACTGGTCTGTAATTCCCAGGTTCATCTTTTCCCCTGTTTTGAAGATAGGGACAGCCTTAGCTCTTCTCCAGTAATCTAGCAATTCTCCTGTTTTCCAAGATTTATCAAAGATAATAGCCAGTGGCTCTGCGAGTTCCTCCACGAGCTCTTTTATGACTCTGGGATGGAGTTCACCAGGCCCTGGAGAATTGAAAGTGTTTATTCCACCTAGGTATTCCTTGACTGTTTGTCTGTCAATCACTTCCTCTTGATTGCATATTTCATTGTGGGAGAAGACTTAAGTGAAGTGGGAGTGGGGGTGCAGAGTTAGCTTGGATGGACTTTGGACACTGAATTCTTACTCCTCCAGACCATTAGGAAAAATATAATTAAAACATACTCAAATTAAGCTCAAGAAACACTGAAAAATGCATGAAATATAAGTCAATTCCTTTGTATATCTCCTGTGAAGATCTGAAATACAGATGCAGACTAAGAGTTGTTTTTGTAAATCAAAACTGCTGGGCCTGATCCAGAGCAAGCTGCATCTTGGCTGTTTATGGATTGAGAAATAGTGTTTGTTATAAACAACTTAATAAGCTTAAAAGCAGCTTGAGAAGTGTGTGTGGGGGGGGAGGTGGAGGTTGTTTTTCTTTGTTTTTCTTGAATGACTGATAAGTGACTCTCCTTCCCCCTCCCCCCTCTCCCCACACAGTTGGAAGGCCAAGAAAGTGCCAAAAGGGAAAACATTTGGACAGAACGGTAAGGAATGTATATCAAAGTTAATTAATGTCCCAGTGCTATTTATTTTTAAAATAAAAGATTAGAAAAAATGAGAATATAAAAGGAAGTTACATAAAGAGGAAGAATGTATTTTAATAGTACTGCAAATTGTAATACTTGAGCTCCCTCTGCTGGCTAGATGTTAAATTGCAGCTGCTGATTTATATACTGCTTGAAAGTTTAACTGCAATTGTCCACTGCAACTAAGATCATTAAATTTAAGAGCTTTCTCCTTTTAGTTGGAAATAACAACTGTAGACTGTATGTCTAAATGTAGTAAAAGTGCAGACAGCGTGAGACAGGAGCCAAAAAGCGTTTGGCAAAGACCCAAAGTGAAGCAAGATCCTTCTTATAAACCTTACCCATCGGATTTGTGGTTTAAAAGAGTAGAGAAAAGTAGCAAAATGAATGGGAAAAAGAGAGCATCACCAGAAAAATCAACAACTTCATCAACATAACTGGACAACCCTAATTCTACAAGAATTAAGAGAAATGAGGACACAAATGATGTCAGGTTTAATGATGTGAAAGAAGAGATGAAGAATGATTTAAAGAAATTAGATATTAAAATAAATATGGATGGAAGAATAAATGATGTATCTAAACAAAGTCATGAGAATCTCCAAATAATTACAGAAGTGAAAGCTCAAGTGAGAGAACAAGATAAAGAAAAAAACAGATGACTAAGATAGACCAAGTCTCTAAAAGTGTGATTGAGATTCGGGATAGACAATGAAGAACAAACCTGTGCCTTAAAGGATATCCAGAGGATGGGAAAGAGAATAAAAATAAATTGATTAAATTAATATTGGAATGGGTTGCATCTATTCTTCCACATAGATGATCTTGTTTCTTTTACAAGATATAATATTGATGCAATAGACAGAATTGGCCGAAGAAGACCTGGGAAGAAAAATACTGAGAGACATCGTGATCAGATTCTGGTCATGAGCAAAAAAAAAAAACTGATGTGGAAATTACAGAATATGACCTCAGTTATGCTGGAAGGACATCAGATTCAAGTCTTTCCTGATTTATGCAATGAGACCTTGCAATGGAGAAGAGATATGTTCCAAGGCTGCCAAATATTAAAGAATTCCATAAAATACAGTTGGGAGTTTCTGATTTTTTTGAGGTTTTGATACAATGGAAGATATTACAGAGTTGATACAAAGGAGGAAGCTTTGAAATTATTAAAGGCACTTGGAATTCTCCTTGATGATGAATATGTATCACAAATGCAAAATTTAATGGATATGTCTACATTCAAGAAGGAAGACAGAGGAAGGAGAGAGAAGAGACCGGGAAGAGCAGTTGAAGCTGGGTATAGCAGCAGGAGGTTCACCTTCTCCATAGAGTCAGAAAGAAGAGATTCAGAAGAAGGATGAAAAGATAAGATCTATATGTAATAGATATAGAATATATTGTATTTGTTAGTGATGAAGCTATTACTGAAATTGTTTTAAATATAAGATAAACTTTAGTATAGAATAAAAGGGTATAGATGGTTGGGGAGGGTAGAGTGGGTGTCTGGAGTCTGTACAGGGGATGCACAATATTTATTGTTATTTTGTTATCAGTTGGGTTGTAGATGCTTATATTATTGATATATTTTGATATGTATTGTATCTCAACTGTATGTATGTTCTGTAAAAAGAAAAAAGAAAAAAAAAAAAAAGGAGAGCCCCATGTAGAGTGCATTGCAGTAAGCTAATTTAGAGATTACCAGAGTATAGAAAACTGAAGCCAGGTTATCCCTGTACAGGTATGGGCGCAACTAGGCCCCCAGCTGAACATGGTAGAAGACACTCTGAGCCACCAATGCCACCTGAGCCTCAAGTGACAAGTGATGACACCTGATCAAGGAACTCCCCCGAGTGAAAATGTGTTCCTTAGGGGGCAGGGGGCAACACTATCTAGAATAGGTTGAACATCCCCCATCCAGTCAGAAGAACTCCCCACCCACCACTCACCAAGGGCATCTCAGTCTTGTCTGGATTGAATTTCAGTGTGTTCATCCTCATCCAGTCCATGGTCACAGCCAGGCACATTCACAGCCTCACCTGCTGATTATGAAAAGAAGAAATAGAGCTGTGTGTCATCAACATACTGATGGCAGTGCACTCCAAAACTCTGCATGACCCCATACAGCAGTTTCATGTAGATGCATGGGGGACAGAACAGACATGGTGGAGAATCCACGGGTCTGAACAATATTCCCCAAGTACCACCTTCTGGAGGAATGGAACCACTGCAATGTGGTCCCCCACCCCCATTGCCAACTCAGACAATCACCCCAGAAGGATACCATGCTTGATGGTATCAAAAGCTGCCAAGAAGTCCAGAAGAATCAACAGGGATGCACAGCTCCTGTCTCTCTCCAAGACTGAACCCCTGATTGAAATGGATCCAGATAATCATTCTCATCCAAGACTACCTTGATTAGCAACCATCCTGTCAAGGTCCTTGCCCAGCAAAGAAAACTTGCTACCAGCCTGATGTTGATCAGATCTTCTGGGTCAGGAGAAGTTTTCACCTCTTTAAGGCAGATAGGACCACTACCTCTCACAAAGAGGCTTTAGGGACCTCCCTGGACCAACTGCTTGCTTGCTTGTCCTTCCTTCCTTTTAAAAGTCAGGAAGGGCAAGATTACAGTGGTGGTTGCACAAATCTGGCTAAGCACTTTGTCCACATCTTTGAGCTGAACCAACTGAAACTCATTCAATAAAGGAGGACCAGGCTGTGCTCTGGATATCTCCTCAGATTCAACTGCTATAACTCTGGGGTTCACATACTTGCAGATGCAAGATACTTTTTTCCTGGAAGTGCCCAAGGAGTAGATTACAGCAGGTTGTAGATAGTCCGAAGGTGCCCCTGGAGCCAGAATGTAGTAAGTCAACCAGGCCACATTGAAAAGCATTGCTGGGCGGCAAAGAGAAGATTGGATAGAGGCTGTAAGGCACGGGTTTTTTTTTTTTTTTTTTGCCACTCTCACTGCCTCCAGTTTCAGGCAGATACCAGGTTTTGAATGCATCCACTGGGAGTTTTCCTCCGTCTGCACTCAAGCCATCTCCTATTTTGTTTCATTGCTCTAAGCTCTGGGGTATGCCATAGAGCATACAACAGACAGTATGCTTAGGAGCAATAATCACAAGTGCCCAGGTCATTTCTGTGTTCCATAACTTCAAAAGGAGCACCGGCCATATCAGCTAGAAACCATCTGGATTTAGGCTCTGGTACCATCTTAACAGGTTCCCCATGGTTGTGGAGAGAAAGAAGGCACCATCTATTGAAATCTCCCATTTCATGAGTCACTGCCTTGCTGTGGCAAAGAGGCTTGCATGGCTCAATGAAGCTATGAGATATGCTGTGCAGGGGCACCCAAGATAGACAGGTCATAGCAGAGAGCTCTGACAAAAGTACTAGTAGCACCAGAAAGAATGAAGTAACAGGGTCAAAGTTGAAAGGACACTCAGTTGCAGATGTATCTGGTAGTGAAAGGAAAGTCTGATGCTGTAAAGAACAATACTTCAAAGGAACCTGGAATGTAAAATCCAGGAATCAAGGTAAGTTGGACAGTGAAACATGAGATGACAAGACTGAACATCAACATCTTGGGAATCAGTGAACTAAAATGGACAGGAATGGGTGAATTTAATTCAGATGACCATCAGGTATACTACTGGGGCAAGAATCCCTCAGAAGAAATGGACTAGCCTTCATAGTCAATAAAAGAGTAGGAAAAGCAGTACTGGGATACAATCTCCAAAATCTCAGTTTGAATCCAAGGCAAACTATTCAACATCACAGTAGTCCAAGTCTATGCCCCAACCACTGATGCTGAAGAGGCTGAAGTTAACCAGTTCTATGAAGGCCTACAACACCTTCTAGAATTAACACCAAAAAATGATGTCCTCATCATCATGGGGGACTGGAATTCTAACGTAGGAAGCCAAAAGGTAACTGGAATAACAGGCAAGATTGGCCTTGGAGTACAAAATGAAGCAGGGCACAGGCTGGCAGAATTTTGTTAAGAAAACATGCTGGTCATAGCATACACTCTTTTCCAACAACCTGAGAGACGACTTTATACATGGACATCACCAGTTGGTCAACACAGAAATCAGATTGACTATGTGCTCTGCAGCCAAAGATGGAGAAGCTCTATCCATTCAGTAAAAACAAGACCAGGAGCTGACTGTGGCTCAGATCATGAGTTTCTTGTTGCAAAATTTAGGCTTAAATTGAAGAAAGTAGGGAAAAGCACTAGGCTACTCAGGTATGATCTAAATCATATTCCTGATGAAAATACAGCAGAGGTGACAAATAGATTTATGGAATTAGATATGATAGAGTGCCTGAAGAACTATGGATGCAACATCGTACAAGAGGTAGCAACTAAAACCATCCCAAAGAAATAGACATGCAAGAAAGCAAAATGGCTGTATGAGGAAGCTTTACAAATAGCTGAGGAAAGAAGGGAAGCGAAAGGCAAGGGAGAAAGAGAAAGATACACCCAACTGAATGCAGAATTCCAGAGAATAGCTAGAAGAGATAAGAATGCCTTCTTAAATGAACAGTGCAAAGAAACAGAAGAAAACAATAGAATAGGGAGAACCAGAGATCTCTTCAAGAAAATTGGAGATATGAACGTTTCATGCAAAGATGGGCATGATAAAGGACCAAAATGGCAGGGGCCTAACAAAGGCAGAGGAGATTAAGAAGAGGTGGCAAGATTACACAGAGGAACTATACAAGAAAGAGCTTAACATCCCTGATAACCACAATGGGGTGGTCACTGACTTTGAGCCAGACATTCTGGAATGTGAAGTCAAAAGGGCATTAGGAAGTCTGAGCAACAACAAAGCTAGAGGAGGCGACAGTATTCCATCCGAGTTATTCAAAATCCTAAAAGACGATGCAGTAAAAGTGTTACACTCAACAGTGGCCACAGGATTGGAAAAGGTCAGTTTACATTCCAGTCCCAAAGAAGAGCAATGCCAAAGAATGTTCAAACTACCGCACCATTGCACTCATTTCACATGCTAGCAAAGTGATTCTCAAAATCCTACAAGCTAGGCTCCAGCAGTATGTGGACCGAGAACTACCAGAAGTACAGGCAGGGTTTTGAAGAGGAAGAGAAACTAGAGATCAAATTGCCAACGTACGCTGGATCATGCAGAAAGCTAGGGAGTGCCAGAAAAACATCTTCTTCTGCTTCATTGACTATGCTAAAGCCTTTGATTGTGTGGATCACAACAAATTGTGGCAAGTTCTTAAAGAGATGGAAGTACCAGACCATCTTATCTGTCTCTTGAGAAACCTCTATGTAGGTCAAGAAGCAACAGTGAGAACTGGAGATTGCTTCAAAATTGAGAAAGGAGTTTGGCAAGGCTGTATACTGTCGCCCTGCCTATTTGTTTAACTTATATGCAGAGCACATCATGAGAAAGGTGGGGCTAGATGAATCACCAGTTGGAATTAAGATTGCCGGGAGAAATATCAACAACCTCAGATATGCAGATGATACCACTCTAATGGCAGAAAGTGAAGAGGAACTAAAGAGCCTCTTGACACGGGTGGGAGTGCAAAAGTTGGCTTGAAACTCAACATTAAGAAAACTAAGATCATGACTTCCGGTTCTATCACCTCCTGGCAAATAGATGGGGAAGAAATGGAGGTAGTGACAGATTTTATTTTCCTGGTCTCCAAGATCACTGCAGACGGTGACTGCAGCCAAGAAATTAAAAGATGCTTGCTTCTTGGGAGGAAAGCTATGGCAAATCTAGACAGCATAGTAAAAAGTAGAGATATCACCCTACCAACAAAGGTTCATATAGCCAAGGCTATGGCTTTCCCAGTTGCGATGTATGGCTGTGAAACCTGGACCATAAGGAAGGCTGAGTGCCAAAGAATTGAGGCCTTTGAATTGTGGTGCTGGAGGAGACTCCTGTGAGTCCTTGGACTGCAAGGAGATCAAACCAGTCAGTCCTAGAGGAGATCAACTCTGACTGCTCTTTAGAAGGCTAGATACTGAAGATGAAACTCAAATACTTTGGCCACCTAATGAGAAGGAAGAACTCACTGGAGAAGACCCTAATGCAGGGAACAATGGATGGCAAAAGAAGAAGGGGACAGCAGAGAATGTGGTGGCTAAATGGAGTCTACTGAAGCAGTCAGTGTGAGCTTAAGTGGACTCCAGGGGATGGTGGAGGACAGAAAGGCCTGGAGAAATGTTGTCCATAGGGTCGCAATGTGCTGGATGTGACTTTGCAACCAACAACAATGGTCATGACTTGTGTCTCCTCTGCCTATAGCAGAACTGCAGGCATCGCGTGACCCATACCAGGCCAATATTGTCCCTCCTAGGTCCCACTGACCGCCTGAGATCCCCAGTACCTCTGCAGGAGAATTCCACTGCTCCACAGGATGAGCCCACAGAGGACCCTACAGCATCCCCAGACTATCACTCCTGTGTCTCAGCACATTGCCAGCCTCTGACACTACCTATGTCATTTCTGCAACGTTCATTGGCACCTCATCCTGAGACCAGCTCAGCACTAGAACATTCCCAGCACACCAGCCTCAATGTCAAAGCAAGAGGCCAGAGGTAACCAGGATTGCTCCTATTCTCCCCCTTCAGATCCATAGTGGGTCTCAGACATGTTGCCACATCCCACCTGCTTTGGAGATGTTTTCAATGTCCCCAGCAAGGATGACCCTATGCCTTAGTACCATGCCAGTACCAACACTCGGTACCAAGAGGACAGCTACAATATTGATCACTGCTGTCAGTACTGTCTGCTGTCTAGCTGACTTTCCAAGACTACTCCATCCACCTGCAACAACCAGACACAAGACCTTGAGCCATGATAGACTCTTGGTACTGAACTGTCATCATCCTTCAGTACTGTGCTGTGCCTAGCCCATGATGCTGAGCCGCCACCATTCCTTGCCAGCCAGCAGGGGTCTTGTACCAAGCTGACATCATGCCTCAGGACTCAGCCATGACCCCTCTTCAGTACCAAGCCACCGTCACCAGCCCTCAGAACTGGGCCAATGAACTCTGGTACTGTCAACTGTCCCACAAAGTCCTTCACCCCTCTCCAGCCCAGAGGATTACAAGCTAGTTGTGGAGTCTGTGCGCTCCCTACAATCCTCAGAGCCCTCCCCAGATGCTGCAGACTTTGACTGAGATCCTGTATTCCCCTAAAGAGGAGGGGGGTTGTTTCATGGAGCAGGTGCTTCAGATGGTCAAGGACCTGGGGCTCAAGACAGAATGGCCACAGGACCAGGTTGCCAATCCAATCTATGATGCCCTTTTTTAAAAGGCATATATTGTATATATTTATACCATATATAAAAAATGTATATCCCAACATATACAATTACATAGAAAAAATACAGAATGAAAGAAAAACTATCATAAACAGAACAGGCTAAAGTGAACAAGATAAACAGAGTTGCCAAGGGAATTGCAAACAAACTATCTCTTAGCATATGGTTATTTAAAATCAGAGCCTTCTTAATTGGCCCTCCATCACCCCTTGCTTCATCGCCACCTGTGCTGATCCCATGCCGTGCTGCAAGGCCCAGGGACACTGCCACCATTGCCGCCACCGTCTCCCGGGTGTGGGTACGGGCTATGCTGGGGTGGGGGGCAGGTGCAGCTCGCGGGGGTGGGGTCAGAGAGCTTAACTTGCTGGCCACAGCCTCAGACTGGGACTGGCCCTCCATCGCCGCTCACTTCTTCACCACCCAACACTGATGCCATGCCATGCCATGAGGCCCAGGGATACTGCCTCCGTTGCCACTAGCAGATGAGACTTGTGCTGACCCCACCCCTTGCTTCCATCTCCCAGGCATAGGTGAAAGCTATACTGGGGGGGGGGGGGAGTGCCACTCATGGGGACAGAGCTGGAGCGCTTAACTCACCAACTGTGTCCTGGGACTGGCGCTCCATTGCCCCTTGCTTCATTGCCACCCGCTGCTGACGCCGGGCCATGCCACAAGGCCCAGGGATGCTGCTGCCACTGCCACCACCAGATAAGACTTGCACCGGTCCCACTCCTCTCTGCTTCCATCTCCCAGGCATAGGTGAAAGCTATGCCAGGGGGGTGGGTGCTACTCACAGGGGTGGAACCAGGGCACTTAACTCAGTGGCCATGAACTGGGCTGGCAGCCTTGGGCTGGCAGCCTTGGGCAGTGGCCAAAGGGTGTGAGCCATTTGGGACTGTTCAGGGACAGTCAAGGATTGGCTGGGTCTAGGGTTCTCTTGTTTTTTGTTTTTGGAGCTGAGGTACGGTGTAACAAGAGCTCCATTTTAATAACACTGCATCCTGGTTTTTATTGCTAGTTTAGCTTTTCACTTCGTATTTTGGAATTATTTGATTTTAACTGTTATGGGAGTTCTTGGGGAGCAGATGGGCACCCCCATTGGGGTGGTTACGGGCAGGGGAAGATATGGAGCTGGGGGTTTAATATGTCATTCCAGAAGAGGAAGGAACACCCCCCTGTAGTTTCTCCCCCAGCCAGAAGGTTCCAGGCAGTGATATGCCAGTTCAGTCCAAAATAAGACATCCCTCTTCCACGACTTAATTGTGGATTGGGGGGGGGGGCACCTGGCATGCATTACTGAGACCTGGGCGGGAGGGGTGGGGGATATATCACTCACCCAACTCTGCCCACCTGTTTATCAGATGTAGCAGCAACCTCACCTAGAGGAAAGGGGAAGGGGGTGTGGCCCTAATTTTCCGAGATGCAATCTCCTTCATTTGGCTTCCTGTCCCTTCAAGGCCGGGTCTAGAGTGTTTTTACCTGATGCTAGGTGATCAAGACTGATTAGGGATTCTGTTGGTGTACCATGCACCTAGTCTGTGTATTGAGTGGAGGAGAGTTAGCTTTGATTGAGGGATGTTTGGTTGGTTTTGGTCTGTAAACTGTTTCTGTCCAATTTCTCCATCTTCACCCCATTTTAAGACATTCAAAAAGAAACTGGACAGCCATCTGAGTAGGATGGTGTAAACTGGTGTCCTGCAACAGCAGGAGGTTGGACCTGATGGCCTTCATGGTCCCCTCCAACTCTACTATTCTATATGATTCTATGACCCTGCAACCCAGGGAAGCATCTTGGCTTGGCGACGGCAACAGAGCAAGATGGCTACATAAAGAACAGGTCACTGGGGAGAAACAAAGTCAACTCCTGCTCCTGTACCTAGGGGCCCCAGGAGAAGGCATGGGGCAAGCTGAACTTGGGGGTGGAGGTGAGGAAAATGAGGAGCCCACCTTTGCCAATGTGAGGTGGTTGTTGCCAAAGGACCAGCTCCAATAGAGTCAGGTGCTATTTTGTGAGCTGATTAAGATCAATGGGCAATGGTGTAAGGCAGTGTTTTTCAACTGCCAGTCCATGAACCAAGACCAGTCCACTTGAAATTTTCTGCCAGTACATGAAAGAGCTAATCACCCTGAATGTATTCAGAAACTTTAAAACTTTAAAGTCCAAAATAACACAATCATATTGAATATTTAAATACTAAGGGTAATACGATTTATAGAATAGTGTAATTTCAGGCTTTTAAAGTTTAAGATGATATTTTTGAGTCAGATTCAAAGGATATCTCAGGGAAGGGACACAGTAATTATGGGAGATTTCAATCTCCCAGATATTAGTTGGGAGCAGAGGGTAACCATTGGTGGGGAATCATCAGGATGGCGGCCAGTGAGAAGCGGGGTCCCCCAGGGCTCTGTCCTAGGGCCGATCCTGTTTAATCTTTTCATCAACGACATGGAAGAAGGGGTGAACAGTCTGCTGATCAAATTCGCAGAGGATACTAAAACAGGGGCAGTGGCCACAACTGAGGAACAGGTACTCCAGATCTAGAAGGATCTCGACAGACTATGGAAGTGGGCAGGAGATAGCAGCATGACGTTCAATGTGGATAAGTGCAAGATCTTGCACTTGGAGCATAGGAATGGGTGTCATAAGTAAAGGTTAGGGGACAAGTGGCTGGAGAGCAGCCCTTCTGAAAAGGATTTCGGGGTGCTGGTTGACTGCAGGCTAAACATGAGTCAGCAGTGTGACATGGTGGTCAAGAGGGTGGATGCCAACCTTAAATGCATAGCCAGAAGTGTGGCTTCTAGATCGAGAGAGGTATTACTACCACTCTACTCCAGTTGTGGGTGCACCAGAGTTGTATATTGTGCTCAGTTTTGGGCCCCTCATTACAGGAAGGATATAGCCAGGTTAGAGTCAATGCAGGGTAGGGCCAAAATGGTGGCCAGATTGCAGGGAAAACCATATGAGGCGAGACTGAAGAAACTGGGGAAGCCTGGCGAAGAGGACACTCCAAGGGGATCTGTTGGCGACATATATGTATACGAGGGGGTGTCACTGAGGTGGGTAGAGACCTGTTCTCCCCTGCAGAGGAGGGAAGGACGTGCTCCAATGGAGCAAAGCTCAGGGAGCCAAGGTTCAATTAGGATGCCAGGAAGTCCTTCCTGACAGTTAGGACCCCAAGGGTAAGGAATGGGCTTCCACAGGAGGTGGTTGGAGCCCCATTGGTGAGAGTGTTCAAGGATAGGCTGGACATGCTCATGGTGGGCATGTCGTGAGCAGAGCCAGCTGGAGCAGGGGGTCAGACTAGATGGCCCAAGAGACTCCTTCTGACTTGCTCTGTTTCTGTGTTTGATTCAATCTCTCCTTATAGGGCATTGTATCCAGTTCCTGGATCATCCTTGTTCATAGAACACCAGTCATGGAACTGATTACACAAAACTGGGTAACATTTATCTGCAAATCTGATATTTGTTTCCTGAACTTCATCCAACTTATTAATAAAAATATCAAAGAGTACTGGGCCAAGGACTGAACCCTGCTGTAGCACTTGTTACCTCTGCCCAGTTTGCGAAGCTGCCATTGATGAACGCATGGAACACTCTTTGAGTCTGATTCTGCAACCAACTGTGGATCTGATTGTTGTTCCATCTAGACCAATTTTTGTTTGTTGCTGATCAGGGCATCATGGGACATTTTGTCAAAAGTTTTGCTGTTCTCTTGAGTTCCAATTTCACAGTCTTAATCACTCCACCACACTCTTGTTTGTACAGTATGTAACTCTATAAAATGCCAAACATCCTGAAGAAATGCTCCTATGGATATATTAACACCAAGGTTAGAAAAAGCAATGTCAGATTCAGAATAAAATGTCATCAGAAATGTTTGTGTCACCAGAATCAACTCAAGAAAAAACACAAAACTTTCTCTGACAATTTTATTTCTAAACAGGGCAATACATTACTTGGCTGTGATGCAGACTGCATTGTTGTATACAGTAGGCTTTTTAGGCTCCCACTTTCCAGCACAGTTTTTACTACTTTCCCCAAGTTGCAATTGTAGGGAAGATTGTAGCATTCAATATGGTAGAAGGGGCCGAAGTCACCACCCTGTCCTACAAGTATGTTGTAGATTTTTTTGGATTCCAGTTCTTTGTTAGGAACATCCACTGTAATCACATTCAACTAATCATTAATGAAGAAGTATTTCATGTATTAACAGGAATCCACTGTTGTCTTTCTACAGTTCATTCTCAAAATATTTAATCAAGTTCAGTGTTTGGATGTCAGAGTGAGTGTAGACGAGACACGGAAAATCTGTGGCAACATATTACTCAGCTGGTAAAACATGTCTTCAGATATGCTCTGTAAAAGTGGAGACAGAAATAATAAACATTTTCTTGTCCTCTATAGCTTATCAAAATCAAGCCTCCGATTTTTTCTCTCATATAGCCGTATAACAGCAGCATGTCTATCCACAACAGCCTCTAGGTGTGAGGTTCTGAGGCAGCACCAGGGCTCTGTCTTCTGGCCAGCGTCCAGAATAGCAGCTCTGGTGGTTGCAGGCCCAGGCCCACAGTCAATTGCAGTCACCTGGGATGTTACAAACACCTCCTGGGAGCCCTGAGGGATGAGCAGACATGGCCTCAGCAAACTGTCAGCATTTGGGGCATGGGTGGCTGGCTGTCAGATCAGGGCACCAGGATCCAGACAACTGGTACACTGCAAGGGCCCATTCCAAATTGCAGTCCAGAAGTCAAGGCTGGTAACAGAAGTACAAGGTAAGTCAGTGTGAATGGTGAGTAGCCAAAGCTGGTCAGGAATTGAAAACCAGCAAGACAAGCTAAGGAGAAGCGGTACCTGGAAATGGAGTGGAGCAGCCAAAGACAAGGAAGTTGGGGAGAGTCCAGAAGCAAAGGAAGGTGACAGGTAGTTACTCCTGAAACAGGTTCCAGAAGCTTTGTCACTGAGGCAGTGTCTGAAGGGAAGAGCTGGTTCTTATATAGCTCTTCCCTCAGGGCTCCCAGGTGGTGCTTGTAACATCCCAGATGGCTTTAACTGACTGTGGGCCCAGTCCTGCAACCACCAGGACTGCTATTCTGGTCTCTGGCTAGAAGAGGGAGCCCTGGTGCTGCCTCAGAACCTCTCACTAGGAGCTTTGCACTATACGTCACCAAGGAGGAAAACAGAAATAGGAGAGGGAAGGTTTCCAATTATGCAGGTTCCTCCAGGTAATAAGCAGATGTGTCAAGGATATTCCTTTTAGAATGTAAAATACAAAGCACAATTATTCTATTTTGAACAGAATATATCAACAAGTATCCCTGTTTGGTAGTCCCACATACTAGAACTTTTAACGTTATGTACAAATATTGTTAACATGAAATTAAATGCATTAATTTTATGTATCTGTTATTGCCTTACATTGTTAAACAGGATTCTGTTATATAATTTATTTATTTATTATATTTATATCTTGCTTCTTTTCCCTTTAAAGAATTCAAGGCAGCTTAAATGAATCTCCTTCTCTCAATCTTATCCTCACAACAACTCTGTGAGGTTGGTTGGGCTGACAGTCTGTGACTGGGCCACAGTCACTCAGTAAGCTTCACAGCTGAGTGGGGACTCAAAGAAAAAAAAGTGGATCAGGCCATTTAGTCTGATCCCTGACTCCAGCTGGCTCTGCTCATGTAATCCCCAACGTATTTGAAGAGTTCTGCCTTTATTATCACAAATAATAATTGCAGCACAGGACAAGCCTTTGATCTTCACAATGGCTCTGTAAGTACAACCAAACAATATCAGGTAGGGAATTTTGTAGATTAATGGCAATTTGAATCCAGGTCAGGCACTCTAACCACTGCATCATACTTTCACCAGTTTATTTTTTTTTAAACCCAAGAATATCAGTAATATCAATATTGTGTCGGGAAATGCCTTTAGATTTCATTCAGTGGAGATTCTCAATATTTTAAGAATAAACCCCACCAGGACAATCAGCGAGCCATTTCTATTCTAGACTGTATCAAATAATTTTAAACAAACCTGACCTGTGGTACTAGGAATTGTACAGTCCGAGATATTCCTCCATCCCATGAAGCCATTTCCATCATGAATCCTAGAAAGCAAAGCTCACTTTACTCAACAGGTTAAAATGTTGAGTTTAAACTTAACAGTTCAAATCCTAGAAAGCAAGGTTCAGTGTCATTCCTCCAGTTAGGATTGCACATGTACACACCTGCACACGCACACACACACACAGAGTGCGCACAATCACCTGACCACTTAAGTCACTGGATGGGTACAGTTACTGAGTAAAGATGGTTAAGTGCTACCAACACAGGACAAGATAAAATGGAAAATATTAAATATAAGCAAATTAATGTACAAGAGGTCTTCAAAATTTCTGGACTTTTATATTTTATAAATATACTTTATACATTTTTTTTGCTGATGGCATTAAAAAGTTGGTATGATGCTGGGAAAAATGCATTCCAAAGGAAGGTGACTGTGTAGAAAAGTGATATAATTTGTTTTTGAAATTCTTAATAAATAGATTTATATCCTGCCTTTTTCTTTTTTTAAAGAACCCAATGTGGCAGCCCAAGATTGACAGACAAATGGCCAAGGAATACATAGATGGAATAAACACATTCAAATCTCCAGGGCCCAATGAACTCCATCCCAGAGTCATAAAGGAGCTAGTGGAAGAACTCTCAGAGCCACTGGCTATTATCTTTGATAAATCTTGGAAAACAGGAGAAGTGCCAGTATTCACCAGTTAAAATGTACTTCACAAACATGTCATATTAAATGTCAGATGCTTATGTGGATAAACATGTCTTGCTAGTGGAAGATCAAACTAGCTTAGTCTCCCCTGGAAAGAGTTCCAGAACCTGGAAACTATCAAAGAGGGCAACCACTGAGTTTGTTCTGAACTTCAAAAAGTTAATCAGGACCAAGATCTTGAGGCATACATACATACATATGTGTGTGTGTACCTACCCATAACTGTCATTTTTCAGGTCATCATCTATGTATTCATACATGCACAGAACTTGTTTGGAAAGGTTCCAAAGCTGAATTTGATGGTAGCACTTCCCCTGGGCATGGCCAGCATGCAAGGAGGAGCTCCTGCCCAGTTCTCAGTTTGAGAACACCAAATTGCCATTTCTTCACCTCAAAAGAAAAAAATTGGGAGACCTGTCAAGGTCCTACAGCTGTCATTGCTGACACTTGGTAGGATGGCTGGTGGGTTTGTGTGAATGCACATTTAACCACTTGAAGAACGACAGTTACAGGTAGGCAACCTGACTTTCTTTGTGGTCTCTGTGCATCATGCATATGGGTGACTGCCAAGCTTCTCTCATGGAGGCGAGTGGTAACATCATTGGAGGATCAAAGATAGAAGTGTCTTGCTGAAGGCACAGTTTGCTCAGGCTTGAACACTGAGTGGCTTATAAAAGTCAACAGTCTCAACCACACTGTGGCTCTGCACAGGTCTGGTAAGGCTACCTCCAGGCATATAGAACTGTGGTGGTAGCCATCACTCTTGTGGAATGGGCTTGAATTGGGCGACAGGATTGTAGACCAAAGAGTTCATAGGCTAAGAGGATCTTTTGACCCAGTTAGCCATTCTTTGAGCAGAGATGTGTGACCCAAGGTGTGCACTCCCATATGCAACAGAGAGTTGTTGTGATCATTAAATGGGTTCTGTTGTGGATTTGTAAAAGGCTAGAGCCCTGTGGATGTCAACTGAGTGGAGAGCTGACTTGATTGGGCTGGATGGTGATGGAAAGAAGGCTGAATGAACTACGTCTTCATTAAGGTGGAAGGAGGAGACAACTTTAGGTAAGAATGATTGGTCTGGGTGGAGTATCACTTTATCTGTGTTAAGAGGTATTGGGGGGGGGGCAATTTGGAAGGCAATGGGATCACCTCCAGTGGCAGCAGTTGTGACATCTCAAAGGACATCCATCCTGTAAAATTCTATATTGTACTTCCTCTGATATCCAAGTGGAGGCCGCCTGGAACCACAGTTCCAGTCAACTATGGGTGAGTGCTATCTATACTAGTGTCTTTCCAGTTCAATAGGGCATAGTGCTCTTACAGTGGGTGAGGGAGGAGGGCTGTGGTTCAGTTCTGCAGCACTCCACAAGGATTGGGAAACAGACAACAATGGTTTTTGTGTTTTTCCTTCTGAGAATGAAGTGCCCAGGACTGTAAGATGCAATGGAGTTAAAAGGTCGTGTACTGGTCTTGGAACCCGAAAGGAGTGTTGAGGCAGTTCAGGCTATGACATCACTTTTTCATACAGGAAACCAGCAGGCGGCACTCTGTCTGAGGTCTTTTTAGAATGCTTATCACAATCTTCTTTTCCTGGAGTGGCCATTTTGGAGCCTCTGTCTATGTCGACAGCTTTATGGCCTTCCCAATCTTAGTGGGGTGCTCCTTCTGGAGATAGATATTCCACCAGCAGTAGAGGGGTGGTGAAGACTGCCACTTTCAAGGCAGAAGGCTGCTGAGAGGTATCGCTTTGTAGGGCCCTGCTCCAAAGTTCTGCCTTCAGGCAGTTGGCCTGATGTTTCGCGGCTTGCATGGTAAAACCCTGGCAGTGGCAGCACCACTCCACCGCATGGCTCTCCCCCAGGCAAAAGAGGCAAAATGAGTGCCCACTGGTTGGTAATAGTTTACTGCCGCAATCAGTGCAGTTTCGGAATGGTGATTTGAGTGCTATCATAAAGAGCAGAAGAGGAAAGAGGAAGAAAAAATGGGGGAAAACAAAGGGAGAGGGAACTTCAAAAAATAAATAAGAGGAAACAGTGAGTGAATTGGGACTTAAGAAAAGATTGTAAAGAAGGAACATAAGCCAAGAGAGGGAAGAACAACTGCAAGAAAAAGGGTATGGTAGGTTCTTCCTGATGAACTTCCCAATGCACTCACAATGGCAGTCAAAAAAGAACTGAGGACCAGGCAGGAGCTGGGAGTGCCCATGAGAGATGCTCCTGCTGAGTAAGAATTAAATTGGAATCTTCCTGAGCGATCTCCATACATGTGTGAAGAGGCCATATGTGTAATCCCCAAGAGAAGAATCATAGGAGTGGGAAGCGACCTATAAGGCTATCAAGTCCAGTCCCCTGCCCAAGGGGACTGGACTTGATAGCCTTATAAAGCATCCTTGACAGCTGACTGTTTAACTACCTCTTATGGAAGAGCCCCACTAGGTAATTTGTCCCATTGCCATACTGCTTGAAGAGTCAGGAAATTTTTCCAGATGTCTAGCTAGAATCTGGCTTCCTGTAGCTTAAGCCTATTCTTCCATTCCCTGCACTTTGGGAAGCCTGAAAAAGAGATCTTGGCCCTCCTCTATGTGACAGCTTTTCAACTATTTGAAAAGTGCTATCATATCTCCCCTCAGTCATCTCTTCTCAAGGCTAAACATGCCCAGTTCTTTCAATCTCTCCTCATAGAGCTTCATTTCCTTTTCCCCAATCCTCTGAACTCCTTTCCAGTTTGCCTGTGTCTTTCATGAAGTGTGGTGTGTAGAATTGGACACGATACTCAAGATGGAGCGTAAAAAGTGTGGAATAGAGGGGAACCAGTACATCGTGTGATTTGGAAGTTATACTTCGGTTAATACAGCCCAAAATAATCTTTTTTTCTTTTTTTTTGCAGCCACATCACAATTTAGCATGCGATCTACAGTTCCAAGATCCTTGGATGAATTGGGTTGGAATCCTATTCACACTTTCCTAGGAATATACCTCATAGAATAGAGTGGGACTTACATTCTAAGTAGACATGTTTGAGGTGACAGGGATAATCTATGTGCATCAGAGGAATTCTGGAAACTCACCATGAGTAGCAGAGATGTCAGGTGTGGAACACCTGTTTCTAGAAATCAACTCATTTATCTAGTAGCACATGAATTGTTGTAAACCACTCACAAAGCTTTGGCTATGAGTGGTTTAGAAATGAAACAAAATTAATAATGAATATGAGTAAATCTATTTTTCTTTTATTTTCTCTATAGTACACACTGGATGGAAAGGATTCTCTGGTGGTAGTGTCCTGCAGAGTATGCACAATGTTTGTGTTCCTGTCTGAAATCAACATGGTGTACACTAGGGTTTAGACATACTCCCTTCAGAATCCATCCAAACTCTTTCACAACCAAACTTGGTTTAACAATACTACAAGAAAGAAGGATCCTGGAATTGTTGTAGATCACAAGGTGGTATGACTTAACTAGGGATAGAAAGCTAAGGTAAAAATCTAGCTCTCTTGTACTCACTGGATTTCTTTCCCATTCTTGACCCTGGCCATGAAATGAAGCCCATGAATTCTTGGGAATGCTACTAGATTCCTTGTGCAAAGCATGCACATTTCACAAGTCATGGGTACAGAAGCAGAGCTCTGCTTGAACTTGCTTCCTATTGGATGCCCACTCAAATGCTTGGTGCTAGGTGAACTTAAGAGTGTCCAGGGAGCTGAGCTGAGGAAATCTGACAGATTCTGTCCCCCAAACCAGATTCCTCATACAACCCTAGTGTCAACAATGTTATGTATCTGCCAAAAAGAAAAAGAAAAAAGAAAAAAAAGAGCAGCAATTTCTGTTTTGGGCTGCATATATAGAATTGCCAAATCACATAAGGTACTATGTGGCTCTACTTAGGCTCCATCTTGAGTATTATGCCAAGTTCTGGGCTCCACAGTTTAAGAAGGATGCAGACAAAATTCATAGAATATTCATATGCAGGGTTGGAAGGGTTCAAGAAGAACATAGGTGCCTGCTGGTGCAGGATACCAAGTCACACCATCCCACTCAGATGACTTTCCAGTTCCATCTTGAATGTCTCTAGTGTGGGGGAGCCCATGACCTCTCCTGGCAACTGTATGCATCCAAAATAGTGTTTGACTCGTTTGCAGCAGCATTGCATTGGCTCATTTCTAGGTTGCTGTCTACAACCACTGCAAGGTCTTTTTCAGTGCTGTTAAGCCAAATATTCCCCATATTGCATTTGGGGTTTTCCCCCCCTAGGGGGAGAACTAGGAATTTGTCTCTGTTGGATTCATTCTGTTGCTTTCTTCCCAGTGTTCTAGCTTGTCTATGTCACCTTGGATCTTTTTGTCTTCCAGGGTGTTAGCTATTTTGTCCAGTTTTGTGTTATCATTCCCTGGATTTACTCATATAGATAATCTCTCCAGCTTGAGAAGGTGCTGTTGATGAGCACTCTTTGTAACCAATTTTATAGCCAGTTGCGAATCCACCTAACAGTAATTATGCCGAGCCCATATTTTGCTAGTTCATCCATCAGGTTGTCATGGGGGAATGCTTTGCTAAAGTCTAGATAAGTTATGTCCATGGCAGAATATCTTTGTTTATAGCAATAGGCCATCAGAAATGTAAAAGAAAAGAACAGTAAGATACAATAAAATTACATAACAATTTCATAACAACACCACAAATATAAAAAATAATGTGTAATAAATTCAAATAAAAAGTATTATAAAAAGGGAAATAGAAAGAGGTCTGATAAAATATAATAAAAATATAATAGATAAAACAATCCAACATAAAATCACATAATTGTAAAATGAGTAAAACTAATCATATCCATAGAAAATAGTATAAAATTACTAAATGTTACCTATCCCTTATTTTCCTGGGTGCCAGGGTGAGCGTAGCAACATGGGTTACCTGCAAGGAGTGTACAAATCTTGTCTAGTAAAAGTCTATTTTGTAAAGAATTGAGGATGTGCTGAAAAAATCTGTACCTTGGCTCCGTCATACAGTGAACAGTTAAGTAAATAATGTTCAATATCCTCAACTTCACCCAACTCACACAAACAGAGATTTTGATGAATTGGAATGTTGTTGCAACACTCATGCAAATAGGTGGAAGACATACACTGGAATTGCAGGACTGTATAGGGTCTTAAAGCAATGACAGTAAGAACTGAGAAATATTGCTCAAAAGGCAAAAGGTGTTTTATATAACAGGTACCAATTTGAGTATGACATTTGAGAGATACGATACATATCCTGTCAATGAGTATAGCTGGATCTGTTAACAAATATTTGACAGTATTTGTACAAACAGAAGGCAAAATGTTTGTACTTATCTCATAGTATGTAGAATGGGACTTATGAGATTGGCCCAGAAACTTTGGGTTGGAGTTTGTGGCTGTTCTATTAAACATTTTTTTTTGCAGAAGTGAGTTCTTCACTGTGTATAACTTCAGCCAAAATAGAATGAGAGTTGTGTGAATGTGTGCTTCTAATGACAGGATTCCTGTTTCAGTTGATAAGAGATGGGCAGGTGCACCTTTAAGAATGGCTAGGAGAAAACTCAAAGATTTTTGAAATATTTCTAAGGAACACAAATTAATATATCCCTATATTTTGCACCACAGCGAAATTGCAAAAGTATCTTCTACAAAAATATCTTGATTGCTGGTTCAACCCAGCCATGATCCTGATGTTTTAAAAAATGGCATTCAAAGATGTAGAGGGTGAGCACTTCAATTTGTAAGCCTTCAAATGAGGGTCCATGAGAGATGCGTATTAAATCCAAGGCCTAGGTATTCAAAATTGTGCTGTTGCTTGATGGGGATATTGTCCAATTTCCAGAGATTTTTTCCCCAAAGATGACTACTTTTGTTTTTATATGGTTAATTATTAAATGTTTACTTGCACAAAATTCACTCAATTTACTCAGGAGCCTCTTCAGTGCAACCAGTGCATTAGAGATAACAATATTGTCAGCTTATAAGAGAATTGAGAATGCAACGGTCAAGATTGACACAGAAAAAATTTCCAGGTCTCTCAGCATTTCAACAATGCTATTGATATAAAAATTGAAAAGAAAAAGGGCCAAAAGGCAACCCTGATGGACACGTATTTTAGTTGGTACATTTTCTGAAAGGAGTCCATTTGTCCCCAGTATAACCCTGAGAAAGGTACTAGAGCAGGGGTCTCAAACTCGCAGCCCGTGGGCCAATTGCGGCCCATGGGATATTTTGTGGCCCCCACTTGATATCAAAGTTTAGTGATAGTGCGGCCCGCGCATTTTTCTCACACGCACCTGCGTGAGTCGTTACCCTGGGCGCAATGTTCCCTCTAAGCTGCACACCAGGACGGGCGGGGCACGGGGGAGGGGCCCTGAGGCCTTCAAAGCGCCTCCGGGGGCGACGCGGGATGAGCGGCCCACCACCCCCGCGGTGGTGGAATACTTGATGCGGCCCAGCCTCACCCAGACTCTACTTCCAGCAGCCCCCACGTAAGTTGAGTTTGAGACCCCTGTACTAGAGTGAAGCAATTGTGTTAAGAAAAGCAGCCATCTAGCAACGTTTGTAGCAATTAGCTTTTCCCATATAAACTTGCTCTCTATAAGGTAAAGAGGCAGAGCTGAGGCCTACAAAAGAAGCAAATAACTTCTTTCCCCACTTTTGAGTATATTTTAGAATTAGGTGATGAAGGACAAAACACTGATCTAATGTAGGGCTGCCTGTTCCCCTGCAATAATTAAAGTTTCCTTAGTTCATGGCTCTAATTTGAACAATAGATATTTGGAATATAATTTGCAGACCACAATAAGTAAAGAGATTGGGCCAGCTTTTGAACCTTTTTTATGAATAGGGACCACAATATTAACTCCCCAGCCTTGTGGTACTCTGACATGATAGTTTATATTTGTAAAAATTGAGGCAAGGACTGGGCAACAGCACTCAGGATTTGCTTTAATTCTCCTGGTAACATATCCTCACTGTAGACTTTTTTTTTTTTTTTTTTTTTTTTGAGGGGAGAGAGCTAATCGAGGTGACTATTTCATCTGGAGAGACAGGGGCCTATTCATGGTAAAAGGAAAGCACCAATGAACTGGCACTGACAAGATAAATTGTGGTGATCCCCAGGGGAAATATAATTAAGGAGTGGGAAAAAATTATCATACCACTGTGAAGACCTGATTTATCAAAAGAGTTGTTATAAACTCTTGTCCCAGCTGCTACCAAAGCCCAGAATCTGGATAAATTCTTTTTTAAAGATGCCAAACTCACCTCCATCCATAAATGTTGTGTTCATTCACTCTTTTTTAATTGTATTAATTTTATACCATCCACAGATACATATATAAATGTTGAATTTTTGGCATATCCTCATATCTCATTTTCGTTATTGCTTTGGCTAAGGTGTGTGGGACATAAAGCATCAAACCATCCTGTTTTTGAAGACTTAATTCAATGGGTGGCTTTGACAGAGACTACAAAAGGCCGAATTGTGTGAACTAAGCTATTATAGATTTCCAAGGAGTCCAAGGACAACAAAAATGGATCCCTTAGACCTAACATTTTGGGAGACATTAAAAATAAGGTTATTTCTTCCTGAAGCTTCCCATTCCAGTGTAATTTTTTTATCACCTTGAGCCAGCAAATTCTCTATTAGAACTGTTGAGGAAAAAATTGGACCAGTGAAAAGAGATAATAGAAGTTGTATAGACATATTATCACTCTTTGGTCTGGTGAGGATTACCAAGTTCTCATAATAAGGAACAGCTGATTGGAACAGGATCCAATCTATGACACTGATACCCTTTGGGCCCATGTACATGTATTGCTATGAATTCAGATCCCTAGCTGTTCCATTACATATGTGTAAGCAGAACTTTAAGGGAGAAGAGGGATTGACCAGTTTTGTTAATCTCCAAGTCTTTAAAACTTCTTGGGAGGAAGAACAAAGTTCAGGAGTTAGACCCAATTTCTCCCTTATTTTGTCATTCTGTCCAATGCTGGTATTCATACCCTGCACTATAAAAAATAGGGCATTCACATTGGTGTCAAACTGAAAATTGAGAGCAGACTCTGTATCAGACCATACTGAATTGTCGTAAACATGAGTCATCAGTGCAATGTGGCGGGAAGGAATGGGTACTCAACAGTGGGTTGTATGAATCCCATGCATCTGTTGGTTATATCAACAATGGTCTACAAATTTTGGGAGATTATCAACCTCCGAGATAAAATGTGCTAATTCTTACATATTTCGATTAGATGAATTAGAAAACAGGTAATAAAGGTGCTGGTTGGCTAAAGTTTTTAAGGTATTTCACAATAAATATTTATACACAGGCAAGTATATTTGCCTACAAGGGAGGGAGGTGCCTGATGATCATGATGCCGCATAACTTCCCTACAAAGTACAGTAGAACAATGAAAATGGTACCACATGGAAGTGTATAAATTTATCTTCACTTTGGGACTAAAGATTATTACTCAACTATAATTTATTGTTCTTTTATTGTAAGGTACATTTGTCTTGGTCAGATCTATGCATCATACAGTTATATCTGGTGGCTTTCCAGTTTCCAAGGAACATTTCCAAGGAACAGTTGCAAGATATTTTCCCTCAGATGCCAAGATGCCTCAAAACTGTATAAACAATGCAAATAACTTCTGCTACATTTGTGGCGAGGTTACATTTGCATCTCAAAAGTGCAGAATGACAGCAGTGGTAAAAAAGGCATACCACCTATACTTTGGATGCAAAATAGGGGATCAGGATAAGAGTTGGGCCCCTCATTATTGTTGCATTACATGTGCAACTTATCTGCATCATTGGTTAAACAAGAAGTAAAAGTCCATGCCTTTCACAGTCCCAATGGTGTGGAGGGAACCCCCCAATCATAGTAGTGACTGCTATTTTTGCCTGGTTCCCCCAGTTGCAAAAGGGATCTCAAGAAAGAAGAAATGGACTGTGCAATATTCAAACATTTATTTATTTTATTTATATTGCGATTATATCCTGCCTTTTTCCTACAAAGGGCTCAAGGCAGCATACATCATTCTCCTCCTCCATCTTATCCCCACAACAACAACCCTGTGAGGTAGGCTGGGCTGAGAGTCTTTGACTGGCCAAAGTCACCCAGTTGGCTCCATGGCTGAGTGGGGACTAGAACCCAGATCCTTTGAGTCCCAGTCCCGTGCTCTTAACCACTACACCACACTGGCTTTCCATTACATTAACCACTACATTCCATCCACACTGCGTCCTGTACCCCACGGTGAAGACTTGCCAGTTCCAGATCCACCAGAATCCTACTCTCTAGACTCCGATTATGATAAAGACGATGAGCAAGATGCAGCTGATCTGGAGCCATCAATGTCAGTGGACCTAAACTTAAGCCCACTCCTGAACCACATCTAATTTCACAGAGTGAGCTAAATGACCATTCTCATTGCTATATCACATTTTGCAAAAAAGTTATGGAGCATAATCTCACATCCCCCTCATAATTTTGAATTATTTTGATGCAATTTTGACCTGAAGCTGTATCTTGGAAACTGGAGCCAATTAATACTTAATTTTCCTTTATTAGTGACCAAATTCTGGTAAAATTTAGCTACTTTCATCTCCAAGGCTTTTTCCTTGTAGACAAGTGTCATTGACCTTGGCTCCAGAAAGATAGCATGCCTGGCTTTTTCCTGTGTCAACATAGTCTTCCATTCCTTGCAATAAGAGTCTCCCACAACTAGCACTTTGCTCTTATTTTTGTTGCTAAAAGTTTGGGTAGCATTTCTTGGTTCATTATTGCTGCAAGCTTGGAATACGTATTTCCTATTTTGTTGCCTTTGGTCTGGGTAGTCTCTCTCATATTTGGTTGTTCTTCAGTCTCCTTTTCAGGGTTTCTCAGTGTATTTAGCAGTTTTTCCATTGCTGGCTATTCTTGTGTCTCAAGTATCTGAAAGCAGTTTGAGATTTTTGCTACTTCCTCAGTTGTAGTGTCTCTTCTAATCTCTTTGCTGGTGAATGCCTTTCTTCCCAGGTTGTTTTCTTCTCTTTTTCTTTTCCCACAGAGTTCTTAGCTTTAGATCAATGTTGCCCCTCTAGTATCACATTGGTTGTTTTGGTCAGTTAGAGCATAACCAGGCCCTCAGTTTTTCCTCTAAGAGGGCCAGTTGCTTGCATTCATAGAGCGAGTTCATGTCAGTAAAAAGAATGAACAACTTGCCGTTATTACAGCCACCATCACGAGGGGGCTCTCTCTGCCCATTTTTTCTGTGTGGATGCTTTATCGCAGTTGTTGCAATTTCCCCTCTCCATACTGCACCAGAGGTTTGTGCTAGCTTCACACAGGACTTGAAAGTACAAGTAGGATTATTTGGCCTAGTGGAATAAATGGCAGCAGCGTTAGCCATCTTTATTGTGGCCTTTGCCTGTTGTGCAATATAGAGCTGCAGTTGGACACTGTGTCTTTTGGGATGGGGGTGTGCTAGGGGAGTACCTCTGTTGTGGTGGCTCCAGTGACAGTGGAGTTTGCCCAAGACACTGTAAGAGTTGCTCAGTGGGTCAGTCTTCCCCCACTGGTGACCTCCCATCTCATGAATTGTTGGTTCCAAGAGGTCTGGTTGAGAGTCCATTCAGCATTGCTTAGATCTGGTAACCAAAAAGTTTATCTGGTCTTGCCTCTTGGCCAACTTTTTCACATTCTAGAGCTTCTCTGAGGAGGCGATGGAGCTACAGATGGGGCAGTAACAGAGGCTGAAAGCACGGACCTTTGTGAAGCTGTGGAAACAGCCATCTATGGGTGGGAGAGCTAAGAAGCACCTGTGGTATCAACCAGGCAGAGGGACTTCTTACCGAGCTCTGCATGGAGATGGCCTGTACAGTGTTTGTGGGTCTGTTTCATAAAGGCCTAGCTGTGTGGGCACTGATCTAGGATATGACCTTCAGCCAAGCACATCAGACAAAGTGTGCCCATCAGTTGGAGGTAGCTTAGCTTTGCACCACACACACTTGAGGAATGGCACCTTCAATGCCATTGGAAAAGCAAAGAGAGAGGTGAAAGAAATGAGAGAAGATATTCATAGAAAAGGTAAGATGGAACAGAGTGGAAAAACAAAGAGGTTTTCTATTTTTGGTTTTATTTTGGACTTTTTTTGGATGGGAGGTTGAAAAAGGGAAAAATGTGATAGATCTACTAACCTTTGACACACTTAAATACAAGCTCTGCTCGTTTGAGACACCAAGATATAGTCATTTCCTTAAAAAAAAAAGATTAAATATGAGAAAAAATTTAAATATCCTATTACAAGATGTTGGAAGTGACTTGCAGTAATAAAACTATGAGTAACTCCCCCCCTTCAGTTACACTGTATTCATTCAGCACTTCATTGTATTGTGGAGTACAGAACTACTAAACACTTATTGAGTATTAACAAAACAATATTGAATTAAACATCTTGTTTCGTCTATCAAGTGCAATTATGTTTAAGTTTGCTATTTCCTTGATGGGTTGCCTTCCCATATTCCAAGAATAAAGTCAATTACACAGTCATTCCAGATAGTTGCTATCAGATGACACCTGAAAAATCAGCTTTGGGTTCTTTTGTACTTGCTAAAGAAATATTCTGTCTTACAGTACAAAGCTATACATATTTATGCAGAAGTCCTATTTATTTTCACTGAGGTTTACCTCAGGAAATGGACACAGGACTGTGCTGTTAACCTGCCCAGATTTTAAGATCTTAAGATGAGACCCTTTTATGTGCTAATTTATTGGTGATGAAAGAAAAATCTCTTTCAGTGACTGAGCTTTCGAACTCCTGGCCTTGGGATGCTCATCAATCCCCCCTTCCCACTGTTTTGGCCTTCTGCGAGCGGGCTTTTTTTGTTTAAAGTAAGTCTTCAGCCTGCTGATATTGTTGGTCTGTTGCTGGATTTTACTGGTTTTACCAATGCCTGCTTCTCTCTTGCCATATTTTGCTTTGGCAATTGTTTTAATATTTGAGACATCATTTTGTTGATCAAGATATATATTTGAGTGAATATTATATTTCATACTCATTGTTTGGTAACATCCCCCTGATACGTTCTTACAAAGACAGAAAAAATTATGATCTCTATGTGTTGTAGCTTCAGTGAATTTATAAAATACAGATGAAAGATGAAACCACAGAACATCTTGTAAACTGGAAAACAGTTAAATCAGTTTCTCATGATGCAAACTGTTAGTTCTGCATGTAAGTTATATAATATATGAAACAGAAAAACAGTGCTGAAAAAAAAAAGAATATAGAGGTTTTTTCTTTTAAGACTTAACGGAAGAAATACTAGATCACCATTGTAATTTATCTGCCTACACACTCTCTTGCTCACATTCAAAGTAGGCGTTTGCTAGTGGTTTTTATCTGTGCCTTGGCAAAGATAAAAAACAGTCTCTAAAAAGGAAAACCATGCTGCTCCAAAGGCAAATTACCAACACATTTAGTAGTCAATGAGGTCAATAGCTTATACCATAAAAGGAATTTATGGAAGAAACAGGATGGAACATCTGGATGATGACAATTTTGGATGAAATTGTGTAACCTGGTCATTTGAGGTGTTTTAAGAATAAAAATAATCCTCTTAACAAAAGACAGGACAGAATGTAAACCCACTAAATTAATCTTCTCAAGAGCAACATCATGACCCAGGACTTTTGCACCTTGAGGGATTTACTAAGTTAGCATTACAGAAACAAAAATGTCCTGTATTGAGTAGCTCAGGACATCAAGCATCAAGTGGTGATTTGTGCATCAAGCATTACAGACAAAGTGTATACCACATCAAGCAGCATGTTTCAATGAACTCAAATCAGACATGCAGCTGGGTTTTATTGTCATGGCCCTGCCACTGGAGCTGGCCAATCAGTGCCACTAGCTGAGCAACTGGATCAGGCAGGTCTCTCAAACTGAAACTGATTATCACTGAATCTGAGTCTGGCAGGAACATGGTGAACCACATCCTGTAGCATCATGATCCAAAGAACTAGAGTGAGGATCCTTGTGGGTGTCTTCCCTTGAGTCAGAGAAATTTAATGCATTCCACATGTCAAACAGGAGGCCATGGAGTAAAGCAGAAGCATTTGTCTAATGGTTGGCCTTTAAGTATCTGGAGTCCAAAAAAAGAGGGCTGAGGACTGGAGGCAGAGGATCAGAATCCCTCAGTTTACTCCAGCCCTCATCAAAGCAACTTAACTACTGGGAGGTTTCCTTTGTGCAACTTCCTAGAGTTTTTAACAAGCCACCCAGCAATTCTGCCTGCCCTTGGTGCTCTATGTGCCCTTGCTACATTGCTCACCTTTTGGGGTGTCTACTTTGCTGCCATATCATGCATGCAATCATAGATTGATCAGAATAGTTGAAAAAAATAAATTTGTACATACTTGAGTGAACTATCCATATGCATGTGTTTTCATACACCTCTCTCCTTGAGAAGCATTTAAATGATGTAACTCAGAACACAGACAAGATTCTAAAAGGATGTATATCCCAAAATACAAGCACTTTTTCACGTTAATGGATTCAAACTGACCAGTCTTATTTTCACTTTATATTATATACATAATTGGGGGTGGTTGGAATGATATTGTTAGCTCAATTCTACTGTTAAAACAGTTGGGGCCATCAAGATGTTGTTCCTGAGCAGAAATCCATTTTCTTTTAATTTGAACCCATTAGTTGGGCCCTACCCTCTGGAGCAGTAAAACGTTTATGTGGCAGCCCTTCATTATATTTGAGGATGTCTACCATAACAACTCTTAATTTTCTCTTTTGTAGGACAAACAAACCCTTTCTCTCACAGAACTGGATCTCTAGGCCTTTTACTATCTTTGTTGGACACATTCCAGTTTTTTAAAAAAATACCATCTTAAACTACATTGCCCAAAGCCAAATGCAGTACCCTGCATGATATCAGCCCAAACTTGATACTATTACTGTCTATTAATTCAGCCTAGAATTGTGCTGGCCTTGTTAGCCTTCACATCACACAGAACATTGTCCACCACTTTCACTGCTCCCATCCCAGAGGGATAGATACAACAATTTGAGATAGGGTGTGCTTCAAACTATTCAAACTACTATTAAGTAGAGCTGAAGGCAATACATTAAACCTGGACTTCCTAACTGTGAAAATATCCAAATCAGCCAGATATTTTGCATAAACATATGTCCTTCCACTGTTACTGAATAAAGATTACATTGTGGGCAAACTCAAACTGTACTGTAGCTCCATATCCCAAACTGTTGTAAGCCATGCTGAGATGGCATACATAAAGGACAGCATATAAAAGTTATAAACAAACAAACTGCAAGATTATTATTTTAGCTTTTACATAGCTAAGAGCCACTAGGACACTTGGAGAAATGTCAAAATCTTGCAATTTTCATATAGCATGAGTTTCCATCTAGTGTGGCAAGTTTTAGTAGTAGACCAGTAGGTCTAAGCCAACTTGTGGGGAGGGGAAATCAGCTTTAGTCAATAACAAATCTTAAGAATCCATGTGTGGGCCTCAACCAAGATTTTGTCTACCTTCATGTGAACAAATTCATTAGAAACACAACTTGGGACTCCCAACACTGCCAGGAAAAAAACCTACTTCAAAATGGGCAAAACTTTTATATTCACACAACTAAGATCCATATAACAAGTGAGAGATAATCTCTGCATTGAATACCTGGATGACTGAAGAGATATATTAGCTTCCTTTCATGTAAAGGAACCAGAGGAAAGGATTAGCACTTAACAAACCACTCTCAGTAGCACTTTTAGTTTGTGAACTCCATCCATGTTCCAGAAGAGTGGAAGGTTAATCTGCCATTTATGCCTTAACCTTCTTGTAGAAAAAAAATGACCTTAGACTTGGTGTGATCCATAGTAGTTTGTTTTCACAATGAAGGTTTAAGGGTTTTTAAAAGAAGTCTTAAAGTTATGCTTGTCAAGAAATATAGCACCACATCATTGGCATATATGAATACTGACAAGGGCTTGTTCACTCATTTGTGGGGATGGGAATATACTTCCTCCAAACTTTTATTTAATGAGTTGATGTAAAAATTAAATAAAGTTGAGGCAAGTATGCAACCTTGCTTTATTCCATTTTAAATTGGAATTTGCTTAGGTAGATGTATTCTCTTATAAACTACATATGATAATTAAGATGGATTCATCAATGTTTGTATCCTCAATCTTTTCCCATAATCTCTATCTTAAAATTAGGTCAGAAGCCAATTTAAAAATGGCTGAAACCTGAAATAAAGAGCACCTCCAACATTTATTGAGTATTTTTCAATGAAATGTTGGAGGACCTGGTCAGCAGTAGATTGCCCAGATAGAAATCCTGCCTGTTTGTCTTCTAAAATTGTTTCTTAATCCAGCACTTAACCAAGTTATAGAGATGGCTTACATATAATTTACTAATCATGCTTAAGATACTGGCAGGTCTGTAATTTGAGGGGGTCTAATCTTTTTTCTTTTCTGTATATTGGGATAATTAAACACCAGCTCACAGTCCTCTGGGAAATGTACTGAAAAGTCAATATAAGTAAACAGGGATGTCAAAACAGGTACCTGTGGTACTCCGTTGGTTATCAGCAGCAATGAGATATTATCTGATCCTGGTGCTTTACCCTGCTTTAAATTCTGGATAATCAGTTGTAGAGATAGATACAGGAGGCTAATCAAGTTACTGTTAATAGTAGCCAACAAAAAATGAGACGAGAATTGGCCAATCACATAAACAGTGTTGACATGGGATTCCCATACTTTAGAAGGAATAAGAAGCCCCTTGAAATAACTATCCAAAAAATTCCAGAGCCACCATCCCTTGATGCCTCTATTAAGAGCTTTCATGCTTTATTTGGGGCTTATATCTTTTTCTCTTTAATTAAGGCTTTTTAATGTTTTATGTGTAATTGTTGTTTTATATTTTAGTCTGTATTTTATTCTGTATTTTGCTGTTGTAACCCACCCAGGGAGCTGTATGGCTAGTGGGGTCGATCAGAAATCAATCAATCAAAAAAATACAAAATCTACTTTGATGCAGAAACTACTTCTCAGGCAATACAGAGAGGTTCACTTCTCTATACCATCTATATTTTTCCACTAAAGAGCATTTCAAGGCAATATAATCTTGATCATACCAGCTTTTATCCCTACTAGGTGGAAAAGGTTCTCCTATTCCATTTTTAAATTTCAAATAATTTTGTAGAGAGGCAGTCACATCTTGAAATATTCCTGCCACTGCTGCTGCTATTTAGCATGTCATCATGAAGGCAAAGACTACTTTCCAAATATATTATCTCAGATGTTGCTTTGTTTAATATAGTAGGCACCTTCTATGTGTGCAGCATATTTTTACTTACAACCGATCTACTCTGCTCACAACCAATCATAATGTGTGTGTATAATACAGTTTGCCAAATGTAGGGATAAAACTAAGAGTAGATGGTCACTCTCCCCAACATTACCCACATTACACCAATCACCTCTTTTAACAAATTATAAGAAACTATGAAATATTCACACACTATCACTATCTAGTTTGTAAAGTTGTCTTAATATCAAATCATTCAAGTCTTTCAATTACCTTTCTCTGTTGGCAGACAGTGTCCTTAACTCCCAACAGTTCTCGTGAGTGGAATGCAAGATTTTAAGTTTATCTGTTTAAATTGATTTTGTTATTTGTTTACTGCAAGCTCCTTGCAGTTGATAAATGGAACCATACCCAGTGGCCCTTTTGCCCTTAGCTGATGGTAGAGGTCAAAGTGCATTTCCTTTTTCTTCTGCAGTCCAAGGGTGACTCTCCCTTTTCCAAGGTGAGCACATTTTACCAACTAAGACTATGATCCTGTACACCTGAACCTGGAGTAAATCCTCTTGAACTTATTTCTGAAGAGATGTGTATAGGATTGCAATGTAAGATACCTTCTGGCTGAGACAGTCCCAGAGAGATTTTCTGGGGTCAGAAAATGCTGCCTCATCTCAGGACTACAGCCCAACTTTGCAGCCTTTCCAAGAGATTTTGCCAGCTAAAAGTAATTGCTCTGGTTCCTGGAGGCTGGTCTATAAAATACTGGACAGCCTGGGAGCAGGCCTGACACTAAAGGGAGTCACCACTGCAGGGGTGAGCAAGGGCAAAAGCCCTCTAATATGTTGGAAAGAGGGGAGGAATTGCACATCTGCCTTCATGAAATGGTATAGTGGTATTAGGATTACATTTTTTTCTCTCTCAGTGGAACAAATGTATTTTAAAAAGTGACAGAAAGGTGGATGGATATTATGACTGGCCATTGGAAAAATGCCATTTTCTGGTAGAGAAGCATGGTATAAAATCAATTTATACCTATACATTTTGTAGGAGATAGCTGGATCATTATGGGAAAGGGGAGTGCAACAAGATATTGGTTGCTCCCATGCTATCTCCCATACCAGACAGCCTAAGTAGCCCAGGTGACAAGCCCTCTGGGTTGAAGGTACTGCTGCTGAATGCCATACTGGAGAACAGGAAAACAGCTGCCACTCAGGTCTTGATCCTGGATGAACATGCCAACCAAACCTACATAAACCTGGCTGGATGAGACTTTTGCAGCAGAAACAGGCTGAGGGGCAGGGAGGCACTTAGAATGAATATTATGATTCTATATCCTTGTCCAGACAACTCATCTTACAGTTGCCTAGTTCTGAACATGTATATCTGAAAATGAGAGCTTGGAACAGAATACAGATTCTTTTGGTGCATTGCTTGCCCTACTAATTTGATCATCTCCTGAGCTAGCCAAACTAGCTCTTGGGGTTGGTACTGGAGACTCTGGTTGGTTGATTTCAATATTACATACTGAGGCTACCTTGCTCTGACTTCATGACCTTGCTCTGACTTCTATGGTTCTGCCCCACTATGGCTCATTCACTTGGAAGGACACAATTTAGATCTTGTTTTCTGTGTAGGATGAGAATCATCATCATCCTCCCAACATTTTTCCTCTTGTAAGGAACTCAAGGTGGCTTACAGAGCTCTGTTTTATTCTTACAGAGAGTTCGCTACTGGCCCAAAGTAACCCTGTGAGCTTTATGGCTCAGACTAGAACTTCAGATCACTGAGGTCGCCAGTCCAACACTCTAACCACCACACTGGGTCTCTGTGGTGATCGCAGGCTGGAGGAAATTTCTATAGTTCCACTATCATGGCCAAACACTTCCTTGTGGAGTTTGGACTCAGAGGCTCTGCTGGGACACAGGAAGCAATAAAGCTGGCCTGTCCCAGAAAACTGATGGATTTGGATGGTTTTCTAACAGCTCTTGAAGATTTTTCTTTCACCCTGGCAGGTAATTCTCTCAGTGCCTTGGGTGGAAGGAAGACATGGCCTAGCGATTGACCTAATAACTCCTGAGTGTCCTCTCCCATGGAGCAGAGCCACCTAAGCCACTTTGCTTTCCAGGACAGCATAAGTGATGGAGCTAAAGCAATGTTGGCAGAAATCACAATATAAGTCTGAGCAAACATGAGACTGGAGCTCTACTGAACGCCTACTCCATGACAATGACAGCAGTGAAGAAACTGTACCTCGCTGCCACCTTTGTGTCTGCTCAGAGTTGCACCACAGATTTTTCCCGTGTGTTCAGGGGCCTGTTACCCTCTGGTACACAAAGAAAGAGACCACTCAATAGCCCACTTAGACCAATTTGCATGACACTTTATGTATCCATTCTACACATCACTGGCATCATTCACGAATGTGGGTCCAGATGTAACTTTGTCTCCTGCTTGTTCAGTAATAAAGATACTGTTCAATTTCTACAGACAGGATTTTTGAGCAAGTGAGGCTTGCCACCTGGATGCTAGACGGCTTAAAAAAGCAGCTGGGGTGGTGATGTATTGACTGAGTGGGTAAAGGCAGTGGTGATTGCCTCTTCATGGCAAGGTATGGTTCCACCTTACCTAAAGTAGGCAGTGGTGAGAGTTAAAAAATATAATTCCCCCTGAACCCCACTGTATTGTATAATTTATGGCTTGTCTTTACTATTCCATTTTTGGTAACTTCTTTTAGAGCTTCTTTATGTAGTAGCATCTTAGCTCAGTGATTTCTGAATCTATTCAAGATCTATTTCAATCTGGCTTCAGGCCTGGTTATTGCACAGAGACTGCTTTGGTCACCTTAATGAACAGTCTATGCTGGGAATTAGACAGAGATGTGTCCCTGCTGTTCTGGACCTTTCAGAGGCTTTTGATACCATCAGCCATGGTATCCTTCTGAAGCATCCGAGATTAGGAGGCACTAGTGGCACCAGTATTTGGAGGGGTGATTTCAGATGGTAATGCTGGGGGATTTATGTTTGACTCCAAGGTCATTGGCTTGTGGCATCTCTCAGGATTTCATTTTATTTCTCATGATATTTATAATATATATGAAACCAATATGAGAGACTGCCTGGAGTTTGAAGTTGCCAGGATATTAATGAAATCCAATTCTATCTCTCCTTTTAATCTAAATTCAAGGAAGCTGCTCTGATTCTAAATCAGTGTTTGATGTCAGTAATAGATTGAATGAGGGCAAATAAATTGAAGCTGAATCCAGACCAAACAGAAGTGCTGTTGGTCAGTCAAAAGGCAGATCAGGAACAGTGGATTCAGTTAGTGTTGGGTAGTATTACATTCTCTCTGAAGACTCAGGCTTGCAGTCTGGGTATATTAGAGACATTCAGAGACATTTAATCTGGCCGCAGTCATGCTTGCCTTAGTTACATTCCATTTGGACTACTATGATTTACATGGAACTACTTTTTTAAGTTGTTCAGAAATTTCAGCTGGCTCACAATGCAGCAGCCATTAGGAGTACATAACCCCTATGCTACAACTTCATTGGCTAACAATCTGTTTTCAGGTGTGGTTCATTTGTTGACTAATGCCCTCAGGCTATGGAACTCCCTCCTGATGGAGGCAAGGTTTACTTTTTCTTTGTTGATATTTGGCTCGTAGACAAAGGTAGTTTTATTATAGAAGACTTTTGTGTGTAAGTTGGTCCAGTGTGTTAGTTGTTGTTTTTAATATCTTACCTATAATTGATATATTTTTAATTGGTCCTTTATGCTACCTTGAGAACAATTTTGGTAGAAATGTAAAGTGCACATAAAATAAAATAAATATGCATAGCTAAAATCACTTGCTGTCAATCATACATTTTATTGTACAAATTGAATTTTGTACAGGATCTGATATTGCCAGTATCTTTTTGTTTTCTAGGGATTGCACAAAACACTTGTACTCCCCTTTTTCTCTCACGCAGAAGTACATTACCCACATCCCCACCTGAAGGAGGCCAGGTAATTATCTGGCAACAAGAAAATGGGATAGCACTACCAAATGCCAAAAGAGATGGAGGAACTTCAGTTGTCAAATAATATTTTCATCGTAGGAATCACTGCTGTGTCACATGCATTGAGAGACCATGTTGAAGGGTTGGCTTCTCTCCTGCCATTCCCCTCAATAGATTTTTAGGCAGATCACTCTACATATTTTAACATTGCTGAAAAGTGACTTCAGTGGGGTCCTGGGGACAACAGAGTCTTGGTAGGTGGTATGTTTCCCCCAAAACCCTTTTTCAGCAGGTGACATTTCCCCAAACAATATTAAAATAATATTACAGTAATATAGCTTCACACACTTAAAACAGATTTAGGGGCAGGAAAACTGCAAGTGTGGGGTGGGTACAAAAAAAGTGATAATCCAGAATGGAGTGGTGCTCCCAACATTTTACTCTGCATGACAATTTGTGGAGTCACACAGGAAACTTTTTAATGAATTAAATTTGTTCATGCCCAAAACGGTTCTCTACCTCTGATCTGGAGTGGCAGAACCAACAATATTTTTAAACAAGCAAAGAAGGCTATTTAAAAAAAAATAAAGTGATGATTGCTTACCTCAGACATTGTATGAACCAGAAGGAGAGGAATACTGACTGTAGTAATGTCACGTGCACAGCATACTTTGAGGATATTCCGGAGGCCCATGATTGCAGGATCCCGGGCAGTAATATTACCTGATCTCACATTTTCATCCACACACAGGTGAAAAGTAACATGAATTTCAGAGAGATTTGAATGGCGAGTGATATAAAATTCTCCTGAGAAAATAATTTTGTGACAGTTTAATCTATAGACCCTAGTTTAAAAACTAAACCTTAAGAAGGGTACATAAATCTACTGCCTTGTATCAGTTTTTGTTTTAAAAATCCAAGCGCATCATTTTTAATGTCAGAACTTTACATTAGCTTGAACAAGAAAGCACCAAATGCCCCCAAAAACTGTTGCTGGAGACTTTCCCCCTTGAACTTTGTTTTTTTGTTTTTTTTACATAAATAAATGGGCAGCTGAATCTGCTTCCATAGATCTGTCTTTGAAGGAAACTTTACTACTGCATTTTACATTGGCTAGTTAAAAAAGCATCAGGGTGGATTTTTAGTACTGTGCAAGTTAACATTGTAGATACACTTCTGTATAAATTCTGTATGTTGTATCCCTCCAGACTGTACAGGACTTATTAAAAAGGTGTTACCAGTAAGACACAATTCCAAATCGATATTGAGTAAGTTCTATCAACTACTTATCAACTAAAGTGCTTTGGTTTTGTTGAGACTATTACAAAGTGAAGTGTAAAAATGACTATGACATAAAGATATACCACATACTAGGAGAAGTAAAACCAGGGCATAAATATGGAGCTAACATTTTCAAAACACGGAAAACATGGAGTACCACACCCATTTCCTTTTACATCATCTAAACCTCATTTCCTTCACCATTACTGAAAACCTGTATAATAATGTATGACAAAGCCAAAATAGGTGGATATGTATTTATAAATGGCATTCAAGACAAGAAGAATATAAAGAGATGTTTTAGCACTGAAATTGTATACAGAACATTTGAAGCATACAGAGGTGGAGGTGGAAAAGCCAGGCAAAGATGAGCTGAAAAAGCTGTGCAGGCAGAATTCAGGTGTAGGAGTTCTTTCAGAAGCTGAGGTGGGGGAGAATAACCCAATATCCTTAAAGAGGATTCATAGCTTTGAGGAAGTTTAGCTATTTTAAATGGACTAAAAATCCAGTCAAGACACCACAGAACAGTGGTTCAAAAATGCATCATTTGATGGCACAATGGATTAGAAATATACAGTTCTAGCAATATAGTAGTGGCCAACTAGAACAGGAAAAACTCCATCCATGTAAGCAGCATAATGATAGCTTTACAAATTAATTGAAATTTCTCTTAGGTGGAAAGTTGCATTTTTTCTTTTAGTGGAAGAAAAGGCAATACTGTCAAATGAGAATGTACTGCAAAGAGGCTATGTAGGTGGCACAGAACAAAATGGATTCCATTCAGTAAAATCAATCCAAAAAATGTTTCATGGCACAGCTCCTAGACAAAACATTTACCTGTGGTTTAATCATGCATTCAGGAGATAATGACCTGGTTTGTAATAAGAAAAAAAAAAAAGCCATGATGGGCAGCAAAACATGGTTTGTTGTTCTCAGTGCTTTTTTTGTCATAGAACACACTGGAACTGGCACCTTTTTTTCGACAGATTTTCCAAGTTTTAAAAGTAACTTTTGAAAATTTGATGTTTGGTCCATGTAGATTTGAATTGCCCTGTCAAGTGTAGCAGGTCGGTGGCAAAATCATTAAAATGGTGTATGCAGGCTGCTTGTGTGTCGAATTCAATGCAAGTGGACTTTGTCCGCGCTGGTTGTGATGTTGCCGCTCGGCTTGTGGCACTGCTCAGCTTGTGATTGGTCATGTGGTCGCACGCTGAGTGCTTACTGCAGGCAGCGACTGTTTTGTTTCGTTACACAACTGATGTGTGTGGGTGTGCGTACAGTGATTGACTACATGCGAAAGGTAAATGATTTCATGTGTTCCGGCACCTTTTTTCTTACAAAAAAAGCATTGTTTGTTCTGTTGTCCAAGTCCAGCCTGGTTTACTCAGTGTGGATTGATTGAAAAATCCTTGTCAACCCACGGGTTTGTTTTATCCATGGTGGGTTGTTGTGTCATCTGTACCTGGACAACTTATTCTTCTGTGGGTAAAGTCCAGCAGCTCTCAACTCTCTTGGCAACAGCAGCAAACTCTGTATGCTGACCTAAGATCACTATGGCCACCACCAGTGCAAGCCACTCTACAAGTACCCAGCTGACACTTTGGGGTGGCTGGCCCTGTCTTGCTGCCCTTCCTGCCCAATCAACAGCCATTTTCAGCTCCCCACAGCTTATTTGCACTTAAACCTTTTTTCTGAGATCATGAAAGTCAACCTGACAGTCAGATTTTGCAGTCCTCATTTTAACAACTTCTTGAGAGTGCCTGAGTGGCACTTTGGAGATGGGGACAGTGGCTGTTAGATTTTTTAATTTTGTGTATGTGCACGAAAAGGTTTGTATTTTTTTAGCTAGGTGTCCACAGTTGTGGACATTTGCAGTTATGTGACTGTGGGAACTGGAAACCCTGGCTGGGGCATTGTCCTAGGGAGAAGCTGCTGCTGAGGTGCAGCAGGCACTAATCTTAGACATTACCACAACAAGGCTCCAAACAAGTTTCCATCCCTAGTTTGGTTTCCCTTCATAATTGTCAGAAAGGAAACTGTCAGGAACAATCAAAAGGACAAGTAATCTTTGCTTTTAAAAAGGGTGAGTTACATCTCCTTCATGGCAAGGTTTTCTTCATCCCGACAGTCCACAGTGTGAGGCATGTTTTCCTGAGACTCAAAGTACTTGAAAAGGCGCAATGTTTCTGAGATTGCCTACTTTAAATCCCTCTTTTAAAGGGAACCCAGAGTTTTGACATCCAAGAAAAAGTGGATGCACATTTTACCTTCTCAAGCACTTAGAGCCTCTGGAAAAAAGAGCAAAATGTGCATCACCCTGAGTGAGATTGGGGGCGGGGGGTGGGTGGAGGGGAAATCAGGGTCTTGCTACAAAGGGGATGTGAATCACAACACCTGCTTTTCTTGTGCCTTTGTTTTGTCTTGAAAGCTTACCTTCTGACAGCTATCAAGAGAAACCAAACAGGAAAAAGCCATTTGGGGTCTCTTTGACAGTGGATACCCCTTCCTCCCCAGATATTGCTCCAGCTGAGACTTTAATTCCTGAGGTACACAAATGCAAGTGCCTGCTGCTGTCAGGTGTAGCTAAAAACAAACAAACAAAAAGACAAAGCTATCTGCACATGTTTTATGTGTAAAAAATAAACAGTATCTGTCAGTCACTGAGAGACTCTCAAAGATGCAGCTCAGGCACTTTGAAGTGACTGTCAAAATCAGGACAACAAAACCCTGCTGTCAAGCTGGCTTTTGTGATTGCTGAAAAAAGTTTGAAGTGCAAAATACAGGGAGCTGTAAATGCCTCTTGATCACAGCTGAGACAGTAAATTAATTCCTGCTGCAGTGTCCCCTGAGATGCCAACTGGAGGACTGAGGAAGAAAGGAGATGAAGGATGTAAACAATCCACAGTGAGCCCAACTGGTGCACCATTAACTGTCCTGCAGCATATTGCAAGAGTGGCTTTTTGTGACATGTGAAGTTGCCTGGTGTCTGAAATGCAGGACCTGTTATTTATCGGTAAGTGAATTCTCTTTCTCCCACTTTGTAATGGGCTCATTCTTTCCAATGTTTCCTAGAGAATTTTTGGTAAAAGTTCAGCCTTTCTCATTCCTCTGTCTTTTGACTTATAGTACAAGACTGGTATCCTTGTGACGTGTATGTGTGCGGTAACAGAGGAGGCTTCATCCTTAGAACATAATTACATTCTTTTTCCCCTTCAGATTATCACATGATCCTAACTACTGTTCTCACCATGCATGGAAGCAGTTAGTTATGAGACTTACTCAAGAAAGACACAATAAGCAACAGTAATTCAACATAAAAACAGAAACTCTTCTCACAAATTACTAAGTTGCATTTCACTATAAGGTTACAATCTATCAATGGACACTGATAACTGAACAAACCACATAATAAGGACGTACCAGGCAAAATAGTTAATAGGTGTGGTTCAATATTCATAGTCTTATCTTCACTGCCACTATTTTTGTTTCCTGCATTTGTAGATAATCAAAATGTTAGGATCTCATATACAAACAAATGCTTTTTCAATGTAACAGGTAATAATGAAAACACTATATTCTAAATAAGTTAAGAAAACAAATTTGGATTATTTATCTCAAATACCAATAACACTAGAGGGAAATGCACATTTGAAATTTTTAAAAACATCTTTATGCAATAAGTGTATCCCATTCCATTTTAGAACACTGCTGATTTTCTGCAGTTTTTCACCACTCACACTTTGGGCACAACCCACTAACAGCATAGTATCTACTGAACACAGACATCAGAAAAGGAAAACAACATGTCTTTCATCCCTTCCTGAAACCCTACTAAGGAAACTATTGTGAATCATCCGACAAAGGACATCCAGCTTAGCGAAAGAAATATTCCACCTGCCTCAAGATGCCACTTAGAGTAACCCACACAGCAGTCATATGTGGGGAACTATTAAATGCAGGAAAGATTGCTTAACTGTAACTGAAGTTCTTGGTCACACATTTGGGAAAGTCTATTCAGGACATAATCAAAACATTACAGAACTAGGACCTAGCTATTTCAGCCCCCTATCCTATGTACAGATGACATATTTAGTTCAATTCTGACAGCAACTTAAAGTGGGGAGACAAGATGGCTATATACAGATGACCAAAAGAACTTCCAGACTAGCATGCTGTCAGAAGCTAATGAAGCTTAAACAGAGAAACTTCTAAATTGTATGTGGCAGTTGAGCTGAAGTCTGTGATGAGCTGAAGTACTACAGCTTGCACCTAAGCTAGGGATAAGAATGATCAGTGACTCTTTCCCTTGGGCCACATTCCTTCATGGGAAAAATGTACATGCCAACAATGAACATTGTCAGAGAAAATATGCCATATGGCTACCTAACTTGACCTTATGCTCATCTATATTAACTCCATCCTCCCTCTCCCCCCCTCGCACCCCCCACCCCCCAATTTGTAAGTTCTCCTTTTCACTGTCCTCCCAGCCCTGCAATTTACCCTGGAGGGAAAACTCCCATTAGTTCCAGTTAGTAGTTTTCTCCCCCAGTTAGACTAGTTAAGATTAGAAGCCTGTCATGGGGAAAAGTAGACTTGAACCCTTTGTCCCACACTGTGCTCTCAATCTAGATTGCATCATCAGTGCCTGCAATTAGCATGAATGGGGAAACTCCCATTCGCTTCAAATTTGCTCTTTCCTCAGCCATCTGGAATATGAAAGAAGTACTCAGCACTCAATCATATGTGTTAATAAGAATGCAGACATGATGATTTCTTGTTGAGATGGTACTTATGAGTGTGGGGAAGAAGAATCTTTTTATTTCAGAAGACTATCTGAGTTCACTTTGTCTCAAAGTGACAAGATGGGAGTACAGCTATGAGCCCCTCAGTGTGTCTGATGAAAATAAGAGGGTTAATTTCCAGAAAAACAGGCAACCGTTACAGGTAGCAAGAAGTTCAAAAGGTCCATACATAATTTTGGCCAGCACAAAGAACAGGCGCAACTTAGACAGTGGTCCCTGAAGGGGAAGATTAAGGTTATACATGACTTGAAAGAACCATTCAACTATGTTGCAGCTACAAACGCACAGACTGGGAAATGCTCAAGGGAAGTGACAAAGCTAGGGTGCCAGCTTCCAGTCCTGGCTGAGGCTGCTGTTGGCTGGATTGGGCTCCTTTCCTGAGAGAAGCTTCCATCTCTGTCAAGAGAATTGACAGAGGTCTGGCTGATTGCAGTCATCTACCACTTGCACTAGATTCTCAGTAGGCCTTTCTCTGTTGGCCCAAAGCAGGGTAACAATGCTGCAAGGCATCCTTGAAGGGAATGATACTAAAAGCTGTTATCTCTTTGGGTGGAGCATAATGGTGGGCAGAAAAAGATATGGTGTTGGGAGACGGGCTAAGTGATGGGTACACAGCCTGGACAATTAACAGCAGTGCTTTGGTTTACTACTCCTTGTATCCACAGGAGCTGCTTTTAAATGTAAGATTGATACAGAATAATACTTATCTGTGACATAACAGTGGAAGGTACAAGTGATATAGTATGTATAACTGGGAGCTGGGTAGGCAAACAGGAAGTAGATAGTCTCTCCCAGCTGTGCTTAGTGGAGTTGTGCTATAAAGACTAGAAGCCAGAGGCTATAAGAATTCAATGCTTGTGGAATTCTGTGACAAGGTTTCAAGGTGGCTAGATGGAGGGGACATGGTGGATATGGTTTACCTGGATTTCGGCAAGACCTGAAAAAAAGGCAACAAAAAGGGTTTCTACCAGCATGTAAATAGCAAGAGGAAGGGGAGACAAGTAGTGGGACCTCTAAATAAGGAGGAAGGAGATCCAGTGACTGATACGAAGGAACAGGCACAAATGCTAAATAACTATTTTGCTTCTGTGTTCCCCCCAAAGCAGGATGGGGGAGATCCTCATAGGAGATTAGATGAGGCCAGGGACTTAGGGGCACAGATTAGAGTCACCCCCCATAGCAGTTGAGGGGCTCCTCAGGGCATTGGACATTACAAAGGCCCCAGGCCCTGACGGGTTACACCCGAGAGTACTTCAAGAGTTGGCAGGGGCTCTCTCATGCCTGCTGGCCTCGTGAAGGATGGATGAAGTTCCAGAGGACTGGAGTGTGGCATCAGTGGTCCCAATTTTCAAAAATAGTAATAGAAGGGACATGAAGAATTACAATTTCCTCCACTGTAGGAAAAACAGTGGAAAGGCTCATAATAGTGAGAGATCTAGTGAAGCTAGATAGGGAAGGGAGGCTGGTGACCACACAACATGGCTTCCGCAAAAACCGGTCCTGCTAGACAAAACTTGTGGAATTCTACGACAAGGTTTTGAGGTGGCTAGATGGAGGGGAAGCAGTGGATGTGGTTTACCTGGATTTCAGCAAGGCCTTTGACAAAGTGCCACTTGATATCCTGGTTGAGAAACTGAGGAGTTTTGGGATAGATCAATGCACTGTCTGATGGAGTAGGGCATGGTTGACTGACCGAAAGCAGAGGGTAACCACTAGTGGGAAATCAACAGGATGGCAGCCAGTGACAAGCGGGGTCCTCCAAGGCTCTGTCCTGGGGCAGATCCTGTTTAATCTTTTCATCAATGACATGGAAGAAGGGGTAAAAAGTCTGCTGTTCAAACTCACAGACAATCCTAAAACCGGGGCAGTGACCACAACTGAGGAGCAGGTACTCCAAATCCAAAAGGATCTGGACAGACTATGGAAGTGGGCAGGAGACAGTAGGATGACGTTCAATGTGGATAATCACAAGGTCTTGCACTTGGGGCATAGGAATGGGTGTCATAAGTGCAGGTTAGGGGACAAGTGCCTGGAAAGCAGCACTTGTGAAAGGGACCTCAGGGTGCTGGTTGACTGCAGGCTAAACATGAGTCAGCAGTGTAATGCGGTGGTCAAGAGGGCGAATGCCACCCTTGGTTGCATAGCCACAAGTGTGGCTTCTAGATCGAGAGAGGTATTACTACCACTCTATATGACTCTGCTGCACCCGCAACTGGAGCATTGTGTTCGTTGGGCCCCTTGTTACAGGAAGGATATAGCCAGGTTAGAGTCAGTTCAGTGTAGGGCCACATGGTTGGTGGCCCATTTGTAGGGGAAGTCATATGAGGCAAGACTGAGGGAACTGGGTCTTTTCAGCCTAGATAAGAGGAGACTCAGAGGGGATCTGTTGGTGACATACAGGTATGTGAGGGGATGTCACACGGAGGTGGGTAGAGACCTGTTCTCCCCTGCAAAGGAAGGCAGGATGCACTCCAACAGAGCAAAGCTCCGGGAGCCAAGGTTCCATTTAGATGCCAGGAAGTACTTCCTGACAGTTAGGACCCTGAGGGTATGGAATGGGCTTCCACGGGAGGTGGTTGAAGCCCCATCAGTGAAGGTGTTCAAGGATAGGCTGGACATGCACATGGCAGGCATGTCATGAGCAGAGCCAGGAGGGTCAAACTAGATGGCCTGGGAGGGCCCTTCTGACTCATTCTGTTTCTATGCGTCTGTCCAAGTTCCCTGTCCATCTATCTCCTGGTCTAGAGTGCTTGGCCAAAAGGACAGATGGGGATTCTGTTGGCGTACTACACACCTTGCTGCTCAACAGATGGTCTTGGATGCCATGGTGGGATTACCTGGGCCATTCATGCCAAGGATGCTTTATCTGGAGTGGCTTAATATTTCATGTACTCCATGAGACTATCCCAAGTTATCAACCCAATGCATGTAGCAGGGCATAAGCCACACCAGCATCTTTTTTTCACCTGGGCATGCTGGAAACCTGCCCTTCCTAGTTTATAAAACCAGGAGAGAGTGAACAACCAGTCAGGCCAGGAAGGTAATTGATACTTCCTTGGAATAGAGAATGTTATTCCTCCTGAAAAAATCCTCCCTGGACCCATAAGATCATCATCATCATCATCATCACCATCATCATCATCTATTATACTTCTATACTGCCTCACAGCTAAAGCTTTCTGGACAGTTTATACAATCCATAGGAACAAATAATAAAAATACAATTAAAATCGTGTAAAAATTGGGAAAACTTTAAACATTTAAAAACAGGTCTTAAAACATATAATACAAAAACAATATAATACAAAGTATTACAAGAGGGGTGATGCTACAAACACCTGGCAAACTGCCTCGAGCTTCTGGGTGGTCAAGTAGGTCTTTACAAGCCTCAGAAAACAGAGCTGTTATAACCCAGAACTGAAAAGATAACAGATTCGCTCTAGCCAGGTGGCTGGGGAGGTTATTCCATAGATAGGGGGGCACGACCGAGCAAGCCCTCCTTCTTGTGGTACCCTCTGCACTTCCCTTGGAGTTGACACTCAGAGGAATCCTCCAGAGGTTGAGCGCAATGTCTAAGTAGAATGAGGTTGGGAGAGGTGCTCTGACAGGTATTGTGGTCCTAAGCTGTATAGGTTAAAAACCAGCACTGTGAATAGGGACTGGAAGCATACAGGTAGCCAATACAGAACCAGTCTTCCCTGTTCAGACCCACAGGTCCCAGTTATTCTGCATTCTGCACCACTATCTTGAAGGGTAGCCTTGTGTGGAGAGAATTGCAGTAATCTAATTCAGAGATTATCAGTCATAGATTACTGAAGCCAGGTGATCCCTGTTCGGGTAGGAGCATAGCTGGGCCACCAGCCAAGGCTGGTAGAAGGCACTCCAAGCCACCAATGCTACTGGAGTGCCCAGTAACAAAGATGGATCAAGGAGCACCCTCAAGCTATGAACCTGCTCCTTCAGAGTGAATGCAATCTCCTTTAAAACAGGTTTAACACCTCCCCATCTGGTCAGAGGAACTACCCACCAATAGCATCTCAGTCTTGTCTGGATTGATTTTCAATTTTTGTTAGCCCTCATTCAGTCCATTGTTGTAGCCAGACACCAATTTAGCACATCCACAGCCTCACCTGCAGATGGTGAAAAGGAGCAATAGAGCTGCAAATCATCAGCATAATGATGGCAGCATTTTCCAAAACTCTGGACAACCCCACTCAGCTGTTTCATTTTGATGTTAAATAACACAGGGGACAGAATGGACCCCCAAGGATATCCATGCCAGAGAATCCCCAGGGCTGAACAATATTCCCCAAGCATCATCTTCTAAAGATGGCCGTCCTAGTAGGAGAAGAACCACTGCACTGCAGTGTCCCCCACTCCCATCTCAGCCAGCTGTTCCAGAAGGATACCATGGTTGATGGAATCAAAAGCAGCCAAGAGGTCTAGCAGTATCAACAGGGTCACACTCCCTCCATGTCTCCCCCTCTCCTGGCATAGGTAATCATGCAGGGTGACCAAGGCTGTTTCCATGCCAAAAACGGAACCCTGTTTGAAATGGATCCTGATTACCAGTTTCATCCAAGAGTGCCTGGAGTTGACTGGCAACCACTATCTCAAGAACCTCGCTCAGGAAAGGAGTATTTGCGAGTTATTCAATTTTTCAAAAGTTCAAAAGTTATTCAATTTTTCCAGATCGAGGGAGGATTTCCTCAGAAGCAGCTTCACCACTCCCTCTCACAAAAAGGCATTAATCATGAATTAATGGCCCAGGCAGTTGTCCCTTCCTTGCTGGCTTTTATAAGCGAGGAGGGGCAATGACCCAGTACAGAGTTGGTTGCAGAAAACTGACCAAGCACCCTGTTCACATCCTCAAACAACTGAAACTCATCCAATAAAACCAGACTAGGCTATGTTCTGGATATTTCCACAGATTCAACTGGTATAACACTCTAGTCCAAGTCCTGGAGGATGCAATAGATTTTTTTTCCTGGAAAGAGCAGACTACAGCAGGCTTGAGATGGTTCAAAGGTGTTCCCAGGGCCAGAATATAATAAGCCCCAAAAAACTTTGAAAAGCTCCACTGGGAGAGTTGAATAAAAGAAGTGAGGTATTGTTTCTTTGCTTCCGTTACTGCCTCAAAATATACTCAATTGTAGGGACATACCAGGTTTTCCTCCAACTACAGCCATCTCCAGTACTTTCATCACTCTTAGCTCTGGAATATACCATGGAGCTGTTTGAACTCCATAACAGAGGGCACTTAGGGGCAATTATGTCAACCCACCTAGGTAATTTCTACATTGTACTGTGCAACCAGGGCTTCAGCAGGAGTGCCACACATTTCAGCTGGAAAATCCCCCAAAGTACTCTAGATATCATCCAGATCCATTAGCCTCTGGAAGTGGACCATCTTAATACGCCCCCCATGCTTGCAGAGGAGAAAAGGTGCCATCAGTCCAAATCTCAGCAGATGGTGATCTGACCATGACAAAGGAAATGAGTAAAAGTCCCCCACACTCAGGGCAACATCCTCATAGCTGGCCGAAAATCATAGAATAGAATCATAGAAGAGTTGGAAGGAGCCGTGAAGGCCATCGAGTCCAACCCCCTTGAAGATGAAGTCTAGAGTATATCCTGCCACATGTATTGGGCCAATGACATGAGCCAGTCCCATGGTTGTCAGGCCAAACATGCAGTCCTCAGTTGTCCCAGATAGGGTGCCCTCAGCATGAACGTTGAAATCCCCTAGGACCAGCAGCCTGGGGGGACTCTAATATCACATCCAAGACCACCTCCATCAGCTCTGGTAGGGAGTCTGATAGCGTGCATGGTAGGAGGTAGATTTGCAGTGGGTCCCACTGGCCCACACTGGAGTGTTTACAGCATATGTCAGATGAAATAGTGCCCAGAAAGAGAGATTGAATTTTTATAGACCATGGCAGCCCCCTCCCGCACCCACTGATGCTGAACCAAGTGCCCTAGTGGGCACCACTGTGAGAGATTAATTTCTCCCTGTTTACCAACCCAGGTATCAGTTATACATTTAGCTGCCTCAGTCATTAAATCATGCATGAGGGAGGTTTTATTCTTCACCAATCTGATACTTAGAAGCAGCATCCAAAGACCTGAGGGCTGGCTGGCATAGCAACCATCAAACCCATGGGAGAAATGGAGCATGACACAGCCAATAGCTGTCTGGGCTGTATTCCTCTTACCTGGCCAGTCTTCCTCCCACCACATCTGCCTCTACCCATTATTATGCTAATTCGGACCACCACCATCTCCACATTGGCCCCATAGACACCCTTTTAATCAGGGTCCCAGGCCACAAAGGCAGTGGTGCAGTGAGGGACAAGCAGCTTCTTGTCCTCACCTTCTTGGTATCCTGAACTGGCATCCCAAAGGGGTCTACAGCTTCAGGGGAAGTCCTCAGGTGGCAGCCTACCACCCAGCAGCAGGTCTGCTTTTAAGCTGAGATGGTGGCTGCTGGAATTATCAGACCAGGTGCAGGCACTCTGCTTGCTGGACTGTGCTGGGGCTGGGAAGAGAGCTGGCCGACTGTGGTGGGTGGGTGGGGAGGCAGTAACAATACCAGCAGATAATAACACAACACGCAGCAGTCCTCTTTCCAACCAGTCCCCAAGTCTTCTCACCAATCTCAGTCCTGGGGTGCAGACTGTCCTGGCCAGAGTCTTTTCCCAGTTCAGCATGTATTAAGTCAGTAGTACATATTCCTTTTCTGGGGAAGGTTTTTGAGCAGATGGTAGCCAACCAGCTTGAGGTGCTGTTGGATAAGACTGATTACTTGGATCCACTTCAAGCCAGGTTTGGCAAAGAAATATTTTGGTTTCCCTTTATGATGATTTGCACCAGCAGAGAGACAGGGGAGTGTGACCCTGGTGATACCCTTGAACATCTTGGAGATCTTTGATATCATAGACCATGGTATTATTTTGGAGTAGCTGTCTCAGTTTGGAGTGGGATGTCTGGGAGATGTCAGGTTCTGGGGCCAGGAAGAGGGTGGCCAGAGACAAGATAAGAGCAACAAGAGGCACCAGGACCAGGGCAACAGAGCTTTTTCCTAAACTCAGGTTTAATGGAAAGTCCAAATCAGTGATGGTATAGGCTGAGGTCAGGGACCAGACGCTGCATGAGCAAGAAGTACATGGTCAGGAACAAGCCAAAGGTCAAGAACAAGGAAGACAAACAGAGGTGCAGGCACCTTGTAAAGGTTAACAGGGCTGGAAACATGGCAAGGAAAGACCCCTGACGTACAGTATATCACAGAAGTGAGTACACCCCTCACATTTTGTAAATATTTTATATCTTTTCATGTGACAATCCTGAAGAAATGACACTTTTCTACAATGTAAAGTAGTGAGTATACAGCTTGTATAGCGGTGTAAATTTGCTGTCCCCTCAAAATAACTCAACACACAGCCATCAATGTCAAAACTGCTGGCAACAAAAGTGAGTACACCCCTAAGTGAAACTGTCCAAATTGGGCATTATTAGCCATTTCCCCTCCCCGGTGTCATGTGACTTGTTAGTGTTACAAGGTCTCAGGTGTGAATGGGGAACAGGTGTGTTAAATTTGGTGTTATCGCTCTCACTCTCTCATTCTGGTCACTGGCACCTCATGGCAAAGAACTCTCTGAGGATCTGAAAAAAAGAATTGTTGCTCTACATAAAGAAGGCCTAGGCTATAAGAAGATTGCCAAGACCCTGAAACTGAGCTGCAGCACAGTGGCCAAGACCATACAGCAGTTTAACAGGACAGGTTCCACTCAGAACAGGCCTCGCCATGGTTGACCAAAGAAGTTGAGTGCATGTGCTCAGCGTCATAGCCAGAGGTTGGCTTTGGGAAATAGACGTATGAGTGCTGCCAGCATCGCTGCAGAGGCTGAATGGGTGGTGGGTCAGCCTGTCAGTGCTCAGACCATACGCCGCACACTGCATCAAATTGGTCTGCAGGGCTGTCATCCCAGAAGAAAGCCTCTTCTAAAGATGATGCACAAGAAAGCCTGCAAACAGTTTGCTGAAGACAAGCAGACTAACGACATGGATTACTGAAACCATGTCCTGTGGTCTGATGAGACCAAGATAAACTTATTTGGTTCAGATGGTGTCAAGTGTGTGTGGCGACAAACAGGTGAGGAGTACAAAGACAAGTGTGTCTTGCCTACAGTCAAGCATGGTGGGGGGAGTGTCATGGTCTGGGGCTACATAAGTGCTGCCGGCACTGGGGAGCTACAGTTCATTGAGGGAACCATGAATGCCAACATGTACTGTGACATACTGAAGCAGAAGATGATCCCCTCCCTTCAGAGACTCGGCCATAGGACAGTATTCCAACATGATAACGACCCCAAACACACCTCCAAGACGACCACTGCCTTGCTAAAGAAGCTAAGGGTAAGGGTGATGGACTGGCCAAGCATGTCTCCAGACCTAAACCCTATTGAGCATCTGTGGGGCATCCTGAAATCGAAGGTGGAGGAGCGCAAGGTCTCTAACATCCACCAGCTCTGTGATGTCATCATGGAGGCGTGGAAGAGGACTCCAGTGGCAACCTGTGAAGCTCTGGTGAACTCCATGCCCAAGAGGGTTAAGGCAGTGCTGGAAAATAATGGTGGCCACACAAAATATTGCCACTTTGGGCCCAATTTGGACAGTTTCAGTTAGGGGTGTACTCACTTTTGTTGCCAGTGGTTTTGACATTGATGGCTGTGTGTTGAGTTATTTTGAGGGGACAGCAAATTTACACTGTTATACAAGCTGTATACTCACTACTTTACATTGTAGCAAAGTGTCATTTCTTCAGGGTTGTCACAGGAAAAGATATAATAAAATATTTACAAAATGTGAGGGGTGTACTCACTTCTGTTATATATTGTATGTGTGATGCAGAGAGACCATGAAGAACAAATGAAACTCAACCTAGACAAGACTGAAATGGTGTGTGGTTCCTCTGACTGGATGGAGAGTAGTCAATGTATTTTGAGAGCTGCACTCTTTTGAAGCCATGAGTTCATAACTTGGGGGTTCTCCTTGAGCCATCTTTTCATTTGAAGGGCAGGTGGCCTTCTATCAGCTTTGTGACATTACTAAGGTTTTATTAGGTCTCATTTGTATTGTTGGAGTTCAAGTGAAGTCACTTTGGTAGCCAATCCATAAATATAATGACTTCAAAATTATTACTTCTACCCTATCCTAAAAACATAAAATTATACATTTGTAGCAAGTCTATTCCCTAAGTGACAAACCTAGCAAAATGTTTACTTTTCAAACATAACTACACTCACCTACAGGACTCATCCAGAGTATGTGTTTTAAGGTTCAGAAACACCACCCTGAAATAGATGGAAACTGCAGCAATGCAACACACAGTTTGCAGAATATCTTATATAACAATTTTAAAACACTTATTGACTGTGTATTCCAAAGAGTACATTTTATGCATTTTACTAGCAACAAAAAACTGAAGCTCCGTCACTCTCACACACACTTATCCAGCTTATATTTCAAGGAGAGCATTCTAACTGGTACTGACCATTTAGCCGCTTGGACTTACTGCAGTGCTGTGTTCGGGCATAAAGTACAATCTGTTGAATAACTTCAAGCTGCTCTTGAATCCCTGGAAAGTGGAAGTCTGTGCACTCCTGACAAACAGTTGCAAAATCTGAAACAAAGTTGGAGCTAATATACTTATTTCAGTACAGGCTAAGGCAAAGAGTCACATTATGGCTCCTCCACACCTAAATATTCCCTTGAAATAGAAAATCAAGTACCAGGTTGAAAGATCTAATCTAACTTTCTTCCCTTCATGCTAGTTTTGTGACCACTTCAATAAGAACGAGACCAAAAATGTTGAGAGTTGAAAGTGAAAGTGAGAAAATACATTTGTTTGCACTGCAGACTCCTACTGAAGAGTTTAACATTGACTCTTTTTAAATCTTGAGTGTGTAAGCACCAAATATTAATTGTAGAAATGTTAGGTATTCAGCAGGTATTCATGTTGGTTTGAGTAGTAGTTCAAGAATGTATGTAAATATATGGATACAACCATCATAAAGACCTTACCAATATTACCTCTTATTATGTCTGTCATGCCTAAGCCATTACATACAGGTGTTTGTCTCTGATTTTTACAAAATGCAATATATGTTACCATTATGAATCTTTTACTATTCTGATTCCTCTCAGCTCTTCTATAACAATGGTCACTAAAAATGGTATTTGAAATTATAGTTTTTTACCAGCACAGTCCTATGGCTCCCAGGCAGCATCTAACAGGCCATGGAATTTTTTGGAATCTCAGAGCTTTTTTACAACATGAGAACTGGAACTCTTCACTGTTCTCTTATCTCTGTTGCAGTCAATACATAAAGTCACAACATCAACCTTGGAGAAGGGAGTTGGGTCATTTCAAGGGAACAAGAGGAGATTTGACATCACTGAGATACGATGTATCCTTTACTTCCATGCTCCTCCTGTACTGTAAGTCTTGGTTATGAGCACCCCCACAGAATTGCATGCTAACAATATTTGTATACTGCTTCTCAATTGAAACAAATCCAGCAGAATACTAATACGACAGAAAGTTCCTTTTTCAAGTGACATAAAACATCAAGGCTCAGATTTAGCATCTTATATACACCCTGGTGCACAGTAATCAACTACCTCAATAACTTCAACAGTTCCTTGTCACATCTATCCCTGACAAGGAGTCAGTGGGAAAGATCTTGCATGTAGTAGGGCCTTTATAAACTCATCAGTTAACCCACATGTGGACTGAACTCACACTTATGGTAAGGTGGTTCTGCAGATGACCATTACATTAATATCTTTGTAAAGAGTAGAGACCCAAGCAGTCATCTATATCCAGCAAAGACTATTGAATGTATTAAGAAAAACAGATTTATAAGAGAATGTAGGCCTTTTTGTTGGTTAATTTGCTACTACTATAGATGGGCTGACAGACTATTGTCAAGTCATTATTTTCCTTGTGTAAATGCTTTAAATCTCAACTGGATAAGAAGAAACCCTTTTCAACAAGGACTCACCTCTTTTGATTCCACTGTATGAACTGATGCGATTATCTACTAACAAAACCAGGCCACAAAGAGACGTTGAATAAAGTGACAGCGCAGTTTGAAGCCTGTGGAGTTTGACGCCACTGCGATGATTACGCTTGTGCTTGCAGAAGTCCAGCATATCTGCTCTCAGCAATCTCAGATTATGCATAGTTTTCAATTGTGCTCCTAGGTAAAGTTAAAAAAAAAAAAAAGGAGAGGGAGCTGAAAGCACCTTACAGATCATCTGTTAAACTGAATCATATAGATGTTTAGTTACTCTTACTTTGCTGCTGAGACTAAATACACATTTAAACGCATAACCAGTACCTACTATCACATAATAGGTACTGGTTTGGACATGCACATGGTAGGCATGTCATGAGTGGAGCCAGGGTTCATACTAGATGGGCCAGAAAGCTCCTTCTGACTTGCTCTGTTTCTGTTTCTATAATAGAGGACAAAAGGAATTCTTATTAACAGGACTAGAACATTTAGAATCAGCCTTATTAACTAGTAAAACTCTGCTAGTTTCCAACCTCTAATGGTCCACCTTTTCTCCTTGAAAAGTTAACACACATACATTATTTTAGTAACTTGGCTGATGAGACAAAGGCATAAATATGAAATGAGATAAGGCAAAGACAGCCTATTCCAACTTGGTGCCTTCCACAGGTGTTCAACTACAACTCCCAGATGTGTTCAACTACAATCCTCGATGCAGGCTAGGACATGCTGGCAATTGTACTTCAACACATCTTCAAGGTATGAGGTTGAGGTAGTCTGGGTTAGAATATCCCCAGATATGAATTCAGATTCACTTAGCTAAAGTAAAAATACATTATTTAACACGTACAGCAAAGTCAAAGTCAAAAACCAAACAGAACAAAACAGACATGCCCCTCAAAGGGAGGTCCTGGAGGTGCAAGCCTTGACAATACTGCTAGTTAGCAAGGTTGAGAGACCAAGGAAAGCACTGCCATGGAAGCAAAAAGAGGAAGTAAGAGGTATTAAACATAAGAGGAACTTCTGTAGGAAATGGGCACTGGGGCAAGTAGAGGAAAGGGTACGCTGAAAGGAGGAAGCCTGTTGCAGAAGAATTCTTCGCAAGGCTAATGCTAATTCTGAGCTGAGACTTGCAAAGAATATCAAGAGCAACAAAAAGGGCTTCTATCAACATGTAAACAGCAAGAGGAAGGGGAGACAGGTGGTGGGATCGCTTAATAAGGAAGATGGGGACATGGTGACTGAAAGACAATGGAAAGGCTCATAATAGCGAGGCATCTATGAGTAGTAACCCTAGATAGGAAAGGGAGGTTGGTGCCCACGCAACATGGCTTCTGCAAAAACAGGTCCTGGCAGATGAACCTTGTGGAATTCTATGACTAGGATTCAAGGTGGCTAGATGGAGGGGACACAGTGGATGTGGTTTATCTGGATTTCAGCAAGGCCTTTGACAAAGTGCCGCATGATATCCTGACTGAGAAACTGAGGAGTTTTGGGATAGATTGATGCACTGTTGTATTGATTAGGGCATGGTTGATGGACCAAAAGCAGAGGGTAACCATTAGTGGGGAATCATCGGGATGGCGGCCAGAAATGAGTGGGGTCCCCCACAGCTCTATCCTGGGACTGATCCTGTCAATCTTTTCATCAATGACATGGAAGAAGGGGTGAACAGTCTGCTGATCAAATTCGCAAATGATACTAAAACTGGGGCAGTGGCCACAACTGAAGAGCAGGTACTCCTGATCCAAAGGGATCTGGACAGACTATGGAAGTGGGCAGGAGACAACAGGATGGCATTCCTATGCCCCAAGTGCAAGGTCTTGGGGCAAGGTCTTGCACTTGGGGCATAGGAATGGGTGTCGTAAGTACAAGTTAGGGGACAAGTGGCTGGAGAGCAGCACTTGTGAAAGGGATTTTGGAGTACTGGCTGACTGCAAGCTAAACATGGATCAGCAGTGTGAAAAGGGCAACCACCACCCTTGGTTGCATAGTCAGAAGCATGGCTTCTAGTTTGAGAGATGTATTCCTGCCACTTTATACGACTCCGGTGCGCCCACAACTGGAGTATTGTGTTCAGTTCTGGGCTCCACATTACAAGGAGGATATGGCCAGTTTGGAATCAGTGCAGCGTAGGGCCACAAGGATAGTGGTCAGATTATAGGAAAAGCCTTATGAGGCGAGACTGAGGGAGCTGGGTCTTTTCAGCCTGGAGAAAAGGAGACTCCAGGGGATCTGTGGCGACATATAGGTACATGAGGGGGTGCCACATGGAGGTTGATAAAGACCTGCAGAGGAGTGCAGGACAGGTTCCAATGATGCAAAGCCCCCCATTTTATTTTTATCCTCATGGCAACAGCTCTATGAGGAAAGTTTGGCTGAGCCTCTATGACTGAACTAAAGTCACAACACACAGGGCTTTTACTCTTGTCAGTGTCCTTGTCAATTTCTTCTTCCATGGGGGCTGCTCTTGCTAGCAACCACTTTTTTTTTTTTTTTTTTAAGATTGCTTCCTGTTGCCCATGTCCTAGACCATGGGTCCTCAAATTACAGCCTGCGGGCCGAATCCAGCCTGCCATGCCCATTTATCCGGCCCACCATAGAGGTTTTTGACTCGCCATGCATGGCAAGGCAGCAGCTTGCTTGTGTGGAGATTGTTTTAGACTCGCTCATTTTATCTTGTGAGGCACCGGCTTGCTCGCAAGGAGATCATCTTGGATTCACTCAGGGAAAACAATCTCTGCTCACTCCTGCCCCTGCCTCGCCGCTGGCGCATGCCCCCGCCCCGCCCTGCCCTGCCCCTGCCTTGGCAGCCTGCACCCATCAACGGCACCTTTCAACTGGCCCCCTGTTCAAAAAGTTTGAGGACCCCTGCCCTAGACCATGACAGAATGACTTTTTAAAAGGGAGATGACAACTGAACTGTATGAAATTATCTGCAGTACATTAAGTGATGTTATGGCAGAAGGAGAGAGCACATGAGAGCCCTCGAATTATCCTCAGAAGATGTGGTCTCTATGGACATAGAGACCACATGGACATGTTTATTGACATAAAGTAGATAAGCAGCTCAACAATGGCATAAATACTACTTTACTATTGTCCAGTCATATTATTTGCACTACAGTGTTTAGCTGGAAATTATGACATGCTTATGAACACCTTTGTGTCTTGCACATGCCACAAGACCTTGGGACTCCCAGAGACATCAGCCCTCTAACCTAATTTTATAAATGTGAGTATCTGTGGTGGGGGGAAGGGAGTGCAAGAGGGTCAGTAGATTCCCTCCACAGATGATCCATAATCCCCAGATTATGCCTTCATTTTTGAAGTAAATGTTTTGCTCTGGCAGAACCTGAGATATGGTGCAAAATATATGGTCACCATTTTATTTGCTTGAAGCAAAAATAATGTGCCTCTCTTTTCAGAGGTGCTGAAGGCTTGGGTAAGGTGCCTTTGCACCCTTGGGTAGGCCTTATGGTATGCCATGAAGTTCCTCAGAAGTTAGTGTTTTTCATGAATTTTAGGAATACTACATTGTTTGATGGTACATGACTCTGTTGAATTCTACCTGAAGAGCAGAGTAGGACTGAACTAGAAGCTGGGCAGATTACCTCTCTGCAAAGCCAAATGTTAATTATAGCATGGTTGATGGGTCATTACAAAAAGATAGGAATCAAGGAAAGGTAGAAATACTTTTGGACACCCAGTATACCTATTGAGAAACAACAGATACCAATCTGGTATGCTAATTTCTAAGTGGCAGGGTAGATGGAGCTTTGATGCTATTAGATCTGTTTTAAAATGTGCATCCATACACTACATCCACAATGAAGCAATGCCCTTATTAAGACCACAAAATTATGCAAGCTTTCAAGTTCTCTAGAACACGATTGGATAAAAGATAGATTTGAATCTCCTGGAAGATTTTGGCAGTATTGGCAAATAATTGGCAGCATATTGACAAGAACTGTTCAGCAACAGCAACAACGAAATTAAGTTCCCCTACTTCATGGTTCACTGCCCCGTCGTGGCAAAACGGCTTGTGCAGCTCAATGAAGCTATGAGCTATGCAGTGCAGGGGCACCCAAGACGGACAGGTCATAGCAGAGAGCTCTGACAAAAGGTGATCCACTGGAGAAGGAAATGGCAACCCACTCCAGTATCTTTGCCATGAAAACCCATGGACAGTACCAAAAGCCAAAAAGATATGACGCCGGAAGATGAGCTCAGGTCGGAAGGCATCCAATGTGCTACTGGGGAAGAGCAGAGGGCTAGTACTAGTAGCACCAGAAAGAATGAAGTGACTGGGTCAAAGCCGAAAGGACACTCAGTTGCAGATGTATCTGGTGGTGAAAGGAAAGTCCGATGCTGTAAAAATCTATACTCCATAGGAACCTGGAATGTAAGATCCATGAATCAAGGCAAGCTGGACGTGGTCAAACATGAGATGACAAGACTGAACATCGACATCTTGGGAATCAATGAACTAAAATGGACAGGAATGGGTGAATTTAATTCAGATGACCATCATGTAGACTACTGCAGGCAAGAATCCCTCAGATGAAATGGAGTAACCATCATACACAATAAAAGAGTAGGAAAAGCACTACTGGGATACAATCTCCAAAATGATAGAATGATCTCAGTTCGAATCCAAGGAAAACCATTCATCATCACAGTTGTCCAAGTCTATGCCCCAACTACTGATGCTGAAGAGGCTGATGTTAACCAGTTCTGTAAAGACCTACAACACCTTCTAGAAATAACACCAAAAAATGATGTGTTTATCATCATGGGGAATTGGAATGCAAAAGTAGGAAGCCGGAATAACAGGCAAGTTTGGCCTTGGAGTACAAAATGAAGCAGGGCAAAGGCTGGCAGAACTTTGTCAAGAAAACATGCTGGTCATACCAAACACTTTTTTCAACAACCTGGGAGACAACTCTACACATGGACATCACCAGATGGTCAACACAGAAATCAGACTGACTATGTGCTCTGCAGTCAAAGATAGAGAAGCTCTATACAGTCAGTAAAAATGAGACCTGGAGCTGACTGTGGCTCAGATCATGAGCTTCTTGTTGCAAAATTCAGGCTAAAATTGAAGAAAATAGGGAAAAGCACTAGGTCACTCAAGTTTGACTTAAAGCATATTACTGATGAATATACAGTGGAGGTGACAGATTTAAGGAATTAGATCTGATTGACAGAGTGCCTGAAGAACTATGGACAGAGGTTCGCAACATTGTACAAGAGGCAGCAAGTAAAACCATCCCAAAGAAAAAGAAATGCAAGAACGCAAAATGGTTGTCTGAGGAAGCTTTACAAATAGCTGAGGAAAGGCAAGGTAGAAAGGGAAAGATACACCCAATTGAATGCAGAATTCCAGAGAATAGCTAGAAGAGATATGAATGCCTTCTTAAATGAATAGCATAAAGAAACACAAGAAAACAATAGAATAGGAAAGACCAGAGATCTCTTCAAGAAAATTTGAGATATGATGGGAACGTTTCATGCAAAGATATGCATGATTAAGGACAAAAAGAGAGCCAGTGTGGTGTAGTGGTTAAGAGCATGGAACTGGGACTCAGACGATCTGGGTTCTAGTCCCTGCTCAGCCATGAAGCCAACTAGGTGACTCTGGGCCAGTCACAGACTCTCAATCCAACCTACCTCATAGGGTTGTTGTTGTGGGGATAAGATGGAGGAGGAGATGTAAGCTGCCTTGAGCCCTTTGTAGGAAAAAGGCAGGATATAAATCGAAAAATAAATAATAAATAAAAATGGCAGGGACCTAGCAGAGGCAGAAGAGATTAAGAAGAGGTGGCAAGATTACACAGAACTATACAAGAAAGAGCTTAACATCCCTGATAACCACGATGGGGTGGTCACTGACCTCGAGCCAGACACCCTGAGATGTGAAGTCAAATGGGCCTTAGGAAGTCTGATCAACAACAAAGCTAGTGGAGGAGACAGTACTGCAGCTGAGCTATTCAAAATCCTAAAAGACGATGCAGTAAAAGTGCTACACTCAATATGCCAGCAAATTTGGAAAACTCAACAGTGGCCACAGGATTGGAAAAGGTCAGTTTACATTCCAATCCCAAAAAAGGGCAAAGAATGTTCAAACTACTGCACCATTGCACTCATTTCACATGCTAGCAAAGTTATGCTCAAAATCCTACAAGCTAGGCTCCAGCAGTATGTGGACCGAGAACTACCAAATGTACAGGCAGGGTTTCAAAGAGGGAGAGGAACTATAGCTCAATTAGCCAACATATGCTGGATCATGGAGAAAGCTAGGGAGTTCCAGAAAAACATCTACTTCTGCTTCATTGACTATGCTAAAGCCTTTGATTGTGTGGATCACAACAAATTGTGGCAAGTTCTTAAAGAGATGTGAGTACCAGACCATCCTATTCCTCTCTTGAGAAACCTCTATGTGAGTCAAGAAGCAACAGTGAGAACTGGACATGGAACCATTGATTGGTTCAAAATTGAGAAAGGAGTTTGGCAGGGCTGTATACTGTCGCCCTGCCTATTTAACTTATATGAGGATTACATCATGAGAAAGGCAAAGAATCACCAGTTGGAATTAAGATTGCTGGGAGAAATATCAACAACCTCACATATGCAGATGATACCACTCTCATGGCAGAAAGTGAAGAGGAACTAAAGAGCCTTTTGACGCGGGTGAAAGGAGAGAGCGCAGAAGTTGGCTTGAAACCCAACATTAAGAAAACTAAGATCATGGCATCCAGTCCTATCACTTCCTGGTAAATAGATGGGGAAGAAATGGAGGTAGTGACAGATTTTATTTTCCTGGGCTCCAAGATCACTGTAGATAGTAAATGCAGTCAAGAAATTAAAAGACGCTCGCTCCTTGGGAGGAAAGCTATGGCAAATCTAGACAGCATACTAAAAAGCAGAGACATCACCTTGCCAACAAAAGTGCATATAGTCAAGGCTATGGTTTTCCCAGTTGCAATGTATGACAGAAAAGCATGTCACTTTGTATATTAACAAAACCAAACATCAATTTTAAATTGTAGAATCATTAAAAAGTCAACTACGGCCAAAATTGTGAGTACTGCCTAATGAATTGACGGTGTAGAACCCTGAGTACCAAGTGTCAGGCCCAGTTCTCTCACAATGACTGCAAAGAAAAAGCAAGCTCCTTTATTAAAGCAGGAAGCAAATACAAGCACCTCTCCAGAGCCCATAGGTCAGACTCCTTTGGGATCTCACATGCAAATAAACTCAAGTAATCCAAACAGCAGCCAGAAACAGGGTCTTTAAGTTCAGAAGTTTAATCTAAGACAAGGTTCTAAACCATGGGATTCAAAGCATAATTCAGAGTTGAAGCAAAAAAGCATCTGGGATGTTATACCCATACGCTTCTTTTGTCTCCATTCCAGCTTTTATGCAAGAGTGGGGAGGCTACAGTTCCTTGCTTGACCATCTAGCCCTGTAGGATATCTCAGCTTGAAGTCAAGAACTCTGATTGAAAGGATGACTTTCCTGCTCCTTTTTCAGCTGCTGCTGCTTGCTTGGGTGACAATGAAATGTGTAGGTCATAAGTATACTTATATGCAGTTCCATAGAAATATCCCCTTAGTTCAAAATCAAAATAATTCACATACTATATTATGTTGATGTAAAAAGCTGTTGATAAACATGTCAAAAATTGAAGTTCAGGCTCTTGTAGAAACCTAAATCTTGAGCAAGTGTATCGATTTCTCCTTCCTTTTCAAAGGTACTGTCAATGGACTCCAATGCTACAACATTCACTGATACTTTCAAAATAAAGGAAATAACTGTAGAACAACTCATGAGATACCATAACATATCCAGGGGCTGCTGCTCTGCTCTGTGTTACTGCATCTAACCCTCTCATCCTAATTAATGCTTTTAAATATTTGCCAATCGAAATAAAATTTAGTGGGAGTTCATGATGCTGTTAGTGTGAAGCTTGATTAGCATACCCCCACCTCTGCATCAGTAATGTCACATTCCCAGGATTTTCTGCCACTTTGTGTAGGCTTTGACCTACCATGGCATTCTAAACCAACAAAGCATAAGCATACATGGAAAAACTGCAGTTGCACCATAGCAGTACATGAAAAATAGAAACACAGAAAAAAAGTGAGTCAGAAGGGTCTTCCGAGGTCATCTAGTCTGGCCCCTTACTCCAGCCAGCTCAACTCATGTAATCCCCAACATGTGGTTAACCAATCTTTCCTTGAACACCCTCACTGATGGGGCCTGAACCACCTCCCTTGGAAGCCCATTCCATATCCTAAGTGTCCTAACCATCAAGAAGTACTTTCTGACATCCAACCTGAAGTCTGTTTCCTTGAGCTTTGCCCCACTGGAAAGCACCCTGCTCTCCACTGCAGGGAAGAACAGGTCATGGCCCTGCTCCACATGACATCCCTTGAATACCTATAAGTTGCTAAAAGCTCCCATCAGAGTCTCCTCTTTTTCAGGATGGAAAGATCCAATTCCCCCAATCTCTTCTCATATGACATCCCTATCAACCTGGCTACCATTCTTGTAACCTTGTGCTGAACCAATTCTAGCCTGGTTATGCCTCTCCTATAATGTGGAGCCCAAAACTGGACACAATACTCCAGTAGTGGGTGGACCAGAGTCATGCAGAGCAACAACAACTCCTCTCTAGATTTGAAGCCATGCTGGCTATACACCCAAGGGTGGTGTTTGCCTTAACTACTTTATCACACTGCTGGTTCATGTTCAGCCTGCTGTAGAAAAGTATCATGAGATCCCTTTCACAAGTGCTGCTCTCCAGCCATTTGTCCTCCATCCTGTACCTGTGACAGCTATTCCTGTGTCCCAAGTGCAAGACCTTGCACTTATCCATACAGAATGCCATCCTCTTGTCCCCTGCCCACTTCCACAGCCTGTCCAGATCCTTCTGGATCTGGATCACCTGCTCCTCAGTTGTGGCCACTGTCTCCACTTTGGTATCATGAATTTAGTCACCAAACTGGTTATCCCTTCCTCCAGGTCACTGATTACAAGGGTGAACAGAATTAGTCACAGAATTGAGCCCTGGGGAACTCCACTAGTCACCGGCTGCCATCCTGATGATTCCCCACTGATGGTCACCCTCTGCTTGTGGTCCATCAGCCATGCCCTAATCCATCAGACAGTGTATCAGTCTATTCCAAAGCTCAACAATTTCTCAACCAGGAAATCATGTGGCACTTTGTCAAAGCCCTTGGTGAAATTCAGGTAAACCACATGCACCATGTCTCCTCCATCTAACCAACTCAAGATCTTATCATAGAATTCCACAAGGTTCATCCAGCAGGATCTGTTTTTATGGAATCCATGCTGTGTGTAAACTCCCATCCCTGTTTAGGTTTTCTGGAGCTTTCCCTATTATGAGCCTTCCCAGAATGGATGTAAGGATAATTGGCATGTAATTTCCCATATCCTGTTTGCTACTCTCCAGTCCTCCAGAACTACTACTGTTTTCCATGAGGTCTCAAAAATGTAGGCAAATGAATGCAAAAGGACCCCTGCTAATTCCTGAAGTACCCTCAGGTGTAGCCCATCAGGGTCTGGTGCCTTTCTAACATCCAGGCCCTGAGGAGCTCCTCAACCTCTAATGAGGTGACTCCTACCTCCTTTTAAGTGGTCCCACCACCTGTCTCCCCTTCCTCTTCCTAGTTACATGAAGGTAGAAGCACTTTTTGTTGTTCTTGACATTCTTCACACATTTCACCTCATAATCAGCTTTAGCCTTGTGAAGAATCCTTCTGCATCATGCTGCCTCTTCCTGGTAAATCCTTTTGTTCACTTGCCTCAGTGTCCAATTCTTGTGAAGGTCCATCTTCCTTCTAATCCCTCTTACCACCTCTCTTTCCATCCATGGTGGTGTCTTCCCATGCCTATCCACTTTGCTAATTGGTGGTATCAGTATGGCTTGCACCTCCAAGACCTCCCTTTTTAGAGTCATCCACCCCTCCTGAACTCCATTGCCTTCCAGTACCCTCTCTCCCAGGAGACTTCCTCCATTCTGGCCGTCAAGTGACTGAAGTTGGCCCTTGAGAAGTCCCAACTCATGCTATGTGTGTGAATAACAGTCACACATCCCTCTTTTTGTTCCTCTCTCAAAACTCTTGCAGAATGACAAATGTATGGCCTTTTGGCAATTATTTCTGGACTGAAATAATTTCCTCTGGCACCTGTTGTAGCCCAGAGATTCCTAGGCAAAATAGCAGCAGGATCATTTCAGAACGGAGTGGAAACTTGAATATACCTTTGCCCCTCTCTAAATACTCATGTTTGCTTTACTCCATTCTAAATATAGTAGAAGCCACCTCAGGAAATAAGATAGGATATGAACCTTAGACATGTCCCCATTTGAGGGCCCAATCTAGTCCCTCATGGTTCTCTAGCCATCTTCCCTTGCCCTATCCCACCATCCAATCTTTTTGTGCTTTTCCAGCTTCTGTGGACCTCCACATTTCTAAATGGTTGAAATGCATCCCTCAAGATTTAGTTATGAGCAGTAAGAGCTTAAGCAAAAGTATACTGATATTTTGACCCTGCCCCCTTTTGCCTTCAGTCTCACTCTCATTCCAACACTGTATTCAGCCCTCATGCTTAAGGAGATTTCACACTCCTGCACTAAACCAAGAATAACTTAGTCTGGAGCCAACCCACTGTTCACACAAACTCAGTCCACATCTAGAATTCTGTTTCATAGTTTTAAAAGTTTTTCCTTGGGATGAAAATTTCAGCATACCCATTCTATGTCACTATATGCTGCTGCTAATAAAATATGATGTTTTAAAATATTGATATAATTAAAAAATGATCTATGTTCTATTTTTGGAATGTATGTGCATTCTATTTATCATGTTATTATTTCTATGTTGTTTATTTTGGTTCTATTTAATTTTGATAGCTTATTTATGGATTTTATTGTTAATGGTTTTTGTAATTATAGGTTGTCATGTTGTCTAATCTTTTTATGCTGTTTCTGGATTTTCATACAATATAAGCCTCCCAGAGATCCTATGGCTAGTGGGGTGGCATATAAAGTGAATGAATGAATAAATAAATAAATTCTAAGTGGTCAACATTTTTCTTACCCAAATGAATAGTAAAACTTTCTTCCAACTGCCTCTGGTCTTCAAAAAGACTTCCATTTCCTTCTATAGATTCCCTCCACTGATTAGGTTGAACTTTTATTTCATCACTGAAAGAGAAAAAATATTAAGATGGGTAGGCTTTGTGCTCACCAATTCCATATTTATTAATTTTTAAAAATATTTTCAAATACTGTTTCAATGTCTAGATGAAAATTCTAATCAAGACGGCACCATGGATACACTAGCAATTTGTAAAACTTATAGGGGCAACTACAAAATAACTGCCTTGGGGACATGCCAAGTGATGAAATGGCACTCAGAGAAAATGCCCACAAAGTTGCATATGCGCATACAAAGAGATTATGCATGCTATTACATATACCCAGAGAGCATGCATAGAGAGAATAGAAAAAGAGAAATTAGGCAGACAGAAAAGTCATGCATGTACATGCTCACAGATGCATGCACACAGAGAAAACATGCATATACAGACAGATACAGAGAAAACATAAACACAGGGAAAACTCTCTAATGTTAGATGGGATCTGGATTCCTTTTTTTACTTTCATAATTTCTCCTCCACAAAAATGGAGAAAGAGGCTTGAAATTGAAATTCACTTGTCCTATCAAAACTGTCTCCTTTTTGGATTTCCAGCTTCAGTTTCATGCTTGTGCGCCTGATTTAGGACTGTCCTAGAATTTGAAATGTATATAGAAGTTCTGATGCTATTTGATTTTGTAGTGTTCATGTTCTCTGATCCTAATCAAGTTTGCTTTATATTAGATGCTGGATTTTGACTAAGTGACATTCAAGTTCAAGGAACTTTTCCTCTTTGGAACCAGTATGTTCTTGCTTACTACTGTCTATAAAGCAGGGGTGCATTACCTCAAAACCAAAGGCCAAACTGCGCCACTTGTGTCCCAATCAGGTCATAATGGATATAACAGCACCCTATATGTCTCTATGACCTATTGTATGTCTTCAAATATAAGACAGGCATTTTCTACTCCACTGGCTGAATATTTGCACTAGTTCACCCAATTTGTAACAAACAAGTAAACCATGGGTCCTCACACTACAGCCCGCAGGCTGGATCTGGCCCACCATGCCCATTTATTGGGCCCACCATAGAGGTTTTGGACTTGCCACATGTGCACGCATGGCTAAGCAGCAGCTTGCTCGTGCAGAGATCATTTTGGATTTGCTTGGTGGAAAAGATCTTGCTCGCAAGCACAGCGGCTCGCTGTGCAGCAGCTTGCTTGCAAAGAGATCATTTTGGGCTTGCTCAGAGAAAACAATCTCCGCACGTACCCGCCCCTGCCTCACCAAGAGCGCGCCCCCCCACTGCCCCCCGCTCACAGTGCCTTGGCGGCTCATGCCCATCAGTGGCACCTTTCAACTGGCCCCCTGCTGAAAAGTTTGAGGAGCCCTAAAGTAAACAAACAAACAAACAATAAAGCATACCCAATAGTGGTGTTGGGATTTTTAAGGTCCTCATGAAGTTTTATCACCCATTCCTGATATTCTTGTTTTTGGATTGCTGTTGTTTGTTTCAGTTCATTGTTCCACTTGTTCTCCAACACCTAAAAGCATACATCAACTGAATCAATTTATATCTTAACAGCGAATTATTTGCAAAATTCATTCCAATCATGAAAATTTATGTACCTGCTGGGATTCAAAGTGCTGTGCTGCCAGAACATTTACATCTTGATCTGTTAGTGACTTTCCCAATTCTTTCATCACCTTATCCATTTCAATGCTTTGCCTAAAATCAAGAATATCTCATTTAGTCAGTAATTAGTATATATTCCAGATGATTGTCATTATTTTTATTAAAACATCTTTAAAATACAATTCCTTTTAAAAATAGTAATATTAAGACTTTTACAAATAGCTATATGAACAACAGTAACAGCAGAACAGTATTTATTTTTCTAATATAACATAGCTTTTTATCAGCAAAATGACTTTTTGTAGTTCTACCTGCTAACTTCAGAAAACCCCATACAACATTGACTAAGGTGGTTTACAGCCCATTCTTAAGTATATTACTTAGAAATGAGACCAATTTTTCAGTGGCTCTAAGGCACAAGTAAATCTGTACAGGACTGCAGCTTGATACTTGGCTGGCCTATTGAATGAGGTCTTTGATTCCTAAGACAGCTATTCTATGGTGTCTAGCATCACCATAGTATCTTAAGGACCATAGAAAAGCTTGTAAACCTTTGGAGGGTTTTCACCACCCCAGAAGAGGGAATTCTGGTTTCTGACAGTAGCAGAGCAGATCAGAGGAAGCTGCTGCCAAGCTCCCAGAGAGCTGCAACTGAAAGGAAGTGGCCTGATTACTACCAGCGGCTGTGTGGGGGGGAGAGATTCATTCTGGTTCCTCACTCATAGCTGTGCAGATCAGTGGAACCTGCCCCAGTTGGTTGAGGGACTCTGGAATTCTGGAAATAAATGACACTGTCAAGCAGAGCTTTGAAGTGGGAACTGTCTTTACATCTTAGGTGGTTATTTATTTATTTAGAAAAAAACTTATGATTATTTTCTTTTTCATTTTATATTAATTTTAGCAGTAGCAAAAGATGTCATGTTAAAACAGGGGTCCTCAAACTTTTTCAACAGGGGTTCAGTTGAAAGGCGGCGGTGACAGGTGGGGGTGCCTGGGGGCGCAGGCCGGTGAGGTGGGGGCAGGCGCGTGCGGCGGTGGTGGCTCACTCACTCAGAGATCTCCCATTGAGTCCAAAACCAGCTCTGAGCGAGCGAGCGAGCCGCCACCTTGCTGCCTGCATGGCAAGGCGGCGGCAGCGTGCGTGGCGAGACAGGCAGTTGCAGGGAGTCCAAAACCTCTGAGGGGGGCTGGATAAATGGGCATGGTGGGCCGGATCCAACCCGCAGGCCGTAGTTTGAGGACCCATGTGTTAAAATATATATATTAGTTATACCTTTCATGTAATTTTTTCAGTTCCACATCTCTTTCGCTTATTAGTTCTGAGATGCTAACAAAATAATTGTGTTCCAGGTTTAATAAAGTCTCAGAAGCAGGTGAATGGATTAAATCATGATAGACATCTGCAAAATCTTCATCCCAGCTGGGATCTTCAGGTTGTGCATGCTCCAGCGTTGCCTGAAAAAACAAATAGTTATAAAGAGATGCCATGCAGATGCTAAGAAAAAGGCACCTTTCATTGGAAAACCCATTTTGGTTTTCTTAGTGTTAACACCTAGTCAGTCATGCAAATTGAAACTAATCCTGATGTATATGCTTCTGAAATTAAGAAAACAAAGACCTCCTCACATTCTGGGTGTTTTGTATAAGTTTATAAATAACTTATTAAAATTAAACTTGCATTCCTATCTACACTTATAAGACTGGGACTTAATGGAACTTACTTCTGAATGCAGATACATAGGATTGAATTCAAAGTTGTTTTCTTCTTTATATTACTCTTCATACTATTTCCCCCTCCATAATCCAGTGATCAAATCATTTTATCAAGCCAATCTGTTTTATAACCATGTTAATTAGAGAACACTAAAAATATTCTCTAGTAATGAAAGGCTGTGCAGAGTGCTGTGGGAGCAGCCAGCCAAAGCCTATCTACTTTATCTGACTATAGAGCTTATTGTCCCCAGCCCTGGGAAGAACTGGGACAGGCTAAAGTGAGCCCAAGATAATAAGCACTTCCAATTTCCTTTGTGGAGTGCATCCAATGCCATGCCAATACCAATGGTATGTGTGTGGAGGAATCTGCATGTGGGGGCAGAAAAAAATGCATGAAGTGGAAACAAACTGCATTTGTACAGGGAGAAAGAGTGCATGGGCGGGCAACAAAGCATGTATATGCAGGTGTGGGACAAAGTGTACACGTGGTGAAAATCAACAAAGTGCGTGGGTCTACGTGACAGAAAGGGAAAGGGTATGTCTGTGTGTGTGGGAGGGAGGGACAAAAAGTGTGCACATGTTGTCCAAGGAAAATGATGCCAAAAGGAGAAAGAGGGTGAGGGTGTAGGATATAAGGAAGCATGTTGTGCAGGAGAAAGAGGGGAACAAAGTATGTATGTTCATACACACTCAGATATGTACTCACTCAGTATATATACATCTGGTGCCCAGATGCATGCACACACACACTGAGATATATGCTCAGATGGCTGTCCAATTTCTTTTGAATGTCTCTAGTGTGGGAGAGCCCACCACCTCTCTAGGCAGCTGGTTCCACTGTCATATTGCTCTGACAGTCAGGAAGCTTTTCCTGATGTCCAGTCTGAATCTGGGTTGTCGCAACATGAAGTGATTATTCCATGTCCTACACTCTGGCATCAGCAAGAAGAGATCTTGACCTTCTCCTTTGTGACAGCCTTTGAGGTACTTATAGAGGGATATCATATTCCCCACTCAGTCTTCTCTTCTCAAGGCTGAAAATGCCCAGTTCTCTCAGTCTCTCCTCATAGGGCAGTGTTTCCAAACCCTGGACCATGTTTGTTTGTTTGTTTGTTTATTTAAACCATTTCTATGCCGCCCCATTCGCAAAAAGCCTCGGGGTGGCTTACAACAACAATAATTAGACTTTAAAAACCGGACACATCTCGGCATGTACATAAAAACCTAATAAATACAGTCAATAAATTAACAATTAAAATAACTTTTAAATAAAAAGGTCTTGGCCTGGCACCGAAAAACAAATAACGACGGCGCCAGGCGGACCTCTTTGGGGAGTGCATTCCATAGGTGGGGTGCCACCGCAGAGAAGGCCCTCCTCCAGGTACTCACCCTCCTAATATCTTTCACGGAGGGTTCCCGGAGAAGGGCCTCTGCTGCCGATCTCAAGGGGCGGCAGGGCATATATGGACGCAAGCGCTCCTTTAGGTAACCAGGTCCCAAGCCGTTGAGGGCTTTATAGGTGATAATCAACACCTTGAATTGGGCCCGGACTTCAATGGGAAGCTAGTGAAGCTGACGGAGGACTGGGGTTATATGAGAACAACACCCAGTCCCTGTCAGCAACCTAGCAGCTCTGTTTTGCACCAACTGAAGTATCCGGATCGTCTTCAAAGGTAGCCCCACATAGAGCGCGTTACAGAAGTCTTGTTGCCCTCCACTGGACCCTCTCTCATTTACCCACATCTTTCTTAAATCTTGGTGTCCAGAACTGAACGAAGTATTCCAGGTGAGGTCTGAATACTGAGGAGTATAGAGGAACTACTACGTCTCGTGATTTGGAAGCAATACTTCTTTAAATGCATCCCAAAATAGCATTTGCCATACTGGTGGCAGCATTACATTGTTAACGCATGTTTACTCCAAGGTCTTTTTCTTTTTCAGTTCTGTTGAGTCACATATTCCCCATCTTGTATTGATACATCTGGTTTCTTTTTCCTAGGTGGATAACGTGGCACTTGTCCTTATTCAATCTCATTCTGTTGCTTTCAGCCCAGTGTTCAAGTTTACCAAGATCACCCTGGATCTTCATTCTGCTTTCTAGAGTGTTTCCTATTCCATCCAGTTTTGTATCATCTGCCAATCTGATTATCTTTCCTTGTACTTCCTCATCTAAATCATTAATAAAGATGTTGAAGAGCACTGGGCCCACGACTGAACCCTGTGGCACCCCACTGGTTACCGCCATCCAATTTGAGAAGGTGCCATTGATAAGCACTCTTTGTGTACGATTTAGCAGCCAATTTTGGATCCACCCAATTGTTTTTCCATCTAGTCCAGCTTTTCCTAATTTGCTATCAGAATGTTGTGTGCCAATATATCGAAAGCTTTGCTAAAGTCTAGGCAGATTATGTTTACCATGTTTCCTTTGTACATCTGAGATGTTGCCCAGAACAAAAAAATGAGATTACAGGACAGAATTTAGTTTTGATAAAGGAGGATTCTTCGCAAGGCTAAGGTTGATTATGAGCTGAGACTTGGCAAGAATATCAAGCACAATGCAGCACAGATGGGGATTCGGTAGTCAGGGTGAAACTAAGGGGTTTTGACAGGGAAAGGGACCTGACAGTGGGGGTATGTTATCGCCCTCCAGGTCAACTTGAGACCCTGGATGTCCTGACAGATCAGATTCTAAGGACATCTTGGGGGAGGGACACAGTAATTATGGGACACTTCAGTCTCCCTGATATTAGTTGGGAGAGTCAGTTAGTAACAGGAACCTCCATACAAAATGGGCACTGGAGCAAATAGACAAAAGGGTATACAGGCAGGAGGAGGCCCATTGCAGAAGGATTCTTCGCAAGGCTAAGGCTGATTACGAGCTGAGACTTGCCAAGAATATCAAGAGCAAAAAAAGAGGAGACGGTTTCTATCAGCATGTAAATAGCAAGAGGAAGGGGAGACAGATAGTGGGACTGCTTAATAAGAAGGAATGGAATCCAGTGACTGATGTGAGGGAATAGGCAGAGATGCTAAATGACTATTTTGCCTCTGTGTTCTCCCCAAAGCAGGACGGGGGAGATCCGCATGGGAGATTAGATGAGACCGGGAACTGAGGGTCACAGATTAGAGTCCCCCCCATAGAAGTCGAGGGGCTCCTCAGGCCACTGGACATTATAAAGGTGCTGGGCCCTGACAGGTTACACCCAAGAGTACTTTGAGAGTTGGCAGGGGTTCTCACACCCAGTGGCCTCCATTTTTGAGGACTTGTGGAGACGGGTGAGGTTCCAGAGAACTGGAGGGTGGCGTCAGTGGTCCCAATTTTCAAAAAGGGTAGTAGAAAGGACATGGGGAATTACAGACCGGTTAGCCTTACATCCATTGTAGGAAAAACAATGGAAAGGCTCATAATAGCAAGAGATCTAATGATGCTAGACAGGGGATGGAGCCTGGTGGCCACACAACACAGCTTCTGCAATAACAGGTCCTTCCAGAAAAACCTTGTGGAATTCTATGACAAGGTTTCAAGGTGGCTAGATGGAAGGGACACAGTGGATGTGGTTTACCTGGATTTCAGCAAGGCCTTTTACAAAGTGCCACATGATATCCTGGTTGAGAAATTGGGGAGTTTTGGGATAGATCAATGCACTGTCCGATGGATTAGAGGGTAACCATTAGTTGGGAATCATCAGATGGTGCCAGTGACAAGAGGGGTCCCCAGGGCTCTGTCCTGGGACCGATCCTGTTTAGTCTTTTCATCAACGACATGGAAGAAGGGTGACCAGTCTGCTGATAAAATTCGCAGACAATACTAAAACCAGGGCATTGGCCACAACTGAGGAATAGGTCCTGAAGGATCAGGATAGGCTGTGGAAGTGGGCAGGGGACAATAGGATGGCATTCAATGTGGATAATTCTTGCACTTCAGGCATGGGAATGGATGTCATAAGTACAGATTAGGTGACAAGTGGCTGAAGAACAGCACTTGTGAAAGGGATCTCAGGATACTGGTCAACTGTAGGCTAAGCCTGTGTCAGCAATTTAACGTGGCGGTCAAGAGGGTGAATGCCACCATTGGTTGCATAGCCAGAAGCGTGGCTTCTAGATTGAGAGAGGTATTACTGCCACTCCATACATACAACTCTGTTGCGCCTGCAACTGGAGTACTGTATTTAGTTCTGTGCTCCACATCACTGGAAGGTTATGATCACGTTGGAATCGGTGCAGTGCAGGGCCACAAGAATGATGGCTGGATTGCAGGGAAAGCCATATGAGGTGAGACTGATGGAACTGGGTCTTCTCAGCCTGGAGAAGAGGAGACTCTGAGAGGATCTCTTGGTGACATATAAGTATGTTAGGGGGTGTCACATGGAGGTGGGTAGAGACCTGTTTTCCCTGTGGGGGAGGGCAGGACACATTCCAGTGGAGCAAAGCCCAGGGAACCAAGGTTCAATCTGGATGCCAGGAATTACTTCCTGACAGTTAGGACCCCAAGGATATGGAATCAGCTTCTATGGGAGGTAGTTGAAGCTGCATCAGTGAAGGTGTTCAAGGATAGGCTGGACATGCACATGGTAGGTATGTCATGAGCAGAGCCAGCTGGATCCGGGGCGGTCAGACTAGATGGCCCGGGGGACCCCTTCTGACTTGCTCTGTTTCTATGCTTTTCAGATGTTGCAGTGTCAAAGGCAATGGCAAAGACAATCAAGAAGTCAGGCATAGATGACTTCCCAATTGCCAAAAGCATAATTTCTATTGCTTATTTCTATACTGTTCCACAGTCAAAGCTCTCTTGTGGGCCCTGCTTTAAAGCAGCCTATAGAAAAAATATGGGTGCATTTGGCTCTTACATTTCTAACTACAAAACAAATTGTCCACTAAAACCATGCTAGGTTAGAAAGTAGGAAGAAGTGCCAGCCTGATTTTCAGTTTGGTCTTCTAAAATGCATATGGACATTTCTTACCTCATTATATGCTTTAGCCCATGTATTTGTCAGCTCATGCAAATCTACTTTACCAGATTTTACAGCTTCGAGGACTGCTTCTGCTTCTATATCATAAACCTCTATGGATTTCTCTTCAATGAATCTGCTAAGGGAGTCTTTCAAATCTGTGATATTGAAGGGGAAAATCTTTTATCAATAGAAATGTATATCATAGTTGCTATATAGTTCATTTTATACCAAGAGTAGATTAACATTTGTTTAATGGGTTATGGTTTTCTCAGAACCCATTAATTAACCAGACTGTTCAATTCTTGAGAATATTCAAACATTAAAACTCCTTTGCTTTTTTAAATAAATAAGGTATTAGTATAGAGCTAGGCAGTATATGATAAATAGAATATAGTTATCCTTCAGTGTTTAAACACATATGTATTGCTCTCATAGACAGAAAGGCTTTAAAACAACAAAAAATGAAGCACACTCTCTAATCAAATATGTTCTCAGAAACAGAGGATTGTTTGTTCCATTTTTCTAAGAGCAGATTAATGACAGCCCTCCATTTTTGTACATGCTACTGAAAAGCTGCCTACTTTACAAAAAATTCACATGAATCTAATAATTCATATCACAAATACCTACCATTTTCTATGAAGCATGGCAGGTTGTACAGAAGCATTAGATGCCCAAGCAAGTGGTTAGCATTTTCTTTCACTGGGAATTTCAATGGAACTCTAAGTATACAATGATGATTTCCAGCTCTGAATTCATAAAAAAATTCTTTCTCCAAACTGCAGATTTTTCCTTTGTTGCCTTTCATTTTAAAGGATTCTTGCATTCTAGCAAAATAAGAATTTTCTAATGTTATATTTTCACATGATGACACAGAAAAAGAAAACATGCCAGTAAAACAGAGGTGCATAACCTATGGGTCACATGCTGCTTCCCAATGCCTTGAAGCATCTTAATGCAGATGTGGCCTCCAAAAATGCTGGCCTATACAGTGGTACCTTGGCTCACGAACACCTCAGTTCACGACCAAATTGGGTCGCGAACAAAAATTTCAGAAAAATTTTGACTCAGGTCGCGAACTCCACATTGGGTGGCAGCCGCAATTGCAGCCATCTCCCCACACTCCAAGTGGGGTGATGGCTGCAATTGTGCTGGGGGCGGAGGGGGGGGGATGGCCAAGATCGCGCCCGTCTTTCCTGCAGGAGTGCGCCTGCAATTTCAACCATCTCACCCCCCACAAGCATGCCCACGTTTGGGTCCATCTCCTCCCCACCACCAGTGCGCCCGCGTCCACGTCTGTCTCCCCCACTCCAGCATGCAGGGATGATGGGCGTGTGCAGGGATGATGGGTGCAATTGCGGTTGTGCTGGGGGGGGGGGGGGGGGGGGTGGGGGTGCCTTTGTGGGGGGGGGGGGGGGAGATGGCCGCAATCTTTGTTTTTCTTTGTCACTTTGCTTTACAGTTTTCTGATTTAAAAAAAATTGTTACAGAACAGATTAACCTTATTTACAGTGAATCTTATGGGGAAATTTAACTTGGCTCATGGCCAATTTGAGTCACGACCAGAGTCCTGGAATGGATTAAGCTCGTGAGCCAAGGTACCATTGTAACTATAATAATCTTTTATGTTCATTATGCTGGCAAGGGCTGATGGATTTCTCTTGTTATATATTTTTTTAAAAGTGTATTTATTATGGCATTATCTACTTCATCAGATGTTTCAGGTAGTGCCCTCAGATGACAGATATAGAAATACAGATATATAGTGAATTGGCACTAAAATTCAAAAGGTAAAATTTGTGACAGTTCAGTTAAATGACACTTCACAATGAAATGATGGAATCATGGAACAGTAGAGTTGGAAGGGGTTGGAAAGCCATAGGGTCCCACCACCTGCTCAATGAACGACTCCAAGTTAAACCATCCCTCTTAGATGGCTGTCCAGTTGCATCTTGAATGCCTCCAGTGTGGGAGAAACCGCAACTTTCCAGAGTAATTGGTTCCATTGTCATACTGCCCTAACAGTCAGAAATGTTTCCTGATTTCTTTCTGTAACTTGAGCTCATTATTCCATGTCCTACACTCTAGAATGACCAAGAAGAAATCCTGTTCTTCCTCTTTGTGAGTCTTTGAAGTACTTGTAGAGAGCTATAATATTTACCCTCAATCTCCAGGCTAAACATACTCAATTCTTTGAATCTCTCCTCACAGGGCTTCGATTCCAGTCCCTGTTGCCCTCCCCTGAACCCTTTCCAGCTTCTCTGCACGCCCAATGTTTCTATAGCCCCATGGGTGAAGGTATTTAAGGATAGGCTGGACATGCACATGGTAGGCATGTCATGTGGAGCCAGTTAGAGCCAGGGGTCAGACTAGATGGCCCAGGAGACCCCTTCTGACTCACTCTGTTTCTATGTTTCTTAAAATGTGATGTCCTCTACAGACGCAAAACTCCAGATGAGGTCTAACCCAGTACTAAGGAAAAGGGGAACTAGTACTTCACATGATTTGTACATGATGCTTGTATTACTGCAACCTAAAATAGCATTTGTCCTTTTTGCAGCCACACCACATTGTTGACTCATATTCAGCCTGTGATCTACAACAATTCTGAGATCCTTCTCACTTGTAGTATTGTTGAGCCAACTATTCTCCATCTTGGTTCCTTTTTCCTAGGTGAAGAACTTGGCATTGGTTCCTGCTGAATTTCATTCTCTTGTTTTCAGCCAGGTGCTCCAATCTATCAGGATCACCTTGAATCTGCCTTCTGTCTTCCAGGGTATTAGCTATCCAACCCAGTTTGCCACCTGTAAATCTGAGAGGCATTCCCTGCACTTCCTTGTCCAAATCATTAATAAAAATGTTGAAGAGTACTGGGCCCAAGACTGAATCCTGCAGTACCCCACTTGTTACTTCTCCCCAGTCTGAGAAGGTGCCACTGATTAGCACTCTTTGAGTCCAATTCTGCAGCTACCTGATAGTTGTTCCATCAAGCCCACTTTTAGCTAATTTGCTAATCAGGATATCATAGATTCATAGAATAGTAGGTTTGGAAAGGCCACGTCGCACTTAATCAAAAGCTTTGCTGAAGTCAAGATATCTCCCAAATGCATGCTCTTTCCCAGTCAAAAAATGAAATCAGATTAGTCTGGCAGGATTTGTTCCTGAGAAATCAACTTTGGTTCCTAGTAATCACTGTATTGTTTTCAAGGTGTGTGCAGAATGACTGCTTTATAATCTGCTCCAGAACTTTGACAGGGATTGATGTCAGATTTACTGATAAATAGTTTCCAGGTTCTTCTTTTTTTCTTTCTTGAAGGCAGGGGCATCACGAGCCCTTCTTCAGTCATCTGGCACTTCCCCCATCCTCCATAATTTCTCAAAGACAAAATATAGAGGTTCTGAAAGTTTGTCCACCATCTCCTTTACGACTCTAGGATGGAGTTCATTGATCCATGGAGATTTCAAATCATTCAACCCAATTAGACGATCCTTGACCATATGCCTGTCAATCCTTCACCATATGCCTGTCAATCAACCATATGCAGTTCGCCATCCTTTTACTTCAGCTTGTACTTCTTCTTCATCAGGAAGGTCACAGATCTTCTGGGAGAAGACTGAATTAAAGGAGGAACTGAGCACTTCCACCTTTTGTCATCTGTTATCAGTTTGCTATCCACACTGAGTAGCTAAACCTTCATTTCTTTCCTTTGTCTTCTACTGCACACATATTTGAAGAAAATATGCTTGTTGCCTGTAGCATCCCTCGCTAGCCACAGTTGTCATTTCTAAGGATTTTGTGAAGCCACACGGGCTTCTTTTGTTGTCTTCTACCTTTTTCCTTGGTGAAATTGTATGTAATTGTGCCTTTAGAATTTTCTTTTTTCAGCATTCCCATCTATCTTACCATTAGAGTCACCCACCATGGGACTTTACTTATCAGTTGTTCTGAGTTCATTAATATTGGCTTTCCTAAAATCCAGGGTACATGTTAGGCTGCATTTGAGTTTTGTTTCCTTTAGAAACAAACATTCAAATATGGTATGGTCACTTTGCCCACAAGTTCCCATAACTGCCACTTTGTTCACTAGGTCTCACATAGATATTGGGGAAATTCAAGTCCCCTATGATGACTATGATGACTATTTTACAAATAGCTGAGGAAAGAAGGGAAGTGAAAGGCAAGGGAGAAAGAGAAAGATACAACCAATTGAATGCAGAATTCCAGAGAATAGCTAGAAGAGATAAGAATCCCTTCTTAAATGAACAGTGCAAAGAAACAGAAGAAAACAATAGAATAGGGAGAACCAGAGATCTCTTCACGAAAATTGGAGATATGAACGTTTCATGCAAAGATGGGCATGATAAAGGACCAAAATGGCAGGGACCTAACTCAGGCAGAAGAGATTAAGAAGAGGTGGCAAGATTACACAGAGGAACTGTACAAGAAAGAGCTTAATGTCCCTGATAACCATGATGGGGTGGTCGCTGACCTCGAGCCAGACATCCTGGGATGTGAAGTCAAATGGGCCTTAGGAAGTCTGAGCAACCACAAAGCCAGTGGAGGCGACAATATTCCAGTTGAGCTAATCAAAATCCTAAAAGACGATGCAGAAGAAGTGCTACACTCAATATGCCAACAAATTTGGAAAACTCAACAGTGCCCACAGGATTGGAAAAGGTCAGTTTACATTCCCATCCCAAAGAAGGGCAATGCCAAAGAATGTTCAAACTACCACACCATTGCACTCATTTCACATGCTAGCAAAGTTATGCTCAAAATCCTACAAGCTAGGCTCCAGCAGTATGTGGACTGAGAACTACCAGAAGTACAGGCAGGATTTCTAAGAGGGAGAGGAACTAGAGATCAAATTGCCAACATACACTGGATCATGGAGAAAGCTAGAGAGCTCCAGAAAAACATCTACTTCTGCTTCATTGACTATACTAAAGCCTTTGATTGTGTGGATCACAACAAATTGTGGCAAGTTCTTAAAGAGATGGGAGTACCAGACCATCTTATCTGTCTCTTGAGAAACCTCTATGCGGGTCAAGAAGCAACAGTGAGAACTGGACACGGAACCATTCATTGGTTCAAAATTGAGAAAGGAGTTCGGCAAGGCTGTATACTGTCGCCCTGCCTATTTAACTTATATGCAGAGCACATCATGAGAAAGGTGGGGCTAGATGAATCACCAGTTGGAATTAAGATTGCTGGGAAAAATATCAACAACCTCACATATGCAGATGATATCACTCTAATGGCAGAAAGTGAAGAGGAACTAAAGAGCCTCTTGATGCGGGTGAAAGAGGAGAGTGCAAAAGTTGGCTTGAAACTCAACATTAAGAAAACTAAGATCATGGCATCCGGCCCTCTCACTTCCTGGCAAACAGATGGGGAAGAAATGGAGGTAGTGACAGATTTTATTTTCCTGGGCTCCAAGATCACTGCAGACGGGGACTGCAGCCAAGAAATTAAAAGACGCTTGCTCCTGGGGAGGAAAGCTATGGCAAATCTAGACAGCATACTAAAAAGCAGAGGCATCACCCTGCCAACAAAAGTGCGTATAGTCAAGGCTATGGTTTTCCCAGTTGCAATGTATGGCTGTGAAAGTTGGACCATAAGGAAGGATGAGCGCAAAAGGATTGAGACCTTTGAATTGTGGTGCTGGAGGAGACTCCTGCGAGTCCCTTGGACCGCAAGGCGATCAAACCGGTCAGTCCTAGAGGAGATCAACCCTGACTGCTCTTTGGAAGGCCAGATAGTGAAAGATGAAACTCAAATACTTTTGGCCACCTAATGAGAAGGAATGACTCCCTGGAGAAGAGCCTAATGCTGGGAACAATAGATGGCAAAAGGAGGAGGGACGGCAGAGAATCAGTGGCTAGATGGAGTCACTGAAGCAGTTGGTGTGAGCTTAAGTGGACTCCGGGGATGGTGGAGGACAGAAAGGCCCGGAGGAATGTTGTCCATGGGGTCGCGATGGGTCGGACACGACTTCGCGACTAACAATAAGAACAATTAATCAACACTTATTTATTACCTTCGTTGTTTTCTTCGTATCCCCGTCCTCCACCTTTCCAAATTTGCTTCCGTTATTATTCCGCACCGCTTCCGGCCGCGGTAACTAGAAATGCTCCTCGCCGTATTTCTTTATAACGATAAAGCTATAGTTCCTCCAAATCTTAAGAGTTAGAGTTACACACGGTAACCCAACTTCCGATTCTTTCACATTTATTTCCTCGGAAGACTGGCTGACGAATTTAGCGTTTTTCCATGCTTGAGACTAGCCTCCATTTCCAGTGTTTCCGTTCAAAAAGAACGTAATTATCTTTTAATGCTTTTACTACGTTTTTGCCTCATGAGAAGAATGTATGTTTATTGATTTATTGACATATAAGGTGAAATGTTAGTATATGTTATTGAATGGGCGCACGTAGTTGAATTTTGGTCGGAAATAGACTTCAGGGAACTCACCTTAGCAGTCCTTTCAGATGTTGACTATACATAATGTACTTATTTTGCTTCATGTGGAATCAGTAAACCTTTTAATGCAAACTGGTAACCTGCGGGTTTTATATGGGTCGGTTCCATTTAAATGCAATATTTTTTTTCATACGCTAATTCAGGTTCTGTCGTGGTTAGAGATATGGGGAGAAATCACCTCTTTACTTTATCACTACGTTTCCTAACGGAATGGGCATACCCATTCCGTTGCTAATCATAGCTATGCTAATATTCTGGAATTCTCCATTAAAATTCGACTTCTTTTCCAGGAAAGTTAAAATAATGCTTTTCTTGTAAGCTTATAAATACCATATTCTTACCTGGAAATACGCTATTTTCCTTTATTTACGCATGTTCTAATACTCCCGGCTTTTTCGGTTGGTCTTATGAAGTCGACTCGCCCTTATGACGTCACTTACTCTCCCGCCCTTCAGCCGTGTTCCGCTTGCTTTGCTGGAGCGATAAATACTGTTTGAAAATGGAGCGGCAGCTGCGGAGGTCGGTGTTTTGTTTTATATCATTTATTTGTGTCTCAGTCAGAGCACGCGTGGTTAGGAATGTGCCTACGAACACATGCAGAGGTCCTTTCCTTCAAAAAAATTTAAAAACAGAGGCAGGAGCGAACTGCTTCTTTAAAAATCCAGCTGAGAGAAAAGGTCAAAATCATGAGTTCGTGCATTGCTTTCTAGAGAGATCTGCTTGAAGAAAGCTATTTTTCCCTATAATTTCAGGAGGAATACTTGTCCCATATAATTGCCTAGCCACTGAGATTTCATTTTATTCATTTTTTGATGTGAAATATTTGACGACAAGAATTAGAACCCTTTTTGTTGTGGCATTTCATCTTTGCAATGCCATTATATTCATTCACCAGGGGCTTGCCGATGTTATTTGTTGACAAATAACACTGCTATTCTTGTTAATAGTTATTGATGCTGTTGCTAGTGTTATCTTGAAAGCTAGTTTTAAATTTTTACGGTAGATGGTAAGCCGTTGTTTTCTTTATTTATTACAGCGATTTATTAAATATATGTGCTGCATCTCAGAAAGCAGTCTTGATGTGACTCATACACACACTATATAACAGGAAGAAAAATTAAAAGTTTATATCAATATAAACTAAACGCAGCACAACAATACAAATAAATGCCACAAAATAATCTAAATATATTGCAGCATAAAAGTGTGCATCTGTGATTGTTCAGTCTCCCCCTGCTCACAGCCTAGAATGAGCATTGTGAAAGCAACCCACCATAACTGGGCCATAACTAATATCCAGATGTCTGTGACTATAAGTACATCTAAGCAAAAGAAGGAGGGGATGACAGAGGATGAGGTGGCGAGATGGAGTCACTGAAGCAGTTGGCGTGAACTTGAGTGGACTCCAGGGGATGGTGGAGGACAGGAAGGCCTGGAGGAATGTTGTCCATGGGGTTGCGATGGGTTGGATACTACTTCGCGACTAACAACAACATTGCTGAGACTTAGCTGTCTGGGTGTCTTAAGTCTTTTGCAGGGCAGAAGGGTGGAGCAATTTTCACTTCCATGCTGTTCCTTCCTTTGACAGGATGCCCATAGTCTGAGGCTCATAATCCTCTGATTTTGGATGTTTATGGGCAGCCACATCAGACTGCACTTCCTGTCATAATATTTTAGAAGTCTCTGTTTTTATTAGTTTAGAGTTATTGGTGCTTTTTTTCAAGAGAAAAAGGTACCAGGACTCTTGGATTGTGTTTTCTTGGGGAAGAGTATTAAAATTGTGGACAAACACTTACATTAAGTACTCACCCATTTAGTAGGTTAGACAATGTCCCAAATCTGCATCATGTTTTCATTGGCTTTGTGTGGCTTCATTCTTTGTTTTGTGTAGCCATTTCAAAATATTATCGCGCAGTCATGATTGGATACATTTTATTGCATCAAGCTGAGAAAGCGGGATGGGGCAGTCCAGTGTGGATAAAAATCATTAAAAAATAGATTTTTAAAATTTAAATTGGATTTTTAAAAATGAAATGCTTTTTGAGGGAAATCTATTTTCCTATTTAAGATTTATTTATTTATTTATTAAAACATTTCTATGCCGCCCCTTGCCGAAGCCTCGGGGCGGCTCACAACACAAAATAAAATACAAAAATAACAATATAAAATTAACAATATAAAATAAATAACAATATAATAGTCCAAAGATTATTCAACATGAAATAAGGAGTAATTTTTAATTATGTTTCATGAAGATATATTCAAGCAAAGCTTAAAATTTTTGGTAAATGAATTCCTTTAATCCATTCACAATGTCATGTTCTTCCAGAGGTTTTTGTAAGATTATTGGGCAATTTTTCAATCTAAAAGGTATTATCAGAAATGCTTGGTTTTACAATTCTTAAAACTGTGAATTTGTGTCTGCAGAGATCACATGCCTCTTCTTCACAGCAAATATGTCATAAAATAAACATACAGTGGAGAAAAAGAGCTTAATCCCACTGTTCTTTTTCAAATCTGTGTACACAGAATCCCTTTACCTCTTAAGTACTAAAAACAAGTCAGAGTGCCTCTTTCAATTACAACTTACTTGGCCACTATACTAAATCTGTGGGCCTTCTTCCAGTGTCAACTCTAAAGGAGGCTCACATTGGCAACAATGAGGAGGACTTTCTCTGTGGTGGCTCCCATCTTTGGAACAACTTCCCCAATATGGCCTGCCTGATGCCAAGCTTGTCAAGTTGGGCATGAACTGGGCAGCCTTGAGAAGAGCAGACTGAGGGGGGACTATCCCTCTATGATATCCCTCTATAAATACCTCAAAAGCTTTCACAAAGTGGAAGTTCAAGATGTCTTCTTGTTGATACCAAAGTGTAGGAAACAGAATATTCAATCAAAGTTGTGACAGCCCAGGTTCAGGCTAGGTATCAGGAAAAGTTTCCTGACTGTCAGACCAATACAACAGAGAACCAGCTGCCTAGAGAGTTGGTGGTCTCTCCCACACTAGAGACATTCAGAAAGAAACTGGACGGCCATCTGTGTGGGATGGTATAAACTGGTGTCCTGCAACAGCAGGGGGTTGGACCCTTCCATTTCTACTATTCTATGATTCTATGATCTTTTCAGGACCAGCTTAAGATGGCCCTTTATGCCTAGTACTTTAAATGTTTACTTAAATACCCATGTGCATGAGAGGATTATCCATCCCAGGTGTTTTTAAAGGGCCATTCTTTTATGTTTGTTTTAGGTGCTTATATTTTTCATGTTTCTTTGTTTTTATATTTTTATTGCATTATCTTGTTTTTATAGATTGCTGCAACCCATCCAGAGAGCTTTGACTATCGGGTGGTATAAAAACGAAATAATGTCCAAAAATATTATTTTGAGATTATAACTATTATATACAAAATTTTATTTAAAACTTATTTTAATTGTTAAATTATTGAATTAATTAGGATTTTAACATTTTTAGCCGAGAATGCACCGGGGGTTTTTAAATGATTTTCTTTTAATAGTTATATTATCATTATTTATGTATGTGTTTATGTATTCTTTGTGAGCCACCCTGAGGCTTTGTTGCGATGGGGGCGGCATAGAAATATTTTAAATAAATAAAATCAATGTAGGTTAAAAAAAAAAAAACTAATGGTAGTTGATTCATCAGTGTTTGAAGAGATCCTGCTATGTTTCACAGTTCTTTACACCAAGTTATTTAGTATTTCATTAGCCTTGGTTCTAGCTGCATTTTGGCTCGCAGCTGCTGGAGGCCTGCTGGAGGTACACTGGCACCTTGCTTTGTGAGAAATGACTTTAAATCCAGACTTTATATCAAGGTTGTAGACCAGGCAGTAAAATAATAAATATATCTGACCAAAAACAGGTGCTGGGACTTAGTTCTGACAAGTAATTAACAGAAGAAAAGATACCAGAACTGGTAAGTTCCGCCAGAAAGAAAGGCTTGGTTAGGTTACCTTTAAGCGGGAAGCAGCTGTTTAGTTCTGTCACATTTTATAATATATATTTTCAGAAATAAATTTTTTAAAGTAGTAATGGTTAGATACACTGATATTTTTAATTCTGAAGAATTGTATTTTAAATGACATTTGGATACTAACTTCACATATGCATTATAGTTCTGTGAGTGGGTAAAAGGTGTTTAATGTCTTATTTTCTCAGGAATAAGACAGCAGTTGATTACTATGGATTTGACAGTGCAGGCAATGATGGTAAGTCATCCATGTCAAAAGAGGTCAAATTTTATTTTCAGAAAGCATTTTTCAGTAGTTATGCAATGTGCAATTCAGTGGCAAAGAAAGATGAAAGCTAGTTAAGGCTTAGTTTTGAATTAGTACAAATTCAAATTAGTACAAAGTTCAAATTAGTCCCCATCTTTATACTTTTCTTTTTTCACATTAAATGTTGAAAAAGACCCATGGTTGAAATGCTTATGCAGAGGCAACATGGCAAGTATTCAGACATGACTATAGACAAGATTTACTGCAAGTTTTTATATGCTGCCAAGTTGTCTTCAGCTTAAGGCAACCCTATGAGAGAGACGTGTGTGTGTGTGTGTGTGTATGTATGAAAGGCTTCCAAACTGTCCTGTTCATGACATCAAATTCAACGCTGCATCTTCCTTTATGGAGTCAATCTATCTCTTATTTGGTCTTCCTTTTCTTTTTCTGCCCTCAGCTGTCCCCAGCATAATTGTCTGTGTCAGATGACAGCTGCAGTTTTATCATTTTTGCCTCTAGGGGAAGTTCTGGCTTGATTTGATCTAGGACCTAGATTGTCTTTTTGTTGATTCAGGTAGTCACAAAGCTTTCCTCTAACACCATGTTTCAAATGCTTTGATTTACCTCCTGTCAACTGTCTTCATTTTCCAGCTTCATACCAATATACAGAGTGAATGATCTTGACCTTGGTTCCAAGTGAAACCTTCTTCCAATTCGCGATCTTTTCTAGTTCCTTCATTGCTGCCCTCCCAGGTCTCAGTCTTCTTCAAATTTCTTTGTTGCAGTCTTCCTTTCTGTTGATGACTGAGCCAAGGTATGTCAAATCTTTCACAATATTAATTTCTTCATTACCATATAGAAGGTTTCCAATCTGTGGACCATTGTTTTGTTTTCCATATTTGTTGGCATATTCTTGTTAGGCTATGAACTGATACATTCTCTGAAGTTTGGAATAGTTCTATTGGTTCCTATTTACTCTATGCGCACTGGTATTCTATCGTACTTTTAGAGCACCTTTGCTTTCTAATATTGCAGGTTCTTCCTCACAGGATTCCGCTTCAAAGGTGTCTGTCATCCTTCCATCTCTTCCATACAGTTTTTCTATATATTCTTTCCATCTTCTTTCTATTTTCTTCCACTCAGATAGTGTGTGTTCCTGTGTATATTTTAGCATTCCTAATCTAGGTTTGAATTTCCTTTGGATTTCTTGGATCTTCTGAAAGAGGTTTCTCATTTTTCCTCTTTTGCTGTTCTCTTTTATTTCTTTGCACTGGTCATTGTAATAGTTCTTTTGACTCTGTTTGATAGTCACTGAAAAGTTGCATTCAGGATTTTGACCCTATTGGTCCAAATCCAAGCAGGTATATACCAGCAAATATGGAAAACAAAACAGTGGCCCACAGACTGGAAATACTCTGTCGACATCCTAATTCCCAAGAAAGGAGATGCAAAAGAGTGCAGCAACAACAGGACCATTATACGTTGGCTATTGGAGCACACCAAAGAATTTCAGATTAGTGTCTGCTAGAAAACATCGAATGTAAGGATGTTTCAATGGAGGCCAAGGCCAAGATCATAGTATTTTATCTTGAACACACACGTTCTTGTCAGATTCCATTCTCTCTCTGAATGGTACAGGGAGGGCTTATCTGTTATGTTCCTTTCTCCAACCACTCCTGGCCACTCCGTTTTGCTGCGAAAAATACTCAGTCCTGGTCAGTCCCATAAAGCTTTTTGATTTTCCATTTTCTTCTGGGTTTTAGGCCTTCTGGAGCCCATTCACACTGTAACAGCTTTGCTTTCACAGCAGAGGGTCTTTCATAGATTGAAAATATCCAGAAAATATCCAGACGATCGTACCTCCCCTCCTAGCTCAAGTCAGAGCACTTTTAAAACAGTTGCCTTTTAAAACAAGTCATACATCAGTCAAATCAGCAACAACGACAAAGAATCTCTCAACTCACATAGGCAGCCACTCCTCAGAAAATGGCGGTGAAGAAAAGGAGAGATCGTCTCCTCCAACACACTGAAATCTCAGTCACGACCAGTTGGCAATGTCCATACTTAATTCCTTGAATAATAGCAGAGAATTCTCAAAATAAGATCTTATTACAAGTCAAACAAGGTATTGTAAAATCTCTGTTTCAAAGTCATTTCCAAGCATACAAACAAGAATGCCTTGAGAAAAAATCTCAGCCTCAGCTCCAAGCTGTCTGGAGGATGCGGTTATTCTTCCATTAAAAAGCCACAACATAAACACAAATACTCCAAGCTAGTATTCTCATGCCAAGGTCAGTTTATAGCATCCATGCTTCTCAGTTCTTATTCTGAAACAGAAACTTTAAACAGCCTGCATGTAAAACTTTGTTAATCATCCTTCTGCATGTAAAACTTTGTTAATCATCCTATTGTCCGTTCCAGAGTCCCTTTAAAGTTTGCAAACAGAAAATGCCTTAAAAATCCAAACTGTAGCAAATTAAAGTGTTGTTATTGTCCCTTGGCAAAAGCAGAAAAACAATACAAAGTAGAATAATCAAAAGAAAAAGAGAGAGAAGAAAAACAAAAGAGAAAGTACATGTGAGGGGTTGCGGACTCTGACCTCATTCGAGGCAATCTTATCTCGCTTTCTTGTTATTATCAAAACATTAGACAAAATCTTTATGCTCACCTGTCAATTAGACAGGCAAATAATACGTCTTAGGAGGCAATTTAATACCTTCATGAATGAGATAAAAAAGGAGAAGCATCAAGCCACTGCCATTCGAGTTGCCACTCCCCTGGAAGTCACTAGTACTTCATGTGATTTGGAAGTTATACTTTTATTAAAGCAAAATAGTATTTGCCCTTTTTTGCAGTCATATTGTTGATTCATATTCCACTTGTGATGTACAACTATTCTGAGATTCATCTCACTTGCAATATTGTTCAGCCAAGTATTCCCCATCTTGTAATGATACATTCCAGTAATAATCATATATTTATATCTTAAAAGCTAACAAAATCAACCAAGTATAATCAGTAATTATTTAAAAGCAGAATTATAAAGCAAATATGAACATTATAAAACCACTCTAAAAAGCTTTTACAAAATAAAGTGAATTGGTGTAGAGAAGGTAATGGGATTGGCAGCAATATGAGCCTCTTGGACAATGCATTCAAAAGAGAAGACTTCCAATTGTAGGTTCCTATCTGTTCAAAGTAGGGGCACCCAAAGAGGAGTCCCTGAAGAGGATCTCAACATGTAGGCAAATTTATAGGGAACCAAATAATTCTTGAGATCTTAAGGCAGAGGTGGGAAACCTTTCTGCCTGTGGGCCAAATTCAATTTCAGAGAAGCTATTGGGGAGCTGTATTCCACTGGTAGGTGCATTCAAAGGCAAAGCAGAAGGGCCAAAAGTAAAAGAAATATATTTTAGCTTAAACCTGTTACTACCAGTAACTAAGCCATATGAGTGGCATTTCAGCTTTTTAGAATGGGGGGAAATAATGTAAAAATTGGAAAAACACCAAATGATCAGTATTCAAGAGAAAGTGGGTGTGGCCAGGAGGAGGGAGTATGGCTCTCTTGGAAATGCCAGAAAGCTAAATTGAAATCAAGAGGACTAGATTTGGTCTGAGATTGTTTAAAGGCTTTAAAGGTCTGTACTCTGAATTTTGTTTGAAAGCAGGACAGAAACCAGTGTTTTATTACTGTCAAAGTATGTTCCATAAATCTAGCTGCAACATTTTGTGCCTACTGAAACTGTCAAACAGTTTGAAAGGCAGTCTTGCATTTAATGCATTACAGTAGTTCAAACTATTATTATTGTTAGTAGTAGTAGTAGTAGTAGTATTATTTCATTTCTATATTGCCCCACAACCAAAGCTCCCTGGCTGTGCATACATGTGCACACGCATGCTAGTATATGATTACCTGTTCCCAGGTTTTCTCGGTCCAGGGAAGCTGTAGCTGTCATATCAATTGTAGCTTGAGAAAGTGGTTCATGTTATTAAAGTCACAGGCCTTCAAAGACAATGCCGGACCTTAACAGAACTTCTGGACTGCTAACCAGATACTTAAGGGAGAGTGCGACTCTATTCAGAAAAAGGTCAATCACACTTGCCTAATTAGATGAATCACCCACCAGTAAACTTGCTTTCATTTCATCAACAATTCCAGGCACCAGTTCAGTACTCTTGCAACTTCACATGACTCTGAGCAATAGATAACAGAGTTGTGCATCAGAGTCCTAATGACATTGGACTCCAATTGTCGATTTTCTTACTCCTTTCCTTTCTTACGCTTTCATTTAGATGTTAACAATAATGTAATAACCATGGAGCAGAACAGAAGCTCTCCAATACCCCTCTAGATTGTGTGTGTTCATTTTTTTTTATAACAGCTTACCTGTTTGCTCTTCTACTAGTGTGTGTTTGACCTTGTAGTGTTCTAAATGTGTAAGCATACAAGATAGATAATAACACTCACATTTTTACTATCCAAAGCCTGCATTTTCAAACTCCATTTTATATTATGTTTGGATTTAAACATATTTTTCACTCCTTTAGAAACACAATTAACCTTATTCCCCTTGTGGCTTTGAACTCTGCTCTGCCAATCTCAGGGATGTCAGGGAAAGGAGGCTCTGGATAGCAGAAAGCCTTCCATTGTACACACCTTACCTGAGCTAAAGTTGGAAGGGAAGGAGGCCATTTTCTTTTTTCACATGTTACAGTGCGTGTTTCTGGTAATGAGGGAAAGGGCAATTTGAAGGATTATACTTTTCCCTGTAGTTGCCCTTGCTCTGCCTTGAGTATGACCATACCGCCTTTGTTTAATCCAAGTGGACTTTATTATAAGAACTAAAGTTATATAATATATTACTGTACTGTAGATTGATTTGTGACTTGTGGTGCAACTCTTGATGAATTTGCACCAAGATGAGGCAATTTATCTCTAACATGCGTCTGAAATAGAAGAAGATTTTGCAGATAGAACTTTACTTTCAAACAAAAAAATGAAGATAATGTGCTCAGAGTCAACAAAGGAGAAGATGGAGCAGCAACAGAAGGTCCCCCAAAAGGAGGTTCACTTACAGAAGTGTTCACAAAGTAAAAGGTATGCCCCCCCCCGCCCAAAAAAGGAAAGAATATAGTTTGTTTCTAGCCATAAGTCATCTTGAAAACACTATGGCCTTGAAAGATGGCTAAGAAATGGATTAAATTCCTAGTAGTCAAAGTAGCAATTATTTAAAATGTAATCTTACATGAATTTATACTTGCTTATTATTACTGCATTTATATCCCAACTTTGTTCCTCTTCCGAGGAACTCAAGGTAAACTATAAGGTTGTCATCCTCTCCATTTTCTCTTCACAATAACAGTTTTATGTGTTAAATTAGGCTGAGAGTTAGTGACTACCCTAGAGTCACCTAGAGAGCTTAATGGTTGAATGGGGACTAGAACACAGTTCTCCTGAGTTCCAGTTCACACTGGCTTAAAGTTTTCTGAGGGCAACTTACATTGCTAGTAGAGATAACATTCCCTCTTAACTGAATTTGAGAAATTGGGATGAAGAATCAACCAGGATCTAAAATTGGTTTCAGATTCTTGGTTTCTTGGGAGGTGGATTTGTATTGAGAATGCATTTCCCAAATTGGTTTTCATATTGTTTCAGAGTTGCCTTGGAAGACAGAATTTATCAGAGAAATTTGGAAATTGCCTTTGCATTGTCAGTAGATGAACCATTGGGAAGCATCCATGAAGAATCACAGGAACAAGGTGATCCTTAAAATTTCACAGTAAAGCACATGCTTTGTTTCTTGTTCTTGCACAGTTCTTGTGACTGTATTTTCTGGATTTAATAGTTTACGGTTTCTTAGTTTTGGATCGCAGTACTTCATGCAGTTAATAGCAGAAATAGAAGGATTTATAAAATAACCTAGTTTCCAACCAATATGAAAAGCTGTATATTTGAGGAATATTGATATTGAAAGAATATCACAGGAATTTGTACAAAGAGAAGTAGAAATTCTAAAATGTAGATGATTTAGCCAGAGTGTAAATCCTTAAAGTTACATTAATATAGATGGATGGATGGAAGTCAGGTAATGTATTGCCTTGGACAGAAATCTTTAGCTATTAATAGAATGGAGGCCACTTTGAATTCAGTTAGATTTACTGGCAAGTATACAGTCTTAGATTTGTGCTAATCACATAACAATGGTGGATGTGGGATAGGACCAGTACTTATACAAGATGGCTGTATACAAGCTCTGCACTATTGCCATGACATAATTAAAGCTGATGGGTTGCAGGTGGCGCAGTGGTTTAAACTGCTGTGCTGATGGGCTGGTTGATCGAAAGTTCACCGGTTCGGATCTGCACAATGGGGTGAGTTCCCGTTGCTCCGTCCCAGCTCCTGCCAACCTTGCAGTTCGAAAGCATATAAATGCAAGTAGATAAAAAGGTACCACTTCAGTGGGAAGTTAAACAGCGTTCCGTGCACTCCGGTGTTTAGTCATGCCGGCCACATGACCATGGAGACTGTCTATGGACAAACGCTGGCTCCCTTGGCTAGAAAATGGAGATGAGCACTGTCCCCTAGACATGACTGGACAGTATTGTCAAGGGGAAACCTTTACCTTTGCTTAATTAAAGCTAGGCAGCAGATGAAACAATTACATCACCAGAAAATCGTGGTACATCAAATGGTATATCTCAAGGACCTCCACAGTCCAAAAAGTAGCTTATCTTGCCACAAGAAACACTGTCCTAGATCTGAGCCTGGACAAAGAAGGAAATGAGGATAGCCCAAGTATGCAGGTCACCTAGCACAGCCAAAAAAGGAACAAAGGAATTGTGAACTATAGCATATCTTAAAGAGGAGTGGAGAAAAGCATATGTCCAAATGAGATGAGTGCTAGATATGATACTATAGCAAGTAAAGCCATACAAATTGGCTTGTTCAGCCAGAGGACAATTGAAAAGCTACTAACAACTAACAAGGAATTATAGCAGGGGTAACTTTTCCACCAGGGGGCCAGTTGAAAGCTGCCAGTGCTGGGCGTGGGCCAGAAAGGTGGTGGCGGGGGTGGTGCGTGCGGGAGCGCACACTGAGGCGGGGGCGGAGCATGCAGCAAGGTGAGGCAAGGGCGGGTGTGCACAGCAAGGGGAGGTGCGGATGGGCACACGTCACGAGGCGGGTGCACGGGGCAGCAGCTTGCTCGCTTGGAGATCATTTTCCCTGACTGAGCAAACCACTGCCTCCCCGCGCGCGGGGTTAGGTGGGTGGCAGCATGTGTGGGTGCAGGCGGGTCCAAATGGGCATGGCAGGCCGGATCTGGCCGCCGGGCCGTAGTTTGAGGACCCATGAATTACAGCAACTTTCCCTGGAAAATTAACAGCTGCCAACCCAAAATATGGTTTAAAGGCACTAGAATAATTGGTGGAACGGTGTGATTCAGCAAGTTTTTAATCATCTGGCTGTCTGAAATCCTACTACAACTTAAACTGACCAGGGTGAACTTGGAAAGAACCATAGAGCAGCAGGTGCACTTTCAGTAGATGGATCTAAAACAAAGGAAACTGTGGCCTGTTTCCTAAATCTCGAGGCTATTTGCCTAGCACCCTCAATGTCTATAAGTTCCTCCATGATCAGCAAGAAATAGCAGACTTGAAAGATCTAAGTCAACAACTTGTCAGCTTGATTTGTAAATGCATGACTACAGAAGGCATTCTAGGAAATTCACTGTTACATGTGATTAACATGTTTGCAGATAATGGCTTGCTATTCTGTTGTTAAATCTAAATGAGCCTATGGAAGTAACAACATACAGTGATACCTTGGTTCACGAATTTAATCTGTTGCACTACTGGTCGCAACCCGAATTGGTCGTGAACCAAGTCAAATTTGTCCATAAGGTTCAATGTAAATAAGGTTAACCCATTCTGTAATTTTATCACAAACATTTGAAACAAAGTAACAAAGAACAACAAAGTAACAACTTTGCCATCTTGTACTCAGAGACCAGATCAGTCACACGAATACCACACTCATGCTTTTCTACAATTTCCTTCTTCAACTCAGTGGTTGTTTTCTTCAAACCTCCTTCTTACCATTTTTGCCCTGCACAGTCTTGTCACCTTCATTACTGCTCTGCACATTCTTTTTATAACCATACTTGCTTTGCACTTTCTTTGGAGCCATTATTCAATATTATTGAATATATTATTATTGCATAATGCTTCACAGCAAGCGACTACAGGTCTGTCTGCAACCGCGAGCAGGGAAGATGGGCATGATTGCAATCGTGCTTGTGCAGGGAAGGTGGCCGCGATCATGGTCGTCACCCAATGCGGAGCTTGTGAATGGAGGCAAAATTTTTCTGAAATGTTTGTTCGTGAACCAATTTGGTTGTGAACTGAGGCGTTCGTGAACCAAGGTACCACTGTAATTAGAGAAAAGCAGGGATGCAGGTCAACTTTAAAAAGACATATGCCTTCTCTATAAATTTGGATAGCAAGCAAGGGTTTTTTTGGAAAACAATTCAGGAATAATTTTCTAGAGCTGAAATATCTAGGTTAAGTTAACTCTTTAACAGGTTATCTTAACAGATTGTCAAAATTAATAAAGTTAAATTATGACTCAATTAATAATGAAACCTAAGATAAATTGAAAGTGTGGGTCAAATTGAATTTGAAATGTATTAAAAAAAGATAGTGGCAGTTATAATGAAACTTTTGCACAAAGTGACCTTTTTATTTCAATCAGTTTCAATCACCTTCCTGTTAAAAAATGGCTATCTTAATTTGAAAATTATGTCTTCATTCTTTATATCCAGAAACTTAGATTGTGCAGGAAAGGCTCATCCAAAGGGCATAAAGGAAGACTGGGAATCCTCATTTTATTTAGATGACACAGTGCATTTCAGCTGAAGCAAGTGATGTATATCATCTATAATGATTAAAATAAAATGTATATTAACATGGGGGTACCTTGTTCTCAGAGAGAAATATTGTACCTTTTTATGTAAAATCCGAAATGCAACAAGTCTTTCTGGCTAGCACATATTTATTTATTATTTATTTATTACATTTCTATACCTCCCAATAGCCTGAAGGCTGAGCTAGAGCAAAAGCTTATTGACCTCATCCTTTTCTGGGACTGTTCACTTGTTCATTTGTTACTCTGAAGTGATGACAAATTTCAACAGTTTGAATCCTAAGAGGATAAGGGATTATATAGATTTGTGCACCTGTTTAACTTTTGCTACCCGAAACAAAGGAAACAGCTTGAGGAACAATTAGTTCCTCAAGAACATCTAAATTTTTTGGAACATCTAGATTTTGCATAATTTCCTGCCTCACTGTATAGTTATAGATTTTTTGCCCATTAAATGTGCAAAAGAATTTGATAATTTTAGCGATATCCAAAATAAAGTGTCTGGCATCTAGTCTTTCTCAAATGTATTTATTTTTATTTTATTTCATTCAACTTTTATTTCATTCAATTTACAGATAAAAACAGTAAAATTAATAGGACATAACCATCTCACATAATAAAATTATAAAACCACTCACTGCATAACAAAATACTACCAATATTAACAACCAAAATCAGATAAGTAACCAATAGCAAATTATAAATTAAATAAACTTAAATTAATCAAAATATTGTTTGAACAAAAAGTGCTTAACTGGCGTCTAAAGGAAAACAATATTGATGCCAGCTGTGTGTCCTGTGAGAACTAATCCCAAACTCTGGGTGCTACTGCCAAAAGTGCTCTCTTCCTAGTATTGGATCTCACTGGGGATGGCGGGGGCAGTATTTGGAGAAGGTCTTCAGAGGAGGATCTAAGTGGGCAGGTAGAGAGGTGCTCCCTCAGGTACCCTGGTTCCAAACCATTTAGGGCTTTATATGTCAAAGACAACACTTTGAATTGGGCCAGGCCCAGACTGGAACAGGGAGCCATTGCAGCTCATGTGTTCTTGCTGGCCAGTCCTCGTAAGCAGCCATGCTGCCCTGTTCTGTATTAATTGTAGTGTCCAGACCATTTTCAAATGTAGCCCTACATAGAGTGCATTACAATATTCCAGGCAAGAGGTTACTAGCACATGTATCACTGTGTCAAGGTTCCATTCATTCAAGTAGGAATGTAGCTGAAAGAGCAGAAGCTGAAGAAAGGCACTCTCAGCCGTTGCCACCAAGCCCACATGAGAAACCTGGAAGAGCTCAGGATCCAAGAGCTCCCCAAAGCTATGAACCTTATCCTTTAGGGAGAATGCAACCCTGTCCAGTGTAGGTTGAAAATTTCCTAGTTGGAGTGTGGGGGTGCCTACCAACACAGCCTCCATCTTTGCTGGATTCAGCTTCAGTTTATTGGCCCTCATCTAGCCCAGTACCAAGTTCAGGACAGCCATCATCACGGCTGGATCAGATGAAAAAGTGAGGTAGAGCTGAGTGTCATCAGCATACTGATGACAGTTCAGCCCACACCTCCAGTTGACCTCACCTAGCAGTTTCATGTAGATGTTTAAAAGCATAGGAGATAGAATAGAACCCTGCAGAACTCCCTGATGCAATTGCCATGGTGCAGAGCAACAGTTTCCCAGCTTCACCATCTGGAACCCGTCAGCTGAGTAGGAGTGGAACCACTGCAATGCAATACTCACTCCCTGCTCCCAACCCAGCCAACCATTCCAGAAAGTTATCATGGTTGGTGGTATCAGCAGCCACTCAGAGGTCCAGAAGAATCAACAGGGTTGCACTCCCTAGTCTCTCTCCCCACAAGGTAGTCTCTGTCCCAAACCCAGGCCAAAAATCCATTTAAAATGGATCTAGATAATTTGTTTTCTCCAAAAGTGCCTGGAGCTGCCAGCCCACTACCTGCCCAATCATCTTGCCTAGAAAGTGGATATTGGCTATTGGTCTAAAATTGTTCGCATCACCCGTCCAGGCTTCTTTATGAGAGATGTTTAAAGCTGCCTTTAAAGGGGCCAGCACCACTCCCTCTCTCAAGAAGGCATTGACAGCCTCCTGGACTCAGGTGCAAACCCCCTAGATTTCCCAATAAGCCATAATGGGCAGGGGTCAAGTGGGCAAGTAGTGGGCCAGACTTGTCAAAAGCACCACATCTACACCCTCAGGCTTCAGTAACTGAAATTGATCCAAGAAAACAGGATTAGATGGTGCTCTGGACACCTCTGCCAATGGAACTGGAACAACTGTGGTGTCCAAGTTGGAGCAGGTCTGAGTCATTTTGTATTCAGAGTGTTGTACACATTCATCACAGTGGGCTGTCGAGGGTTCAATGATATCTCTTTTGGAACAGAGTGAAGAAGACCCCAAACCACCTAGAACAGCTCCACTGGATGGCACTCCAAGGACACGATGCAGGTGGAATAAAGGTGTCTCTTAGTCACCTTCAATGCCACAGAATAGGCTCAATAATGAACACTAAGCTGTGTTCGGTTGGATTTGGCCTAAGTTTTCCTTTACCTGAGCTCTAGGCATCTCCCCTCCTACTTGTAGTCCAAGTAGATGGAATGTTAGTAGTATGGGAAAGAGACATAAACTGTACAGTTAGTCTAGAGCAGTGATGGCGAACCTTTTAGAGACTGAGTGCCGAAACTGCAACTCAGAACCCATTTATTTATCACAAAGTGCCAACACTGCAATAAAACCTGAATATTGAGGTTTTAGTTTAGAAAAAACAACTCATATATTAACATCTTTTGTCTTAAAAGAAAAACTCAATAACAGAGCTTTCAATGATACAAACAGCTTTTTATTGAAATGCTTTTGCACAATTAATGTGATATTTGCTGTTGTATGCATGCTGATAATTTGTCAAACCTTGGCTCATACTTGGTTAGTTTGAGTGCAACACATGCAGCACTGTTTCTTGTATCAGATTTGTTATTATTCAAAGATGAAAACAGCTGCTCACAAGCATAAGATGATCCAAACAAAGTAATCCATGGCAGCTCAGTGACTGGCCATGCGAAAGCTCCAGGTGTTGCGGCTAATGAGTGACATGGTTGCATGGAGCCCTTAATCTTTCCAAATATGCACATGGCTGCTGGGATGATTGCGTGCTGACAGAGAGGGCTCTGCGTGCCCCTTCGTGCATGTGTGCTATAGGTTCGCCATCACTGGTCTAGAGCATTGTTACAATTAATCTACTGGTGCTGTGTTCTAAAGTATCCATGAAATTGATAATTGATACGATAAGGTGGAAAGTTTTTAACAAGATAAGGATGTGTTTGATGCAGCTGCCACTGAGCTATATTGACCACATCCTGCACCCAAGCTGTTGGCATTATAGGAAGGCCAAGGACACCTATGTATGCATGGGAGAATGCCTACCAATTCAGAGGCTTAGGGTTCAGGCCTTCACTTCAGCTGAGATAAAGACCCATCTGCTGCAGTGAGCAAAACAATTAAAACATAGAGAACTTCTAGATCTTTTCTGGATAGTGACCTGGTTGCAGTGATCTGGAAGTCCGTCAAATAACCCTCTTTTACCAGAGAGAAACAAATAAATGGGCTCTTCACTTTGATGGAGAAGCTCATGAAGATACAGGCATGGACTAGTCAAGCAAAAATAAATAGCTTTTCTGAAATGTATTATCTGTTCATCAAATTCATTGCTGGAAATAGTATATCAGAGCCTTCAGTTTCTCATGGAAGATTGAAAACCAGTGTGCTATAGTGGCTAAAGTGTTGGACAGTGACTGGGGGAGACTGGATTCTAGTCCTGACTGGGCCATGAAGCTCACTGGATGCCTGTCAGCCTAATCTACATCACATTGTTGTTAGGATGAAATGGAGAGAAGGAAGTTCATGCATGTTGCCTTGGAAAGGTTAGATATAAATGTAAGATATGAATGTACAAATGCATATATAAGAAACTTACTAGGCTACAACTGTATGCTTGTAACCCCATCTATATCAAGTATTAATACTGAAATATTTATTTATATTCGTTTGATTTGTTTAAAAGCCATCCGTTAACATCATGCTATACATCCTGTATATTAAGTTCAAGGTTCAAGTGCCATTGTGGAAGATAGTGCAAATGAATGTAATAGAAATGTAGGAACTTTCAGACAAGCATCAATACCAAGCAGAAGTTACAGATCAAAGAAAAAGATAATGGAGTCAGTGCCAACAAGTACAAGCTGGGGCCTGCTTCAGATGTTTCATGCCTCTTTTCTCCATAAGATGAGTTTTAAGCTTTTGCATGTTCTAATCTAAACTTTTAAGTTTTAAAAGATGTTCTAAGTTTTTACAACTAGTAAATTTATTTCTAAAATGTGTTAGTATAAGTTAATAAGCAAAGAGCCAACTGCAGGAATAGTATTTTAGAATAAATGAAGAGTTTACCTTTTACTTTGGCCCATAGGATCGCTTATAGTCAGACATGACTGAACAGCTGAATAACAACCTTTTAACCTTCTTCTAAAGTCTGGCTTCTGTTGTTTGTTGCTGCTGTATTTTCTCCTATTGGCAGAATTTGTTCATCTTTTCAAAGGGCATTTTAAAACAAATCTCACTGTAGCTTTGGCATATGACTGTTCTATTTATTTTAACATATTTATATTATAAACTTTTGACAAAAGAAAAAAGGTGTAGTTAAGTAGATTTGAATGGATATATTTCAGTGTGCATGTGCACATGTGTAGAAATACTTAAGAATAATACATTTATTTCAGTAAAAGCAGACCAGATACTGAGATAAGCCTCCATTCACAGGTGGGTATACTGCCCATTCAAATTGCATTATAAGAGGTAAGTATTTATTTTCTAATGTTATAATATCAGTAATTACAATAGGACACAGAAAATCCATTTGCTTTGAATATGTGTTAACTTCCAGGAAGCAAGTATTTAAAAGAGTGGGTATTTACTTTCAGGAAGTAAACATTATGGAATGTTCCATTACAATATTGATTCCAATGCAATGACATTCTCCCAAAAATGAACATCTGTGGGACATTGCTAAAACATACTCCTGAGTAGTTGTTGTCCCAGCTCCAACTCAAAAAAAGCACTCAAGACCTCACAGTGGACTTAATCTACCCTTGCAGCAAACATAATTCTTTCTGACTGGGTTCCAAAGATGGATGACAATTTTTAGAAGCAGTGGGGGACGGCAGGAGGGGAAGAGTGACGCATTGCTGTCCTTTGAAGGTAATCCTGTTGGTCTCTCAACCACTCCTGATATTGAGGAAAGGAAAAACATTTAGATGTTTCAGATAAACAATTTAAATGTTTCTGAGGGGAAAGGAGTCATGGGGGCAATCCTTGTACTTCCAGCCTTTCACTGGATGCCCATAATCCTTTGAATTTGGAGCATTACAAGCATCCACATGGGATGGCACCCTTAAAGAAGTATGAACTGTGTTGTACCTTTTAAGTATTACCTGAAACAAGCCCTTATTAAATAGATGTTGAGAGATGAAATGTTTTTGCAGAACACAGTGCAGCTTGTTATATTGTAAAACAATAACTTTTAAAACATACTACTGATGTCCAGTACCTGTCTGTGCCCACTTCACTGCTGACCTTCATACCATCTCTTGTTTTAGCTGATGTAACAGAGGATGATTCCAGCTTCAGTGAAAAAGATTATGAGGAATTTCTTGTAAAGAAGAAAAGTAAAGATAATAGGAAAGAAGGAAGGAAGCATGTCAGTACCAAAAAAACAACAGAAAAGCCTTTCAAATCAAAAAGGAATGTAGTGGGTAAGTAGATTCAGTCCTTTCCTGAATGACAAACATTTTGCATCTGGTTTTGAAAGAGTTCTATCAGTCTGATACCTGTAATAGTACTTGCACAGTTATTTTAAAGTCTGTTTTATATTGTATCAAGAAATAGCTTTAGACATTCCTTATTTTAAAATCTGGGATTTGCTTCTGAGAGGCAAGGGACAATTAATTTCTCTAATTTTAATATTGGCAGAGGTATTGAATATATTTTGATGACAGCTATATTGCGTTAAATTCTAAGGAAGTCATTTACGCATTCCTAAGTGCTATGGAACAAATGGAACTTAGGTGAACCAGTGCTTTTTTTGTCATAGAACACACCAGAACAGAGTTCCGGCACCTTTTTTCAACAGATTTTCCAAGTTTTAAAAGTAACTTTTGAAAATTTGATGTTTGGTCCACGTGGATTTGAAGCGTAGCAGGTCGGCGGCAAAATCATTAAAACGGTGCATGCAGGCTGCTTGTATGTCAAATCCGATGCATGCGTACTTCATCCGCGCTGGTTGTGATGGCGCTGGTTGGCTTGTGATTAGTTGTGTGGTCGTGTGCTGAGTGCTTACTGCAGGCAGCGACTGTTACGTTTCGTTACACAACTGTTGTGTGTGGGTGTGTGTACAGTGATTGACTACTGTGCGAAAGGTAAATAATTTCATGAGTTCCAGCACCCTTTTTCTTACAAAAACACTGATGTGAACCATTTATACCTAGTTCAGTGGAGCTAAGATCTGAATCCCTACTGAAAATTTTAAGCATGGAGATTTGCTGGAATAAAATTAATTTCTTTGTATTTTGGAGGAAATGTCAGAGGAATATTTTGGTTTTGCTCTAGTTGTCAAATCCATCTGCTAGTTTTAAAAATGGATTCCTGCATTTCTTAAATATAGAATCAATTTGATATCATCCTCCCATTATTAGAGGTTTTTTCCCCATATTTTTCTGTCTTTCAATCATTTGACTAGTTCAAGCAAAATCTCAGATGGTTTTACAGAATGGATCAAATTCTTCAGAACCAATCAGAAAACCTTCAAAAACATCAGACACTTCAGAGACCAAGAAGCCCAACTGGATACCACCTGGTATATTCCTTATTTCTACTGTACTTCCTCAGGCCACACAGACCTATTTTACTTGTTTTGAGAATTAGCTACTCAGGAACCATGTATGGATGACTTGTGGGGCAGTAGGATTAATTCGGTGTTAAGCGAGTCAATTCCCTATGCAACTTGTGACTTTGTTTCTCCTGGACAACAGCAAACTTGTTATCTGTCTGGTTGGGTTAGCCAGAAACTAGTACAATTTGTTCTAGTATGTAACTTAAATGTTGTGAACCGCCCAGAGAGCCTCAGCTATGGATGGTATAGAAATGTAATGTTGTAGTAAGACTAATAACAGTGATGATGATCTTTGTAAACCTGGTCCTTTGTCCAGGTCATGTAGGATCTCAGTAAAATTTCCAGGAAGGAAAATGGGTGACTTTTGGAAATTAATACAGAAAATGAGTTTTACCAGTTGGTAATAAGATATACACAGTCAAATTTCTGAATGTGTCAGTGGGCATTGCTACTGCATCTCAGCAGGAAGAGAGAGAGAAGACAGACAGATGAGAAAGAAAGAAGAGAATAAGATCAGATGGGGAAACAAGGGTGTTTAGCCTTTATGGCAGGGTCCTCAAACTTTGTAAACAGGGGGCCAGCTCAATGTCCCTCAGACTGTTGGGGGGCCAGATTATAGTTTGAAAAATTATAATTAAAATTAATTAAAACTTAATTAAAATTAAAATTAGTTAAAACTTAATTAAAATTAATTAATTTTTTTTTAAATTAAAAATGTTTGCTCTGCTCGCTCGGGCTGCAGCAGAAGCCCAAGGTGACACCGCCCCACCTGCCAAAAGGGAGGGCACGACATGAGGGGGAGCCATGAGGACGCGCTCACCTCGGTTGAGGCCTTCCCAGCTCCTTGCTGCCACCCTGCTTCCGAGACGGAGGTAGGCCCCCTTGCAGGTGCTTGCCCAGCTACAGGAGGGGGAGTGGGAGCAGGAGGCCAGAGAGGCAAGCGCGGGGCGGCTTCCCTGGCCGGGAGAGGGCAGCAAGGAGGGAGGTAAGGGCTTCTTTCCAAGGCTGTGGCTCACATATTTAAAAATAGATTTAAAAAGTTATATTTTTCTTACCTTCAATCCTTTTTAGTGTCTTCATCTCTCTCTCTCTCTCTCTCTCTCTCTCTCTCTCTCTCTCTTCTGCCCTCCTCTCTTCTGTTTCTCGCACTTCTTATTCCCGCTCTGTATATGCATGCAATGGGGTGCGGGGGGGAGAGCCAGCACACACGCACTTGAGCTGTTACAATTTGGTGCTTGTGCCGGCTCTCTGCTCAGTTTCAAAGAATGCCTGTGCTGACTCAGAGTTTTTGGACTCGCTCAGAGATCATTTTCTCTGAGTGAGTCCAAAAGCTCTGAGGCGGGCCGGATAAATGATCATGGTGGGCCGGATCTGGCCCACGGGCTGTAGTTTGAGGACCTATGCTTAATGGAGTCTCCTGAATTAGACAGAAAAAGAGAGAGGGCGTGAATGCTCAGTGTCAGAATAAATCCAAATAAAAGGGATACCAGGTGTTCACAGGCTGAGGTAGAGTTTTGGCACAGGTTTGTGGAATGCAGAAGTGCAAATCTTTGTCCTTGCTTAGGGATTTTTCAAAATGGGATTTCTGTATTTAGCTTGATCATGGATCAGCAGTCACATTCCATTTCCCAGAGCCATCAGAAAATGCAGGTTCTGAAACTATCCCACAGAAATAATTTATACAGGACTCAGATATCAGGAATATCTTTTTATCTTGTATTTTGCAATCTCATGCAATTTTTGTGAATATAGAATAAGGTAAGAATATATAGGCCACATACAAAAATACTAAGTTTTTGTTATAAGAAATCACATTAAAAAAATTACTAGAAATTGTGCCAGGAATGTGCCTTTTAAAAATAAACATAAAAATAAAATAAAATAAAATAAAATAAAATAAAATAGGAAGTATCTGAATTGCAACAAGATGAGTAGAAAAGTCTAGATGAGGATAGGTGTGTTTACCCTGAAATCTTTCCCCTCACTTTTATATTGTTTTAATGAGCTGCACACTTAAATTTACTTCATAACCTTCCCAGCCCTGCTGCTCAACTAATTTCCTTAAGTTCTTCAACAAGATGCTTTAATTTTAAGTTCTATTTGCATTCACTTTCACAGCTTCTGTTGGCTTGGACTAACTTAACCCTGAAGTGTTTTTCAATTCATTTCTGTCATAAAAGCAGAACAATAGTACAAGCTCCTTGAATCTCCTTATCTAAAGCATATGTTACTTTTCCTGACTTTTAGGTGGGAAATGGTTCACCCTTGTTTTTCTTATGTCATCTTAAAAATAAGAGGCTCAGATGTCATTGAAAGATATAGCATGCCCAATTGAATGTCTATTAGAATCAAAGTGATTCAAACTTAATCTAAGAACATGTTTTAATATTTCAAATGCTCCTTTGTTAGAGCTATAGAGATCAGTGAATATTTCTAGGCTAGACTATTATATAGGATGATGTAGGAGTCATGCAGGTGTTCCTGACAGATCCATGGTGTCTTCCATTGAATGCTTCATCAGAGAAAAGGTGCCTGTAGATCAAGTGCTTTATAAACTTCTAAAGTATTGATACTGGACTAAATGGTCTAAAATTCTCAGGATATTCCTCTTTGAGGACAGGGACTTTTGTCTTCCTCTATTCCTTTGGTATTTCACTCCAGGATTTCTTGAAGAGAATAGATAGAGGTTCTTTGAGTCCATCCATTATTTCTTTCAGCACACTAGAAATTCATCTAGTGCTGCAGACTTGAACTCTGTGAAGGTGCTGACCATCTTTGTCTTAACCTCAAGCTGCACCCATAGCACTTCCACCTTTTTGTCGTATAGAAACATAGAGACAGAGTGAGTCAGAAGGGGTCTCCCTGGCCATCTAGTCTGACACCCAGCTCTAGCCGGCTCCGCTCACAACATGCCTACCATGTGCATGTCTAACCTATTCTTGGACACCCTCACCAATGGGTCTTCAACCACCTCCCGTGGAAGGCCATTGCATACATTTTGGGTCCTATAAATGCAAGGTCTTGCACTTGGGGCATAGGAATGGGTGGCATAAGTACAGGTTAGGGGACAAGTGGCTGGAGAGCAGCACTTGTGAAAGGGACCTGGGGGTGCTGGTTGACTGCAGGCTAAACACGAGTCAGCAGTGTGATGCAGTGGTCAAGAGGGCGAACGCCACCCTTGGTTGAATAGCCAGAAGTGTGGCTTTTAGATCGAGAGAGGTATTACTAGCACTCTACATGACTCTGGTGCACCTGCAACTGGAGTATTGTGTTCAGTTTTGGGCCCCTCATTACAGGAAGGATATAGCTAGGTTAGAGTCAGTGCAGCGTAGGGCCACAAGGTTGGTGGCCAGTCTGCAGGGGATGCCGTATGAGGCGAGGCTGAGGGAACTGGGTCTCTTCAGCCTGGAGAGGAGGAGACTCGGAGAGGATCTGTTGGCGACATACAGGTACATGAGAGGAAGTCACATGGAGGTGGGTAGAGACCTGTTCTACCCTGCAGAGGAAGGCAGGACGCGCTCCAACGGAGTGATCACTCGCATCCAGAGCTCCCCTAATCTGTACTTCATCTATCAGCTCCTCTGTATTGTTCAAGACCAAGTCAGGGATGTTTCCCCCGCCCCTTGTCGCCTCTCGGACCCTCTGTGTGAAAAACCCTTCCTCTATAGCTTCTAGGAAGCGACGTGACCTGGCTGTCACCGCTGAGTGAGTCTCCCAAGTAATATCCGGGAGCTTGAAATCTCCCATAATTACTGTGTCTCTCCCCCGAGATATCCTTAGAATCTGGTCTGCCAGGCCATCATCCAGAGTCTCAAGTTGACCTGGAGGGCCATAACATACCCCCACTGTCAGGTCTCTTTCCCTGTCAAAACCCCTAAGTTTCACCCAGACTGCCTCTACCGAATCCCCATCTGTGCTGCGTTCTATCTCACTGCATCCTATCCCTGCCCTGACATATAAAGGCACACCCCCACTCCTCTTTCCCTTCCTGTCCTTTCTAAAACGGTGATACTCCTCTGTGTTCACATTCTAGACTTGCCTTTCATCTCACCAAGTTTCTGTGATCCCCACCAGGTCATACCCTCCTATTCCCAGGAGAGCTTCAAGCTCTTCCTGCTTATTACCCATGCTCCTAGCATTGGTGTACATGCACCTCAACTCCTTCCCACCCCTTCCTTTCCTTGGAGTTCCCAGCCTCCTCCTTCCTCCCTTCCTCTCTTATATCTGGTCAGGAAGTGCTGACCCCGAGGGTATGGAATGGGCTTCCATGGGAGGTGGTTGTGGCCCCATTGGTGAGGGTGTTCAAAGATAGGCTAGACATACACATGGTGGGCATGTTGTGAGTGGAGCCGGCTGGAGCCGGGGGTCAGACTAGATGGCTTGGGAGACTCCTTCTAACTCGCTCTGTTTCTATGTTTCAATCTGTCAGGAAGTACTTCCTGTCATCCAAACTGAACCTAGGTTCCCTTAGATTTGCTCTATTGGAACATGTCCTGCTCTCCTCTGCAGGGGAGAACAGGTTTCTACATATACCACACATGACAGATTCTCTTTTATAGAAGACTGTGCCAAAATATAAGTTGAACATTTTTGCTTTTTCTTTCACCTGTCAGCATTTGGCAATTTTTGCTGAGCAACTGGTCTATTATTTTTGTTCTACTTTTGCTTTAAAAATAGCTAATGAAACACTTTTGGTTATTTGTAGCATCCTTCATCAACCCCAGTGCATGCTGAGCTTTAGCCTTTCTGACTCAGTCTCTGCAATTCTGGGCTAATCTGCCTGTCCATTTCCTAAGTTATCTGCTCCTTCTTCCACCTCTGCTGTGTGTCTTCTTGAGTCTCAGATCATCATTAAGCCTTTTTTGTAGTTCTTTTAGTGTTTTCTGCAATCTTCCATTTTCTCCCTGCCACCCCCAGATAGTAACCCCTTCTCTTCACCTCTTTCTCTTGATCCCATCTTAATTTGTTTTTTTTTCCCTGTCCAGACTTGCTGCTGGAACCTGGATTTGCACTTTTTTTTCATCACTTTCAACTTTCTTGTGGCCTCTAAACAGTTCCTGCAATAGTTCCCAAGGGCTAACATAACATAAGAAAACACTTCAAAATGCTAAAGGATTAATAGCTTCAAGTGTGGAAGTTGCTCTCTAGGTCAGAAAAATAGTCAGAATAGGATACCAAAGACCAGAAAAGTAGGAGACAGAGAAGTGTACCTGGAAAAGATATGTATGGAGAGTGCTAGTGATAGTGGGTAAGGTAGAGGGAATGGGGTGACATGGAAAATGGGTCTGTGAGGAAAAGTGGATCCTTGTGAGTTCAATGTGTATGTAATTATGTGTATGTAAACTGTGTGGGAAGGGAGCTTAATGTGGTAAAAAAATGTAACAGTCCACTTCAGATTTTGGTCCTGCCCACTACTGGCCTACAGCCTGTACCAGTTTTCCATGCAGGAAGTATAGCTGTTACATCCTAAAAGTTTCCCCTAGCCCTACTGGAAATATAAAATGAATTTAAAGAAGAATGTATGCTGTAGGTTAGCTTGTATGTTTTGTAAAGCAGTATGTACAGCACTAACTAAAAGTTAAGTGCATCACTAGAGCATAGAGGTGTGCAAATAAGAAACTGATAAGCAAATGATCTTTTTTAATGCACCTTCTTTTCAGGTGCAGCTGGATATACTAACCAAGTGAGAAGAGTTCCTGTGAAATTACCCACACAAAATCTCAGGCTTGGCCTCTCCAGGTTTGCTAAAGTGAAACCTTTGCACCCAAGTTTAGCCAGCACCTGAAAGTACCTGAGATGGCTTTGGACAATTTCAAATTAAAATTAAAGGGCTACTTTGAGGTGGAGGAAATATTTTTGTTATTTTAAAATAGGAAATCTACTGTGGGGAATAAACATATTTCAGATTGGAAGAAGGCATTACATTTTTTAAACATTCTGTGCCATAGTATATGAGCTACTTTGGCTTAAAATAAACTCTTTTAATGATGTTGATGATGTGAGCTTTCCCTGAGCCACCGAGTTGTTTAGATCATTAGCAATTAATCCCAATTGTATAGCAAGTTAACACTTCACCTGGAGAGTGTGGTCTAGCCCAGTTATCTCAGATCCTATCAACCCAGTGCCCTCTAGATGGTTTGGATTGCATCTGATGATTGGTCATGCTGTAGCCCAAACCATTTGGCAGGCACTAGGTTGTCTGACCCTGACGTAGGGGCTGCATTTTTAAACAGAAAAACTAAATGTAGCATGGCAGAATTTGTTTGAGTAATTGTGATGTCTAGTTAGAATCATTCTTGAAATTCCACCTTGATAGTGTTTTCTATGAAAAGGAAGAAGTTACCCTTTCTTAAGGATATACTGTTATCTCCCTGACTCATCCTAGCATATTATCCCTCAGTTATAAGAAACATTTGATTATTTCATTCAGGTGTGAGTTTAAATGATAAATGGATATTAGATATTTCATTGCATATGAACTTTTTAGAAACTAAAATAAAATATTATTTGTGTCTTCCTAGTAATCAGTATCTCTTCTTGAAAATCCAGTAAGGATTAAAATAATATTTCATAAAACTTTTCTTTTCCATTATTTGGAGCATAAATAGTTGCCAATATACCTCTTTTCATTAAGAAATCTTATCTTGAGGATAATAAATATTCTTTCTTGGTCTTTAACTTCTTTACATTTAGTCCTTGATTACTGTGATAGACCCAACTCTAACCCTTTTTTGGAATTTGCTGAAACTTCATACACTTTCCCCATATATTATTTTAAGATAATTGTAAGCTAATATGAATGACAATTCAGTGGGGCCTAAAGCAATGGTCCAAATGAAAAATGCCATGGCTGGGAAGAATTTCCATTATAAAAATGAGCATCCTACCTAAATTAAATTTCCTTTTCCAAATGACACCAATTTTTATACAGGGAAAAATCCTTCAAGAATGGCAAAGACAATTGAATACTTTTATTTGGAACAGGAAAAAGCCAGGGATCAGATTTAAAGTTTTATAAGATGAAAAGGAGAGGAGGCCTTGTAGTACCCAATACCAAATTATACTACTATGTGACTAGTTTGGTTTAGATTAATGATTGGATTATAAATCCTAATGAGAGATTAATAAAATTGGAAAAACAGATCTGGAAGAAAGAATACACAGTTATTTATGGATTAAGTAATGTATTGAAAATTTTTAATACCAAATAATGGTTATGTACTCAGGTATGTTCTAATACAAATATGATATACCCTGAGAAGAGGAATTAGTCCTCCACTCTTGCCTTTGATGTCTCCAATTGAAATGTACTATGATAAATATGTGAGGAAAAGTAATCATTTTATAACATATGAAGACATGATTGATATGCATGGAGGAATTAAGTCATGGTAAAAACTAAAAGATGAAGAGAAAAATATAAAATGGTTTCTTTATTTCCCGTTAATATCCAGACTAAAGAGACAATTACAAATAGGGAAAGGTGTTATAAGTGACCTGATGCACTTTGAAGCTATGTATGCACTAGAATTGCCAGCCACCACTAAAGGAACTGAGGGGAGTTTATCTTCATGCTCCCCTAAATACTTTTCTAATGTATTCCAGCAATCTGCATCATAATATGTTTTCTAGGGGGAGCATAGACAGTCACAAAAATAAAAGAGTGCATTTTGATAAGGATTGCCATTATACATGAAACTAACACTTAAAGATGAATTATTAATGCTAAATACATTTTATTTGTTTTTATTGTGCAATACACAGGCAACCAAACTGCATCATAAAGAAAAAAGCAAACTAAAAAAAGAAATCACAATTTTAATAGTATTTAAGAAAAGAAAAAGATCTATAGCATTGATTACATACCTATATTATATATACCTATATATTACCATATATTGTTTGCCTGTAACTGTCGTCTTTGAGTGGTCATCTGTTCATTCACATATATGGGTGCTGTGCCTGTGCAGTGCCTGTATTTTGGAAAATTCTCTCAGCTTATTAATACTTTTGGTGGGAACTCCGCACCCCCTTTCCCTCGTATAAATAGGTGGAATCCATGCCCTATCGCCAGTCCAGCTGGAGACCAACCATTTGCTCCCCAACTGGTACTGACATGTTAGGAGAAATTAATTTAGCTTGCCTAATTTCACCCACTGACATCAACGTGGGACTGGTGGGTGAGTTGTGTGAATGCACAGATGACCACTCAGAACAATAGTTACAGCTAAGCAACCTGCCTTTCTTTGTTGTGGTCTCTGTGCATCACACATGGATGATTGGCATGCTTACCCAACCTAGGAGGTGGGGCTGTGTCATCACTGCAGGACAGTTGAGAGGATAGCATGAGTGGAAGCGCATTCTCTCCTAGCCTTTACATCAAGGTGGTAGTGTCGAATAAAGGTACATGGGGTTCTGGGAAGTATACAGGTAACACAAGGTCTTGATTAAGATGGAATGTTGTCACTACCTTTGGAAGAAAGGTTGGGTCCATACGAAGGACCACCTTTTCCTTATGGAAATTTAGGGTCAACTCAGAGGGCAGACAATTTGCTTGCTCTTCTAGCTGAAGTTATAGCTACCAAGAAGGAAGTTTTCTGTTATAGTAATCTCAAGTCCGTGGAAGCTGAAGGTTCAAATGGTGGTTTAAGTTAGAGTCTGCAGGACTACAGAGAGACTCCATGTTGGTACGATCAGTCGGATTGGAGGGTGTACATTTTGGAGTCCTCGTAAGAACCAATGTGTTAACTGATGCGAGAATACAGATGTTCCCTCTATATGTCCTCTATGGTACAATATGGCTGCAAGGTATACCTTGATGGATGATGGTTTAAGCCCTGCCTGGTGTAGTGAAAGGAGAAACTGGAGTATATTCTCTACAGTTGCTGATTAGGTGTGAAGCTGCAAAGCAAAACATGTAAAGCATTTCCATTTCAAGTTGTATAGCCATTGATTATTCAGCTGGAGGGCTGACTGTAGAATGTATTATATGTTTGGATGTAGGATTGTCAGTACTGGGTTCAGTGTATTAGCCAGGCACTTAGTTTCAGCATATGGTGATCCAGGTGTAGGATCTTGTCCTGTTGTTAAGTGAGGAGGTCTGAGATCTCTGGGTGGTGCATGTACATCCCTCATGACAGCTGTAGAAGAGTTGGAAACTAAGCTTGACGAGACCACCATGGAGTGATCAGTATGCAGGTGAAGTTTTCCTGTCCGATCTTCTTTAAAGTCCTTGTTATTGACAGGATTGGAAGAAATGCATAGAACAGAGCATTCTAAGGGATTATGAATACATCTCCCAGGGAGTTCCCTCCTATCCCCACTCTGGAGCAGTAGGCATCACATATCAAGTTGGGGGAGACTTGTCTCAAGAGTACTGCAAGTGAGAAGGATCTTGGGATTGTTCTAGATCATGGGTCCTCAAACTGTGGCCCACAGGCTGGATCCGGCCCGCCATGCCCATTTATCTGGCCCACCTCAGAGCTTTTGGACTCACTACATGCCCGCAGGCACACAGCGAGGCAGCAGCTTGCTCGTGTGGTGATTGTTTTGGACTCGCTTGGAGAAAATGATCTCTGTGCGAGCAAGCCACTGCCTCTCTGCGCGCGGTCCCCCACCCCCTCACTGCCCCATGCCCCCCATTGGCACCGCCTTGGTAGCCCGCACCCACTGCCAACACCTTTCAACTGGCCCCCTGTTCAAAAAGTTTGAGGACCCATGTTCTAAATCATGAGCTGAATATGAGTCAACAATATCATGTGCCTGCAAAACAGGCAAATGTTATTTTGGGTTGTGTTAAGAGAAACACCACTTCCAAATCACATGAAGTAGTAATTCCCCTCTACTCAGCACTGGTTGGGCCTCATCTGGAGTACCGCATCCAGTTCTGGGCACTGCAGTTTAAGAAAGATGCAGATAAACTGAAAAAGCTTCAGAGGAGGATGATAAGGGTGACCCAGCGACTGGAAACAACATGAGAGAAGTTGAAAGAACTGGGCATGTTTAGGCTTGAGAAGAAAAAAGGAGGAGAAGATAGCACTGTTCAAGTACTTGAAAGGTTGTCACACAAAGGAAGACCAGGATCTCTTCTCAATCATGCAAGAATGCAAGACACAGGATAATGGTCTCTAGTTACAGGAAGCCAAATTTCAGCTGCACATCAGGTCTTACTTCTGGACTGTTAGAGATGTACTGCAATAGAACCAACTACCTAGGGAGGTCATGAGCTTTCCCATACTGAAGACATTCAAGCTGGACAGCCAACTGAGAGAGATGGTTTAATTTGGAGTCCTGCATTGAGCAGGTTATTAGACCTGATGGCCCTTTCAAAATCTACTATTTTATGATTGCATGATTTTCATACTGTTTGGTGAAGGTTAGAATCCTGGCTTTAAAACGAGTCCAAGATTATTTGCGTTGAACCTTGCTTTGTGCCGTTTTTCAGGACCTTTATTCAGGATCAACAATTCACTCTGCCCTTCCATTTTAATGGAAATTATAGGGTGACTTTTCATCCCAGGCATTTTTTATTTTTAAAATAAAGGCTAGGATGTTGACATTTGGAGACGTTTTAGCCAAAAAGTCTGAGAAGATAATGTAGTTTGCCAAGGCCAAACAGAAGAGGCCTTGGGCACCTCACTCCCCATCAATGCCTCAAGTGACTCCACCACACATGAAACTAGCTCTGACTGAACCCACATCAACAATAGAACTGATCTTGGCTATGTCAGTTTTGGAGGGCAAGATTCATGATTGACCACCATGCACATCAGATCCTTTGAGATCTCTCCATGACGGTTTCTCCTAGCTTTGCTACAACAGAGACCAACAGTGACTTCACCTCACCACTCTCCCACCATCTCACCTCAATGTATCAAGACCTCTTCACTGACACCATCCCCATCCCATGTGGCATTGGAATGCCACCCATCTGATCATTCTTGGTTGCCCCTCTCTGATTGGGACCAAGCAAAATGCTACTGACTACTTTGGGACAAGAATAGACTCAACAGGGGCTAGGACCAACTGACCACTCCAAAATGTGGAGCACAGGAACCAGGATCCCTCTGAAGAAATGAGCCTCTGGAAGATTACCTTGCTTGGGCTTGAGACCCAACAACATATGGAAAAGATTGTGGATCTGGTATTTGATACCATGTGAATAGAGAACACAGTACTGGTATTGCTCCTCTTTTTTCCAACAGTGCTAAAAACTGTAAGACACCAGTGTAACTGGCACCAAGATTTAAGCAGCTTGAGAGGATGTACCATATCCAAGAGAAGTTGATTCCATTCCTGCTACAACGTCCCATGCCAAACAAGTAATGTGGAGTTGGTGCAGTAATAGTCTCAGAGGGAATACTTAGCACCCATGGGCAAAGAAAGATGCAGACTGGACGCAATGGGCCTTTGTGCCTCAAATTATGAAGCAATGGGGGCACAATATCAAATGTTCTTTGGGAGAAGATGACCCCCTCTGAAGACACCTTCAAGATCAGTACAGAGAAATGGTGTGAGTCTTTCAATCCAAGGTACTCCACCTGTCCCGTCAACAGATCACATGGCATGCCACCACATCAACTGTGACTCCAGGGCCCTCATCAATATAGTGGCAATTTGTCAACATGCCTGGTCCCACAAGAGGTGCACACCAGGATTGAAGATCTACCATTTGATGAGGAGGGCCTCTTTAACACCAACTCTTTACCCAGCTCTTTATCCAAAAGACCAGGGTAACAGCAAGGAAGATGAGATTTAGCCAACCACCACAGCAGTCATGTAAGTGGAGTGGGCCTCCCTACACTGTATACTGGTCACAGGGACAATATTCTCATCCACCATGACAACAGTCACTTGCCTAACCAAAGGAGAGGGAGGCTGCTACTTGATTCCAACAGCCCAAGCAGAGACTGCCATGGACAAAAGTATCATGGACTAATGCTGCCAACCAGTCCCCCTCCCTCTATCTGGTCAAATGGCTGTCTCTCCTCCCATCTTCCCACTTGAGGAAGCCATAACATTGGATAGGTAGATCCTCTCCAGAGTGGAGAGAGGATACCGAATTGAATTTGACAGCGTGCCACCTCTTGGTTCCATGAGGGTTATACCACCATCCCGTCTGGGCAGTGGAGGTAGGTAGCAATGTTGCTATTGAAAGGGGCTATACAGATCATTCCTCCATCGTACCTTCAGCATGGTTTCTACTCCTAGTACCTCATAGTACCAAAGATGGTTGGTGCCCACCCAATTCTAGATCTCAGAGTCATCAACACACTGAAGAAGTTTTGCATGATTTCCTTACATTCAGTATCATGCTATGTCAAGGAGACAGGTTCAAGTCTATTGACTGGAAGGATACCTATTTTCATATTATGGATCATCAGAATTATCAGCATTTTCTCACATGACTGAAATGACTTACATGACTAGAACTCTACAATTGATGGATACAACCTGTTCAAGAAAAATAAAAAGGACAAAAAGGGAGGTAGAGCTGCACTATATGTAAGAGACACATACATCTGCACAGAAATGCAAGAAGAGGAAATTAGTAGCCCTATCAAAAACATCTGGCTTAATTTAAAGGGAGCAAAAAATAAGAAAAACATAGTTATTGGCATCTATTACTGACCACCTAGTCAAAAAGAGCACAAGGATGCAACATTTGAAAAGCAACTTTCCAGCATTTCCATGAAGAATGATGTCATCATGGGGGACTTTGATTTCCCTGATATATGCTGGGAGACTATTTCTGCTAAGCATGCCCCTCCAAGAGATTTCTGACATACGTTGCTGACAAATTCCTCCAGCAGAAGGGAGAGGAAGAAAAAAGAGAATCAGCTATTCTCAATTTAATAATAAACAAAGAGGGATGGCCTGGTGGACAAAATAACAACCATGGAAACTCTGGGGGAAAGTGACCATGTGATATTTGAATTCTCAATTGTAAAATTGACAAAGGATAACTGGAGCCAAACAAGCATCCTGGACTTCACGAAAGCCAATTCTAACAAATTCAGAAAAGTGATAAGTGAACTGCCATGGCAACATTCCCTTAAAGGAAAAGTAGTCCAACTGGTGGCAAATATCAAAAAAGTAGATTCTCCAAGCACACCTATGAACAATTCCATTGAGAAAAAAATGTAGAAGAAAGCAGAGGAAGCCCATGTGGCTCCACAAAATGTTAAAGTGACAAATGGAACATGTACAGGAAGTTGAAGCAGGGCCAGGCCATGAAGGAAGAATATAAACAAATAGCAAGAATTTGCAGGAACAGCGTCAGGAAAGCTAAATCATGAAATGAACTGAGAATAGCAAGGGATGCTAAGCACAACAAGAAAGCCTTCTTCAGATACATCCAGAACAAAAGACATGAGAGAGAGGGGGGCATCCAGCTACTTAAAGTGGATGGCAGAGTGATAACAGACAACAAGGAAAATTCCTACTTCGCCTCAGTCTTCTCCCATAAGAAAATCTACAACCAAGAGGAATTCCAGCTGAAAGTGAAAGATGGCAGCCCAGGATTGACAAGGAAACACCTCGATGGAATCAACACATTCAAATCTCCGGGGTCTGATGAACTCCAACCCAGAGTCATAAAAGAGCTGGCGGAGGAACTCTCAGGGCCACTGGCTATTAACTTTGATAAATCTTGGAGAAAAGAAGTGCCAGACTACTGGAGAAAGGCTAACGTTGTCCCTATATGAAGAAAGGGGAAAAAGATGAACATGGGAACTACAGACCAGTTAGTCTGACATCAATCCCTGGAAAAATTCTGGAGCAAATTATGAAAAAAAAATCTGTCTGTGAACCTCGTAAAACATAAACTGAAACTTCTAGAAACAAATGAATTAACTAATCAAATTAAAATGGCTAAACAAATTTTTTTTGAAAATGCTAAGATGGCTAACCTACAAGTTAAAGAAAGAGAAAAAAAGATTATTTTTTTAAGTTGAAAGATGATGAAGGACATCTACATGTACAAAATGTAACAATAAAGAAAATAGTGGAAAAGTTCTTCACAGAATTATACCAATCTAAAGAGGTACCAGCTGAGAAGATTCAAGAATCCATACAAAAGGAAAACTTACCAAAACTTCCAGAGAACTTTTAAAAAATGTTAAATGAGGAAGTAACAATGATAGAGATAAGTGAAGCAATTAAAAGACAGAAAAATGATAAAACTCCCAGCCCAGATGGGTTACCAGCGGAATACTATAAATGTTTTGAAGAAATTTTAAATAATTCATTGAAGGATATATGTAATGCAGTTCTATTTGAAGCTAAAATCCCGAATACATGTATGGAGGCAAATATTACTTTGATAGCAAAAGAAGACACTGATTGTACACAGATTCAAAATTATAGACCAATATCACTTTTAAATGTGGATTATAAAATTTTTGCCTCAATAATGGCAGAAGGATTGGGAAAAAAATTAATAGAGTTAATACATACAGATCAAAATGGCTTTTTGCCTAAGAGGCAAATTAGAGACAATCTGAGGACCATATTGGATATTTAGAGTACTGTGAAGTTCATTCTGAAAAACAAATGGCATTACTGTTTTTAGATGCACAAAAAGCGTTTAACAACATTAATTGACAGTTTATGAAAGAACAATGAAAACAAATGGATTTTGGCAAAAAATTCATAAATGCAACTATCTATCAAAAAACAGACTGCCAGAATAATAATTAATGGACAACCTACAGAGACTATAAATATTCAAAAAGGCACAAGGCAAGGATGTCCCTTGTCACCATTGTTATTCATATTAATTTTAGAGGTTATTAATAGAAGCATTAGGGCAGATACGGAAATTATAGGAACTAGAATTAAAGATGAAAGGAATAAACTCCAAGCATTTGGAGATGACTTAGTTTTTATTTTAGAAGTACCTGCAGTAACAGCACCCAAATTGCTGAAAAAAAATAGAAGACTATGGAGAAGTTACAGGGGTGAAAACAAATTGAGAAAAGACTAAATTAAAAAATTGTACGTTGAATCAAAGAACAGCCTTGATGGAACAGCTAGATCTTCAAATAGTGAAAAAGGTCAAATATCTGGGAATCCACCTAACAGCTAGATGTGCTACATTGAATCAAGATAATTACATCAAATTATTTAAAGAGATTAGGGCAGACTTGGAAAATTGGTCTAATTTACAAGTATCACTGTTGGGAAGAATAGCTTTAGTTAAAATGAATATATTACCTAAGATATTGTTTCTATTTCAAACAGTTCCCATAAAAATTGAGAAAAAGTTTTTTGATGATTTAAATACACAAACTTCAAGATTTATATGGCAAAAGAAGAAACCAAGAATTAAAATAAAAATGGTTCAGGAGGCCAAAAGGAATGGGGACTTTGGCCTCCCAGGTTGGTTGTTGTGTTATCAAGCGTGTGTTCTAGTGTGGCTAAAAGAATGGATAACATTAAGGAACAAAAGGATTTTATATCTTGAAGGTCACAATTTACAAATGGGCTGGCATGCTTTTATGTGGTATGAGAAATGTAAAACTCATGGGTACTTTCAAAATCACTATATTAGGAAGGCATTGTTTTTGGTTTGGGAAAAATTAAAGATAAAAATTTATAATAAGATACCGAGATGGCTTTCTCCCATGGAAGCTTTTGTATACCCAAATGCATTAAATTTCAATAAGATTGTGACTTATAATGACATCTTGGACAATGAAGGAATGTTGAAACCAAATCAAGAGCTTCAAGACCATGGCATTGATCTTTCTTGGTGGCATCAAACGCAAATGAAATTGAGACATGCCAAAGATTTTAAAAAGTATGGTTTCTATAAAGAACAAAATATTTTTGATCAATTAATTTTAAAATCAGATGAAAAAATGATTAAAAGATTGTATAGCTTTCTCTTAGAAATGAAAATGGAAGATGAACTAGTTAAAGAAACAATGATAACATGGGCACAAAACTTTGAATATAACATTGAATTGCAAAGGTGGCAAAAGTTGTGGGAAAGAAATGTTAAGATAACCTTGGCAACTTCTTATAAAGAAAACTTGTATAAAATGTTTTATAGATGGTATTTATCACCCAACAGATTAGCTAAAATATTTCCGAATATGTCAAATAAGTGCGGGAAATGTAAACAGAAACCTGGTACCTTTTATCATATGTGGTGGACTAGTGATAAAGCAAAAAAAAAAGGGGGGGGTTAAAATACATAGATAGCTTGGGGAAATGTTGCAAAGATCTGTAATGTTTAAACCAGAAATATTTCTGTTAGGCATTCTCCCCCACAGTCTTGATAAACAAAGTATATACTTGGCTTTGCATGTAATAACAGCGGCGAGGATCGAATATGCACAATGTTGGTGAAAAGGAGAGTGACTGGCTGAAGATTTGATCTTGAACAAGATATTGGACTGTGCAGAAATGGATAGACTGACTTTATCTCTTAAGGAAAAAGAAGATGCAGTTTACTACCAAAGAAGGGACTTTTTCTATCAATGGCTACAGAATTAGAACTCTAATTTGGGCTGAAATACATAGCATTTGTAGAGAGAAATAAGATTTTGTACACTGTATGTTTAAAGTCATTGGAATAATCATTTGTTTAGTGAGTAGAAAACAATAAAACTTTGAAACCCCACCCAAATCTGTCTGCAAGCATCTTTAAGAAAAAGCAATGATTATTAGAAGCCAACATGGATTTACCAAAACTAAATCCTGTCAGACTAATTTAATCTCATTTTTTGACTGGGTAACCTCCCAAATGGACAGAGGGAACACTGTGGACACAATCTACCTAGACTTTAGCAAAGCTTTTAACATAGTACCACACAACATTCTGATAAGCAAATTAGGAAAAGCTGGACTAGGTGAAAAAACAATTAGGTGGATCCAAAATGGGCTGCTAAATCGGACACAAAGAGTGCCCATCAATGGCACCCTTCCTAATTGGATGGAGGTAACTAGTGGGCTGCCACAGGGTTTAGTCCTGGATCCAGTGCTCTTCAACATCTTTATTAATTTAGATGAGGAAGTACAAGGAAAGATAATCAAATTTGCAGATGATACAAAACTGGGTGGAATAGGAAACACCTTGGAAGGCAGAATGAAGGTCCAGGAGGATCTTGATAAACTTGAACACTGGGCTGAAAGCAACAGAATGAGATTGAATAAGGACAAGTGTCAAGTCCTTCACCTAGAAAAAGGAACCAAAGGAAAAGAAACCCCATTGATACAAGATGGGAATGCATGGCTCAACAGAACTGGGGGGGGGGGAGATTTTGGAGTAATTGTGGGTAATAGGCTGAATATGAGCTAACAATGCAATGCAGCGCCAAAAGGGCAAATGCTATTTTGGGATGCATTAACAAAAGTATTGTGAGAAGGGGCATGAGTAGTAGTAGTTCTCCTATACGCCTCACTAGTCATAGCTCATCTGGAATACTGTGTCCAGTTCTGGGCACCAAGATTTAGGAAAGATGCAGGAAAATGAGAAAGGGTTCAGCGGAGAACAACAAAAATGATCCAGGGTTTGGAAACACTGACCTTTGATGAGAGACTTAGAGAACTAGGCATGTTCAACTTTGAGAAGAGAAGACTGAGGGAGGACATGGTATCCCTCTATAAGTACCTCAAAGGCTGTCACAAAGAGGAAGGTCAAGATCGCTTCTTGCTGATGCCAAAGTGTAGGACGTGGAATAATCAAGTCAAGCTGCAACAGTCCAGATTCAGGCTAGATATCAGGAGAAGCTTCCTGACTGTCAGAGCAATACAACAGTAGAACCAGCTGCCTAGAGTGGTGGTAGGCACACTAGAGACATTCAAGGACAGAAACTGGACAGGTATCTGAGTGGGATGGTATAACTTGGTGTCTTGCAACAGCATGGGGTTGAACCCGATGGCCTTCATGGCCCCTTCCAACTGTACTATTCTGTGATTATAAGATTCACTTCCAAGTTGAAATGGAAGCTTTTCTCTTTCCCTGCACTCAGACTCTCCACCTCCCCAAGGGTATTTACTAAATGCAAGGCAATCATCTGTGCCTATCTCTGCCTACAAGGAATTCAACGCTTCCCCTACCTTGACAACTGGTTCCTTGTAGCCCTGTCAAAAGATGACCTCGCAGGAACGGTCCATACCACTTGGAGCCTCCTGGAAACATTGGGTCTCTGCCATCTCTCCGGGATGAGGAGGCCCATTGCAGAAAGATTCTTTGCAAGGCTAAGGCTGATTATGGGCTGAGGCTTGCAAAGAATATCAGGAGCAAAACAAAGGGCTTCCATCAACATAGAAATAGCAAGAGGAAGGGGAGACAGGCAGTGGGACTGCTTAATAAGAAGTGGATTTGGTGACTGATATGAGGGAACAGGCACAGACGTTAAATTATTCTTTTGCCTTGGTATTCTCTCCAAAGCAGGACGGGGGAGATCTACATCGGCGATCAGATGCGGCCAGGGATTTAGGGGCACAGATTAGATTCACACCCCTAGAAGCTGAGGACCTCCCCAGGGCACTGGATGTTACAAAGGCACCAGGCCCTGATATACACCTGAGAGTACTTCCGGAGTTGGCAGGAGTTCTCTCGCGCCCACTGGCCTCCATTTTTGAGGCCTTGTGCAGAATGGGTAAGGTTTCAGAGGACTGGAGGGTGGCGTTAGTTGTCCCAATTTTCAAAAAAGATAGTAGAGGGCACATGGAGAATCACAGGTTGGTTAGCCTTACGTCCATTGTAGGAAAGACTATGGAAAGGATCATAATAGTGAGAGATCTAGTAACCTCAGATAGGGAAGGGAGTTTGGCAGCCACAAAAAAGATGTCCTTCCAGACAAACCTTGTGGAATTCTATGACAAGGTTTCAAGGAGGCTAGACGGAGGGGACGTGGTGGATATGATTTACCTGGTTTTCAGCAAGGCCTTTGACAAAGTACTGGTTGAGAAATTGAGGCTTCTTGGTATAGATCAATGCACTGTCTGATTGGGGCATGGATTGGGGCATGGCTGACTGACAGAAAGCAGAGGGTAACAAATCGTGGGGAAACTTGCAGGGTTCAATGTGCAGCACAAATGGACAAAATGTATAGCTTTTGACAGAGCTTCTGAGGGGATGGTCTCTCACCAGAGTCTTCCTAGCTGAAGGCATGCAGCTGTTCAAAGAGCAAATTGCCATGGTGCATCATCACACTGACTCTGATTTGAGGGCCCTAGTCAGTGCAGTAGCTTTCCGTTGACATGCATGGCTTCAGAAGATGAATATTCCACAAGAGAGACAGTCCCGCTTAGAGTCAATGCCATTTGATGGAGAGGGCCTCTTCCATACCCGAACTGATGAGAAGCTGGACACCATTCAGAAGGCGAGGTTGACAACTCGACAAATGGGTATTGGCTTCCACACACCCCAACAATGTAAGTGGCCATGGAATCATCACAACCCATACTATAGTTTGTCAGGTAGACAACAGTCTAGCATCCAGAATCCCCAATATGCCAGCTGCCCCCAAGGCTGTCCATGCAGAAGGGACATGTCTAGACCCCAGCCAGCTAAGAGGTACCTCTTAAGGGGAATAAGAGACAATTCTGACAAGTGTCAAGTCCATCTATGAATGAGAAATGAAATGCATCAATACAAGATGGGGAATACATGGCTCAACAGAACTGGGAAAGAAAAAGCTCTTAGTGTAATTGTAGACAATAGGCTAAACATTAGCCAAGAGTGCAATGCATCCGCCCAAAGGGCAAATGCTATTTTGGGATGTATTAGCAGAAGTATTACTTCCAAATCACAAGTAGTTGTTCCTCTATACTCTTCACTAGTCAGACCTCATATGGAATACTGTGTCCAGTTCTGGGCACCAAGATTTTAAAAAGATGCATGCAAAGAAGAAAAAGGGTCTAGAGGAGGACAACAAAAATGATCCAGGATTTGGAAACACTGCCCTATGAGGAGAGACTGAGAGAACTGGGCATGTTCAGCCTTAAGAAGAGAAGGCTGAGCAGGGACATGATATCACCTTATAAGTACCTCAAGGATGTCACAAAGAGGAAGGTCAAGATCTCTTCTCACTGATACCAGAGTGTAGGACTCGGAATAATCAATTCAAGTTGCGACAACCCAGATTCAGGCTGGATTTACAAGATAAGTTGTAGAGGTGGAAAGGTGGTGGGCTTTCCCACACTAGAGACATTTAAAAAGAAACTGGACAGCCATCTGTGTGGGATGGTGTAACTTGGTGTCCTGCAACAGCAGGGTTTGGACCAGATGGCCTTCATGGCCCCTTCCAGCTCTGCTATTCTATGATTCATAATCTCCTTTGAAAATGTAAAAGTCACAGATAAGGCAGCATCTCTAGCATGCATTGGAAAAACAAAGTCTCATGCAAGAGCAGAGTAGAGAAAAAGGTAGTAGTGCTTACATTGGCAGAATTGTAGATTAGTATCAGGTGACACACTGAACAAAAGAAAATTAAGTGCTTTTCTCTTGTACTGCTCTGCCCCATCTTGATTTCTTTTTCCTTTGTGTATTTCTGCCTTTTTTATTATAGTGTATACATACATCCAGAGTTGATTTTATTGTTCCCCAGAAGTTATTCTTGGACATCCCTATGCAACCCCCATTGATATGTGGAGCTTAGGGTGTATCACGGCTGAACTCTACGCAGGATTTCCACTCTTTTCTGGTGAGAATGAAATGGAGCAGCTTGCATGCATTATGGAGGTAACCACAGCTGTAAAATATCAGAGAAAGTAAAATGGCACTTGGAATCAAAAGAACAACTGCACAACCGCCTGAAAATAATTGCTTGCTTTTTTTTTTTTTTTAATAATGATGGTCCGACCTATCATGCCATATCATAAACAGCCTTTAAAACACTCCTCAGTTGCAAAACTGTTTTTCCATATCAAGTTCAATTTTATTTCATACTAGTGAAGCTCATCTAGAACAGTGGTTTTCAGCCTTTTTCAGTTGGGGACCAGCAATAATAGAAAAATTATTTTGGGACTGCTGAGGCAAAAATAAAAAGCCATTATATACATAATATAGTATTTTGGGTATTAGTTTTTAAACATAGTACCAAAAATGAAAATTCTCTAAAATAACCAGAAACTGAGTAATAAAAAATGCTAATACCAGAATAAAATATTGAAATTAAATGTAATTGAATACAACTGACTTTTCGAGCACAATATGTAATTCAAGTTAGTCTACTGCTTTGCTTCTTTTCAAGAATACTTGATCAAAAATTTACAAAATACAAAATCAATATAAATGCAATACTAAACTCATAGCAAATACAAATTCAAATACAATATTAACAGCAGAGCAATACAAAATCAAAGTTACTTAACAATATTCATAATATTAAATAATAAAATGCAGTGAGCTTCACCCCCATACACAAAGCACAGACTGGCTGAGAAAACACTTTAATTACTTTTAATTACTTTTATATCTGCATTAACTAGATTAGACATTATTTCTGGTGTTACAAATATATAATATATTTTTCTAAAATTTTTATATCTATTTGAATAAAATGTATAACTTTTCTGGTTCCCATTTAACTCTCTCCAAGCATCTTTAAATCTTTTTTTATTAATAAATCTATTTAAATCTGTATTATATTTTATATCTAGCTTTAATGGGTTAGATTTATCTTTTTCTTTTTCCATAACCATAATCACCCGCAATTATCACATATCCTCTTTTCATTTCTTCTATTTCTTTATATACCTTATTATTAAACTCTCTGATTTATATTAGGTCCGTATATATAGTAGCTAACGTCACCTCTTGTCCATAAATCAGACCTTGTATAACAAGAAATCTCCCCCAAATGATCACTTTTTATAGCTTTTGTTTTAAATTCACATATTTTGGCAACAATAATTGCAACACCTCTTGCTTTTGATGTGCCATATGATTTTTCATATACATCTGCCCAATATAATTTTAATTCACTCACTCCATCTTTCTTTTGGTGTGTTTCTTGGAAAAATATAATATCCACTTTTTCCTTATGAATAGATTTTTCAATTCTAGCTCATCTATGTCTTTCTCCCTAGCCGTTTAAATTCCAAGACACAATCTTCAATTTTTCCCATTTTTTCAATACATCAAATGTTCTTTTTGATCTCCATATGTGATAAAATTAAGACTCCAACAAAACCATAACAAAAACCCAATTAAACTTACCCCTACCCCCACCACATTCCCCACCACATTTATGTATGAAAACCCCCTTACCCATCTTCTAGAGGTTTTCTCCTCCCCACTGCTTTGGGCTTCCAGGATGGGGGAAGAGGAGCCTCCCCTGTACAGACCCCAGACACCCACTCCACCCTCCCCGACTATCTATACCTTTTTATTCTATACTCAAATTTCTCTTATTTTTATTTAAAACAATTTCAATAATAACTCCAATACTACCGAGTGCAATATATTCTATATCTATTACATATGGATCTTATCTTTTCATACTTCATACTTCCTTCTTCTGAATCTTCTCTCTATGGAGAACCTAAAACTCCTGCTGCTATACCCAGTTTCATTGCCTCCTGATCTTATCTCTCCTTCATCTGTCTTCCTTCTTGAGAAAGTAGACATATCCATTAATATTTGCATTGTACTGCATATTCATCATCAAGAATAATTCCAAGTGCCTTTAATAATTTCAATGCTTCCCCCTTTGTATCAACTCTGTAATATTTTCCATTTTATTAACACCTCAAAAAAATCAGAATCCCCCAACTGTGTTTTATGGAATTCTTTTTTAGTATTTGGCAGACTTGGGACATATCTCTCCTCCATTACAAAGTCTCATTGCATAAATCAGGAAAGATTTGAATCTGATGACCTTCAAGCATAATGGATGTCATATCCCATAATTTCTGCATCAGTTGTTCTTTTTTTGCATATGACTAGAATCAGACCACAATGTCTCTCAGTGTTTTTCTTCCAGCTCTTCTTGGGCCAACTCTATGTATTGCATCAATATCATATCTTGTAAAAGAAACATCTGGAAGATTTAGCCTAGTCCAATATTAATTGTTTCTTATCTCTTATCTCCGTAGTAGTAACAAAATAGCACAGAGAAGCTAATCATGGGACATGAATTAACTTTGATATATGTTCCTTACAACTCTGTCCAAATACCTTTCGGCACCTTCTCGGCCTTCCAGCTGTGTGGGGGGAGGGATGAAAGTCTCTTCTTATCAATCATTCCAGAAAAGCAATCTCCCCTCCCCCCACCACTCTTCTAGCTGCTTTTAAGCTTATTATAACAAGTGGATGAGGTTTTTATAACATAAACACTATTTCTCAATCCAAAAACAACCAAGGTGCAGCTTACTCTGGACCAGGCCTGGCAGTTTCAGATTACTAAAACAGCTCTTAGTCCACGTGTGTGTTTCAAATCTTCCCAGGAGAAAGACAAAAGAATTAACTTATGTTTCATGCATTTTTCAGTATTTCTTGATCTTAATCTGAGAATATTTTAATATTTTCCTGATGGTCAGGAGGAGCAAGAATTCAGCATCCGGAGTCCATCTGAGCTAGCTCCACCACCACCACCCAACCCCCCCCCCCCACATCAATTTCAAGACCTGGCACTCATCATTATTGAACACTATCCTGTTGTCCCTTGCCCACTTCCATGGCCTGCCCAGATCCTTCTGGATCCTGCATACCTGCTCCTCAGTTGAAGCCACAAGCCCCATTATAGTATCATCTGTGAATTTCATCGCCAGACTGGTCACCCCCTCTTCCAGGTCATTGATAAAAAGATTGAACAGATTGAGTCCCAGGACAGAGCCTAGCATCTGTGCCTGTTCCCTTACATCAGTCACTGAAACCTTACAACAAATCTTTTTCTTCCAAGTGATTTCATGGAAGGCCCCCACTGAGTTCCTACTCAAAGGAAGAACCCAGCTTTCATTCTTAATCAGTTGTGAATATGTTGAAAAGTAATGCTCCTGATATGAATCTTGTGGGACCCCACTCTTTACCTGTATCCATTGGGTGAAAGAACCTTTTATTTTCACTCTCTTCTTTCTGAACTTTAACCAGTTATTGATCTATAAGAGAAACACTATCTCTTAAGTTCAGGGGCTTACAATCATCAAAGGAGCAATCCATAGAATTGTAGCCTAAATGTTTAAAAGCATAACAGCATGCGCAGTAAGACAGGACAGTCATAGCAGTAACATCTTAGAGTTCTTAAAGAACTCAAATATGAAATTGCTGACCTTCTTACAGAAATATATATTATGTCCCTAAAGTCAAATAGACTCAGTGAGCATATAGAGGGACAAGCCCTGCTGAAAAAGAATCAACAAGGCCTCCTCAAGGAGAAGTCCTGTCGCAATAACCTATTGGAGTTCTTTGAGGTTGTCATTAAGCATGTGGACAGGGGTGATCTGATAGACATCATTTACTTGGCCTTCCAAAAGTCTCTTGACAAAGTCCCTCACCAAAGTCTCCTAAGTAAACTTAGCAGTCATAGAATAAAAAGTCCCCTTATACAAATCTTTAGTGCAACAACAGTTAGAACATTGTGTACTGTGGTCACCTTACCTGTAGGGTATAGTTGAATTTGAAAAGGTACAGAGAAGGCCAATCAAGGGGCCAGAGCAACTTCCCTAAGAGAAGTGGGTACAATAACTGGGACTGTTTCCCTTAGGAAAAGAGTAAGGGGAGACATGATAGAGATATTTAAAATAATGTATGATGTGGAGAAAATGGAGAAGACAACCTTTTTCTCCCTCTCCCATAGCACTAGAACCTGTGGTCACCCCATGAAGCTGATTGGTGAGAGGTTTAGCACAGATAAGTGGAAGTACTTCATACAATGTATAGTTAAACTATGGAATTCGTGACCACAGGAAGTGGCGATGGCCACCAATTTGGATGACTTTAAAAGAGAATTGGAGTGATACATGGGGGAGGAGGAGGCTATCAGTGGCTACTAGCCTTGATGGCTATGTGCTGTCTCCTTGGTGCTGGAGGCATTATGCCTGGATGCACCAGTTGTTGAGGACCTTGGCCTTGCACCCATCCTGCTTGAGGGATCCTGTGGGCAGCTGGTCTATCACTTTTGTACAGAGTGCTGAAGTAGATGGACCATTGATCTGATCCAGCATGGCTTTTCTTATGTTCTTATTTTCTTATCCTCAGAGCAATCACACAAAAAAGCCATCCTTATAACCAAGTAGCAACCTAGTCATTTGAGTTCTTTGTGAGAAAAAAGCAGGATATAAATCTAATAAATAACAAATAAAAAGGGGACCCCAAAAGAACAGGGCAACAACATCCTCAGAATTTAAACTTCTGCAACTCCATCTACTACCCCACCAACACAATCATTTGCTTTTATATTTAGGTGGGAGGAGGAGGATGGGGATGGAGAAGAATCAGTGGAGGTAGAGCAAACAAACCTGGAATGAAGTGACTCCCTATCATTTTTATTGCAAAACCCAAAAACCAATATCATTTCTTTCTAAAGCACCCTATAGCAGAAGTTCATTATGGCACTGATCTGCTAGATATTGTTGCTGTCTTTCAAGTGGGACTATTATTTTGTCAGTTATGTCAGTTCATTTCAGCTCAGCAATTTTAACATTTTAAACCATGAAGGTCTTTTAATTAACAATAAGGATAATGATGATGATGTGCCCTGAGGCATATCCTATACACACTTACCTGTGAGTAACTTTCTTTATACTCAGTGAGGTTTACTTTTGAGTTGACACGTACAGCATTGTGCAGGTAGTAGGAGAAGGTATCAGCAAACTGGGCAAAACCCAAGGTTTGAAAAAGTACAAATGATCTTAACAAAGCAATCCTAAGGGAGGGGATCACCAAAACAGTCCAGTGAGGGCAGCATGATCAGTGACAACTAAATAGAAACATAGCAAGTCAGAAGGGGTCACCTGGGCCATCTATTCTGACTCCCCAGCACAAGCCAGTTCCATTAATATAATATTAATAAAGATTGGGTTTCCCATCTTTCCTTGAACGCCCTCACTGGTGGGCCTTCCACCATCTCCCATGGAAACCCATTCCATATCCTAGGGGGCCTAACCATCAGGAAGTACTTCCTGACATCCAACCTGAAAACTGGTTCCTTGAACTTTGCCCCATTGGATGGCATCCTTTCCTCCTACAAAGGGGAGAAAAGGTCACAACTCTATACCTTGTGACACACCTTCACTATAATATCCCCTCAGAGTCTTCTCTTCTCCAAGCTGAAAAGTCCCAGTTCCCTCAGTCTCATTTCATATGGCATCCCCCACAATCTGGCTACCATTCTTGTGACCCTGCACTGAAGTGCTTCTAAACTTGCTATGTCCCCCTGGTAATGTGAAGCCCAGACCTGGACACAGTACTCCCATTGTGAGTGCACCAGAGTCTTATAGAGCAGCACCAGCATCTCTCTCAATCTGAAAGCCACATCTGTGGCTATACATCCAAGGGTGGTGTTTGCCCCGTTAATCATTGCATCACACCACAGGCTTCCTGTCTACAAGTACCCCGAGATCCCTTTCACATGTGCTGTTGTCCAGCCACTTGTTTCCCATCCTTTACCTATGACATCTATTCCTGATTCCCAAGTGTAAGACTTTGCACTTATCTGTACTGAACATCATACGTTTTTCCCCTGCCCACTTCCACGGTCTGTCCAGAACCTTTTCAATCTGGAGCGCCAGCTTCACCATTGCGACCAATGCTCCCACTATGGTATCATTTGCAAATTCCATCAGCAGACTGATTACCCCCTCCTCCAGGTCATTGATAAAAAGGTTGGATAAAATCAGTCCCATAACGGAGCCCTGGGGACTTCACTCATCACTGAATGCCATTCTGATGACTCCCCACTGATACTTACCCTCTGCTTGCAATCCACACCCATGCCCTAATCCATTGAACAGTGTGTCAATCCTTCGCAAAGCCCCTCAACTTCTCAACCAGGATATCATGTGGCACTTTGTCAAAGGCCTTGAAAAAATCCAGGTAAACAACATCCACCCCCCCACCCCCATCTAGTCACCTTGGAACCTTGTCTGGCAGGACCTATCTTTGCAGAAGCCGTGTTGCATAGCTACCAATCTCCCTTCCCTATCCAGGGTTTCTAGAGCTTTCCCTATTATGAGATTTTCCATCGTCTTTCCCAGAATGGATGTAAGCCTACCACCTGGCCTCTAATTCTCCTTGTCCCCTCTGCTACCCTTTCTGAAGATTGGGACCACTGACATCATCCTCCAATCATCCAGAACTTCTTATGTTTTCCACAAGGCCTCAAAGATTGAGGCCAATGGATATGAGAGTACCTGCCAATTCCTGAAGTACCCTTGGGACAATGGGGAGGGACAATGGAGAAAGAATAATCTTATTAATGCAGATTTCAAAATACAGATAATTCTGTTTATATTGTAGGTGTGAAATAAGTTTGGGGCTAGAAAAGAGTGATCCTACAGTCAAGGTCACAATGGATACTGTGTAGGTCAAGTGCTTAGTTTTCACAACAACCCAGCAGTGTTATCCAGAGGTCTGCACTACAGGTTGGGTTGAGCAGTAGCTTCCAACAAGCTTACCACAACCTTGCAACATTACCATTGCTGTTTGCCCCATATGGCAGGTGTGGCTGAAAGACAATTCCCAGTAAAAATCCTCCATATTATTCACATTTTAGAAAAGGTCAGTCTACATAAATTGCTTCAGAGACCTTCTCCCAGGCCTCTCTCAGTTACAACAAGGAGCCTGCCTTACCATGCCCATGTTGCACTTTTAAAAAAATTAAACCTAAGATCCTTTTTACACATGATATAAAACTAAATTCAAGCTAAGATTCCTGTCTTTGATATGTACTTGTATTCTCACAAATGAACCCCCTCAACCATATGCTCAGGTAATAGAAATATTTCATTTGCTTTTAGACCTCCACTTTTACAGAATTGTTAAATAACTCTTACCCTTGTTTGTATTTAATCTCTCTGTTGTCTTCTCCCAAATCTAAGAAGATATTGCTGTTATATGACTCACTTGAGTACCCTGACTCACCAATTGGACAATGCCTACCCCATCTGTTATCATTTATTTATCAGATTTCCCTAACCTGTCCAACTGAGAGCAGCTGACCCAAGTGGTAGGTAAAGCATGTCCCATTAGACAGATTTCCTTTGAATGAAAAAACACATAGATACACCTGTCCACCCATTAGTTGTGAGAGGTAGGAGTGACCTGCCTCAGATCTCATGTAATTGATATTCATATTATTTATCCATTGGGATTTCATTTCTAATGACAAACAATAAAAATACAGACATACTATATCATAAATTTTTTACTGAACTAAAATGCCGTCAAGCATTAAGAATGCATGGCAATCATATTCATGTTTATATTATTTCAAACAGAAAAAGCATACACTTCACACAAGCCTGAAGAATGTGCAACCTAGCAAATGAAACACCAGTTAGCCATGACTGGTAGCCAGCTAGGAGCTTTATACACCTGAGGCATTTACCGTCTTGTTCATTTGCAAAAAAACAGGATAGGGTATTTTCCAAATTGGTTGGTAGACTGCATTCAGACTAGAGGATCACAACTTTGGAGACCAGATTTACAGAAATAAATACATGGCATTGTTGTGGGTTTTCTCTTGAAACGACCCTATTTACATTAAGACAAAGTACATGATGGTGTCTGAGATCACTGCTCTAGTTTTCTGCCTAGAACCTGATCCAAAATCTGCATTAAAAGTATCTTTTTAATCTCAAGGGATGTCATCCCAGGCATTGGCCAACTAGGCCACTTCCTTGCAGTGTTGACTGTTGCCATGGAAATACCAATGACTCCTGGTACTTTGTGATGTCAGCCTACATTCTGGCAGGTGGAGAGTGAGATGAGACCACAGTGTGGAAAGGCTTCAAGGAACATCCTGGAAGTTCTTGTCTAAAATTCTGCTTTTGTGAGGAAGGGGATCCTTGTGGGCCCTTACTTTGACGTTACAGAGGTAGGCAAATAACTATGTGTGGTCAGCAGGTCATAAAATTGAGCTAGGCAGATAAATTCTTCTCTTATGAACTAGTGGGGTAGGTGGATCCAGGTGGCTTTAACACATTCATTGCTTCAGTATGCAGGGAGTAAAGTGGCTTCACAGTGAGACATAGAGACTGCTTTGGTTGCTATAGTGGACAATCTACAACTCAGAATTGACAGGGGGACTATCTCCCTTTTGGTTCTATTAACCACCCAGTGAGCCTTTTGGGAGTTGGACAGGATAAAAATAAATATCTCAGCGGCCTTCAATACTATCAGCCATAGTAGATTCTAGATCATCTGAGGGAGTTGGGAACTGGAGGCACTGCTTTGCAGTGGTTCTCTTCCTACCTCTCAGGTCAGTTCCAGAAAGTGATGCTTGGGGTCTGTTTCTCCTCTAAGAAGGAGCTGTCTTGTGGAATCCCATGAAGCTCTATTCTGTCTCCGAACCTGTTTAAAATCTGCATGAAGCCTGGGAGAAATCATCTAGACACCCAGATCTACTTCTCCTTATCATCATATTGGTGCTGCTTCTAGAGACATCTCCTCTTTGAATGACTCCTCTCTGAATGACTGCCTGAAATTGATAATGGGCTAGATGAGAAAAAAAGAACAAATTGAAAAAGTGAGGGGAAAAAACCAATTGAAGTTGAATCCAGACAAAAAGAAGGCGTGTCAACCAGTTCTAGATGGGGTCACACTTCCCCTGAAAGACCATGTTTGCAGTTTAGCGGTGTTGCTTGACCTAGTCCTCCAGATATCAATTCAGACAGAAGCATGGTCGAGAGTTTCTGCTATCAGCTTTGGCTGATCTGCCAACTACTTTCCTTCCTAGAGGAGAATAACCTGAAAACAATCGTGCACACCTTGGTAACTTCTATGGTTGATTTCTGCAATGCGCTCTACACAGGGCTACCCTTGTGCCTACTTCAGAAACTGCAACTAATGCAATATATTGCAGCCAGACTGGTCTCGGGGATATCACAGGGAGACTACATATCACCTACTTGGAAGATTGCACTGGTTGCCAATAAGTTTCTAGATCCAGTACAAGGTGTTGGTGATTACCTTCATGGCTTCAGTCCACAATACCTTCAGGAGCATACATTCCACCTCACCAAGGTCCTCTGGAGATAAAAATTAACGTCAACTACCCAGTGGTTCCTCAGTGGTTGCCCCTAAGTTGTGAAATGATCTACCAGGAAAGATGTATCTGATATCCCAGTCTGCCATCTTTAAGAGGAAGTTAAAGATGTATTACTAGCATCTTCTGGATCCAGGTTAATCCTCTTCAAAGGGAGCCTAATCACTGCCTTTTTTTTTTTTTTTTTAACAGGGAAGGGATTAGTCCTTCCTTCAAAGAAGAATTCACAATTTCCTGGATCCAGACCCATGTTCTTTCCTTAGATTAAATGACCAGCCAACTTGGACAAGGGCCAAGTAAATAGATGGCCGACTGGACTTGTCCAAGTATCTTGTCCACATCATCAGGCCTCAATAACTGAAACTTATCCAATCAAATAGGACCAGAACATGCACTGGATGCCTCTACCCAAGGAACTACATTTAATGAGGAGTCCAATTAGTGTTCAACCTAAGTGATTTTGCCCTTGAAATGATGTAAAGACTCTCACAACATGCTGCTGAGGGTTCTTTCTGATCAACTTTAGGGTCAACATGAGGAAGACTATGAACCACATGGAACAGTTCTGTTGGGTGGCTTTCAGAGTACGCAGTGCTGGTGGAGAAAAAGACTCTTTTTACCACCTTCACTGCCAGAGTAGGCTCAATAATTTGCTCTCAAATGGGTCCAATCAGAGTCAGCAAGGGTTTTTCTCCACCTGTGTTCTAGCAGTCTACCCACCTGCTTTATCACCAGCAGCTCAATATTGTACCATGGAGCTAATTGGGCTCTGCCTAGTGGGAGAGGGTGTTTAGGTGCAATCATGTCAACTGCCCGATTCACCTCCATATTCCATAGAACACCCTGGGCTTCAATAGGAGCACCAACCATGTCAACTAGAAAATCCCCTAAGGTCCTGTGGAAGTCATCTGGATCCATTAAGCATTGGAAGCGAACCATCTTAATAGGTCCCCCAACCTTTGCGGAGGTAGGAATAAGCTGCAAGTCTAACTCTTACGAGGAACTGACCTGACCATGAGGGTCAGATCAACAGAGGATACTGTTATACCCTCCAGTCCCAAGTTGCCATCTTTCTGTCCAGTTGAAAAATGTCAGGTCAAGAGTGTGTCCTTTTTCATGGATGGGGCCAGTGACATGCTGAGACAGTCCCACGGTTGTTATGGTGGTCACAAAGACCTGAGCTGCCCCAAATAGAGTCAACTCAGTGTGGACATTGAGGTCCCCAAGAACAAGCATGCTGGGGGTTCTCAATATCAGGCCAGAGATCAACTCTGCCAGCTCAATTGGGAAGTCCATTGTAAGCAGGTTTGGCTGCACAGGAAAAAAAAGTCCCAACACCAAGGAAAGACACTCAAGACACTTCTTCAAGTAGATAGGAAGTCTCATGAGAGCAAAATCATCTTATAGATTACCACTATCCCCCCTTCCCGGCCCTCAAGGCAACACTGGTGCTGCATAAAATACCCAGATGGGAATAGCTGAAAGAAAGCAACAACTTCAGCCCCTCCCACCCAGGTTTCTGTAGTACAGGCCAGGTCATCTGCCTCATCCATAATCAAATCATGGATGAGTGAGATTTTATTATTGACTGACCTGGCATTAACAAGCAGCAGCACCAAGCCTGAGGATGGGTTGAGATGGTTACCTGAAATCCTCTGACTGGGAGACAAACTAGAAGAAAGCACAGCAGAGAGATGTCTATCCTCTCCTATGCTAGCTCATTAAACCCCAGCATCATACCTTCCTCTATCCATGATCCATGAATAGGGGCACCCCATCGTTCCCCAGAGCCCTCTGGACCCATTGAATACCCAATCTCTTAATAAAGAATAGGTGCTATATAGAAACAGAGCGAGTTAGAAGGTACCTCCTGGGCCATCTAGTCTGACCCCTGGCTCCAGCCAGTTCCACTCATGACATGCCTACCATGTGCATGTTCAGCCTATCCCTGAACACCCTCACCAATGGGGCTTCAACTACCTTCCATGGAAGCCCATTCCATGCCCTGGGGTCCTAACTGTCAGGAAGTGCTTCCTGGCATCAAAATTCAACCTTGGTTCCTTGAACTTCATTTTGTTGGAGCGCATCCTGCCTTACTCTGCAGGGGAAAACAGGTCTTTACCCACCTCCATGTGACAGCCCCTCATATACCTGTATGTCACCAACAAATCTTCTCGGAGTCTCCTCTTCTCCAGGCCGAAAAGACCCAGTTCCCTCAGTCTCACCTTATGCAGCTTTCCCCACAATCTGGCCACCATCCTTGTGGCCCTACACTGCACCGATTCCAACCTTGCTATATCCCTCTTGTAATGAGGAGCCCAGAACTGAACACAATACTCCAGCTGCAGGCTCACCAGAGTCGTATAGAGTGGCAATAATACCTCCCTCGGTCTAGAATCCACACTCCTGGCTATGCATCCAAGAGTAGCATTTGTCCACTTGACTGCCACATCACACTGCTGACTCATGTTTAGCCTCAGAACTAACTACAATCGGGCCACTCTGCAATTCTAACCTCTACTCACAACTATCCAATACCTTCAGAAAAATTTCTCAGCCTCTATCCAACCTCCCTTCTACATTAACCATCTCACTAAAATAAGCCCAAGCTTACTCACTCATTCATTCATGAACTGCCAAGGCCTTTCTAGGTGACTTATGTTGGGAAAATTTGGATAAATCCTGTCAGAAAAACATTGCTTCTGTGTGTTTTTGCATTGTGGAATCAATCCTGTACTCCTTCTCAAACCAAGCTAAGTCACTGTTTAAAATGGCATTCCTCCCCCACTCCTTTCTCTCACCTTTAGCTGTAAGCTACATTAGACAGGCTATTTAGTCCAAATATACATTATATACTTTCACAATGATTAAATCATAATCATTGTTGGAATTCACAGTTTACCAGGAAGTATCTTTTGCTACCCCAGAGGGCTCCATGTGCCCTGGCCATTCAGAATGGTGTGGATGCATTACTTAGGGTCTGAGTCTAGGTGAGCTTATGAGTTCATGAATAGTTTCTCAGTAGCTTGAATTTACATGTCTAAGCAGACCTGGAGATGGGTTCGAGTTACTTAACTAAAGTGTCAATACACTGCAATTAGAAATATTGTAATCTCATTGTCACTGTATGATTGGCTGATCTTCCTTTATCTGTTCTGTATGTGATGACCCCAGAATCTTATTGTAATGTCTGCATTCTGTCATCAGTTGCTCTGTACCTGTGTACATGACCGGGAGGGTATAAAATACCCTGTAGTTGTATTGAAACTTTTCAGTGAGTTTACCTCTGCCTGCCTGGTAATGCATTATCGTGAGTCTTACCTGGGCCAAACAATAAAGCCACAGATGGTCTGAACACTTGATCTTTCCCATGAACCCGAGTTTTATTTCCACCTCACAAATTGAAATTCTGGAAATTTCTGACATTTACAATACATCAAACATATTACAATATAATAAAATACATTAAAAACCTATTAAGACACTATCAAAACATCTATACTAACAATAGCAAAAGGGCCACAGCATTCAGGGGCTAAGTGTTAAAAAATTTCTAGAAAGGTATTTCTTTGCCTGGCCATTTAATTAACCATACATCCACCAACCATCTCAAGTTCTTAATCATTTTAACAACTTCCTTCTGTTAGAGTCTCATGACAGTTATCTGCTATGAGGAAAATAAAACAGGGAAGGAAAAAGAAAAAAAAGAGAGCAAGAGAGAGAGCGAGAGAGAGGTGCCCCAAGCATGCCCCCTTTAGTGGCTGCCCAAGTGCACCACTCAAGGGTGCCACCCTTGAAGGTGGCCAGCCAAAAAGGCACTGGTAGAGCCCTCACTCCTGGCCTACCTCCTTCTGCGTTCTTGAGCCCTCCGCAAGTCCCAGCAACCAAACACACTGGATTCAGCACACAGGCATTCAAGTAGTTGGGGAAAATGGAACTTTATTGAACAGAGAACACAATAGAAGTGGAGGATTTAAAAGGATAAGCATTCAACAATGCAGACACACACACACAAAAGGGGAAGGGAAAGGAGACAGGATATGGACAGCCGTATAGAAAAACAAAGTGCAAATCCTGGACACAATTCTCAAGCCCTTTGACCATCTCAGACTCAAAACAACAAAGTTAGCTAATCTACCACTGATATCAAATAGAAAATTTAGCTGGACTTCCTTGTGAGTAGCATAGCAAGGCACAGACAAAACCGAGCCTCCAGTGGTAACTGGTTCCTCTCTGATGATGCCAGCTTGAATGTTCTCCTTGCATCCCCACCCCCACAATCAATCAGAGCCCTTGATTCCATGGAGTGATATCTCCTGAGCATTCCCAGGTGGGACCTATGGACTTGATGACCCCCCACCTCTTCTGTACCCTTCCCCTGAGAGTGTGAATTGCCCTGCACAGGTAGAAGGAGACTATAAGGCCACTGAGTCCAGCTCCTCACTCAGTGTAGGACACTACATTGAAGCATTCCTAATAGATGGCTGTCTAGCTGCCTTTTGAATCCCTCCAGTGTGGAAGAGCCCACACTGTCAGGATCAGGGCCTGAATAACTCTGCAAGTGCTCACAGAACCAGGAGTGCTTTTGTGGACACTTGCAAGCAGCACCTGTGTGGCAATTATGCAGTGCAGCTGGTGATCCTGGAGGCCAGCATGACAGGCTTCCCTGCACTGCTACTCCTGGCCACAGCAATGCAAGTGTCCTGGTGACTTCTTGTGCCCTGGCCCCAGCTTGGCTATGCCCTGCTGCAGTTCATTCCTGTTGTGTTCCAGTCCCGCTCCTGTTTGGTCCTGCCTTGTTCAAGTCTGTTCCCACCTCACTCCAGCCAGCGCCCTTACTGCTTTTCTTGCCTTTCCCCTGAGTAGACCCTGCCTTGCTCCAGCTTGCTACAATCCTAGCATCAAGGTCTCTCCAGTAAAATGACTTTGTGTGTGCCAAACTTGGACTGCTTTCATCCATGCCTTTGACTGGGACCCACTGACTTACCCCAACCCTCTGGCCTGCAGTGAGTGCTGTACTCAGCTCAAGCTCACATCCTGGACCTGGCATCCTGCCCCTCCTTGCTGATGCCCATGGCCCATCCCTCACATACAACCTCCCTAGGTAATTGGTTACACTGCTGTACTGCTCTAACAGTCAGGAAGTTCTTCCTGATGTCCAAAGATGGAATCTGGTTTCTTGTAACTTCAGTCCATTAATCCATATCCTGAACTCTGGGATGATTAAGAAGTGCTATGATATCTTCCAAGCTAATCTTCACCTCTCCAGGCTAAACATGTCCAGTCCTTTCCATTTCTCCTCATAGGGTTTTGTTTCCAGTCCTCTGATCACCTTTGTTGCCCTCCTCAAACTCATTTCAGTTTGTCTGCATAATTTTTGAAGTGTGATGCCCAGAACTGAACACAGTACTCAAGACAGGGCCTAACCAGTACTAAATAGAAGGGAACCAGTGCCTCACGTGATTCAGAAACTATACTTTTGTTAACGGAGCCCAGAATAGCTTATTTCGTTTGCAACCACATCATATCGTTGACTTTTATTCAGCTTGTGGTCTACAAAAATTTCAAGCTCCTCCTTGCTTGCTTATTGTTGAGGCAAATATCCCCATTTTGCAGCTCTTCATTGTTGCCTTTTCATAGGTGTAGAACTTAATGTCTGTCCCTGCTGAATTGCATTCTGTTGTTTTCAACCCTGCATTCCAACCTGTCAAGATCACTTTTAATTTTGTTTCTGTCTTCCAGGGTATTAGCTATCCCATCTGATTTTGTGTCATTTCCAAATCTGATCATTATTCCCTGCATCTCCTCAGCAAACTCATTGATATATATGTTGAAGAGCACTGGGGCCAGGGTTCAGCCCTGTGATACTCCATTGGTTACCTCTCCCCGGTCTGAGGAGATGCCATTCAGACGCACTCTCTGAGTCTGTAGACTAGTATTTCTTCCATGTTGTCCACTTTTAGCTAGTTTTCTGATCAGAATGCCATGGGCCACTTTGTCAAAAACTTCACTGAAATCAAGATATATTCACAGCATTCCCAGTCCCCAAGGAAGGTTACCAGATTAAAAAAAAAGCTTAGAAATATTTACACAAATAATTGGAACTGGAAAATGTATGAACCTTTAATTACTGGGAAGCCAATAGAAGGAAAATTGGCACAGATTAAAGGGCTAGGAAGTAAATGGAGGTGATACACCTGTACAAATTACATATTTGCATCTGTTTCCCAGGTCAAAACAAATTGTGCAAGTATTTCTGATTTTTTTTTATCTTGTAGGGGCAGGAACACCACCATTCACTCAGTCCCATTCAGCTGCCTTCTCAGACATTTTTAATAAAACTATCTGGTAACTGTAGCTATAAATATGTCCCCTTTCTGGACTACCTGCAGAATTAGGGAAACATAGAACATAGAAACAGAGTGAGTCAGAAGGGGCCTCCCGGGCCATCTAGTCTGACCTCCGGCACCAGCCGGCTCTGCTCAAAACATGCCCACCATGTGCACATCCAGCCTATCCTTGAACACCCACACCGATGGGGCCTCAGTGACTTCCCGTGGAAGCCCTTACCACACCCTCGGGGTCCTGACTGTCAGGAAGTGCTTCCTGGCATCCAAATAGAACCTTGGCTCCCTGAGCTTTGCTCTGTTGGAGCGCGTCCTGTCTTCCTCTGCAGGAGAGAACAGGTCTCTACCCATCTCCATGTGACATCCCCTCACATACCTGTATGTCGCCAACATATCCCCTCTGAGTCTCCTCTTCTCCAGGCTGAAGAGACCCAGTTCCCTCAGTCTTGCCTCATACGGCATCCCCTGCAAACCGGCCACCAACCTTGCGGCCCTATGCTGCACTGACTCTGTAATGAGGGGCCCAAAACTGAGCACAATACTCCAGTTGTGAGCACACCAGAGTCATATAGAGTGGTAGTAATACCTCTCCTGATCTAGAAGCCACACTTCAGGCTATGCAACCAAGGGTTGCGTTCGCTCTCTTAACCACCCCATCACACTGCTGACTCATGTTTAGCCTGCAGTCAACCAGTACCTCGAGGTCCCTTTCATAAGTGCTGCTCTCCAGCCGCTTGTTCCCTAACCTGTACCTATGACAGCTATTCCTATGCCCCAAATGCAAGACCTTGCACTTATCCACATTGAACGCCATCCTGTTGTCTCTGCCCACTTCCATAGTCTGTCCAGATCCTTTTGCATCTGGAGTACCTGCTCCTCAGTTGTGGCCACTACTCCAGTTTTAGTATCGTCTGCGAATTTGATCAGCAGACTGTTCACCCCTTCTTCCATGTCATTAATGAAAAGATTAAACAGGATCGGCCCCAGGACAGAGCCCTGGGGGACCCCGCTTGTCATTGGCCGCCATCCCGATGATTCCCCAGTAATGGTTACCTTCTGCTTTTGGTCAGTCAACCATGCCCTAGTCCACCAGACAGTGCTTTGTTGTATCCCAAAACTCCTCAGTTTCTCCACCAGGATATCATGGGGCACTTTGTCAAAGGCCTTTCTGAAATCCAGGTAAACCACATCCACTGCATCCTCTCCATCTAGCCACCTTGAAACCTTGTCATAGAATTCCACAAAGTTTGTCTGGCAGGACCTGTTATTGTGGAAACCGTGTTGTGTGGCCGCCAGCCTCTCTTCCCTATCTAGCATCGCTAGATCTCTCTCTATTATGAGCCTTTCCATTGTTTTTCCTACAATGGACGTAAGGCGAACAGGTCTATAATTCCCCATGTCCCTTCTACTACCCTTTTTGAAAATTGGGACCACTGAAGCCACCCTCCAGTCCTCTGGAACTTCACCTGTTCTCCACGAGGCCTCAAAATGGAGGCCAGCGGGCATGAGAGAACCCCTGCCAACTCTCAAAGTGCTCTCGGGTGTAACCCGTCAGGGCCTGGCGCCTTTGTAATGTCCAATGCCCTGAGGAGCCCCTTGACGTCAAGGGGGGTGACTCTAATCTGTTCCCCTGAGTCCCCAGCCTCATCTAATCTCCTATGCGGATATCCTCCATCCTGCTTTGGGGAGAACACAGAGGCAAAATAGTCATTTAGCATCTGTGCCTGTTCCCTCATATCAGTCACTGGATCTCCTTCCTCCTTATTTAGTGGTCCCACTACTTGTCTCCCCTTCCTCTTCCTATTTACATGCTGAAAGAAATTGTTTTTGTTGCTCTTGATATTCCTGGCAAGTCTCAGCTCATAATCAGCCTTAGGCTTGTGAAGAATCCTGCAATGGGCCTTCTCCTCCCGGTATACCCTTTTGTATATTTTCCCCAGTACCCATTTCCTATGGAGGTTCCTCTTTCATCTAATCCCTCTAACCACCACCTTTCGCATCCATGGCAGCACACTCCTCCACCTCCCCACCTTACTGACTAGAGGTATCGTCAAGGCTTGTGCCTCCAAAACCTTCCTTTTAAGTGCTATCCACCCCTCCTCAACTCGCTTGCCTTCCACTAACCTATCCCAGGAGACTTTCCCCAGTCTGGCCTTCAGTTGGCCAAAGTTGGCCCTCTTGAAGTCCCAGCTTCTAGTGCTTGACCTGTTGCATGTCCCCAGTCCCCTGATCTCAAAGCAAAGGATGGAGTGATTACTTGCATCCAGAGCTCCCCTACTCTGTACTTCACCTATCAGCTCCTCCCTATTGGTCAAGACCAGGTCAAGGATGTTTCCCCCTCTCGTCGCCTCTCGGACCCTCTGTGTGAAAAACCCTCCCTCTATAGCTTCTAGGAAGCGATGTGACCTGGCTGTCACCGCTGAGTGAGTCTCCCAAGTAATATCCGGGGGATTGAAATCTCCCATAATTGCTGTGTCTCTCCCCCGAGATATCCTTAGAATCTGGCCTGTCAGGACATCATCCAGGGTCTCAGGTTGACCTGGAGGGCCATAACATACCCCCACTGTCCGGTCTCTTTCCCTGTCAAAACCCCTAAGTTTCACCCAGACTGCCTCTACCGAATCCCCATCTGTGCTGCATTCTATCTCACTGCATCCTATCCCTTCCCTGACTTATAAAGCCACGCCCCCACCTCTCTTTCCCTTCCTGTCCTTTCTAAACACGGGATACCCTTCTATGTTCACATTCCTGACTTGCCTTTCATCCCACCAAGTTTCTGTGATTCCCAGCAGGTCATACCCTCCTATGAAATGTGGAAAAGATGAAAGACACTGGGAACAGTCAGTTGAACACTTACAAACAAGAGGATTACATTGCCAAGAGGGAGGTATCGTCCTTCTGAGTTTTGGTACACTTACTCCTTTGATGTTAGGAGTTGGTCCCTTCCTTCTTTTCCTTATGCTTAACAAACTCACAACAAACCCTTTGGAGAGCAAATTTTTAAACAAAACTTAACAGACTTCAGTCTGGTAGACAGAAGGAGGGGAAAAACCATAGCAAGTCTGAGCATTTGTCAGGCATAGGATGGGTTGTTTGGTTAACACACCACATTGCATTGCTTGTTTGCAGTGTGACTTAGCATGTATGAATCCAGCCATTGATCTCATTTTAATAGGTTTGGTAAAGGAATATTTTCCAGTAGATTAAACCCAATGATTGTTGGTTTAAGAAATATATTTGCAAAGAAAGAACTGTAAATCAGTGAACTGTTTATACCAGTTGTTTTGTTCCTCTCTTGTAGATTTTTTCTCCCTATATGGCAGCCTATGGAAGCCATTCCTGGAAGCTGTGAGTGTCAGTTACAACCTTTCATAGATGTGCCTAGGGCCTACAAAACATATAAACAATGGTAAGTTTTAAAAAGAATTGTAGAATCATAGAGTTGGAAGGGGGCAAAAAGGCCATCAAGTCCAACCACCTTCTCAATGCTGGACTCCAAATTAAAGTTTTCCTAACAGATGGCTGTCCAGCTGCATCTGGAATGCGTCCAGTATGGGAGAGCCTATGACATTCCTAAGTAAATTGTTTCATCATTCTATTGCTGTAACAGGAAGTTTTTCCTATGTTCATCTAGAACCCAGCTTCCTGTAAACAGAGCAGATTATCTTAGTATCCTACACACAGTGATAATTAAAAAGAGATCCTGGCCCTCCTATGTGTGACAACTTTTTAAGTACTTCAAACTTTTTAAGAGTTTTAAGTACTTTTTAAGAGTACAACAATATTTCCCCTCAGTCTTCTCCAAATGAATCATGCTTGATTCTTTCAACCTCTACTCACAGGGCTTTGTTTCTTTGTTGCCCTCCTTTGAACCTTTACCAGTATGCTGTATCTTTCTTAAATCTTGAGTACTGTCTTTTTGACAAAGCCTAACCAGTGCTCAGGAAGCACAGGAAAGTACTTCACATGACTTAGAGGTGATACTTCAATTAATGCAGCCAAAATAGCATTTGCCTTTTTTACAGCTTTATCACATTGACTCATATTCATCTGGTGATCTGGAACAATTCCAAGATCCTTCCCACTTGTAGTATTGCTGAAACAGAAAGGACTTTTTTAAAAGGGACTAATTTCCCACTATACAAGAAAGATCTTAATGTCTCTGATAACCATGATGGAGTAGCTGCTGACCTCGAGCCAGACATCCTGGAGTGTGAAGTCAAATGGGCCTTATCAATATGCCAGCAAATTTGGAAAACTCAACAGTGGCCATAGGATTGGAAAAGGTCAGTTTACATTCCAATCCCAAAGGAGAGCAATGCCAAAGAATGTTCAAACTACTATACAATTACACTCATTTCACATGCTAGGGGTCTATGTGGGTCAAGAAGCAACAGTGAGAACTGGACATGGAACAACTGATTGGTTCAAAATTGGGAAAGGAGCACGGCATGGCTGTATATTCTTGCAGTGCCTGTTCAACTTATATGCAGAGCACATCATGCAAAAGGCTGGGCTAGATGAATCACAATCTGGAATTAAGCTTGCTGGAAGAAATATCAACAACCTCAGGTATGCAGATGATACCACTCTAATGGCAGAAAGTGAAGAGGAACTAAAGAGCCTCTTGATGTGGGTGAAGGAGGAGAGCGCAAAAGTTGGCTTGAAACTCAACATTAAGAAAACTCAGATCATGGCATCCTGTCCTATCACTTCCTGGCAAATAGATGGGAAAGAAATGGAGGTAGTGTCAGATTTTATTTTCTTGGGCTCCAAGATCACTGCAGATGGTGACTGCAGCCAAGAAATTAAAATATGCTTGCTCCTGGGGAGGAAAGCTGTGGCAAATTTAGACAGCATACTAAAAAGCAGAGACATCACCCTGTCAACAAAAATTCATATAGACAAGGCGACAGTTTTCCCAGTTGCAATGTATGACTGTGAAAGTTGGACCATAAGGAAGGCTGAGTGCCGAAGAATTGAGGCCTTTGAATTGGGATGCTGGAGAAGACTCCTGCGAGTCCCTTGGACTGCGAGGAGATCAAACCAGTCAGTCTTATAGGAGATCAACCCTGACTGCTCTTTAGAAGGCCAGATACTGAAGATGAAACTCGAATACTTTGGCCATCTAATGTGGAGGAAGGACTCACTGGAGAAGACCCTGATGCTGGGAATGAGTCAGAAGGGGCCTCCTGGGCCATCTTATCTGACCCCCTGGCTCCTACCAGCTTCACTCATGACATGCCTACCATGTTCATGTCCAGCCTATCCTTGGACACCCTCACCAATGGAACTTCTACCACCTCCTGTGGAAGCCCATTCCATACCCTAGGAGTTCTATCAGGAAGTACTTCCTGGCATCCACCTTGAATCTTGGTTCCTTGACTTTTGCCCTACTGAAACACATCCTGCCCTCCTCCACAGGGAAAAACAGGTCTATACCAACCTCTGTGTGACACCTCCTCATATTCCTCTCCATGTAGATCAGCAAAGTGGCTGGTGACCCCCCAAGGGAAGAAGATGCTCCAATCTGTCCATCACATGCTTGATGTGTGTGCCCAGCAGGCAACAGCTCTCTCTCACCACCACTTCAGTACCCCTTAGCCCAATGATGAGTCCCCAGTGATGACCACTCATCATGGTCTCTTCCCAGTGTTGATAGATGGCTGTGGTTTGGCCCTCATCTCTCCTGCAATGGCCCCCTGGCTGCATCTGGCCCCAGGCTGGAGTTCCCAAAAGGTCAGTCCCCCAGGTCCTCATCAGCCCCAGCCTCCCCAAGCAAAGAAAACCTGTTTCCCAGCTCCAGGTTGGCTCTAGGAGATGGAGGAGCCTGTGCTGGCCTCCTCCTGCAGATGACATGCCTCCATGTCTCCCTGACTGTTTCTTCCTCAGCCCTTCCCCTCATCCTTCTGCCTGGAAAGAGGATGCTCCCAGCCAGCCTGGAGAATTCTCTCGGCCATGTAAAGGAATTGATCACCCTACAAGAAAAACAGAACAAACAATTTAAAAAAAGACATAAGGGAAGAATGTCCCTGGGCAGCCCGGGCAGCAGCTAAGGGACACAGACAAGAGATATTTCCAGCTGAGTGCAGCTTAATAAGCCTCTGATCCTCTGCACAAGCTCCTACCTTGCCTTCTCCAGTTCCCTGGCCACTCTCTGCACACTCTCTGCTGCTCTGCCAAGATCGAGAAGGAAGAATGAATATGACACTGATCATTCTTATACTGCTAGTAGCAAGGAAAGAGCAATTTCCATCAAGATTGTTGGGATGTATGCATGTATACATTTGTGCGGGTGCAATGTGTGGGTTCTGACCCCATGTCAGCTGCATGTGTGGCACTCACAACTGAGTATGGTGTCCATCCCTGTTCTAAGGATTAGAAACTTAATGTCTTTTAAAAAGGAGAACAACAACAAAACAGAGAAATGCTGAGATTCTCTGCCAAGTACCACATCTTGTGCCTTCAGTGCTGCTCTTGCAGAATTGCAGCACACATGCAATCTAGCCTGTGGTCTTCATAGAATCATATGTTGGAAGGGGTCATTTAGATAATTGAACCCAGCCCACTGCTCAGTGCAAGAATCCAGCTTAAAGCATTTCTAGCAGATGACTATCCAGTAAGTAAGGGGGATTGAAATTCTTCTCCAACGTGTCTCTTCTATATCCAGGGCTGAAATAGTAGAGGAGAAGGAGCCATTAAGGTAAAATCTGATGGCTTTAAATTTCACTGTAGTTTCCATTTCTTCTCATTCAAGATGACAGAGAGCATTGATTGGTTACAGAGTCAGAGTGGATTGTGCAAAGTTGATCGTTATACCCCCACTGATGAGGAGGAACAGTATTGGACGGTAAGATGACAACTGTTATTTCACCATGAATACTTTTGCAGTGGGGAGGGTAAGTATGTGCATATGGGAGGGCATATCTATATGAAACTGTCTGTAGTATTTGATTAACTATGTATAGTTGAGTATGAGGAGGAATGAATGAAAGAAAAATCAATACATTTTTTATAGAAACATATACCCATTTTATTTATTTATTTATTTATTTATTTAGAGAACTTCTATGCCTCCCCATTCGCCGAAGCCTCGGGGCAGCTCACAATCATGAACAAGTAACATAATATAATTTAACAGTATAATTTAAGTCGCCCTGCCCAAAAAATAAAATAAATAAATAATATTAACAATTAAAATAACGTTTGAATAAAAAGGTCTTCACCTGGCGCCGAAAAACAAATAACGACGGCGCCAGGTGGACCTCTCTGGGGAGCGCATTCCATAGATTGGGCGCCACCACTGAGAAAGCCCTCCTCTGAGTACTTACCCTCCTAATTTCCTTCACGGAGGGTTCCTGGAGAAGGGCCTCTCCCGCAGATCTCAAGGGGCGGTCGGGCATATATGGATGCAAGCGCTCCTTCAGGTAACCAGGACCCAAGCCGTTAAGGGCTTTATAGGTCATAACCAACACCTTGAATTGGGCCCGGACTTCAATGGGAAGCCAGTGAAGCTGACGGAGAACTGGAGTCATGTGAACATAATGTCCAGTCCCCGTCAGCAGCCTGGCAGCTCTATTTTGAACCAATTGAAGTATCCGGACTGTCTTCAAGGGTAGTCCCACGTAGAGTGCGTTACAGAAGTCAAGTCGGGAAGTCACCAATGCGTGTGTCACTGTCGCCCGGCAGTCATTCTCCCTGTAGGGGCGCAGCTGATGGATCAGCCGAAGGTGAAAGAAAGCACTCCTTGCCACCACTGTCACCTGAGCTTCCAGTGAAAGCGCTGGGTCGAGGAGCACTCCCAAGCTGCGGACCTTGTCCCTAAGAGGTAGTGCAACCCCATTCAGGACTAAGTTCAATTCACCTTCCCCGAAGCCTGATCCACCAACCAACAGGACTTCCGTCTTGTCTGGATTGAGCTTCAGTTTATTGGCTCTCATCCAGCCCCTTACCTCGGCCAGGCACCGGTTCAGCACAGCCACTGCCTCACCTGGATTGGTAGAGAACGAGAGGTAGAACTGGGTATCATCAGCGTACTGATGATTCCGCAGCCCACACCTCCTGATGATCTCTCCCAGTGGTTTCATGTAGACGTTAAACAGCAAAGAGGACAAAATGGATCCCTGCGGTACTCCATGGCATAGCTGCCATGGCGCAGAGCCATAGTCCCCCAGCACCACCTTCTGGAATCGGCCATTGAGATAGGAGCGGAACCACTGCAAAGCAGTGCCTCCGACCCCCAATCTCGCTAGCCTATCCAGAAGGATACCATGGTCGATGGTATCGAAAGCTGCTGAGAGGTCCAGGAGAACCAACAGAGACGCATTCCCCCTGTTAGCCTGGAGTTGACCAGTAGCCCAAGATCCCTTTCATAAGTGCTACTCTCCAGTCACTTGTCCCCCATCCTGTACTTATGACACCCGTTCCTATGCCCCAAGTGCAAGACCTTGCACTTATCCACATTGAACACCATTCTGTTCTCCCTGCCCACTTTTGGATCTGGTGTATTTGGTCCTCAGTTGTGGCCAACACCCCATTTTTTAGTATCATCTGTGAATTTGATCAGCACAGGTAGTTTCAAAGGGATACCATGTCCCCCCTCAGTCTTCTCAAGGCTGAACATTCCCAGTTCTCTCATTCTCTAGTCATAGGGCAGTATTTCCAAAACAGAATTTGCCCTTTGGACAGCTGCATCACATTGTTGGCTCATACTTAGACTATTGTCCAGAATTACTCTGAGATCTTTTTCTTTTTCAGTTCTGTTGAACCACATATTCTCCATCTTTTCTCAATGCATTTGGTTTCTTTTTCCTAGGTGGAGGATTTGGCACTTGTCCTTACTGAATCTCATCTGTTGCTTTCAGTGTTCAAGTTTATCAAAATATCCCTGAATCTTCAGTCTATCTTCTAGGGTGTTTGCTATTCCACCCAGTTTTTATCATCTGCAAATTCCTTGTACTCCCTCATCTCAATCATTAAGAAAGATGTTGAAGAGCATTGGGCCCAGGACTGAACCCTGTGGCTCCCCACTAGTTACCTCCATCCAATTTGAGAAGGTGCCATTGATGAGCACTTTTTATTTCTCATTTAGCAGCCAATTTTAAATCCACCTAATAGTTTTCCCATCTAGTCCAGTTTTTGCTAAATTGCTTATCAGAATGTCATGTAGCACTATGTTGAAAGTTTTGCTAAAGTCCATGTAGATTATGTTCACAGTGTTTCCTCTGTCCATTTGGGAGGTTACCTAGGCAAAGAATGAGATTAAATTAGTCTGACAGGTTTTATTTTTGATTAATCCATGCTGGCCACCATTTGAAGTAACATCCTGCATCTTCTGATAAAGTTGTGAAGTATGAACTGAATAATATGTTTCCACAGCTGGCAAAATTCACATTGTTTAAGACAGACATATTGGGACAGATCATGTGATGGAAAGTTCTTTAATATTTAATGTCCTGTCTCTTGGGATTTAATGCAAGGTCAAAGCAAATGGATTTTCCATGCTGTTTTGACAACTAAAGGATTATTATTACAACATTTGGAGGATAAACATCCACCTACAATAATATAGTGGGTGGAGGATTTAATGAAACTTTCCATTTTTAATGGGTGGTATTTAGATATAATCTACAAATTATAGATAAATATGGACATTTTGGCTGCCTTTGTTATGCATAATTATTATGACTAATTATTTTAATAACATAGTATACTCTGTTATATACTAATACTAATAGAGAGTTGCATTTCATGATTTTGCTAGTCCTTTGCTCTAATTGTACTTGCTGTTTCAGATAGCTGGCAATTTTCTTGGATTAGGTTACATCCATTATACTGATACACGGACTGTCCAAGGAGTGTCTTCCACAGAATTGAGAGCGACCGGTTTTTTACATTAATTTAATATGATAATCATGAGTCCTAACCCACTGTAAAATTGTCTTTTGTTTCATTCCTTAGACTGACTCAGCCAAGCTTTTACAACAAACTTCCTCTGATCCACTCAAAGTCTTGAGCTGGCTCCGAAAAGATCTGGAAGAGTGTTCAATCAGAGTGCAAAATGTGTTGAATGCCAGCAATAATGCAGGTGGTGCCAGGTCAAGGGAGCCATCTGTGGGGAGGCAAAGCATGCCACACCGCAATATGCATTCTCCTGGTGGGTACAGCGTCTGTGATGAGGAATTCAGTGTGAATGTCAGCTCCAACAGGGGATCTCCTAGTTTTCACTTGGCAATGAAGGCTGCTTGTCAAAAGGAATCCAAGGAAGAAGAAAGTGATGGTTCTACTTCACCCAATACAAATCCTGATCCTGATGAAGTCTCTTTTTACTGTAATAGGCTTTCTAACCTTGCCATAGCAATGGCACGCAAAGAGATGACCGATCGGTCAGATGTCAACAACACATGTATACATAAGTCACTTTTTGCTGCTTCTGGAGACCATGGTCACAGGTCTATTGGAGTGGATACAGAGGACTGCAAGCCAAATCCATCCAGGATGTGTGAATGCAAATATGAAGAAAGTCCCAGTTCTAAAAAGAAAGCTTCATTTTATTACAAAGAAGAAAATACAGAAATACCTAATAAGAGTGAACCTTGCAGAGATGGAACCAAAGGCTGCAACCATAGGAAACGCTTTGGTCGAGATGAATATACCAACTCACTGAGTAAAGGAATATTGGTTTATGCCAATAATGTGGTTTCAGATATGATGGTCTCTGTTATGAAGACAATGAAAATCAAAGTGAATGACTCTAATGTAGCTTGTGCAGTTTTGAAAAAGGTATTGCTGAAGCACTCTAAGGAGGTTGTGTCTGACCTGATAGATTCCTGCATGAAAAACTTGCATGATGTTACTGGTACACTCATGACTGACTCTGACTTTGTTTCAGCAGTGAAACGGAGCCTCTTCACCCAAGGAAGTCAAAAGGCCTCTGAAATTGTCCAAGCCATGCTGAATCGGTTACATAATGCTCTTATCGTACAAAAGCAGGTGAGCGAGAAGGCCAGGTCACAGAGCATGGCCTTTGCAACTCTCAAGACAGGTACAGGAAGTGATGCAAAGAGTCAGAACATGAGGTTTTCTGCCACAAAAACAGAAACAGTTAAAGACAAGGAAATGACATGTGCAGAAACAGTTGGCAATCACATCATAAAGGAGGGCCTCACTATGTGGCATCAGAAACAACAGAATAACACTGTAGGATCAAATGTCCCGCCATCAAAAGCTGTCTTGAATCCAGAAAATCAAGACTTTTCTAATCTTTCAACAGATTCCTGGGCAAGAGACCTGATTGTGACAGCATTACTGCTGATACAGTATCATCTAGTCCAGCAGGAAAATTCTATGAAGGATGCAGCTGAAGGTGGCAGGTCTAGTAAGGCAGCTGGCACCACTTTAGGGTTTATGTCTCAAGAAACTGGTGGCAATTTACTGGCATCACCAAAACAATTTGATACATTAAAACAAAATGACGATGAACATGTTGAAGCAAATACTCAAAATGATATGTCAAGTGTTGTTGTAATGCTCATCCAGAAGCTCATCAATGAGACAGTCAACAAATTAGGAGGAAACGCTGGGACTTTGACGATAGATGAAACATACAAGAGTGGTTACAGATGCCCTGAAGGACCAGGGGCATCAGGCCTTTCAGAAGTAGATCACTCTTATGAAGAGGCCATATCTGGACTAACCAAAATGATTTTGGATCAGTTTGATGTCAACAGGAAGGAAGGAGGCAGTGGGCCATTCATTGACAACCTGGTCGATACAGTGACCAAGTTGTGTCTCATGATAGCTAAATACAGCAATCCAGAGTCAGGTCTTGGAGATATGGGTGATGGAGAAGATGCCTCTGGGCCTATATATTCAAAGGGCACAGAAACACTGGAAAACCGAATAGGGTCAGGTGAAGACAGTGCATCTGGGCACAAAGTGGTTGTGACCAACCAGAATGCTCCTGAAAATATTCACAACAAACAACTCCAAGCCATCCTTCAGTGGGTAGCAGCTTCTCAGTTAAGCATTCCTGTTTTGTACTTCATGGATGATGATCAGGAGACCTTGAATAAGGTAAACAATGAAAGCTTTTTTTAAAAAAAATATGAGGGGCATTCACACAGGAGAGTATTTAATTTCTGCATGTGTTTTAAGGATATTCAGTTTATTTTCTTTTGTTTTTCTTAATATGTTATAGGTAATTGTCAATGTGTATTTTTGGTTAGGGTAGGAATGTCTGGTGGAGATACTAACTCTTCCCCCTAAATTACCCTCCCTGGAGAGATTAGGATATTTTGGGCACTGCTACAGAAAAGGCTTTTCTCAGGGCAGTGGAATGCTTCCACACGAACATTTTCAAAGTTATAGAGATTTCCAGCACACTCAGATTCAGCTTTCTCCTTCATATTATCATAAAAAATTGCTGTAGGGATGACATAGGCTGCAAGCCAATGTACACTTACCTGGGAGTAAGCCCCACCAACCATACCAAGATTTGTTTCTGAGTAAATATGAAAAGTATATTTGGAATCCTCCATAGTTTGTAAGTTTTATTATATAATTATGGAAGCTTTAAAAGGCTACTTTAGAAATGCATTTATATCCACTTTAGCTTTGCAGAATTTGCCTGCCTCAGGATCATTCACATGTTTTAATGTATTTGATTTTACTGATTGTGAGCCGTCCAGAGATGCCATGCATAAGGGATGGCATATAAAAGTTGTAAATAAATAAAATAAGTATTTCCACAGCACAGAGATAACAGTGGGTTCTGATATAGCCAAGAATGCATTGTCCACATGCCAGTAGCCATAGAAGGCTCAAAAGGAAAAGGCCACAAGGCAGGATCCTCCTCCTCCTCCTCCTCTAAGCAGCCCAGTGAGGACTACCTTGGGAGGAGCACACCAGCATATGGAAGAAAGACTGAAATAGAGTATTCTGGCTCACAGGACACTGAACAAGACCAGTCCACACAGTAACCTTTTGTTGTTGGACCTGTTCCTAGTTTGTCTTTATAATGATTCAACACTGAATATGCCCACAGTAGTCAGTGGAAACCGTGAAATAGATTTCTTCCTCCTCACCTTTTTAAATTCAGTATTTTGGATCCAAATCCGGTCATGCCATTGTTGCCAGACCAGCAATGCAATTTACAAAACTGGGGTGGGGGTGTCCAATCACACTGGCTCCTTCTGCACCATGTATCTAAAACAGCATTTGATGCAGTAATAGGCACAGTCTGTGCCTTCTGCAGGTACTTTTTAATTGCAACAATAACTGAAGCGCCCACGCTAGGCAGGTGCCCACTTGGAGGAGGGCAGTACTCACCTGCTTCTCAACTGAACAATTGCATTGCCAGTCCAAACAGCTCTTTCTTGTGGAACAGTGATAGGTAAATAATGCACTTTCCCCCAGAAAAATAAATCAGTAAACTCCTTCTTGACATAGTTGTTGTGCTCTTGTTTTGCTTATTTGTTACATTAGCTATCAGGCTGTTTGCAAAATGTTCAAGGAAAATAAAGGAAAATAATAATCAAAGAAAGTACAAGCAAACATAACATTAGTGACTTTTTAAACATATCTTTAGATCTTGTTTCTTTTGATCTTTGGTACACACTGTTGATGTTCCACTGTTTCTGCATGATAGGAGAAAAATCTGTATCACCTTCCCTTAATATAGGAACATGCCAACTTTTAGACTGTACAGAACTCTTGCTTTGGAAGGATGAAGAATTAATGTAGTATTATTATTCAATAATGCTAGTATTATAATAGATGTGTATTTCAGTATATCTGTAGTATAATGAATACCTATTTGATACCAGTTTAATTGTCATGGCTTGTCCCAAGGAATCCTGGGAATTGTAATTTGGCAAAAGCTGCTGAGATCTGTTTATTTCTGTACCCTGGATCTATTCACAGAATAATAGTGCCCAAATTTCTGCTATGGGGAAGGAAGAACTTTTAAATGGGTTTAATTTGTGTATGTGTTTTGTAAGTGCAACTTGAAGGAAGAAGGATAGATGGATGACCAAATATCTCTCAGTCGGTCAATGATTAAATTATTAAATTCATCCTTGAATTACAGTATCTAAAGCTGTAATATTCACATCCTTTTTCAGTCCATGAGCACATTTAGAAATTGGAGAAGCTGATTGCCATCACAAAATGACTGCCTGGGAACATGGCCAAATTGCTGCTTCAGGGGCTTGGCTAGTCACAAAGGAAAAATGCTTGCCCAAAAGGGAGTACCAGGCAGAAGATGCATCTAAACACTACATGCTAACTACCCATAGCACAACAAATGTCCTTCCTCAGGAGCAGGACAGTCAGTGACTTCAGAACCCTCCTGCTCTGCCATTGGCCAGAAGATAAGTTCCCATCAGAAACACTCATCTCCCCAGGAGATTATTGCCTGAGTTTACAAAATCAGGTAAGCATCCTTTTAAAGGCTAGCTTGCTCCTCAAGGAGCCATAGGGCAATACCCACACATACCCTCACACACAGTGAGAGATAGAAGGAAGGAGAGTTGATGATGATGACAGAGGAAATTGACTATCGCATATATATTTGAAGGAGACTGAGAATGCAAAAGTCTTGGTGATTGTGAATTATTACAATGTGTCCATTTCTTTTCATAAACATATCACATTCCTGGATTCTCCCCACCCCACTTTTCAACAGCTTCAACAACTCTCCACAGTGGCAGTGGAAAGGGGCTACAGCGTGGGAGAAGTGATGCAAGCAGTACTGAAGTATGAGAAGGAAAGGCAGCTGGGAGAGGCACTGGGGAACTTTGTGCGGTTGCCAGTACTGGACTGGCTGCTTCGGAATTTGTGAACACAATGTCTCTCCTGCTTTTTCTTCCTTCACAGCATAGTTCTGTCAACCTTAATTGCAGCACTCATTTGTCAGATATGATATTATGAGTTTTACTAATACAACCCCCTGCTGAGCAGTCATATGAATAAAACAAGAAAATACTTATGTAGTGGTTGGAATACTCATTTCTAGACAAAGAATGTTCTCATGTTCTTTGAATAATGATGTTATACTACATTGTTCAGTTGCAAATACTTTAAATGCTGCACTCTTGCAAAAGCGCAAGTTGTACTATATTCAACTAACAATTTCTCAGTAGACATAAACCTTGTTTGCACATTCTAGCCTTTCTCCCATCCTCACGTTTGTCTAGGATGTCAGCTTGAAGAGAAGAACCTACTGTATCCTTGGAAGCTCTTTGCGTGATACAGGGTGCTGATATTCTATCTTCCTGGAGTGTGTAGAGTTTTTGTGTCCATTACTGACATATCTTGAATGCATGAAGAGTCATAAAGCGGCTAATTATTTTAGAATATAATGAAACAGGTAAGACTGACAGAAGCGAATGGAAGTCAGGCAGGAGCAGAAATGTAGCATGGATGCAGAAAAAACAGTTGATTTCTAGCTGACATTATAACCCACTTGTTAAGAGTACTACAGCATGAAGTAGAAGATCTAAACTGAAATGCTCTCCTGGTTGATAGCATCATTTTCTCCTCTCAACTCAAAAAGCTAACCGTTAACTCATACACATTAACATTGTATGTTAATTACAGCCCCTACAAATGTTTGCATTAGAAAGCAGTAATTTCAGAATCAGTATGGGTAATAATATTATAGAATTGTAACCCAATTAAACAAAGATTAAGTAAATCATATGAGATATAGCTGCTTTAACCTATAAAATTGAATAAATTTGCATATAAGTTGAAACAACATGTGTCCTACAAGGCATCATCTTAAAAGGGCTGTACCTTTTGTGTATAAAAGTGAGTATGCCTATTTTGAAATGGTGTTTTTCATTTACAGTTTTATAAGTTTTTCTGTTTATGATAAAGTTCTTAAAAATAATTAGGCATTCATGAGAATTTCATTCCTGTTTGCAAATTCTATGAGTAGGTCCTATTGACAATCCTGAACACAAAAAGGAGCATAATTCTCAGGAAACCTGTGACATTTCACTGTCATTTGTATTTTAAAGTGCCTAGTTGCACAAGTATATACTTCTGGAAATGTGCATGTACTTAAGTGCACACTTGCACAAATATGCCTTTCCCCCAGATCCTGTGTGTGGTTTGGATGCACAATTTTTAAATAGGTAAGACTAGTAAGCCACATGGTGGGAGCAGCTCAGCCCACCTTGCAAGACATTCTCTAGCACTCACTTCTGTGGGTCTGTGCTTTGATCCTTAGACTATGAGTTATTCTGCCTTCTTTGGAATGGGCTATGGTTCAGTGGCAAAACACATTTCTTGAAATCTCTCTACAGCAATTTATTGCAGTCACTTTATACAAAGAACAAGATTTTTTTACCTTAGGATGCATTAAGGCTTTGCAGCTTCAGGTCTGCTTTGGCTGAAGACTTCTGGTTGGCATTGTGGCAAGACAGCTGTGAAGAGCGGGGGCTCCCGTTATCACGCCGGTATCTGTACGGAAGTGAGCCGTGGGAGGCTCATCCAAGCCCTGTCGGGGCAAAGATTAGATTGTCCGAGCATTCTATTGGTTGGTGTGGGGTGGTGGCTCCACATTTACTGGGAGAAATTTGGGCTTTTCTCAATCAAACAGCATAGGGGAGAGATAGCTCCCTACAAGCCATAGACGACCGGATAATAGCATAGAATAATTAGCTAAAAGTTCATCGGACCTGCTGGGTGAGCACTTTTATTTTTCTTTCTTCATTACTACCTGTGAAAGAACTGCAGCTGTTACTAATTGGCATAAAGAAGAAATGAAAGCCCCTTTGATGGAGGGAGGAATTTTCCCTCCCCCCACAGAGTTTTAAGCGGCAACTGATCTGGGGGAGAGGAACTGAGGCTTCTTTGGAAAGTTTGAGGCTGGAGAGAAAGACCTCATTTTTCTAACCTCCCCAAGGGTGAAGAATCAGAATAAATAATGTGGAATAAGTGATAGTAGAACAAAGCTTACTTGCTGAGCGGCCTTTTTTTTTTTGGATCCTGTTTCTTTGTTGTTACAGTTCTTCAAAATAATTCTTATGCCAAGAAAAACAAACTTGCATTTCTTTTGTGACATCATTTAAAAAGACAAAACAGTCCTTTGCTGCCACCCTGTGGCTATTGGATTTATAGCAAGTTCCTTTTTTTCCTTTTTTTCCTCTTCTCTATTTTTCTGTTGTTGTCTTGTAATTTTTGGTAAAAAATTATTATCATCATGAAAAAAATGCATTTTTCTCCTCTTCAGCACCTACATCAGCTGCTCAGAGTCCAACCCACCAGCCTAAAGCGGCAGATGTTGAAAAATATCAAAAAGAGCTACAAATGACGCTTCTGGCGATACAGACATCCTTAAAAGCTTTGCAAGAATCTCAAGAGGCGATGTCAACACGACAGGAAAGCATCTCAACTGAACAAAGATAACATCTTGATAAATTGGATAATTCTATTAAGGAGATATCAACCCAATTGGCAGGCGTTCGACTTAAAACTGAACAGAATACACAAAAAGTATAGCAAGCACATGAAAAATTGGAAACGGTAACTATAGAAACACAATTAATTAAGCAAACAAGTCACTATGGGATTTGCTTGGCATACTAGAGATGGAGAAGGCATCTAACTACTTGAGATTTCAGAATATACCCAAAGGAAAGAATGAAGACTTGTGAGATTTAATGATTAACATGCTGGCAGAGCTGTTAGAAATAGAAAATGAAGAGATTGGAGCAGGGATTGAACTTATTTACAGAGTCAACTCAACCTATGCCAGAAAAAACAAACTTCCAAGGGAAGTCCATGTCAAATTTGCTCTAAGGTCTATAAGAGACAATGTTTTGAGGGCCATATGTGAGAAACCTTTAAAGGTGGATGATCACCATGAGGTGACGGTTCTGAAGCAAATACCATGGAGGATTAGAGGACGAAAGAAATACTTATTCCTTACTACAAAGATGATTAAGAAAGAGATTATGTTTAGGTGGCTAATACCAGAAGGAATATTTTTCACCTGGAACTCTACAAGATACAAATTGGACTCGATCTTTAAGACACAAGAGTTCTATGAAAAATTTAGAGCTATGCTTGAAGAGGAAGAACCAGGTGCCTCAAAAGAAGGAGGGGAAGGTGCCGAATCAATGGAATTAACAATGTATCACTCTGAAGAAGGAGAAATAGTGAATACTGACTCACAACAAGAAGTACAGACACTGGAACCAAAGGTAAAGAAAAAAGGTAGAAGTGTAAAGGCGAAGAATAAGTAGATAAGTATATACTCTTTAAACATGGCCTTTAAAAGGGAAGGAAAAATTGAATTGTTCTCTTTAAATGTAAATGGATTAAATGGACCCTCTAAGAGGAGAAGGATTCTCAACTTCAAAAACAAAAATTAGATATTATTTGTCTACAAGAAACACATATTAAGAAACAACATGCTAAACTTTTGGAACGTTCAGAGCTTGGAAAGTTATTTATATCTTCTGCTTCTCAAAAGAAGAGAGGTCTAGCATCATACATTAAGGAAAAACTAGACCCTAAATATATACTGGCTGATGAGGACGGTAGGATTCTGATGGTTGGAAATTACAATGAAACTTAAAAAGGTGCTTTTAGTGGCGATATATGCCCCAAACGACCATCAGGGAATGTTTTACCACAGATTACATGTTTTACTCTTACAAGTGGGCTACCAGACTGTGTGTGTAACGAGAGATTTCAATGCAATTGTGGATAAGAAAATGGACCATAAGAGTGAGATTAAAGGAAAAAAGGGCAGGAGGATACTCCCAAAGTCTTGTTCTAATATGATTGAAGAACTCAGATTGATAGATGCTTGGAGGCATAAAAATCTAACCTCTGCTAAATATTCCTTTTACTCAAATAGACATAGGTTGTGGTCTAGAATTGATATAGTTTGGATAACCCCAGACTTAATACCAGATTTGGTAGAAGCTGAAATAGAGGCAAATGTCTGGACAGATCACAACCCTGTAGCTATATCACTGAAAGGAACAGTAATGTTGCCCAGATGGAGCTTAAATTAAGCTTTATTAAAGGATAAAAAAATTCATGGAAGAGATAAATAAGGAAATGCCAGTATTCTTTCAAATAAACAAAGCGGAAGAAACTTCTTTACAGAATGTCTGGGATACAGCCAAAGCCTATGTCAGGGGATTGATAATAACATATTCAGCAAAAATAAACAAAAAGAAAAAGCAAGAACAAGCAAAAATAGTAGAAAAATTGATGAAATGGGAACAAGAACTACAGGAAGATCCATCCAAAAAAACCCTTAAGGTCCAAATGAATATTCTAAAGCATAAATTGAATCTCTTAGACACAAATGAACTTACTAAGCAAATGAAATTGGCCAAACAGAATTTTTTTGAAAATGCTAATAAACCAGGGAGATGGTTAGCCTATAAAGTAAAGAAAGAGAGAGATGAGACTGATTTCCAAATTGAAGGATGGAGAAGGATGACTACAAGTTCAAAGTATACATATTAAGAAAATAGCGGAAGAGTTTTTTGCAAAGCTATATCAGAATGATGAGATTGCAACTGAGAAAGTAAAAGAACACATCCGAAAGGGAGACCTGCCAAAATTACTGGAGAAATACCAAAAAGTATTGAATCAAGAAGTAGCAACCATGGAAGTAATAGAGGCAATTAAGCAGCAAAAGAACGATAAAACTCCTGGCCTGGATGGGCTGCCAGCAGAGTTTTATAAATCCTTTGAAGGAATCTTTGCTACGCTTCTTAAAGATATATGCAATGCAGCACTGTTAAATGCCAAAATACCAAATAACTCGGACAGAGGCAAATATCACATTAATACCGAAAGAAGACAAGGACTTGACGCAGATTCAAATTATAGACCTATATCACTATTAAATGTGGATTACAAAATTTTTGCCTCCATAATGGCAGAAAGATTGAAGAAGTATCTAACAGACTTTATTCACTCAGATCAAAATGGTTTTTTGCCTAAAAGACAAATGAGAAATAATTTGAGAACTATCTTGGATATCCTAGAGTATTATGAGATGCATACAGAAAAACCAATGGCTCTATTATTCATGGATGCACAGAAGGCCTTTGATAATATCAACTGGCAATTTATGAAGCAACAGATGGCTCAAATGGAGTTTGGTGAAAAGTTTATTAATGCAATATCAAGCATTTATCAAAAGCAGTCGGCTAGGATTATAATTAATGGAGAATTCACAAAGACTATAGAGATACAAAAGGGTACAAGACAAGGATGCCCACTATCACCTCTGTTGTTTATATTGATCTTTGAAGTGTTAAACAGAAATATCAGGGATGATGCAGACATTAAAGGTACTAGAATTAGAGATGAAAGCTATAAATTGCAAGCATTTGCAGATGACCTGGTTTTCATAACGGAGGAACCCTTTGCAACAATGCCTAAACTCCTACAAAGGATTGAAGAATATGGCCAGGTTACTGGGATGAAAATAAATAGGGAAAAGATGAAACTGTTAGTAAAAAACTTTACACAAGACCAGAGAAAAATCCTGCAGGAACAAGTAAATTTGCATATTGCTAAAAAGGTTAAGTATCTGGGAATTTATCTTACAGCTAAGTGTACTACTCTGAAAGAAGACAATTATGATAAACTATTGAAGGATGTTAAGGGTGATCTGGAAAAATGGGCTAAGTTGCAATTATCTTTTGCTGGGAAGAACAGCACTAGTTAAAATGAATATATTACCAAAGCTTTTGTTTGTATTCCAAATGATTCCCATAAAAATTGATAGAAATTTTTTTGATGATTTAAACTTTCAAATTTCAAGATTTATATGGAGAAAGAAGAAACCAAGGATTAAATTAAAAATACTTCAGAAGGCTAAAGAGAATGGGGTTTGGTCTCCCTGACTGGATGCTGTATTATCAAGCTTCTGTTTTAATGTGGCTAAAAGAATGGATAACTTTAAGAAATAAGAGAATTTTGTATCTTGAAGGGCATGATTTGCAAATGGGTTGGCATGCTTATATGTGGTACGAGAAGGCCAAGTCACATGGCTCTTTTTTAAGTCACTATATTAGAAAATCATTAATGTCGGTGTGGGAAAAGTTAAAGATAAAACTGTATAATAAATTACCAAGATGGCTCTCACCCATGGAAGCTTTTGTGTA